>NC_139554.1:16687591-17287591 GCF_965112155.1 Podarcis liolepis | reverse complement strand
ATTTCTGGTTCCCTCCCCCCCCCCCATTTTTATTTTTTGGATCTATCATTTTTTATTTTGACAAAGTAATAATCATAAATAAGGAAGAATAAAAATGTGCACTCCACCACCGAGACCATTCCATTGCAATGATCCAACCTCCCAAAATTTCAACACCTCTTGTGAAGGTTTGACCCCTTTCCGTTATAACAGTACAAATTCCTTCCATATCTCCTCAAAATCATTTCTCTTGTGTATTCCCTACCTTACCTCAACGGAACTGGAAAAAGTTTAAGGACTATTTACAAAAACATTGTAAGCTGTATGAGTGTTAAGAAGGGTGCAGGACTGAAAACAACATGGCACCAGCAATTTAGTTGAAAGAAAAATGAGAATAAGTGAGATTTGAGAAATAAGATAAACTTTGGAATAACATTATGTCTAAATTAAGTATTTGAGTATTTGATAAAAATGTTTAAAGTCGGGGACATAATATTTGAACACTACAAAATAAGAGTTGAAATAAGGCGATAAATTGCTGTTTATAATTCTATAACTGGGAACGCAGGATTGGGAGATGTGAGGAAGTCCAAAAGCTTAAGAAAAGATGGAGGTTGGATACTTGATTTTGTTGTATGTTTTTTATTATATGTTACTTTTTTTGCTTTTTTCTGTTTTTCTTTGTTTGTTGCATTTTGGTGATGGTTTTATATGTGTTTGGTGAATTTAATGTTTAAAATGCTTAATAAATATCCTTAAAAAAAAAAAAAAGAAATCACTGGGTTAAAGCTGACCGAAAGTCCAAAGGTAGCATTATTGTCAATTTACAACAGGGTGGAAGGTTTGCAAGCTATGAAGGACATGCTCACATATTTTATTGACAGCTGCATGAATCATGATAGCTAGAAAGTGGAAGGCGCAAGCAGAATATAAAATGGAAGAATGGTATAAAGGGGTGTGGGATATAGGCTATTAATGATAAATTAACATGAGCCTGATTCTGTTTTGGTAAATGACATGGAACATATTTTTTCAAAGACCGGCTCTTCAGAAATGTCTGGCATGTCTAAATTACAGTGGTACCTTGGGTTACATATGCTTCAGGTTACAGACACTTCAGGTTACAGACTCTGCTAACCCAGAAATAGTGCTTCAGGTTAAGAACTTTGCTTCAGGATGAGAACAGAAATTGTGCTCCGACGGCGCGTCAGCAGCAGGAGGCCCCATTAGCTAAAGTGGTGCTTCAGGTTAAGAACAGTTTCCGGTTAAGTACGGACCTCCGGAATGAATTAAGTACTTAACCCAAGGTACCACTGTATCTGTGTGTACTGCCCTCCCCCTTTTCTCCCACCTCTCTCCCCCCCAATCTCATAATGCCTATGACACCCACGTCTCACACCCAAAGCAGCTGACCTACAGGAAGGACTCTGTGACCTGAAAACAGAGATGTTATATGTAGCTTTGTTATCCATTAAAATCTTTCAATAAAAACATTTTTTTTTATCATAATCGTAAAAATATATCTGTATATATGTGCATGCACACATACATGCATATGTGTCTATGCAGTGTGCAGTGGTCCTGTTTAGCCTTCCACCCAGCCAAGCCCTACTTCAGGATACTCTATTTGATTCCTCCACCCACCTGGTTTTCCATTTTCCCCAGCCAGGCAATAATCAGTCAGTCTTCCCTGGCCACTGAAAATAGCCAATACTCATTAGGCTGTTTGGAGTGTGCATTTCATTTCCCAGCTGCCCTAGCCATCTACCTGAATCTAAGAGAACGAGGGAGGTGCATTGATCTGACCTGCACCAGAACCAGGGGTGACCCCAAATCAGCTAAGGGGGCAGCTTGACGTAGTTTTTAGCACTTCCGAATGACCACTGCCGGGTGACATTTGATTGCAGGGGAGTTCATGATGCGAAGTCCACCTGGGAGAAAACCACGCTTAAGGCTCCTAATGTCAGCACTGCCTGGGCTCAGAGATATGTGCTAGCAGTTGTTGAGCCCAGCCTGTCTACTCTGACTGGCAGCACTTCTCCAAGCCCTCACAGACAGGACGGATCTAGGAACTAATAGCCGGGGAAACACCAAGATTTACAGACTCTCACCTAAGAGATCTACAGCAAACCTTTTCAGAACTAAAATACCCAGCAGATGAAGTTAGACAACAGATCAACAGAGCCAGACTGATACCCAGAGAGAACTTGCTGCAAGACAGACCCAAAAAAGAAAATAACAGAACACCTCTAGTCATCACATACAGCTCCCAAGTTAAAACAGTACAACGCATCATCAGAGATCTACAACCTCTCCTGGACAATGACAGTTCTCTTTCTCAAGCTCTGGGAGGAAGACCTTTCATTGCCTACAGACAGCCACCCAATCTTAAACAACTCCTAACCCACAATAATACTACAACCAGACTTAACACGGACACTGTCACCAGAGCCTGCAATAAACCCAGATGCCAACTTTGCTGCCACATACACCCGGACAACACCATTACTGGCCCCAACAACATCACACATACCATCTCGGGACTATTTAATTGCTCATCGTCTAACATTGTGTATGCCATCAAATGCCAACAGTGTCCTTCAGCTCTCTATATTGGACAAACAGGCCAAACCTTACGCCAAAGAATAAACGGACATAAATCTGACATCAAGAATCACAAAACAGAGAAACCAGTAGGAGAACACTTCAGTCTCCCAGGACATTCTATACAAGATCTCAAAGTAGCTGTTTTACTACAAAGGAATTTCAGAAATAGACTGGAAAGAGAAGCTGCTGAATTGCAACTCATTACCAAACTTAAAACCATGGATAGACCTGGTCTGAACAGAGACATTGGATTCTTATCTCATTATACATGACTAAGCCATTTCTCACCTTCTCACCCCTTGCCTTTTCCTGTAAGACCTATTACAGTCGTTAAGAGTCGTCAACAGGCTCATCTCAGCTATCTGCCAATCTCCCATTCCCACCACCCTTCTGAGTAATACCCCTCCCCACCTTCTCACTATATAGAAGGATCTGGCAACTTCTGTTTCAGTGTATCTGAAGAAGTGTGCATGCACACGAAAGCTCATACCAAGAACTAACTTAGTTGGTCTTTAAGGTGCTACTGGAAGGAATTTTTTTATTTTGACTATGGCAGACCAACACGGCTACCTATCTGTAACAAGATTTACAGAGTTTAAGAGGGAAATGCTAAGAAGGATGCCCCCAAAACAGCCCAAGGAGGACAGTGACCTTGGAATCCTGACTGCAGGTGGGACATGGAAATGGAATAGAGCATCTTGGAACTGAGGATGGCTGGCAGACTGGAACTCGGAACATTCTGTCGCAGGTCCCAAGAGATAGTGCAAGATTACCTGATGCAATCAAGTGATGGGAGCAGCCTTAAAGGACTCATTCCTCATTTTTTTGTTTTTGTATGTTGCTTTGAGTTTTCTTTCCTGGGGAAAGCGACCAATAAATATAATAAGCAATAATAATTGCTCATTATTTAATTTCACCAGCAGGGACACAGTCCATTGCATAGGAGCCAACTTCTGGGGCTGAGAAGTCTTCACCCCCCAAAAATGCGCTGGGTCATGTATTTGCTTATGTAGGGCAGAAGTGACCTGGGTCCTCCCCCCAAATATTTTATTCCAGTTGGCACCCCTGATCCTGTATGTGGCTACTGAGAAGTCTCTGAGTCCAATGGGGCTTACTCCCAGGTAAGGATTGCAGTGCAATGCGAATTAGGATGATATCTTTAAATCACTGAGGGCTGGTTTGAACCCAAGTCACCCCATTTCTAAAGCTAGTCCCCTAGATACGGGACCATCGGCTGGGTGAGGACTGCAGGGCCTGCTCCCTTCCAGGGCCTTTTCCAACTGGCCCAGGGGGCGTGGCCCAGGCCCTTTCTCCCGGCTATAAAGGGACTCCTGCTGCAGGGAAGCCTCGGACCATCGGCTGGGTGAGGACTGCAGGGCCTGCTCCCTTCTAGGGCCTTTTCCAACTGGCCCAGGGGGCGTGGCCCAGGCCCTTTCTCCCAGCTATAAAGGGACTCCTGCTGCAGGGAAGCCTCGGACCATCGGCTGGGTGAGGACTGCAGGGCCTGCTCCCTTCCAGGGCCTTTTCCAACTGGCCCAGGGGGCGTGGCCCAGGCCCTTTCTCCCAGCTATAAAGGGACTCCTGCTGCAGGGAAGCCTCAGACCATCGGCTGGGTGAGGACTGCAGGGCCTGCTCCCTTCCAGGGCCTTTTCCAACTGGCCCAGGGGGCGTGGCCCAGGCCCTTTCTCCCGGCTATAAAGGGACTCCTGCTGCAGGGAAGCCTCGGACCATCGGCTGGGTGAGGACTGCAGGGCCTGCTCCCTTCTAGGGCCTTTTCCAACTGGCCCAGGGGGCGTGGCCCAGGCCCTTTCTCCCAGCTATAAAGGGACTCCTGCTGCAGGGAAGCCTCGGACCATCGGCTGGGTGAGGACTGCAGGGCCTGCTCCCTTCCAGGGCCTTTTCCAACTGGCCCAGGGGGCGTGGCCCAGGCCCTTTCTCCCAGCTATAAAGGGACTCCTGCTGCAGGGAAGCCTCAGACCATCGGCTGGGTGAGGACTGCAGGGCCTGCTCCCTTCCAGGGCCTTCTCCAACTGGCCCAGGGGGCGTGGCCCAGGCCCTTTCTCCCGGCTATAAAGGGACTCCTGCTGCAGGGAAGCCTCGGACCATCGGCTGGGTGAGGACTGCAGGGCCTGCTCCCTTCCAGGGCCTTTTCCAACTGGCCCAGGGGGCGTGGCCCAGGCCCTTATTTGGAACAAACTTTTGGGGAAGCTGGGAAGTGTTCTGCAGTTGCTTCCCTGTTCCAATGTGTTTTAAAATGTCCTCAAGCAGTCGGTGGCAATTTAAATTTGTATTTCTTTTTTTCCTTTTTTCTCTTGCTGGGGGTGGGTGGGTGTAATGGATATTTGGTTGGGGATTAATTTTAGTGTAATTGTTCTGTTTTTGTTTTCTGTTGTTTTATTGGTTCTGTATAGTTTGTGTTTCGTTTTTAAGGGGTGGGATCAGGGCTGCCTGGGAGTGAGGCCCCAGCCAACGCGATGGCTGGGACAAGTTCCACAGGGGGGGAAGCACTGGGACATCCGATCTCGGTGATCATGGGCAGGAGGCGGAGTTACGCTAAGACCAGACCATGTCATTACCGAGGAGGCAGGTTTAGTCATTGTTTGAAGACTATCCCGGCCTCCGGGTCTGGCCTTGACCAGATGGATACTGGAATCAACAGGGGAAACCCACATAACCTGAAGGTGTTGCTGTGTAATGCCAGGTCAATGGTGAATAAAACCACTGCCATCCACGACCTGATTGTGGATGGAGGATTTGACCTGGCTTGTGTGACAGAGACCTGGTTGAATGAGACAGATGGGCCCGTCCTTGCTGCCGCTTGCCCACCGGGTTTCTCTTACGCACAGCAACCCAGGTCATGTGGGCGGGGAGGGGGGGTTGCAGTGATTTTTAGGAAGTCATTAGTCTGCACCAGGCGTCCTACTGGGAAGACCCAGTTTTCTGAGTGCATGTTCTGGAAGTTGGGCAATAGGGGCAGTACAGGATTCCTTTTGGTGTACCGACCTCCCCGCTGCACCAAGGATTCCCTGTCCGAGCTGCTTCAGGTCGTGGCGGATGTTCTCCTGGAGACACCTAGTTTGGTTGTCCTAGGGGATTTTAACATCCACGCCGACACGACCTTACAAGGGGCCGCTCGGGACTTCGTGGAAAGCATGGCCTCCATGGGGCTGTCCCTGAATAAGTTGGGCCCAACTCATAGTCATGGACATGCCTTAGACCTGGTATTCACCTCTAGCGACGTGGGTGATCTGACACTAAGTAAAAATGAAACCAAAGAAGTGCCATGGTCAGATCACTTCCTGGTGCAACTGGACTTCTCCGCGACCCTTCCCCTCTGCAGGGAGGTGGGACCAATTCGGATGGTCCGCCCCCGCCACTTAATGGATCCAAATGGTTTCCAGAGAGTGGTAGGGGATGCTTTATCCCGTGTTGATGGCCTTTCAGCTTATTCATTGGTGGCCCGCTGGAATGCGGAGTTAACCAGGGCTATCGACTGTCTGGCTCCGAAGCGCCCTCTCCGATTGCATGGAGCCCGGACAGCCCCGTGGTTTTCTTCGGAGCTGAGGGCGATGAAACAATCGCTGAGACGGCTAGAGCGTCGGTGGCAGGAAACTCACTCCGAATCTGACCGGACACAGGTTAGAGCTCAACGTCGAGCCTACCAAGTGGCGATAGCGACGGCGAAGAAGACTTTCTTCACCGCCTCTATTGCATCTGCAGAAAATAGTAGCAGGAGACTCTTTCAGGTGGTCCGCAATTTAACAGAACCACCTTTACCATCGGGGCCTTGTAAAGACCCCAAGATCTCCTGCAACGATTTTGCAAAGTTTTTTGCAGATAAAATCACTCATATTCGGAAGGAGCTAGACACCACCGTGGGAGCAGGGCTGGGGCGGGAGAGTGCTAGAGCCCTGTCTGGTCAAGTTGCATGGAATCAATTTCAATCCGTTACCCCCGAGGATGTGGACAGGCTGCTTGGACGAGTGAAACCAACCACCTGTCTCCTTGATCCTTGCCCATCCTGGCTTATAAAAGCTAGCCGGGAAGGGCTGGGCGATGGGCTCTGCGGGGTGGTGAATGCTTCCCTCTGTGAGGGAACATTCCCAGATCCGCTGAAAGAGGCGGTCATTAAACCGCTTCTTAAAAAACCATCTTTAGACCCGGCCAGTATGGCCAACTATCGCCCAGTCTCAAATCTTCCATTCTTGGGCAAGGTGATTGAGCGTGTGGTTGCTGAACAACTCCAGGCACGCCTGGAGGATGCGGACCATTTGGATCCCTTCCAATCAGGGTTCAGGCCTCATCATGGGACTGAAACTGCCTTGGTCGCACTGGTTGATGATCTCCGGCGAGCTAGGGACAAAGGTGAGAGTTGTTTCCTAGTTCTGCTGGACCTCTCAGCGGCCTTTGATACAATCGACCATAACATCCTTCTGGACCGTCTAGAGGGGTTGGGAGCTGGGGGCACTGTTATACAGTGGTTTCGCTCCTTTCTCCTGGGCCGTGTTCAGAAAGTGGTGGTGGGGGATGAGTGTTCAGACCCTTGGGCCCTCACTTGTGGGGTGCCTCAGGGTTCCGTCCTCTCCCCCATGCTTTTTAACATCTATATGAAGCCGCTGGGAGAGATCATCAGGGGGTTTGGACTGGGTGTCCATCAATATGCAGATGATACCCAGCTCTACCTTTCTTTCAAATCAGAACCAGTGAAGGCGGTGAAGGTCCTGTGTGAGTGCCTGGAGGCGGTTGGAGGATGGATGGCGGCTAATGGATTGAGGTTGAATCCTGACAAGACAGAAGTACTGTTTTTGGGGGACAGGGGGCGGGCTGGTGTGGAGGACTCCCTGGTCCTGAATGGGGTAACTGTGCCCCTGAAGGACCAGGTGCGTAGCCTGGGAGTCATTTTGGACTCACAGCTGTCCATGGAGGCACAGGTCAATTCTGTATCCAGGGCAGCTGTCTACCAACTCCACCTGGTACGCAGGCTGAGACCCTACCTGCCCGCTGACTGTCTGGCCAGAGTGGTGCATGCTCTAGTTATCTCCCGCTTGGACTACTGCAATGCGCTCTACGTGGGGCTACCTTTGAAGGTGACTCGGAAACTACAACTAATCCAGAATGCGGCAGCTAGACTGGTGACTGGGGGCGGCCGCCGAGACCACATAACACCGGTCTTGAAAGACCTACATTGGCTCCCAGTACGTTTCCGAGCACAATTCAAAGTGTTGGTGTTGACCTTTAAAGCCCTAAACGGCTTCGGCCCAGTATACCTGAAGGAGCGTCTCCACCCCCATCGTTCTGCCCGGACACTGAGGTCCAGCGCCGAGGGCCTTCTGGCGGTTCCCTCATTGCGAGAAGCGAAGCTACAGGGAACCAGGCAGAGGGCCTTTTCGGTGGTGGCGCCCGCCCTGTGGAATGCCCTCCCATCGGATGTCAAGGTGATGGACAACTACCTGACATTCAGAAAACATCTTAAGGCGGCCCTATTCAGGGAAGCTTTTAATCTATGATATTTTAATGTCTTTTGTTTTCTGTGGAAGCCGCCCAGAGTGGCTGGGGAAACCCAGCCAGATGGGCGGGGTACAAATAATAAATTATTATTATTATTATTATTATTATTATTATTATTATTATTATTATCTCTGTACTGTAAACATGCAAAAAAGAGTTGAAAATGCAAAAATGGCCCTCAGGTTAGGACACAGAGAATAAAATGGCCCCTGCCGGGGGAGGGGGCGGTTGGATAACAAAGTGTGTTTTGCATAGTGTACCGTGTGGCAATTTCCCATGTCATGTTATGAGAATCGATAAAGGAAGGAAGGAAAGTATGGCAGAGGTTGGGCAATTTTTCACTGCGCCCACAGGCTATGAGAAAGAAAAAAAAAGCTACATCTATTTAGCTATGGGTGTGGTGCTGGCTGGGCAGGACTTTGAATAGCTACAGAACATGACCTGAAGACTAAAGAAGTCAGGTGCAGTGATCAGATTAGGTCTGTGGAGAGGGCAGCTTTGAAGCAGTCACTGCCTCCCATGATAATCTGACTCATCAGCCAACTGAACTGTGTTATAGGGTTCTACTCTGACCTTCCTGGAGGAGGAAAGGTATGGGACACACTGACACACACACACACACACACATACACATATACATATACATATGTGCGCACAACAAGAATAACAAAAAAATATATGCCTCCATCCTTCTTTCACAAGGAAAGTGTCTCTGAATGTTACCAGAACTGTCTCTCAGTAACCAAATTGGAGAAGTGGTTTCAGAGGCAACATTTCGTGCTTTCTAGGAACATTTTCAAGAAGGAACACTGGCTGTCGTAAACTGGATGGGGAGACTATGGGGAAATAGGGGGTGAGGGGTGCACCCCAACCTGGGAATTTCCTTCCTTCCTTCCTTCCTTCCTTAGCTTTCCATGACAAGCAAGAATTATCCAGGTGAGTCCCCCCGCCCGCCCATTGCGTACAAATGCATGAAGAGAAAAGACTTCACCCGTGGGATTTCTGCTTGTCACACAGCAGCCCCTTTCCAGGGGGAAAGTTTGCAACCTGAAGCGTGGCAGAGATGGGGGAGAGAGAGAGAGACAGTTCGCTATGCCGTGTATTTCTGGATCTATAAGGAAATGCGGGAAAGAGAAGCGGAGAAGACGATGCAAACTGGACATGACAGGAAACGCTGCCTGCCTAAGGCGTCGTCAGAGTCAGGATTTGCCCCCATCAAAGCCCTCCTTTCCGCGCCAGGACCCTGGCTCTGTTCGGAAAGCAACAGCAACGAAAAGAGAACCCGCAAGCATGTGCAGAGTTCATTATCTTCACACACAGCCAGCCCTCCGAGCAACACACATAGGTGTAGCCAGGATTTATTGGGGAGGGGGGTGGACAGAACCGACGTATCTGAGAAGAGGTTGTTCAGATTGTTATATATTTTTATTTATCTATTTTATTTGGAGGGGGAAGTTGCCCCCCTGCCCCCGGCCACCCACCCCTGGGATTAAAAGGCAAAGCGATTTTGACAGAGGGCCTGATCCTGGCGGAGAATTAACCCCTAACGCCGTCCGTTTCTAGGAGGAAAGAGGTCTGGAGCAAGAAAGCAGAGGGTGGTGGGAAAACGAGGCGGGCAGTGACCTCCCAGGGGGATCCCGAGGATGGCTCACCTAAGATCTCTTTCCTGCGCTGCGTGTGGGGCTGCTCCGTGTAAACCCACTCGAAATCCTCGCGGGTAACCCTGTTGCCCATCGTTGCCGCTGCCGCTGCACCTGCCTGCTGGACGGCTAAGCGCGGGGGCTTTTATCTCCTCGGTCCACCTGAGGGGCGGGGCCGAGAGGTGGCTCCGCCCCCTTCGCCAACTCGCCTGCCTCGTTCTCCTCGTGGTGATGCGGGATAGAAGCGGCCGCGGACTGGAGCGCGCTCGCTGCGCATCAGGCGCGCCACGAGGAGCGCCGGGGCCCGCGGAAGCTTATGCGCGGCAAGCGGATTTGGGAAGCCTTAAAAATAATAAAAAAGGCTTTTTCACGATTTTCAGCTGGGAATGTGCTGCCAGAGGCGAGCTGGTATGCAATCTGCGGGCTTCCTGTAGCGCGCGCCTCCCTGAACTAGATCCAACCTTTATTGCAAGCTTGATGGGATTTGCGCACTGCGCGCGCATGGATAGGATTGATGGATTGATTTTCGGTTATATTTGTCCTGCTTTTAAGCTTTTGCTTTTTGCATCTCGGTTGTCTCCGGATCTGGGGAATGTGCAATAATTACGTTAGATTTTGAGAAGCTCCCCGGTGTGTATTGGTTAAAGGATCAGATGCTACACGGGTGGGGGTGAGAGTGGGGGAGAATGTTGCAAGGAATCCTCTGTTTGAAGTGTTTAGGGACCTTGCGAAGGAGAAAGGTGGGGGCAGAACCAGATCTGCTGTGTTGTCTCGCCCATCTCTTCCAGAAAGGAAGGAAGGAAGGAAGGAAGGAAGGAAGGAAGGAAGGAAGGAAGGAAATAATAATAATAATAATAATAATAATAATAATAATAATAATAATAATAATAATTATACCCCACCCGTCTAGCTGGGTTTCCCCAGCCACTCTGGGCAGCTTTCAGTATATATAAAAAACACTGTAAGGAGTGCCAAAGCGTCATTTTGCTAGGCTTCTTCCATGATTTGAAAGCCGTAAATGAAAAGAAACTTACATCAAGTAAAAAATGAATAAGATAAATGAATCTTATTGGCATCATCACTTTTTATGTTCTATTAGGAATACGGAGAGCCAATTATGCAGTGTAGAGACCTGATTATACAATGTGGTAGAATAAATGTGTACACAATGCCTTTTCCCTGTTACAGATGATAAAATGTCCCTGCAGGAATCTGGCAGCAGATAAGGTTTAAAGTTTTTGACCTTTTAGTAGACAAATCTGTTCACATTTTCCCAATAGACGAGCAGCTAAAGGACCACCAAAGGCACAAAGACTATCCCAAAATTATTTTAGGTTTTAATTATTATATGTTAATTCATTATATTTATTTTTATATTTAGAATTCTAAAATTTTGGAATGCCACAAAATAAAAGAACCTCTGGCATGCATACGTAAGCATGATTTAAGTTAGTCCTCAACATGTATAAGAACCACTCAAGGAACATAAATTATCAGGACTAAAGTGTTGTGAGACACTTGCCTTCTGAGTCATGTTGGATTGTGACATGTTGTTGAAGATAAAAGCAATCTTTTCCTAAACGTTTTCAGGGGGTTATGTTCACTGGGGCATACTCTCAGGTAAATGGGGCTAGTATTGCGATCTGTGCTGACTCTACCTGCCCTTGGTTCGTATTCTGCCTACCATAGGCTAACGTGTCCTTTGCCTTATGAGCCCCAGCTGCCACAGGGAAGTGTGGATGCAGCGTTTTCCTGTGCATCAAAGAATCACAGAATTGTATAGTTGGAAGAGACCCCAATGGTCATCTAGTCCAGCCCCCTTGCAATTCTGGAATCTCAACAAAAAGCATCCATGATGGCCAGCCAACCTCTGCTTAAAGACCTTCAAGGAAGGAGAGTCCACAACCTCCAGAGGAAATCCGTCCCACTGTTGAATAGCTCTTACTGACAGAAGGTTCTTCCTGAGGTTTAGTCGGACTCTCCTTTCATGTAACTTGAATCCATTGGTTTGGGTCCTACTCTCCAGAGCAGAAAATAAGGTTGCTCCATCCTCCATGGGACAGCCCTTGAGATATTCCATATCCCCTCTGAGCCTCCTCTTTTCCAGGCTAAACATCCTCAACCGTAGTGATTCCCCAATCCATGTCCCTCACCAGCAATACTCCATACTCTCCTTGAAGGTCCTTGCCTGTCTGGAATGTGTCCTTGGACTCTTGCTTGTCCACATGGCAGATGGAGAGGGGTGGGTCTAGAAAGGGAGAGGGTGTTCTGTGAAACTTTGCATCAATTGCTTCACTCACATGGGCCTCAGGCCCCACCCACCCTTGGGCTGCTGAAGATTCTCTTCCCCTGATTCAGATGTTAAAAAGTGTGTTGAAACTGAACCTTGAGGCAACTGATAGGTTCATTCATTCACAGGAGCCAAACACTGATCTTCAGCACCAACTTCTTTGCGGAAGGGACCAGGTAGGCAAACTAAGTCCCGGGGGCCGAATCCAGACCAATTGCCCTTTAAATCCAGCTCACAGACAGTCCAGGAATTAGCGTGTTTTTACATGAGTAGAATGTGTGCTTTTATTTAAAACGCATCTCTGGGTTATTTGTGGGGCCTGCCTGGTGTTTTTTACATGAGTGGAATGTGTGCTTTTGTTTAAAATGCATCTACGGGTTATTTGTGGGGCATAGGAATTCGTTCACCCCGCCCCAAAAAATGTATAGTTCAGCCCTCCACAAGGTCTGAGGGACAGTGGACTGGCCCTCTGCTGAAAAAGTTTGCTGACCCATGGACCAGAGAATGCCCAGGTGGTTGCTACTCTGTCATAACTCTTGAGAGAAAGAAGGGGGTGGGGATCCTGCAATCTCTTGAAGTTGTTGGACTCCAACTCCCATAAGCCTCAGTGGCACAGGATGGGGGGGGTGTCCAGCAGTATCTGAAGGGCCTCCCGTTGGCTGCCCCTCCTCTGAAAATATAACTATGGTTGGTTATATTGTAGAGTTGCCATACGTTTGGAATTTCCTGGACATAGCTGGGATTTGGCCATCGCAAAAAGTGGAATTCGCAGAAATGTTAGGGAAATGCTCAACAACTTTTGTGTTGAGATTTTCACTTTTTGAAATATGGCAACCCTACCTTGTTGAAATAAATGCAATTCAGCAGAATCTGTAGGAGGAAACGTAATTCCATTTCATTTTCAATTTGCTGAACTGCTTGGCTCTGACCTCCAATTATGAATTAACAACATTCCCAAAGAAAATGTATGATTTCAAGATTACATGGGTAAGAGCGCCCACTACAGCAGCCATGGATTACAACAGGAGGCTATCCAACGCAGACATTTCCTACGCTTTTGCATACACACAGTCAGAAGTACAGGATACAATTCCAAGGAAGGCTTTAGTCTTTTTGGATCTATCATTCCCTGAAATCTAAGAGCAGCACTAGCAGTGAAGAAAAAAATATATGAAAGGGAATTGGCCAAAATACAAAGTATTATTAAAAGAGGAAGGAAATCAGCTGAAACTAAAAAACTTTGAAGAAATTAGAGAACATCTGTCAGGTTGGTTACAATATCACCAACTTCACGAGGTATTTAAACTAGACGAAAGAAATGTTTTTGCGATGGAATGCTCCAGATTGGAAAAAGTGTTGATATAATAATAATAATAAATAATAATATATTTATTGTCATTGCCCCCTTCGGGGACAACGAAATTTTCACCCCTCCCATTGCAAGAATCTCCTGATCAGATGTTTTGAGAAAGGAGGGGGCGGAAACTGCTCTTCTTCCTCTCCTGACTGCCTGACTCTGTGTGGAGACAGTCTTATCTATGTAGTGACTAGATGGCTGAGAGGAAGATGTAACACTCACGCAAGCCAGTAGTTCTTTAGTTTGTAGTAGCTATTAGAAATAAAAGGAGTTATGCTTCACAGCTAGCTTCCACATTATTTATACTCTGCATGAGTCCAGTGCACTGGGACCTGTTTTCCAGGATTGGAAGGTCTCTGAAAGTGCTCCAGTCGCCTAGTCCAGTCGCTGGACATCGGTTTAAAGGCGAACTGACAAAAAGAACTGATCAACTCTAAAGTAAAAATTCTCTGCAGAATGTACTGACTCCTCCTGGACTTCCCAGTCAAGGAGGTAAAATCTGTAATGGTCAAGTGGGCTCAAGATTTTGGCTATAGTATCCCAATGAATGCCTGGGAAAATCTATGGAAGGTTAATATGAAGTTCACAGCATGCTACACCTTGAAAGAAAATTTTATGAAGATGCAATTCCGCTGGTACTTAACACCACTAAAATTATCTAAAATGTATAAGAACATTTCAAGTGAATGCTGGAGATGTGGGGATGCGGAAGGCTCAATGTGGTGGATCTGTAAGAAAATAAAGGAATTTTGGGATGTAATTTATAATGAGCTCAAAAGAATGATTAAGGTATCCTTCATAAAAAAAACCTGGAGGCTTTCCTCCTGAGGATACTAGGCCCTGACATACCTAAAAATGCGAGAGAAATATTCTTGTATGCCACGGTAGCTGCAAGAATATTAATCACTACGAACTGGAAAGGAGATAAAATTCCGACAAAGCTATAGTGGCAAAGTAAACTGTTGGAATATGCCGAGTTGGCAAAAATGACAGAAAAACTGAGAGGTTATACTGATCAAGCATTTATTAGGAAATGGGACATGTACAAAAATATCTTAAGGATTACTGTAATAACGTGATGTCAGTGGCAGGCCTTGAATGACTTCTATGGTATGATGAATAATTATAAGAGAATATAATATTGATGAAAATTAACAAAAGAAAATGAAAATAAGTAGTGTACTAGATAGACTAAGTGGTAGATGCACGATGGGGTAGCGAGAAGTCATTAGAAATCCAAGAAGAACATATTGTGATGTGATGTGAGAAAATTACCATTTTATTTTCTTTCTTCTGGATAACCCTTTTGTTTGTTATTTCTTTTTAATTTCAATAAAGCATTTTTTTTTTAAAGAAAAGGAAGAAATCTAAGAGAGGCAGTTGCCAACCTGCCTTCGACACAATTCCACAGATTCTGTGCAGTAAGGAAATGTTATTCTGGATGTTGTACACTGATGAGATGAAACTGGGACATACCTTTCCCCCCTTTCTAACTCAGTTCTGCTGCCCAGTACACCCCCATACTGTGGCTATTATTTGTCACTTAATACAAAAATAGTATCTAGGCAACTTACAAGCAGAATAAAATACACACTGAAAAACATAGCAATTATCAGCATATCTGGAGGATATTCCCCATCTATTCAAGGGGATCTACCAACAGTGTTTTTAGTTTGCAGCCTAGTTTGGAATGTTCTTGTTGTCCCAAACACAGTTTCAGGATTGCATGTGGTTAAGTTCCTAACCTCCTTCTCTAGGCACGGAAGCCTGGTCCGGTCACTTACTCCATCTGTGCGTTGGCAACGCGGCTGTCAAATTCCAGGGACAATTAAAAGTTGTTAACATTAAATGCACTGGGACATATGTATCTTCGTACAGGAATGATCAGAAGGTATGTGGTAGTATACTGGTTAATATTTTGTGGGATAAGGCTATCAGTGGCTATTGGCCATAATGGTCACTCTCCAGGGTTGCTTCTGAATTTCATTTGCTGGGAATCAAAAATAGGGAGAATGCTGTTGCATTCATATAGTCTTTGAAATGTACTGCTGGAAAGGACCCCAAGGGTCATCAAGTCCAATCCCCTGCAAGCAGGAATCACAGCCAAAGAATCTCTGACTGATGGCCATCCAACATGTTTAAACACCTCCAATGAAGCAGTCCACCACCTTCATATCCTGCTGAAGGCAGTTGATTGATCAGTTTGCATAAGATGCTGAATGAAATGGGCCTTTGGTCTGATCCAGGAGGGCAGACTCCCAAGGAACCCCCTGAATCCTGACTCTGCCCTGAGACATCCCAAAGCTTGATATTGCCCTTCACTTTGAACTGACATTTGCTTCAGTGAATGCTTTGGAGAGATCAAAATCTTCTGCGATTTTCAAATGGTTGTTTCTTTAACCCCCCAACAAAGTCAAAGGATTGCTACAGGAGAATACAAAGAATGGCAAAGGAAGTTGAGAGTGGAAGTCGAACCTTATTAATAATGTTTATTGTCTTTCACAACATCACCTTTCCTCGTACTTTATACACCTACCCAGCAGAAGAACTATATTGTCTCAGCACCAGTTCTTCTTCTTCTGCCTATTGTGATGTTTTACAGCCTTCATGTTTTGCATCTCTTTTAGGGAGTAGTTCTCTAGTCCAGATGGATGGCAGGCTGCCTGCTCTTGATGGGGTTACTCTCCCTCTCAAGGAGCGGGTACACAGCTTCAGGGTACCGGTACTTCTGGATCCTTGCTTGAGGCTCAGATGGCCTCAGTGCAGCAGAGTGCCTTCCATCAGCTTCAGATGGTGGCCCAGCTGTGCCCCATCTGGACAAGGATAGTCCAACTTATGTTGTCTATCACTAAAGCATAGTGCATTTTCCCTAATAATCCAATGACATTTAGTCAATTTGGTTACTCTGCATTCAGTGCTATCCACTCTAAGCCTGCCCTGAACACTATCCTAGCATCAGTGGGACTTCCTTTGCAAACAGACCAGAGGCTGTTTATTGAAATCCATTAGCCATCATTAACTGTACATTTAGCTTGTTGCCAGTCTGACCTTGGCACGCTCCTGCATTTATAAGCTCACCTTAATTTCTCTAGCTAGCACAAGCTAAAAGTAAGCTGTGATGGCAGGACAATTCTCGCTTCTCCATATCTAAGTTAACTAATGTGACTGCACAACACTCCACAACACTCAGTCTCCACAGCACACCTTCTGCCACAAAAATATTTTTCCTAATTTAAATCATCCTCACCCTGACACATTTCATTTATAATTTGGAAGGAAGATTGAAAGATACATTTGAAAAGTATGCTTGTTTCACATAAAAGTTCCATGAGTTATGTGTGCAATTTTTAAACAAGAAAATAAAGTATTTAAAAAGAAAGTCCCCCATGTTCACTGAGATTTTCTACAAGGTACACTAAGTAGTGTCCCTGAAATGTTTTAAATGTTAGGAAACATTACTCTGGATCTCATAGGGGGAAAATAGTTAAATATTCTAAAGCAGGAATATAAAACCTCAAAATACAGGACTTCCAACTCCCATCAGAGCCAGCCAGCAAGATCAGGGGTGATGGGAGTCGAGTCCAGCAGCAGCTGGAGGGTCTTAAATTATAAATTATTACATTTTGCACAACAGCACACATTAATTGAATTCACGCTAAGCATAACCATTAATATTGTAATCCAAATAAACACAAGTGAAGGAACGAAAGCAACCATTTCTGCACCCATTCTTGAGTGCAAAGTTTATTTATTCGAAGCATTTACATCTTACCCTTCAACCAGAAAAGCTTCCCAGAGCAGTTTACAAATAAATGAAAACTACGCAGTCCATTTCCTCAGGTGCTGAATCCCAAAAAAAGCCAAGACGCAGAAAAGAAAAGCAATGGGAAGAAGAGGTTACACTCTTAAGCACAATTTACTGGAGCACTTTTACAAGCACCACCGAAACCAGCCTCCGAATATTATATGCATTCGTCCTTCACCTTGTCCCAGGCGTCCCCCGTTTGCATAGGATCGCGAGGCACGTTGCTGTAAAATCATGTTAGACAAGAGGCACCTCTCCAGAAATGCCTGCGGGGCAGCGGCAGCTCAGTTCCCAAAGGGAAAATAAAGGCAGCGACGTCTCTTCAGACGATGCGCCGAGCATCCAATTGCAAGAACGGCAACCAGTTCGCTTCCCAAAACGGAGCGATCGCGGGCAGCCAAATCTGGAATCGCCCGAAGAGAGGAGCGCTGTCGTTTCAGCTGCTGGCGGTTTGGGGAGGCGACGAAACCTCCGCGTCTCCTGGTGAGGAAGAGCTCCGCATTTTTTGGTCCTTTTCGGAGGGCCCTTAAAGGGAGGCGGCAGGATTCGGCGAAAGCGCGATTCGTATTAGCAAAGCGAAGCGGCGGGAGGGAAGCCGCGGCGAGGCGGCATTTTGCTCCCCTTGCCTCCAAGGCGGGGGAAATCCTCCGCCCGATGGAGGCAGTCTCCCCACCCTCCCGTCCCTCTTTTCAAAACTGCCCCCGGGATGGCGACACGTTCCCACCCGCCGCGGACGCTCTGAGGGAACCGACCCCTCAGAAAAGCGAGCGGCGCCCAAGTTGCCGCCGCGCCAACCGGCCCAGCAAACCGGAACCAGCCAATGACCGTCGCGAGCAGCTCTCTCCAGAGAAGTGGGCGGGGCCGCAGAAAGCAACGGCCGACCCAGCCGAGAGAAGTTTCGTCAGAAGCCAACGGCAAGCTGACTGGAACCCAAGAGGGAGATCATGGAGGAGGAGGAGCGGGTGGGTGGGCGTGGCCCCGCGGCCGAGCTCCTTCGCGATAGGCTGGGCGCCGAGAAGGGGGGAAGCAAGGGGCGGCGGAAGACCAACCGGCCTGTTTGGCCGTTGGTGAGTGAGGCGTGGTTTGGGTGGTGGGCGGAGCCCTGAGGTCGAGCTTCGCCCGGCGATTGGCCCCCCGGCCGCGAGCGGAGGGCGTGTCCCGTCGGCAGCCGCGGCCTCCCCCGGGCCTGGATGGCGGGCGAGGGAGGCTCGGGGCGCCTGTCTCTCGCAGCGGCGGAAGTCTCGCGAGGCGGCGCGGGCGGGATTTGGCGGCGGCGGCGGAGGCTGCTGCCTGCTTGCTTCCCACCCTCCTCCCTCCCTCCCAGCGAGGAGCTGGTGTTTGTGTGGAAGGGGGAGGAGGCGGCCGCGGAGGAGGAGGAGAGGGAGAAGGAAGGCAAGCGAGAGGAGCCTGAGCCCCGCCGGCGTCGGGCGGACGAGCGGAGCCGAGGCCCGTCGCTAGGCTCGGGGCCGCCGCCGCTGCGCCCGCCGCCATGGCCTCGGGAGACACCTTGTACATCGCCACGGACGGCTCGGAGATGCCGGCCGAGATCGTGGAGCTGCACGAGATCGAGGTGGAGACCATCCCGGTGGAGACCATCGAGACCACCGTGGTGGGCGGCGAGGAGGAGGAGGAGGACGACGACGACGACGAGTGCTGCGAGGACTGCGGCCCTCACCACCCGCCCCACCGCCGGCACCACCACCACCACCATCACCACCACCCGCCCATGATCGCCCTGCAGCCGCTCGTCACCGACGGCGACCCCAGCGGAGGCGGCGTGGGCGCCGGGGGCGGCCAGCTCCACCTGCACCACCACCCGCACCACCAGGAGGTGATCCTGGTGCAAACCCGCGAGGAGGTGGTCGGCGGAGACGACTCGGACGGCTTGCGGGCAGACGACGGCTTCGAGGACCAGATCCTCATCCCCGTGCCGGCCCCGGCCGGAGAGGACGAGTACATCGAGCAGACTCTGGTCACCGTCGCGGCCGCCGGGAGCAAGGGCGGCTCGGGAGGGGGAGGCTCCTCTTCGGGCGGCGGCCGGGTGAAGAAAGGCGGCGGCGGCAGCGGGAAGAAGAGCAGCAAGAAGAGTTACCTGGCGGGGGGAGGAGGCGGCGGCGGCGGCGCGGCCGAAGGGGGCGGCGGCGGCAGGAAATGGGAGCAGAAGCAGGTGCAGATCAAGACCCTGGAGGGGGAGTTCTCGGTCACCATGTGGGCCTCGGGTAAGTGGAGCGGCCGGGCGGGGCTCGGCACCTTGCGCGGGGAGGCCCCCAGGGTCCGGGGAGCCCTTCTCCGGGCCCGGCGGGCACTTTCCCCCCGTTTTGTTTTGAAGGGAGGCCATGTTTGGATGTGTGTGATGGGCGCCGCCATGTTCATCTCGCCAGGGCAAGTATGGCGGCTTCCCCCGAAAAGATGGCGGGGTCTGCGCTTGCCTCTGCCTGATTGCCCGGCTCCCTCCGGCGGGGGGGAAAAGGGAAAGAAAGATGGCGGCGGCCCCGCCAAGATGGCGGCCGAGAGGAAGAGAGAGAGAGAGGAGGGGAGGCGAGGCGGCGCGCCTGCCTGCCTGCCTGTCCGCGCGCGCGCGCTCTCCTTCCTTCCCCTCCCCCCCCTACAACTCCTCTCGTTCTCTGAGTGACTCCTGGACTAGGCCGCAATGGCGTAGTTTCTGCAGTAGGGGGAGGGAGGGAGGGAGGAGGAGGGAGGCGGGGCAGGCACGCGGCGGCGCGGGCCGAGCTTGGCGGCCCCTTCCCTCCCCTCTTCCAGCCTCTCTCCCTCGAGCTGCCTCGTTTCCGTCCCCTTTCCTCTCCGTGTAGCCTCCTTCCTTTAATTCTCTACCCCGTGACAGACTCGGGGCGACCTTTAAACGTTCCCTTCCCTCCTCGCTGTTCTTTTCCCTTCGTCGTCTTTTCAACCTTCTTTCCTTCCCCCGCAAGCAAACGGATAAGCCGTTTCCTTCCCTTCCCTTCTTGCGCCCCGCCTCATGTCCGTTTCCTTTCCCCAACCAGCCGCCTCGACTTCGTAGCGCTTGCCTGACTGGTTCCTCCTCATTTCTCTCCTTCCCCCCGGGGTTTTGGCTAAGTCCCCCTCTCCTCCCCATAAAAACTCCCGAATAAATTCCGACAAGAGGTCTGTTCAGGAAGCGCGGCTTTCAGTTTTACTGCCAGTAAGTCGGGGAAGCGCCCTAGTTGCCGCCTCCTTCCAACACCAGAGCCCCTTTACACGAAACACGTTTCCCAAATTGAGCCTGTTTTCACGGTGCTTAAAAGTCTCTTTAGCTGACATCTAGCGGGGGTTTTAATAACTTGGGTCTGAGGGAGTCCTAAAATTAGGCGCCTGGATCACTGACATCTGCTCTGGAGGAAGGAGGTGGATCCTCTCTGACCCTGGAAGCTGGATCTCTGGCAGAAGACCAGCAGAGAGAGTGCCTTTTGACTTAATAGGTGCTGCCACCTCTTCTCATTACACAGCAGGTGTGTGAAATTGACACTGCCGGCCTCCAGATCCAGGATATGTTGTTTCAAGGGAATTAACCTCCGCAGTAAACAGTGCTTGTGGTTCCTGCCTGTATATATGGGTTAATAGTAAAGGGTAGCAGCTGTAGGAAACTTAAGGGTTTTAGAGTTCTCAAATGGTTTTTTCAAGTTAAATAGAGTGTTAATGAATGGAGAACCTACTACCATTAATCCTTTATTTTTAAGTGCCCTAATCCATAGAATTGCAGAGTTGGAAGGGACTGTGAGGGTCATTCTAGACCAACCCCCTGCATTGCAGGAATGTTTCACCCAAGAGTCTCATGCTCTAATGAGTGAGCTATCCCAGGTTATACTCAAGTAGATCCCTTGAAGTATCGCCTACAGAAACAAAAATGGGTATGAATTTGGCTCCTGGTGTTTTACAATATATTCCTGCTTGGCTGATTAGAACACAGTTCATGCACATTTCAGTGTGTTAAGTGAAAGAAACATAAATATTTGCTGAATTAGTTTGAGTTTCTGCCTTATTACTGCATTGATAATACATAGTTTTAGAAAGTCCTGGTGTTAAAAGGGCAACTTTGTATATTAATAATAGCAGCACAACATAATCCCCAGGACAGAGCAATTGTTTTAATCATTAATAAAATAAACACTGCCAGCCAGGAGCACAATCCAGAATCTCTGACTATACAGTCTACATAACATTTGTGCTGTACTAATTTTGTACATGATATTTTTTCATTGAGTAAATATATCATTCTTACATTGCTTAGAGACCAGTGACAGATGTGTTTGGTGTGCTCTCTGTAAATTAGTGGTGTCCAAACTTCTTTCAAAGAGGGCCAGATTTGATGAAGGGCTATGTTTGTTGAGTTTTTTTAGGACTGAAGTTGTTGAGGGTTTTTTAGGATTTTATCCCAGGAAATAAACTGCCACAGGGGCCTGATTAGGCCTCCAAAACGGACTTTGAACATGCCTACTATAAATCCAAACTACTAAACCCAATCACTTAATTTAGAACTAAGGCTTGTAATTCTTAGGAAGCAACTCACATTAGATTATGTGGAACATCATAGCTCGATCCTGTGTGCTGTCTAAAAACTATGCCAGAACAGATTTTATTCAGTGTTTTTAAAATTTCCAGTCCCCCTCACTATTGGTTATCTTGTCCTCTGGTACTTCAGAGAAACTGAGCAGGTGGCATTCTGTGACAACCTAAAATGATATTTCCATAGCCTTATCACTTTATTGACCACGCTGATAAATTTTCAAGTAATTGAGTTTCATAAGTGGTTCACGGAATCTGATAATATGTTAAATGGATAATTTCTGCAGTGACACACATGCTTTCTTAGAAGCAAGTACTATTGATATAAATGGGGCTTACTTTGTAGTGCAGATTGTAGTGCTATATGCCTTGTGCTTATGTTAAGCAGCTTTATCAAATATTACATGATGCAGAAGCTATTGCCAGAGGTGCCAAAAGTCATTGAGGTGTGGATTTTCAGGCATCTAGTAAGGTGTCTGAAGCTACTGATGTTGATGGCCTAAATGAACTTCTGTTAGTTATGGGCTCAATTCTCTCTGTTTCTGAATCAAAATCAGTGCATTAATCCAGGCTTGTTTTGACCTTGTATAAATAATGCAATAGCCTTTTCTGCTGAAATGTAATATGTATATACACCCATTATTTTCTGTGGTGCTCTGAAGCCTTGATAGCTCTCGAAGTCCATCAGCCTGCTTATATAATTTAATTGAGTACCTGCCCTGTTTGATCACAATATTGTGCTTGCTCCTTTTAGGCACTTTACAGACCACTAGTTCAAGGTGTGCTTAACAGAAGTAGCATAATTGAATTCTTCATATATGCCTTCCACTCTTAACAGTGGGATATATCTGAAATACTATAGTATGATGATTAAACACAAAAAGGCTCAAATCAAACTTTTAACAGTTTGTACAAAGTTAGAAGAGTTATATGACATCCTTGTTTCATGCTGTCTACTGAGCCATCTCTTTACCAAGTATTATATCGTCTTTGTGCTATTATTCTCCTCTTTTGGATTCTCCCAAGTTCTGAACAGGAGGGCTATGCATCCCTCAGTTTTGGGACTGGCTACCCAGAATATTCCTTTAGCCTTGTTTAAGGGAACTTTAATGCCCTCCTGCAAAAATAATTGTTGAAGGAAAGTTAACACTTCTGCCAGTTCTGAACTGAATTGAATAGGGTAGGATTTGAGGAGGATGTGTTCAGTTACAGTACTATACATTAAATGGCACTCCCTTTCAGATGCTCAAATAGTTGAACTGGTTAAACTTCCTAAACTTCTCAGATGCCGTCTTCTGAAATCTTGAATGCATCTTTTTACATATCCTGTGTTTTATGGGATGGAAACCAAGTTTTGGTAACCAGTTCAACTTGCTCCATAATTGCATTTATGCTGTGCCTTATCTGAACTTGTGACAGTGGAGGTCAAAAACAGTTCTTAGGCATTCTCTTCCCCCCTTTTCATGCACGTGGAAAGCCTAATAGTTTCTAGCATAATATCCTGAATTACTAAAAAATTGTGTTACTACACCAAATACCATGTACTTGCTCTCAAGTGACTTTTAATTTTGAAGTTTGGGGTTGAGTAGAGTTGCTTCTTAAGCAATTTAATAACTTGCAGCTTTCAAATTAAGGGAAGTCCTTACCTTCTGTTGTCATTCTGGGTAATTAGTTACATTCCAGGGTCCCATTATAGCACAATGCTATTTCTCAAACCATTAAGAAATCCCTCTCCGTTAGTAAGCAGGAAACTATTGCATGGCTATTGCAGTGACCCTTGTCAGATAGCATCTTCTAAATTAGGGGTGTGTAGGTTGTGGCCCCCTATACTCTGTTGGACTCCCGTCTCCCATCATCCCTGACCATTGGCCATGTTCTCTGGGACTGATGGGAGCTAGAGTCCAACAACTTATGGGGGCCACGGGTTCCCCCAATCCTATGTGCCATCCCTTTTTCAGAAGCCTAGTACATCTATTCCACTCCAGAATGCTCTTCAGAACTAGGCATTACTTCCACATAGAAATCCAGATATCACCGAGAAGCATTTTAGCCTAGTTTCTCTCCCCCACCCCATTGTATAGTTTTCATCAGACTGAAGTGGTACAGGCGTATCTCATTAATAAGAATTCACTGCAGTAAGATCTAGGTCATAATGCCCAGAAGTAGAAATGTAAGTTTAGATCCTAGTTATTAGAAATTCAGCATGTATCTGCATAATATGATGTCTTCAGCCATATCACTAGCATTACATCACCTGTGGCCACTGGCATCCTCTCATGTTACGTTTAAGCCCCAAATCGTCCACTGATGCCCTTAACTATGCTTCTGAAACTTGACTGCATCCATCAGTGCTACTGGATTTTTTCTGCTCTGTTACCTTTTGGTTGCTCAAGCCAGTTTGGGGGGTTTGTTATGTACAGAAGATAAATGAACCAAATGCTCACCAGAACAGAGAACGGCTATAATTCATTTGGTTTCCCAAATTTGGAAGTGGTCACTATGTGAACAGAATGCTGGACTGGATGGGTGTTTGGTCTGATCCAACAGTGTTCTTCTTAAATTCTTGCATTCCCCATGCTAGTAATCTGTTCTGCATGATAATATACAAATATTATTGCTCAATGTGCATATAGCTTGCTTCTTCTAGGTTAGATGATCTGTCAAGTTAGGTTCCTAGAACCATACACTGTGAAACCTAAGAACAAAGCAATAGCAGCTCTTTAATCTCCATTCTTTGAAGGTATAATCATCCACCAGAGAGTATTCAACTCATCCAAGTCCAATAGTTCAGCATACTTGAAAACCACTTAATATATATTTTTCTTTTTTAAAAAATTACAGAATGTAAAATGATTTTCCCAATTAACAGCAATGATTCATCCTAAGCACATAATTGGGGACATGAGCAAATAAGACTTATGGTGAAAGTTCAGAAGCACTGACATGCATGCAGACCAGCATTATATCCAATCTCATTTCATTGTCTTCTTTACTGTGCATTCCAATCTTACTTGTTCCTGGTTACTTTTGCTTCTTTCTCCCATGGCTCCTTCAAGTCATCTGTCATGTTACTTAAATCCTCATTCTTTAACCAGACTTACCATCTCTATTCATAAACTCAAATCCACCTTTCTAGAGCATTGATGACATTTGAATGGCGCAAGTATAAAAATAAAAAATTATACAGTGGTACGTCGGGTTACATACGCTTCAGGTTACAGACTTCGCTAACCCAGAAATAGTACCTTGGGTTAAGAACTTTGCTTCAGGATAAGAACAGAAATCGTGCACTGGTGGCGCGGTGGCAGCGGGAGGCCCCATTAACTAAAGTGGTGCTTCAGGTTAAGAACAGTTTCAGGTTAAGTACGGACCTCCGGGACGAATTAAGTACTTAGGAATTCTTGAGATTTGGACACTATTCAGGAGGACGGAATTCCTGAGAATCCTGCATTGAACTACTACTTGAAAATTGTATTTAGAGCTAGTGGTGGCATTCACAAAGAATGAAAGAACTATATAGGTCAGGGGTCAGCAACCTTTTTCTGCTGTGGCCAGTCCATCGTCCCTCAGACCATGTGGTGGGCTGGACTATATTTTATTTGGGGGTGTGTGTGAAATAATGAATTCCTGTGCCCCACAACCCAGAGATGCATTTTAAATAAAAGCACAGATTCTACTCATGTAAAAACACACTGATTCATGGACCGTCCGCGGGCCGGATTGAGAAGGCGATTGGGCTGCATTTGGCCCCCCGGCCTTAGTTTGGTGTTTCACTAGGAAGAATTTTCAAGGGTGAGCTATTCTTGATACCTCTCCTTGTTAGCTTATGTGGAAACTAAAATAATGGGATCAATTCATGAATTTCCCACTTTACAGCAGACATTTGACAAATTAGCCTATGGCTTATTCATTTCTTACATGCAAATATTATTTTTGGATGGTGTTAGGGGTAGAGCTATTCACTATTCTTCCTTACAGGGAGTTTAAACTAGCTAATTTCTTCTTCAGTGGAGGCAGTAATTCATAGATCTGCCCTCCCACTTTCAAGGTCATTGAAATTAGCGTCCTATATCCTCTGAGTGGAGTGAGTTCCTATGTAGTTTCTGGTCCTTCCCATCTTGATGTGTGGGTCTTTTCATTGCATTCCCCACCACCCACCCCTCTACCTAGCCAGGGTGGGTCATGAGGTGGGCTTTTGGCTGAATATGTGTTCTAGGTTTAAAGGAGGATGCATTCAACACCACATCCATTCCAGGCACAGTTTCTGAGAGCCCTAGGAGAGGAAGAGGTTGCTCCTTTAGGAGAGCAATTGCTATTGGTAGTGATGGAGGGGAGCACCCAGATGGCCTGACCACCCTGTCAGGGTGGCTCTGCTAGGTTGGTGGTAACCCTCATAGACAGGAAGGGACTGATTAAAATGGGTGTAAGCCAGCGGATCTTTAGGCTACCCCACCCTCTGATTCTGGATAGTGGATCCGTCCACCTGGGGCTACAGAAGTGGATTACTAGCGCATAGGAGATGCCATACCATCTTCTGAGGGTAAGGTTCAAAAGGTGGAATAGGATCTACCACCCGCTGCACCATTTGAAAAGTTTGCAGTGCTTATCTAGGGCCCTTGTCTGGTCTTTGATAGCTGCGACAGCAGAAGGGACAGAGGCGTTGCTGGGCAGCTTTAACTAGCAGGCTTTCCTTCTCCCCAGACACCTTTGCAAGCCTTCGCCCATGTCAACAGACATCAGGACCGAAAGCCTGATGCACACATTGACAAGATGTGAAGGCTTTTTGCCAGATTCTGATGCTTCCCCTGAAGAAGTGGGTGTCTACAGCAGCCACAGCACAAATTAGTTTCCAGATGATCTGCCTAGCATTCAAGAGCAGGCATTAGGGACAAATATGTACTTGTTTGGACATACCATGTTATTTCAAAGACTCACAATAGCAGGCAGGGATCACAAGACCTTGTTCACTGCTGCAGGAAGCACTGTACCTGCCGTGTAATCTCCATGATCAATCCTCCTGTCTCATTCAGTTCTCATTCATTTCCAAACCTGCACAGCAATTCTGGGATCCTTGGAGATGCTTGGAACTTCTTGTTGGTTCTCAGCTGCTCTTTGGCAAATGGAGCTGTCAAGGAAGTAGGACAGCAGAGAGGACAAAAAGGAGGCATTCTGGGTCGGGGGTGGCTACTGTGGATCTTTAGGATCCTCCCAATCACACCCTCTCACTGGAAGCAGTGGGAAGGAAAGGGTTTTAAAAGGACAAGCAGCCATTAAAGGCAAAATGGGGTGAGGGGTGGGAATCACTTGCCCCTTTCTGTCCTGCCTGTAGGACAAAGGGGCTTCCTCCGCCACAGTCTCTCTCTCTCCCTTTGCCCTTAAGATTGCTTTGTTTGTGCTGTGCTTTTGGTAGTTTAAAAAAGGAAGAAAATGAATTGATAATGAAATCTAGAAACTGTCGAACACCTTATAACAAGCTATGGCAACAGATTTTGATTACCCAAAATGTTCAGTTAGCATATGTGCCCTGCCTGCTGTTCATATCTTTGTTGGGCTGTGGATTATTTTTCCAGCAAGGAATTGGCAGTTGAAGAATTCAGTTCTTTAGAATTAAAAAAAATTCAGAATTCCTCTTTATTTAAGAGGGAATTATTATTAAAAGAAAATGGAAGTTAATTGCCATCTGTTGCTAAATTAAGCTGAAATTGGCAGAGTTGCCAGTGTATATATTTATAGTTACAACTCATCATACATTGAATTTAGCATTGTATTCATTTGAAATAGGAAATAATTGCATGTTCTATAAAGCTAGTGCTTAGTACTGGGGTGGAGGGCAGAGAGTTCCATAAAGTACATTTTTGTAAGCAAATAATCATTTGCTAATGCATTTTATTACCTTTTTGACCCTGCATATGGAAATAGCTTGAGGGGTGTTTGCTAGCGCTAAGGGTGGGAGAGGTTGTGCTAAGGTACAAGCCTAGCCAACGGTGGTGTCCTTCGAGGATGTTAAATCAAAATTCAGTTTGCTCTAATCATTTCAGATGACAAAAAAGACATTGACCATGAGACTGTGGTGGAAGAGCAGATCATTGGTGAGAACTCCCCTCCAGACTACTCTGAATACATGACAGGAAAGAAGCTACCACCTGGAGGAATACCTGGCATCGATCTTTCCGACCCTAAACAGCTGGCTGAATTTGCAAGGTAAGTGGTAAGAGAATTGTTTTTCTAGTAAAAACATTATTCCATTATGCTCATTCATAATATATCAGATACTGAACTGTGAAATGATCTTTCTGGCATAAGAGTTCAGTCACTGAGATAGGAATTGTGAGTGTGAGGATGCCCTTTATTGTGTAGTTTAAAGCCTCCCAGTTCATGCCACAGTGAGAGCAGGTCACGCTGGTGGGTTACCCCCTCAGGATCTTGATCTTACAGGCATTTCCTTTAGTCACCCTTGACCAGCTTCCATCACTCCGTGGTTTTTCTTCCTCGCCATAGAGACTGTCGTAATTGCTGTGAAATTTCTTCAGAGTTCTCTCTCTGATTAGGTCATTCTGGAATAAATTCTCTGGCTTGCCTGCCATATTCCTCAAGTTTACAGATGCCTGTTTCAAAGTCCATTCTCTATTCCATCTTGCCTCCAGCCTTCCCCCTCTGGGCTCCATATCCTTAAATGTGCAGAGATAGGACCAGTCTCTTCTCACTTCCTAACCCTTTGAGATTTCTTTTGAGGTTTTATTCCCAACGAAAATAACAGCTTCCCCTCCCTCACAGAAGTTGAACTGTAAACTGTTTAGTTTCCTGGACAGTGCAATATTTCATGCCATCACACCAGCTCAGCCAGTCAGTTTGAGACTTTGCCATCACAACTGCAATACGATACAGTTGGTTTATGTCAGAAGATTACTTTGTTAATACAAAGCAAATAAGAATACAGTGGTGCCTCGCAAGACGGAATTAATCCGTTCCGCGAGTCTTTTCGTCTTGCGGTTTTTTCGTCTTGCGAAGCACGGCTATTAATGGCTTAGCGGCTATTAACGGCTTAGCTGTTTTAAGAAAAAGGAAACAAACTTGCAAGAAATCGCAAGACGTTTCGTCTTGCGAAGCAAGCCCATAGGGAAATTCGTCTTGCGGAACGACTCAAAAAACGGAAAACTCTTTCGTCTAGCGAGTTTTTCGTTTTGCGAGGCATTCGTCTTGCGGGGCACCACTGTATATTTCCTTTTCACTGATCAATGCTGTTGTGCTTTTCTTTGCAAGAATGAAGCCAAGAAAAATCAAAGAAGATGATGCTCCAAGAACGATAGCCTGTCCTCATAAAGTGAGTAAAATATTATGATTGCTGATAGCCTGATGGTCAATAAAATGCTTTTTAACTTCAGAGTATAAAGACTACTTCTCTGTTCCTTTTAAAAATTAAAGTATGAGGAAAGTTGCTAACATTTTGTATTGTATTAAAGTATTGTTTCTGCTGATGGGAAGTAGAAGGGCCATGGCAACTAGGACAAAGGGAAAGCAGCTCATGTATTTAAAAAATCTGAAAACGACTTAGCAAAAAATGTGAAGAAGCTGAATGTGTTTTAGTAGAGCACCCGGAAATCCTAGTTGTAATACAGTCCACTGATGGGTCTTCTTTGTATTCTCTCGAAGGGCTGCACAAAGATGTTCAGGGACAACTCTGCCATGCGGAAGCATCTGCACACTCACGGGCCTCGAGTCCACGTCTGTGCGGAATGCGGCAAGGCCTTTGTGGAGAGCTCAAAACTAAAGCGGCACCAGCTAGTTCATACTGGAGAGAAGCCCTTTCAGGTAACTTTTTTCCAAAATACGTTTGGTAGACATTTATGCTGCATGTAGAGATCATTCTGAGGCTCAAAACCCCCGAAGGTACCTGTTCTCAGATAAAATTAGGTAAGACCAGTCAAAGGGCTGGAAATAATCTAAATGTGTGGACAGAGAATAATTCAAGCAACTGCCCAATAGGCATTTTACACTAAATCTTTTCCTATCCTGTCTTGTTGGGCCATTCATGATTATATCTTTCCACAGTTACCAGGAGGTTTAAGATCAGGTCTTATAACAAGCAGCAGACTTAATAGCTGCTAGGCAAAATATACCTAGCAAAATGTAATTACATTCACTCACTCACCCCCCCCCAAAGCCTTTCATTTGCTAGCTGCACACTTCATCATTGTCAGAGACTTAATTATTGGAGCACTTGCAAGCTGTTGATGTAGATGGAGTGCAATATCTTGAGAACTGTTTCTCCCTTTCCTGACATGCTGCATTTTCCCACTACAGGCCAGGCCTCAGAGGTTGTATAGGTGTGGGATGTCTTTCACTGATAAGTCATACTGTCTAGTTTGCCAGCTCAAGATGTACAAACTGGACAACATCATAAACAAATTGTATGTGTGTTTTTTCTCCTTGAGGTTTTTAGAATGTGCTTGTATGCAAACTTTTGTAATAGGAGCAATAAACAGAAATCTAGACAGTGGAGAAATTCTGTTCCTGTTGTGAAAGCTGGCGCTCTTAGAACTGTTGTTCTACCTCTTAGTAGTAGTAGTTTGCCATGGCTGTTATTCACCGTCCTTTATATAAAGCAATCAAGATTGACTTTTGCCATGTTTTGCCATTCATGCCTCTTCATCAAATGTTCCTCAGCCTTTCGTTGGCAAAAAACGTGCAAGAGGGCTATGAATGAAGCCGTGCATAGAAACAAGTGCATAGAAACAAGATAGTGAATGCCAACTTTGATTTCAGTGGATAAAGTGATCATTGTCTTTATCCTCCAGAGATGTACTTTGCTTGTTATGCCTGCTAGACTGTTCAGATAACACAGGCATTGCACCATAGCGTTTATAGGAAGGAATGGGTGAATTCTTCATGTCCATGGGATTCCTAAGTTCTTGGTGGAAAGCCTGCTATTTGCAGTAATTTTTTTAATGTAACGTTGTGGTTAATGGGTGTACATTTATAATGTATTTTCCTGGGGAAATGTGGATTCCTGGGGAAAGAGTAAAGGTGGTGCTTGAAGGATACCAGGAACTGCTTATAGGCTTATGAAATGTTACCTAGACCACTACTTAACTGCTTTAGAAATGTAAAGCTTTTTCTTGAGATATCTTACTGCTAGTAATTTCATGTCACAAATTATGGAATCATACCTTGTATGATTGTATGCATTGTAGATTTGGAAGGGATCCTGAGGGTCATCTAGTCCTAGCTCCTTCAACCATTCCTCATAAGGCTTGGCTTCTAGACCCTTGATCATCTTAGTTGCCCTCCTCTGCACATGTTCCAGCTTGTCAACATTCTTCTTAAATTGTGTTGCTCAGAAGTGGACACAGTACTCCAGGTGTGGTTTAGCCAAGGCAGAATAGAGCAGTACTTTTACTTCCCTTGATCTGGATACTACACTTCGGTTAATGCAGCCTAGAATAGCATTAGCTTTTTTTGCTGCTGCATCTCACGGTTGACTGATGTTAAGCTTGTCTACTAAGAGGCCTATATCCCCTTCACAGGTACTCCAGGCAAGCCAGGGGTCCACCATCCTATAGCTGTACAGTTGGTTCTTCCTGCCTAAGTGTAAAACTTTACATATGTCCCTATTGAAATTCACTTTGCTAGTTTTGGCTCAGTTTTCCAATCTGTTAAAGGTCTGATTGAATCACTATTCTGTCTTCAGTGGCATTGGCTACCCCTCCCAGTTTGGTGGCATCTGCAGATTTGATGAGCATCCCCACAATTCCTTCACCCAAGTCATTTATAAAGACGTTGGAACAACAATGGCCCAGGACATAACCCTGTGGCATCCCACTTGTTACCTTTTTCCAAGGTGACGGGAAACTGTTAGTGATCACTCTTTGTATTCAGTCAGTCAACCAGCAACAAATATGATCCTGTGTATGGAAGTCCATGGGTTTGAGTTTCAGCTTCATTCTGAATATTGTATGTTTGTATTGCATTTTTAAAATGATTGCCCGCTGCCTTGAGACTACTATGAGAGACTGTATAGAAATGGTGACTGGAAAGTGCCAGCATGCCATGAGCAAACTAATCATAGTTTCATGTTCACAGTATTTGAGGCAAATATATTAGTCCTACTGAGACATTCTCCTAATGCCCTGTGTTTTCATTCAACAGTGCACGTTCGAAGGTTGTGGCAAACGCTTTTCACTGGACTTCAATTTGCGCACACATGTGCGAATTCATACTGGAGACAGGCCCTATGTGTGCCCTTTTGATGGCTGTAATAAGAAGTTCGCTCAGTCAACTAACCTGAAATCTCACATCTTAACACATGCTAAGGCCAAAAACAACCAGTGAAACTCTGCAAGAAGAAAGCTCTTGGACTCAAAGCATCTTACTTTACAGGAGAATGGTTGAAAATGAATAAGCCTCCCCTTTGTATATTGTTTCTAGGAAAGAATTTAAAAAACAAACAAAAAAAGAACCCTACACGCCTAAAGGACTTGTTTTTGATAAAGTGGCAAAATAAACTTTAAGGGTGCATTGCTGCAATGCTCGATTTTGCTCTATAATTTGGGTTTCGAGAGTACGGTGTTTTTGTAAAGCGTGGCCCCACCTGGAGGAGGCAAGACAGTTCATGGACTTGCATCAAAGACAGTTCTTTCTACAACAGTGCTAAAATTGGACTTTTCACATTGTTATAAATATGAAGCTCACCTGTTGCTTACAATTTTTTAATTTTGTATTTTCCAAGTGTGCATATTGTACACTTTTTGGGGATATGCTTAGTAATGCTATGTGTGATTTTTTTCTGGAGGTTGATAACTTTGCTTGCAGTAGATTTTCTTTAAAAGAATGGGCAGTTACATGCATACTTCAAAAGTATTTTCCTGTAAAGAGAAAAAAAAGTTATATAGGTTTTGTTTGCTATCTTAATTTTTTTGGTTGTATTCTTTGATGTTAACACATTTTGTATAATTGTATCGTATAGCTGTAATGAAATCATGTAGTAACAAATATTAGATGTGATTTAATAGTGTTAATCAACTTAAACCCATTTTAGTCACTTTTTTTGGGAAAAATACTGCCAGATGCTGATGTTCCGTGTACTTTCTCTTTGCCTGTTCAGTTAAGGAAAGTGGTGCTCAGTTGTAGAATGTATTGTACAGGCACTGACCTTTTAACAACACCTGATATGTACATCCCATGTAATAGAGTGGGCAAAAAATAAAACAGTGGTCCTGAAGAAAGAATATGGCAGAAAACAATCTGTAAGCACAGCCTATTTTTCTTCTGTTGTCCAGGACAAATTATAGTTCTTTAACGTCCCAGAAATTGGATGCTAAATAAAACTCAAGTTACCTTAACTACCCCCCTCCCCTGCATTCAATTAGATTTTTAATGTAAGTGGTGTATCTTCATCATAGCACTAAACCCCCAACCTGAATAACACTAAGCAGTTGTGGAGATTTTGATTTCTCTTGATCATATGGAGCCTCCCATTGGGCACTGCAGCTTTGACAGTGAAGTTTAGCTTTTGTTTTTTACATTCAGCAAGTGGTGGAGCAGGACAACCTATAGACAACCTCTGCTGCCTTGGTCTGATAAGGTAAGGTGATGACAGCTGCACCCATTAGTGGGGTGAGTCGTGCATGTGAATTGAAACACCAGAATGCTGAAGTAACCTGTTCTTGGCCGGGGGAGATGGTTCTTACCTTTGAGAATCTATAGCACAGTATAGTGCAGGTTGCATATTTTTTGTTGAACAGAGCTGTGTTGTATAGTTGCTGTCATTTTTCCTTTTTGGTGTCCAATAGCTGCCCTAAGTACCAAAACAGCAACAAGCTTAACTCGGATTCTGAGCCGAGAAAAGGGTGGCTTCTGCATCAGTGATGTGAATTTAAATGATACAACCTATTTTGTTTGACTCTGTAATGCGTTACTGTTGTACAATAATTCTGCATAACCTAATCAAGGGACAATGGCAAGAAGCTGTGCAGGGCACCCAAGCCCCACCCCTGATCAATGGAAATTTTAGTAGCTTTTGAGGGCACTCCCCATGCTCACAAGAATATGACGGGATTCATCCTGCACAAGGACTTCTCCTGGCACAGCAGAGTCCCCCCGTCCCCCCCGGCACGCTGCATGTTGGCTAAGGGCATCGGGACACTCTTCAGTAGCTTGTATGTTCAGGAGGGGGGCAGGCCAAGCCATCCGCTTAGCTCTACATTGAATTCCTCTACTTTCAACCTTAAGGGCTAGGAACTGAGGGCTAGAAATGAGTTTCTTGGCAAGCTGAAATCAACCCTGTACCGTGTGCTGCAACTTCTGTTTTACACTTCTGCAGAATTGTAGCAGCTTGTATAACCGCTTAAGAGATTTTTAAAATATTAAGCGGTTTATAAATGCTTTTAAATAAACACAACCCTGGTTGTACAGAAACGTCATTGCTGCAATGAATCTGCAATTATTAACAAAGATCTCGCTTGCAACAGGACAGAGAATGGGTATATTGCTGCCAGTGTGCCCCCAGTGTCTGATTTTATATTCGAACTGGATGGGAAGTGGGAATACAATTTTCATGTGTCAGCGATGCAACTTCAAAATGTAAATCTCCTGGGCTTAAGTTCTTAATACGGGGAATGGAAACTAAGGTACCTGCTCAAGACTGAAGGTTTCCCATCTTGAAGCATCACTTCTGCAATAGTTTTGCTAAGGAATGGGATCTTGTGTTTCTGGAGAAACTTGCCCACCAATTAAATGAATCTTGGGGCCATCTCAAGCCAAGCCTTAGTTTTGTTTCTGTCTTGGTATCATCTGTCTTAACTCTGCTTACACTAATGTAAGCCAGCATTGGTAGACAAGTGTTTCCGTTTATGGACTCAACCTAAAAAAATCCTTTTCTCTTTTACACTTTGCTGTGTAGCACTTGCAATTGTGTATGCCTCCGTAGAACCATATTTATGCCTAGCATAACATCAGGTTCTCTGTAAACAATGACAAATTCATGTACTACTTTCTGTACTGCATAGTTAACTGTACATGGTAACGCCATCTTCTGAATTCCAGCTTGGGCAATGTCCACTTGCATAAGTGGGACTTCCTCTCATCCTCCATGTGCCCTCTTGTCCCTGAGACAAGTTAAAGCCTTAGAAGCGTCTCCCAAACTTGGTTCTCGAGTTGTTTTTGGACTACAATTCCTATCATCCCTGACCACTAGTCCTAGCTAGGGATGATGGGAGTTGTAGTCCAGAGACAACTGGAGAACCAAGTTTGGGAGACGCTTCTAAGGCTTTAACTTCACCTTTAGAAATACCAAGCACCTTTTGCTGCATGTCTGAATCCTCATTTAAAAAATACTGCCCAAGTGTAGCTGCAGAGTGTGTAGGTGGGGAACCAGTAGATTCCCTGTGCTGGACTCTCAACTTCCATCAGCCCCACCAATATACCAAATTATGAGAGACTGGTAGGAGTTTTAGTCCTGCAACGTCTGGAGAACCTCAGGTTCCCCACCTTTGATGTAGCGTAACCCTGAAGCTGAAACGGCACCCTTTGGAGTTCAGCAGCTTCGCTCCTTCCTTCCCAGGACGTTGCCTTATTCTCTGGTTGCTGTTCATTTATTAAAAAAAAATACTACCATCTCCATAGGGTTTATAGGATAGCCTAACTATCAGTGTTGCTGGAGGAGACTCTTGAGAGTCCCATGGACTGCAAGATCAAACCTATCCATTCTTAAGGAAATCAGCCCTGAGTGCTCACTGGAAGGACAGATCCTGAAGCTGAGGCTCCAATACTTTGGCCACCTCATGAGAAGAGAAGGCTCCCTGGAAAATACCCTGATGTTGGGAAAGATTGATGGTTGGACAGTGTTCTCGAAGCTACGAACATGCTCTGGTCCATGGGGTCACGAAGAGTCAGACACGACTAAATGATTAAACAACAACAACTATTAGTGTTATCAAAGAACCTGAATATTTGTCAGCAAACTAAACAGTCCTGCTGTTGCTACTAGCACATGCATAGGCAAACTTGGCCCCCCAGATGTTTTGGGACTACAACTCCCATCATCCTTTGCTAAGAGGACAAGTGGTCAGGGATGATGGGAGTTGTAGTCCCGAAACATCTGGAGGGCCGAGTTTGCCTATGCCTGTACTAGCACCTCACTTTTGGTATATATGACTGAACCTGACAGTCAGTGAGCTGGATGAGTTGTAGCAGCAAGTAGGCATTTTACTTGTGCTGTAGGAACAGGAATGGAATCTGCTAATCACAGTTGCTGGGTCCCCATTACCACCATTAATTGAGGACAATTCTAAGCTGCTCAGTTGGTGCCATTTTAGACATTGGAGGCAGGTCCCTATCATAACTGCTGTTCCCTTTGTAAGGTGGAACGGTCAAGCCCTCTTCCAGCATCAAGGTGCCTTCCACCTTCTGAAGGAGGGAGACCCAATGAGTACAGAAAGCTCTCTACAGATTTCCTTTGGAACCCTGGAAAATCAAGGATGCAAAAGACAGGAAGCCTCCATGATCATAGGATGCTCCCTACAGACGATCACTTTTTGTGTGGGAATAAGACGCGGGTGGTGCTGTAGGTTGATCTACAGGGCCTAGGGCTTGCCGATCAGAAGGTCGGTGGTTTGAATCCTGTGACGGGGTGAGCTCCCATTGCTTTGTCCCAGCTCCTGCCAACCTAGCAGTTCGAAAGCATGTCAAAATGCAAGTAGACAAATAGGTACCACTGCGGCGGGAAGCTAAACGGCGTTTCCGTGCGCTGCTCTGGTTCACCAGAAGCGGCTTAGTCATGCTGGCCACATGACCCGGAAGCTGTACGCCGGCTCCCTCGGCCAATAAAGCGAGATGAGTGCCGCAACCCCAGACTGGACCTAATGGTCAGGGGTCCCTTTACCTTTAAGAGCACATTTATCCCCCATGACTCCTTGCATGGTTACTGAAATTGTGGACAGGAGATTATCCTTGAAAGCTAGCATTGTAAATCAGTTCTACATTACTGAAACAGCAGCTGCATTTGCCACAGTGACCAGAAAATTGCAAGTATGCTTTATGATTAATTTTGATATCTGAGTTGAGTTTTATATATGGTAGGTTCTGTGGCTATGGATCTCGAATGGTTTTAAAATAAGATGCTAATGCACATTTTGTAAATATGATGTAAATGGGTGTGGGGTTTGCAAAGGACTTTGCTTATTGCAACACAGTATTTCTTCATCACTCCATTCACTTGGGTCGTAAACTTGCATGAATGGATGGAGAGTTTGAGGCATGGAAGGGACACGCAACTCTCCTTCCATTTCTGGAATTGCAAAAAATAAGAGCCAAGGGAACAAAACTACAGCAGCTTCCAACAGGTAACCTCCTGCCTTTGAAAATAATAGCACTTCCCTATGAGAAAAGCACCACAATCGCTTCTTTCCAAGTACTTACTGTTTCAACCAACTCCCAATTCTGATTTGCTTTGCGCAGGTTCCGAAGACCTTTTATCAATAAGAAATGTCTTGCAACCTGTGGCTGGTTTGCAAAAATTGGGAGCTCTGCAAGAACCATCAACAGATCTGTTGCCAGCATTGCACTGAGGTTGTCCCATAAAACATACAATCATTAGGTGATTGTCTTGCATTATCACGTGGGAGTGAAATACAGATGCACCTTTTAATGAAACTACAGTATTATTATTTTAAAAAAAGATTTATTCATTCATTCTGCCTTTATGTACAACAGTTACAGAATACTGTACAAAAAAAGAGATAGTTGTCATTGCTTTGAATTGTTGTGCATAAACAGCTCGGATAGGTTTCACATTCAATTTGAGTGTCCTTGCCAAACAGGCAGCGAAACATTCGGTATACCTCCAAGGTATAGAAGCGATGAACCAGTTTTACAGGTTTCTCCAGCGTAACATTGGTTTAAAAATGCTGTTATCTAGGTAGGCATTTCATTAAAAGACCAGCCAGCCCTATTGCACCTCTGTCCCCAATAAAAAGGGTAAAATACCCCCCATGGCCATCAGCTTGTGGGAGGTTCTTTATTACCAGTTGTGTTGTTTTATATCCCTTGCTTAAAGGTGGCTCCCACCACCACCCTTCCCTTCTCTAAATCTAAACTTTTTAGCACTTTATAGAGCATTGGCCTTCAGAAAATACACTGAGACCCTCAGCTGGGTTAGGCCTTGCTCTAAAGTCATTCACAGTAGTAGCAGCAACACCGCCATTTTCTTCTGGGCTTGCACGTTCTTGAGAGAAGAGCAGCAGAAAAACAGCAAGGAGAGGAAAGACATAAAAAGAAAAGGAATATTGCAGGATACGGTTAAGACAGAGTTCCTCAAAGTTGGGTCTCCAGTTGTTTTTGGACCACAGTTCCCATCATCCCTGACCACTGGTCCTTGTAGCTAGGGATGGGAGCTGTAGTCCAAAAGCAGCTGGAGACCCCAGGGTTAAGAGAACCATGGTTGGGGAAGAGCCATGGCTGAGTGGCAGAGGATGTGGTTCGTCAATCCCCAACATCGCCAGGCAGGGCTGGGAAGGAGACTCTTGTCTGAAACCGTGGAGAGCTGATGCCAGTACTGAGCTAGATGGAGCAATTGTCCGACTCGACATAATACAACTTCCCAATCGTGCTTTGGCTATGAAGGGTTTTGAGGAAGACCCCCTTTCAATAAACCATGGTTAACACAAGTGACTCTTGACTAAGAAGTGTTCGCCAACACCTTCTCTGAGTTGCCCTGTACGAAATAGTGACGCGAATATAACTCCTGCTCCCCCCGCTTTTCTGACTGGGTCAGATCTAGGAGTTATTTGCCTTGTGGCGCTTGGAATTCCTCTTGCTTTTGACCTTAGGAATTTCATGCTACCTTGCACATTGTCCTGCTCACATGGGAAGCGTTGAAAGCGAGGTTCACAAAAGGGGTCAAACCATTGCAAGAGGTGTTGAAATTTTGGGAGGTTGGATAGTTACAATGGAATGGTCTTGGGGGTGGGGCGCACATTTTTATTTTTTACTATTTTGTTGAAAATAATAAAATAATAAATCAACTTAATAATAATAATAAAAGTTCACACAGAACACAACTTGGAAAGAGGAAGTCGCCTGCAATTATTCCAAGGGAGTATTCCTAGCTTTCTTTTCCTAGCTTCAAATGTGTAGAAAGTAGTCAAGGGCTATGCTTCCATTTCAATTTTACCTCTGTCAGTAGGATGTTTCTACACCAGAATTAAGCACACCTTTGAGGACTAGGAGGAAGGCATGGGGACATGCCATGGGTTATGCAGGGCTTGTCTAAAGCCACCTCCACAGGTGGCAACATTATGCCCCTAACAGAGCAATAGGACCTGTAACGTTCATATCTGGCCTCAATGAAGGTAAAATTCTCCTTCACTTGGCAGGGTAAAAGAAGACAGGTTTACAGCTCTTGGTAGGCTCTTAATACTAGTGACTGGCCAACAGCGATGGCTCCAAAGCACGACTCCATGCATACCTCTTCAAAAGTATTTGGAGTTCAATGAGACTCATAGCCAGCTAAGAGGAGATAAGACTGCAGCCTAAGCCTCTTGTCTCTAAAGAAAAGTAAATCTCACTCTCACTGACCATCCAGCTAACTTGCACGGATTCTAACAAACGTTTGAGCTAACAAACAGAGCTAGAACAACATACATGCCAGTGTTGAACCGTATGACAAATGTCCTGTTTGTTCCTGCACAACAGAACTTCTCCACAACCATTCCACAGGGTGGGGGAAACCCCAGAACAAACTTGGGAGCCCTGCGAGGGGAGAAGTTCTATGGCCCAAGCAGAAGCTGTGGTGCAAACGGGACAACGTTGTTGGGCATAGCCCTGCGGAATAGGCCAAAAAGTTGCCAGAGGCTCTCTTGATAAGCTTGCCTTCCAAACTGCACTGTAACAAGAGAGAGATGAGGAGCTACAAAGGTGCTATATTGTCAATATGCACCTGCATCTTTCACACCTGCACTGGGAAGCTGCAGCCTTATAGATGTTGCTCATGTAAAAGTCCCATGGCCCTTGCTCACACTGGCTGAGGTTAATGAAGCCCTGCTTTGCTCCCTCTCATTATAGTTAGGTATCATTCAATGCTGTGCTGACACACATCCCAGTCTCAGGAATGACAACTTTCAGCTCTGCAGCTCACTTTCCTCACAACAATCAGCGCTGTTAAGCTTTCTGGATAGGGATGCCTTGCATTATGCAGCAACTAGCAAGGTAGGCAAGCTTTATCAGAAGTGCATAGGACTTTCCTGCGTTCCTGAATGATTTTTAGTGCAACCTGCAGTACATTAGGAAAAGGCAAATTGCATCCTTCGTTGCTTGTCTAAGTGCATATACATGCACACACTCACAGAGGAGTCAGGCGCTTCCTGTCAAAAGTACAGCAAAACGGGGGAAGTGGGAGAACCCAGCAGGAACCCAGCTAAGAAACTTCACAACCAAGAGGAAAAGAAGGATGTTGATATGCTGTACTGAAAGGTTCACAGTATGTGGGATTTCCAATGACTAATGCATCAGCCTTGATAGCAAGAACAGTAAATGCTCAAGCATGTACCATTTACGGAATTTCTCATGGCAAGAAGAGTCAGGGACAGGGACCTGCAGACCTTCAAATAGTGTAGGCCAGAGGTTTTCAAGCTTTTTGATTCCAATGCTCCCTTGACCAACTACATTTTTTTCTGGGGCACCCCTGTGGGACTCAGGAGCCCAGTTACATCATCCCCTTGGCTGCAGAGCTGGCAGCCTCTCGTTCCTTTTCAAACAGCCTCCCTTGCGGAGTGTTCCCTCAGCCTCCTCGCCTCTCTCCCTGGAAGCCCTCTGGGCAGCCACTGCTGCTATCCCTAGTCTCTGAGCTTCCCCCCACCGCCCCAAAGAGAAGTGCCTCCTCAGACTGCCCCACAGGGGGCTGGGAAGCACCCCTTGGCCTGCCCTAGAGGCACCATCCGCTTGGGGAGCTTACAGCCAGGGCTGCAGCAACGAACAGCTGTGCAAGCCTTTGGGAGGCAGAGACATGAGAGGGCAAGGGAGGAGGAATTGCCCATGGCACCCCTGACTTTCATTCAAGGCACCCCAGGGTGCCACGGCACACTGGTTGAAAACCACTGGTGTAGGGACACAGGTTCCCTGATTCCCAGTCACTGAGTATTGCTGGTGGGATTCTGCCTAACAAAGGGGTGATTAGGCAATAGCGCCACCTGAAGCCAGGTTTTCCAGCACATCTGGATTCCTCTCTCTTTTCATGCTGTGAGGGCAGGGGATTAAAACTGCTTGGGTGAACATTAGGGTTGCCATAGGTCCGGAATTTCCCGGACATACCTGGAATCAGAAGCAGTGCCCGGGTGGAAATCAGCTAAAATGTCCAGGAAAATCTGGACATATGGCAACCCATGCCGGCAGTGTCAAGTTGTTGTTTTTTTGTAGATTTTCCTTAAAAATACCTCAAAAAACCGTCAACAACTTTGGGCAAAACTAAAAAAAAAAGCAGCTGGACTTTCAGTTTTTGAAATATGGCACCATGTCCTGATCTTGACAAGGTTTCCTAATGCACTTAGCAATTCCTCTCTACATCTTCCCTCTCAAAACGGGAAGGTCAGAAATGGAGCCAGTGCATTGAGACATTCCGGGAGGGAGTTTTGTGTGCTTGCCCTTGCCTCCCCCCCCCCCCCCGTTTTATCCCACACGCTTTCAGGCAAATGCCTGAATAAGGCCCACGTCTCTATTCAAGCACAAACACGTAAGGCAAAGAAAACCCATCCTGCTAGAATGTGCGTCAGTTGCCTTACCATCCCAACATGCATGGCGCCATTGTCTGCAAAGGGAACCTACCAACATTCAACTGTGCAAGCACAACGTGCTGCTCAGAATCAGGACCCCAGTGCTGCTCCCTGCCCCTTCTCCACCATTTATGCATGGAGAATGCTTGCATAGGGGCTTATATCAATATTGAATGGGAATAGGGTAGGCTGGGGGTCTTTTATGAGGTTTGTAGCAGCAGCTAGGCCATGTGCCAAATAATGAACTGCTGGAAGGTAGGATGAGGTCTATTTTTTTTTAAGACAATGTTTATATATATATAAAAAGCAAGTCCTCTTATTACCTGGATTTCTAGAACAGATCTGCTGCTTTCATAAAGGAGGTGAAATCCTAAGTAACGATAAAAGGATGCTTTATACAGACAGAAATTTACAGTTTCTACATCCAGATTTTTTTTTAAAAAAAAAGAAAGGAAAAAATAAAATAAAAAGAAGATCACTTGCTTCCGTTTGGGAATCTAAAAGCTTGAAGGCTGCTGGATCGCCGGGCCAGCCTCACATCCACTTAGATCGCCTCGGATCTGGTTCTCTTCCGACCTCATGTACATGAGGAAGACAGTGACTGTGGCAAAAGTAGCAGCATTCACGGGGAAAGCTCGAAGCAGCGTGGAGGTGAGGCCTCTTGTGAATACCCTCAAGCCTTCGGCGTGGTAGCTTTTCCTGACGCAGTCCAGGATGCCGTGGTAGCGCACAATCCCGCCAACCCCATCTGCTTGGAGGCGAGACTTGATCACGTCTACGGGGTACGTGGAGAGCCAGGAGACAATCCCAGACATGCCTCCCGCCAAGAGCAGTTTGGGGATGATGTAACTGTCCTCCGCCTCGCATCCCAAGTACCTGGTGAGGCAGTCGTATGTCAGGAAGTAGAAGCCAAAGCTGGGCGTCTCCCTCATGAACGTGGAGACCATCCCCCGGTTGATGCCTTTCAGCCCTTCCTTCCGGTAGATCTTGACCAAGCAGTCCAGGGAGTTTTTGTAGTTCTTGGACTTCAGCTTATATTCGCCCGTCCCTTGCAGCTGCATCCGCGTCTTAGCCAGCTCCATGGGGCAGCAGATGACGCACTGGATGGCGCCGGCCGCGGAACCGGCAAGGAACTGGTTCATTGGAGTGTCCTTTCCGAGAGCACGGAGTGTGTTCCCTTGAACGCCGAACACAAGGGCGTTGATGAAGGTAAGTCCCATCATAGGTGACCCAATGCCTTTGTAAAGTCCAAGGGTCTAGGAGAGAGAAAACAGAAGGGAGAAATTGGCATTTGGTGAACCATCTTCACAATTCAAAGTGTTGGTGCTGACCTTTAAAGCCCTAGACGGCCTCGCCCCAGTATACCTGAAGGAGCGTCTCCACTCCCATCGTTCTGCCCAGACACTGAGGTCCAGCTCCAAGGGCCTTCTGGCAGTTCCCTCACTGCGAGAAGTGAGGTTACAGGGAACCAGGCAGAGGGCCTTCTCGGTAGTGGCGCCCACCCTGTGGAACACTCTCCTATCAGATGTCAAGGAAATAAACAACTATCTGACTTTTAGAAGACATCTGAAGGCAGCCCAGTTTAGGGAAGTTTTTAATGTTTTATCGCTTTACTGTTGATAATATTTTATTGTTGATAATATTGTTGACCAATAAATAATTGGTGATAATATTTTATCACTTTATTGTTGTTGGTATTCTGTTAGGATGACTATCCAGGGTGGCTGGGGGAACCCAGCCAGATGGGCAGGGTATAAATAAATAAATAAATAAATATTATTATTATTAGCCAAGTCATTTTTATTCAGTTCTTTTTAACAACATCAAATTTAATACATAATTCCAAAATCGACTTCCCATCCTTCCAGGTTGTATTATACATATTCCACAAAACGTTCATTTACTGTTATATTTTAATTTGCATCCACTGCTCAAAATTTAATCCTGCCTGTGATTCCATTTAACGTTTAAAAATCTTCACAGCCTTCGAAGTGTTTTCACCTGAAGGTTCCTGCAACCTTCTCTTCTGGTTAAGCAATAGGTTAGGCTAGCATCATCCCACGTGAGACCATTCCTCTATCTAGTTCAGTGTTGCAAAAAGGCAAAGGTAAAGGACTATGGGGTTGTGGCGCTCATTTCGCTTTCAGGCTGAGGGAGCCAGCATTTCTCCAGATAGCTTTCCGGGTCATGTGGCCAGCATGACTAAACTGCTTCTGGCGCAACAGGAAACAGTGATGGAAGCCAGAGCGCACGGAAACGCCATTTACCTTCCTGCTGTAGCAGTACCTATTTATCTACTTGCACTGGTGTGCTTTCGAACTGATAGTCTGGCAGGAGCTGAGACAGAGCAATGGGAGCTCACCCTGTCACGGGAATCCGCATCTGTCAACCTTCTGATCGGCAAGCCTAAGAAGCTCAGTGGTTTGACGACAGCGCTACCCGCGTCAACACTGTATGGCAGAGGTATCAGACAGGAGTATTTCCCAGCCCTACCTGGAGACTGAACCTGGGCACTTCTGCATGCAGGGCAGAGGTTCTGTCGCTGGGCTATGACCCTGCCTCAGCTAACCACTAAGAATTCAGGAATCTCAATCCTTTTGTGCTACACGCCTTCCCTCAAGTTATTTCTCCCTGTGTCATGACAATTTTGTTTGAGTGGGTATGGATAGCAGTTGCAACAAGAAAGCTTTAAGTTGAATTGGAAATAGACATTTATTATTATCTGCCTCCTTTACTTCCTTAGGGCATGCACACCCTTCAGTAGCTCAGTCAGCTAGAGCATGGTGCTCTTAATGCCATGGTTGCAGGTTCGATCCCCATATGGAACAGCTGCATATTCCCACATTGCAAGGGATCAGATTAGATGATCCTCAAGATCCCTTCCAACTCTACAATTCTATGATCCCAACTTTAAAGACTTAGACAGTAATCCCTTCTGGGCAAGGGATGGAGACAGGCAAAATTGCCACAAACTTCTCTGAACCCACAATAACTCATAGGATGGGGGTCAAAATGTCCCATTGGGCTCATAGAAGGGGTTAGAAGCCAGCAAAGCTGACTGCTAATGAAAAAGAGGATGCAATTTTTTTGAAGAATCCCCATCTGCCTTCAGCCCTCAGCCACCACAAACCAGCTAGAGAGTTGGGGGCCCTCCAAAACAGGGTGGAAGGTGATGTGACTATCACAATGTTTGAGAATCTGCTTTGCATGCAGAAGGCCTCAGGTTCAGTCCTCAGCATCCTCTGGCAAGAGACCCCTCTCCCAAACCCTGGAGAGCTACTGCCAATCGGTGTAGACTATTCTAAACTAGATGGACCAATGGTCTAACTCGTTATAAAGGTGCTTTCTATATGTTCCCAAGACCGTGCCCAGGCTCTGTTAGTTATCTTTCCCCTTAATGTGAGGAGAAATCCCAGCCTTCAAAGGAACGGCACACTTGAATGCTATCTTGAAACAAAACCCCACATCCTAAGGATGCTCACATCTTAAAAGGAGCTGTAAAGTTTGGTGGGGTTTGTTTTATGGAAACCAAACTTCATGACCCCATTTCATATGGCACAGGGGCAAATACGTTGTGCTTAGACTCCATGAATAACATTAGAAAGCTCCTTCTGCCCCGCTGAATTAGGTTCACTTTTCCTAAGTACTCCTTCGGAAATAGCTGCATTTAAAATCAGTACCTGGTAACTATATCTCAAAGAGTTTTTCTGGGCTACAGTGGTACCTCGGGTTAAGAACTTAATTCGTTCTGGAAGTCCATTCTTAACCTGAAACTGTTCTTAACCTGAAGCACCACTTTAGCTAATGGGGCTTCCCACTGCCGCCACCGCACGATTTCTGTTCTCATCCTGAAGCAAAGTTCTTAACTCAAGGTACTATTTATGGGTTAGTGGAGTCTGTAACCTGAAGTGTCTGTAAGCCGAGGTACCACTGTATTTGTCTTCCATCTATCATAAAGTTCTCAAAAACCGTACAGAATCGTACAACTGCGGCAACTGGTTGAGTACTTGTAAAAGTATATTGGTGTGTGTACAGCTACGGAGGAGGCAGAAAGTTGATGACAGCAGCAACTGGCCATGTCTCCACCCCCATTGTTCTGCCCGGACACTGAGGTCCAGCTCCGAGGGCCTTCTGGCACTTTCCTCCCTGTGAGAAGTGAGGTTACAGGGAACCAGGCAGGGGGCCTTCTCGGTTGTGGCGCCTGCCCTGTGGAACGCCTTCCCAGCAGACGTCAAGGCAATAAGCAACTATTTTACTTTTAAAAGACAACTGAAGGCGGCCCAGTTTAGAAAAGTTTTTAATGTTTGATGAGGTATTGTTTTTAATATTTGGTTGGAAGCCACCCAGAGTGGCTGGGGAAACCCAGCCAGATGGCTGGGGTATAAATAAATTATTATTATTATTATTATTATTATTATTATTATTATTAGTCACGTCATGACTAAGGAAGTGTCACATAGCTCCCCATGTGGCTCTTTGCACAACCAAGGAGCAGTCACATGATTAACGGCTAGCTGGGGATGGAGAAGCCCCTCTTCCGATCACGCTTCCATTAGCCTTTGGAAGAAAAGTCCAGCATTGCGGCATGAGGAGTATTTATTGTGGCCAATTGGGGATCTTCCCTTACTGACCTGTAGAGCTATTTCGACACGTCCCTTAGGGAAGTTACTTAACTTTGGTTTCACTTCCCATTCAGTTATCAGCTGCTAGTTACATCTGGGCAGGAGCGAAGCAAGATTAAGTTGTGCCTTCGCACATCACGAGCCCCTTCGTAGGGAAAACTGGCACACCAGGAACATGACTAAGCTAAACCTCTCTCTGATCTGCAGGGAGCCAAATTCCAAGGCAACTGTTACGGGTGTTGTAAGGAACTTCCCCTACTTTAAAATGGGTAGAGGGGCATCTCTCAACCCAAGGGCCACAAAGCCCTGCTGGGCTACCTTCTGGGGCCACATGCCAATCGTGGGGGTGGGGGAAAGAGGCAAAAGCGGGTGGAGGGCTGGTGAGGGGGTGTGGCCTGGGGAGAGTGCTGATGGCCACAGAAAGAGATCTGGAGGGCCATATATGGTACCTGGGTCTAAGATCTCTGCTTTTAAGAAAATCACCCACCTATAAGCAGCATTGTGGTCCTGATAAAAAATTGCCCACAATCCTCACCACTAGTTTGCAGTGCCAATGTTGATTAGGGCCCCTAATCAGGTGCTATTTGTAGTTTAATTTCTTTGGTGTTGCATTTATCCTTTCCCCCCTAATTTGTCCCTTTGTTTCTTAGAGTTACTTTTGGGGTTTTTTTCTCATGGGGGTCTGCTCAAACATATGCAAGTCTTCTCTGTTCCCCATTCCAAAGTGGAAGAGTCTAAGACTCATTCTCGGGGCAACGACTCTGATAATTTGCTCCAGTGAGAGCAGAAAATATGCCAGTTATGGTGTGTGTGAGATGGCTAAAAACCAGTTAACGTGCCTGTACTTTACTTTTATAAGCCGAAACATTGAGCTAACTAGTTTCCACTGGAATCCATTTAGGCGAACTTCATTTTAACCGTAGTGATCGAACAACTGTCCGCCTTTCTATAAGGCACTTTTTGTACAGTCGTAAAAACAATAAAACCACAGTAGAGAAACAAAAGAATGAAGGAGATGGCACAATAAACACCTACTAGTTAAAAACCACAAAAAAGGTTTTTTTTAAAAAAAAACAGCACTTTAAAACAAACGGCATCAGCAACAGGGGCAATTAAATCCTAATGGAATGTTAAAATTCTCACGAGACGCACTGAAATAAAATAGTCATCATTGTCCAATCAGTGATGTGACCAGACCCCATCCTAGGAGGCTGTTCCACTACTGAGAAGGACCTCCACAAGGACATTCTTGATGGTGAGGGAACCTGAAAGAGTGGCTTGGATCTCGAATGGAGTTCTTGAGCCAAGTCCTGTGGGGGGAGGTGATTCTTGAGATATTCTTTGATAGTTTAGAACTTTAAAGAGCAAAGAACAGCACCTTGAATGGAGCCTGGAAGCCATCTAGAGACCAGCACCCTAGAAGAAGATCAGCTAACAAGAGCTGATGGAGCAACTCAGGTCATAACCCCTGACAATTAGAGTCTATCCGAAATTTCTGAATCGTCTTCAAGGACAATGCATTGCAATAATCTAACCTGGAGGTGAAGAGAGCAGGAAAAACCCCAGGCTGATCTGATTCCTCCAAGAAAAAGAGTCTATTTGGCATAGCAGATGAAGTTGGCCGAAGGCACTTTTGGCCTTCAGCTGTCATCTAGGCATCCAAGTGAAAGGGGAACCCAAGGGTCAGATCTCTAATTAAAATTTGTAGTGTGAGAGCTGTAACTGGCTAGTTAATGCAAGATGTCAACCGCAGATCGTGTGAGAGGATCCAGTTGCAGCTCCTCCACACAGCTGTATTGCTCCAGTGCAAACTCCTCCCATAGGAACAATAAGAAGAGCCTGCTGGATCAGGCCAATGGCCCATCTAGTCCAGCATCCTGTTCTCACAGTGTCCAACCAGATGCCTGTGTGAAACCTTCAGGCAGGACCCGAGCACAAGGGCACTCTCCTGCACCTGTGGTTTCCAGAAACTGGTATTCTGGTCTAGGAATCCAAAGTGGCCTGGCGAATTCTGAAGTGACATGAAAGGTGACAGGAAAAGAGCTTTGCTCTTTTTTCTCTTCTCTCTTTGCTCCCGTGACACCCATGGTGAAAAGGAGCTCCTAGGCTTTATTCATGAAAGGCTCCTTCTCCCTTGAATACAGTGCAAAACACAAGTGAAGAACACAATCACTGAACAAGCTACTCACCGTCTCTTGCTTTATGATGGACTGAAAACAGTGCAAGGTCCCCCGGTAAAGTGGCTTCTCCACATTTTGAACTTGAAGGCGTACCTACAAAACGTAGTAAGAATTCGTTGGCATGGCAAACAAAATAAATGAAAATCAGCAGGCAGAAATATGACAGCACCTTTGACTGGGCACACATAAGGTGCATCGATGTGCACCCAGTCCTGACACCAAAGTGCCATAGCAGGCAATTTAAAAAATGGTCAGTATTTTGGGAGTCACTCAGTTTAGTACTCAAGTCTGCATGAGATGGGAATGATTAATAGGGGATGGTGCTTGCCCCCCTTACTTCAAGCTATCTGAGGTTTCATTAGCACATGTCATTATTCTCAGCTATGAAATAAGGCCAGCGAGGATCTACTCAGCGGTCATGAATGGCCAAGTTTAAAGGATGTTAGTTGAGGTCCATAAACAGCTACTTGTCTGGTTGCCTATGATGAACAAGAATATTCTACAGGCGATCAGGAATGGAGTTCATAGTTTTTCCTTTTAGACCGCAGCTAACTAACAGATATGTGAAATATATCCACTTTTTATGAACCCTAAATCTTAAAGAAGCTGCCTGTATTTTAGACAATAGAGTCAGAAAATCCTGCTTTGAGGGACCTACAGTTTTTTAAACCAATAATGTTTTTTTAAGCATTGTGGGGCAGTCTCTCTTTGCGGCCTGTTAAAACATTACCACGCAGATGCTCTAAGGTTCTTACATTTTTGCCATAATGCAATTTTCTATACCATTCCCATTACATTATGCCAGTTTCCTTCTTTCAATACTGCTGAAGCTGAACCCTGGCATATAAAAACACTTAAAATTCGAATTGAAAACACACACTGAGAGTGAACCCCACAGACCAACCAAGTACCAATACCTAAAAATGCATCAATACAGATATGGTTATAACATTTGTGTGTGGCAGGGGGGAATAAATAAATATATATATATATATTAAAAGTGGGAACCTCAATTTAAGGAGTGGCTGAAAACAGAATTCACAAGTTTTGTTCCACAAAGTACATATATAAAATCTTTTTTAAGCACGTAAAAAAGCATATAAAATCTTTTTAGTGCACTCTAGGAAAACGAATGCAAAACAAAGTCAGGTTTTCTTTTAAAAGCTCGTATTCAAAATAAACCTTGCATATTGCAAATCCCCACCCCCTCCACTTCAGAGCACGAGAAACATTTTTAAACTAAAAAGGAAAAAAAAAGAAAGAGGAAGGGAATAAACTACATATGGTTTCCTGGTATTTTTATTATTATTTTTGTTGTCTTTATAAAACTTGAACTAATCATACATGTTGGAAAAAATTAAGACCGAGAGAAACAGAAGGTTCACCTGGTCTATACTTACTAGGTAACTCTCCCGTGATGAGGCTTATCTGTCATCTACAACAAAGTAACACTTTTGCTGTTAATGAAGACAGCCCCTAGCTCAGAAAGTAAAGGCAGTTAAGCAACAAAGCAATTGTACACATTACATCAACAAACTGGGGGGGAGGAGGAGGAGCAGGAAAGAATTTGCCACTCGAAGAAGACCTGGTTCAGGTTCGGTTCAGTATCTCTGATGTTTTTTGCATCTACCCCACCAGGTTCCCACAAAACCCAGACATTGCTTTATCTGTGCAACTAGTGAAAAAAACAAGCTTCAGAGAAGAAATTAAGCTTTGCTTTGGATCCCTCCCCAAGATGTATTTACAGTTTCAAAATGAAGTTGGCCTTTAGAAAATTTGCTTTAAAAGATAAATTTAAAAAATAAAATGAAAGCTAAGAAATGTCTAGCCATCCAGGTAAGTTACGGGACTCACAAGGAAAGACTTATAGGGCTTAATGCAGCGACACGAGATTTAGATCTGCATAAACTGCCTTTTGACAAGATCAGGTTATTATTACCTAGCAGATTTAAGTACGGTAAGTTAGTCTAATATTGCAATCCTGTGCAGACTTTCTTGGGAACAAGTCCCCCGATGGGACTGACTTCCAGTAAACATGGACAGGATATGCAACTGGTAACTGACAGCACGATCCTCTCTAATTGTCCACTCGGAAATAAGTCCTGTTAAGTTCACTTACTCCCATGATAAGTGTGTATAGGATTGCAACCTTAAAACAGAATCCCCCCCCTTTGCATTGTTAGTAATGTCATTGTACCTTCAACAACATGGTAGCAAGTTAACTGAGGGATTTGTATATTGCCATCGTAATTAACTAATACCCCATCCCTGAATACATTTGCTTTGCAAGTATGCTCAATGGAATGTGCTTCCAAGTAAATGCATTTCCTGGTCCCAAGATGTGGTCCGAGGGCACATGCTGCAGGCACCACTCTGAAGCTAAGCAGGTATGAGTCTGGTCAATGCCTGGATGGGAGACCGCCTAGGGATCCCATGGACACCACCTTGAGTTCCATGATGGTGGGATAGAAATATACTAAAATTAAAAAAAAAAGGTTTCAGTTCAGGGTGCCTGACTATGCCTTCACTCTCTCAGCTAAGCCCAATTCCATTAAGTTAAAAAAGAAGAAGTGAAGAAGATTAAGAAAACCAGACAGTCAGAGTTTTGGTTCTGCAAACATGTCCATAATATGAAGGATCATAGTATTATCTCCTATGGGACAAAATGCGATTCAACAGAATCAATGGAAACGGTTTCTCAAGCAAAGGATACACCATTGCATGAAATGACTGAATTTTACAGCTACAAACCAACAGACTTCACATTTCATCCATAATTGTTGCACCTATTAAGTATGGGATGTTTTAAGGTTATGAATGTTAATCGGCACATTTCCTCAGCCAGAAGATCCTTAAACCCTTGCTCCAACCCACACTTAAGCTGAAATTATTGGATTTACTTGATCCTGTGCATGGGTACTCAGAAGTAAGCCCTACAGTGTTCAATGAGGCTTGCTCTCAAGCAAGCGTGCAAATGACTAAAGCCCAGCTTAGACTCATGCATTCCAATCCATGGGCCAGTCCAGTCCTGTTTTGAGATGCTATTTGACTGCTGTACAGGCACAGATTTTAAGTGATATGCCTAATTGGATCTCATTTCCCACCCGCAATGGGCCACTTCTGTTTTGAGTTCAACGAATTAAATGTCAACTTCCCAGACCGGGGGGGTGGGGGGGGGGGGAGAAAAGAGAAAAAGAAGAAGAAAAGTATTCCTTTGTGAGCTCACAATATTTCCCCAAGGGTGGGAGGAAGCATGTTAATTAGCAAGACTGTTTCATCATGTTGCAAACTGTCATCCGGGAAATATAATTAACAAATTTATGTTTCCCCAAAGCGAGTAGGAAAACAAAAAATGTAGTAAACAGCAACAATGCACCTTAAAGTGCACTTCAACACCCCACCTGCTTTTGGATTAGTCCTAAAAATCTGCATCTTCCATAAGCATTTTTGCTAGATGCTGCTGGATTGCTGAGTTAAAAAAAAGGGGCCTGAAGACCCAATAATCAAAGCACTTAAGTCAAGAGGGACTATCAGTTTGGAACTTTTTAATCTGCTGCTAATTTGGCTTCACTGTGGGATGTTTCAATGCTTCAGTATGTCTGAAAATCTAATTCAAGATCTCTATACCAGGAATTGGCGTATGAGGATGTTTATTTAATGGGTCCAAAATATCTGAATTCTAAAAAACAAAAACCCTTTCTACTCATAACGGCTAGTGCTATCTTCAGCCTAAATGTTTATGATTAAGTAAGCCTCTGGAAAATCAACCCACCTTAACAGTATCGAATGGATGTCCTACCAACACGCCGGCAGCACCTGAAATGAGGAAGAAGGCATTATGAGACAATCTGGCATTGCACCACTATAACCCACCACAGAAGCAACTATTTGCAAAGCACAGAAGACTACGGAGGTCACATGGCTACTGTCTATAGGACTCAGGTAGGAGGGATGCGGGTGGCGCTGTGGTCTAAATCACTGAGCCTCCTGGGCTCGCTGATCAGAAGGTTGGCGGTTCGAATCCGCACAACAAAGTGAGCTCCTGTTGCTCAGTCCCAGCTCCTGCCAACCTAGCAGTTCAAAAGCAGGCCAGTGCAAGTAGATAAATAGGTACCGCTGTGGTGGGAAGGTAAACGGCATTTCCGTGCACTCTAGTTTCCGTCACGGTGTTCCGTTGCACCAGAAGCGGTTTAGTCCTGCTGGCCACATGAGCTGAAAAGCTGTCTGTGGACAAAGGCCGGCTCCCTCGGCCTGAAAGAGAGATGAGCACCACATTCCATAGTTGCCTTTGACTGGACCTAACTGTCCAGGGGTCCTTTACCTTTACAGGACTCAGCCCTACCGTATTTGTGGCTTCCCTCAAAGAATTCTGGGAAATTTAATTTATTAAGGGTGCTAAAGGTTGTTTGGAGACTCCTATTCCTCTCTAAGGTAAAGGGACCCCTGACCATTAGGTCTAGTCATGGCCGACTCTGGTGTTGTGGCGCTCATCTCGCTTTATTGGCCAAGGGAGCTGGCGTACAGCTTCCGGGCCATGTGGCCAGCATGACTAAGCTTCTGGTGAACCAGAGCAGCGCACGGAAACACCATTTACCTTCCCACCACAGCGGTACCTATTTATCTACTTGCACTTTGACGTGCTTTCGAACTGCTAGGTTGGCAGGAGCAGGGACCGAGCAATGGGAGCTCACCCTGTCGTGGGGATTTGAACCGCCGACCTTCTGATCGGCAAGTCCTAGGCTCTGTGGTTTAACCACATCCCTATTCCTATTCCTAACAGAGCTACAATCCCCGAGTTCCCTGGGAAGCAGGACTGATTGCTAAACCAAAAACCCTGGAGGATATCCAGAACAGATGAGTTCTCAAGACCAGTCCGAAGGTCTGCTTTGTAGGGGTGACAACCACAATCCTGTTAGAAGGGAGTTCTCTAACTGAGGGTGGGGACACCACTGAGAAGGCTCCGTCTTTCGTTGCTGCTAACCTGACAGATGTTGTAAGCAGTCAAATGAGCAGAGCCTTCAAGGTGCATCTTAACACATGGGGAGATGGGGAAGGAAACTCCAAGCTCATCTTAAGATTGTATCCAATCAACTCATCCTATCCACCCAAGGACCTTTGCTTGTGCACCTCTTCTGACACCCCCCCAGTAGAAATTATGGGGAAAGGGTATGGGTTGAGAAGAGGAGGAGAGGAAGTTACATTGCACAAGCAGAGGGCCTTGCACAAAACAGAAGAACTTCACTGGATGCAATTCCTAGACTCCAGCTCCCATCAGCCCCAGCCAGCATGGCAGATGACCAAGGATAATGGGAATGACAGTCCCACAATATCTAAAGGGAAACACAGGTTAGCCACTGCATCTGAGACCAAGTGCTAGTGCTCTAGTAAGATTGCGGTAAGCATGCAATTGCTGTAGGAAGTGATGCAAGTACTTAAAAAAAACCAACCCCACATTTTTAAACCAAGTATTTGAACAAGTATGGCTAGGGGGATTGATGCTTTTCAGCCTACATATTTTTAAATATTTTCTGCATAGCATCTTCAAAAAAACCGCAGGGTTAAAATGTCAACAGGCTCCTGTTAAGTTCTTCCTTTAAGGATCCAATTGAGTGCCGCTGTGTTAATCTTATTAAAACCGATTTGGCAAGGACTTAAAAATCACACGCAAAGTGGCATACTTAAAACTGCAGCAGATGAAGATATTAAGTACAGAGTGTTCTACATAACCCCGAACTGTGCCTGCAGAGCGGGGGAGAGAGAAGAGGGAAGTCAACAACGGAAGGGAGAAGGAAAGCCTCAATAGGCTGAAACCAGCCAGCTACTCGCTGTTGTAACTTTCACTGGAGGAAGACGACATCTCCAGAGTCAGACCTGCATTGCTTCATCAAAATCAAGGCAAGGAGACACACACTTTGTTTCTTCTTTCTCTCTCTTCCGCCCCTCGAAACATAAGATCTTGGGACATGAGCACCTGCCAAATTGTGTTTTAGCCCACAAGTGGCTATGCCATAATAAAGATGCTAGTCTTTAAGGTGCCATGATCTTTATTATTCTTGCTGCAAGATCCTAATGCAGCTAAAATAAAAAAAGAAGTAAACTCATCCAGCACTATGAGGAAGCTAACTTTGAAATTGTAGGCAAGTCATGCTCAGAGTAGTCATATTCATTATCTTGAATGGGTTTATATTGGATACAAACTTGTATGATTTTTTTTTTTTTTTGGGGGGGGGAGGACAGATTGGGTAAAGTGGCTGTCACCACTCCAGCGGTGCACACAATAAGGACACCTCAAGAATTTCAAAGGGGCAGAAATAATAAGACTTGAAGCCCCACACCACAAAAAACAGCACCATCCTCTATGGGTGTAGCCAGGGAGGTAGCCGAGTAAATAAATAAAATTCTTGACTAAAAGTAGAAATAACCAGAATATTTGAGGTCACTTGGATGGTGTTGTGAATATTTGAGGTCACTTGGATGGTGTTGTGGTGCGTTCTATCAAAGATCCTGGCAGATTTTTCTGAGCACTTGAGGTCAAAAGAAAGGAATTGAAAACAACTGTTGTTGAGGCATTTCATTCCGAGTCTGCCAGACATGTGGTGATGACAGGTGGGTGTCCTGTCCCCAACATAAATCCTGGCTACGCCCATGCCCCCCCCCAATATGCTAGCAGAGAGGTGAGCGGCATCCCTTGGCAGAAGTCCATTTGTTTCCGTTTTGCTCTGTCCCCACCCAAGAGGAAGGAGGTTCTTGCTTGTCCTTCCAGCACAAGACACTTCAGGAAATTGGTGCGCAGCCCCACCTTCCTACAAAAGACAGCCCTATAATAAGGGTTAGAGGGGTTAGGGGGAGGGGTCAGCTATGAGCCGCGGGGGCGCGCAGAAATACCTTCGCCCAGTTAAGGGAAAGGACCTTGCGAGAGACCACTCCCTCGGCCTCACAAAGCTCACATCTCACAGGGAAGGTTGATGGTGGGAAGGGAGAACTGAACTCTGCGCGTGCTCAGAGAGGCACCCGCTACTCCAACAAGGATCACTTCGACAACAGTAGAGATCCAAGACCCGGCCCAAATCAATCCCTGGCTCGGAGGGGAAAGTTTCGACAGGCGAAGCCCAAAGATACAAAGGGAGGCTGGGCGCCTGAGCGCACAACGCCCGCTTCGATTTCGCGCAGTTCCAGCCCTGTTCGAGGAGGTGGCAGGCAGACCCCCTCGGAGAGTTTCTGGCAGGAGGGAAATTGCCGATCGCTGACTCACCGGCTCTGCCTTTATGGGCACCGGTGCAGTGTCGGCGCCGAGAGGGACAATGGCCCCCTCGGGCCTCAGGGACAATGCGGGCAGCGGAGAGAGAGCTGGCGCCGGCGCGCCAAGGCACCGAAGCAAGTCACGAATTTGAGGGAGACAGGGGTGCAAGAAGAGGTAAGGAGGCACCCATCGCGCCAAGGCTTCCCGCGGTGCCTCTTCCTTCCCTTCCAAGCGTGCAGTGTGCCCCCACCCTCTCTCGGAGGCAGGCGGACGGGTAGGCAGCACATCCCCGCTGCAGTGCGCCAAGCAACGCGCGCACACACGAGGCTCTCCAAAGGCGCAGACACGGGCAGCCCAGCTGCTGTGTCTCTCTCTCGCCCCCGCCCCGGCTTCCTTACATAACTGGATCGCGCAAAGATAGATAACAATAGAGCAGCTCCGCTTCTCCTGGCAGCGGGGAATCGCCCGCCAGCGCTTACCTCCTACGCAGCCTGCGAGGAAATCCAGCGCCATGATCGCGGTCTCCAAAGCGCGCCTTCAAACCCCTTTCGTGCGCCTCGTCCCGCTCCTCTGGTTTCTATTGCACCTCCCGGCTCCGTGCGTAATTATTACGAATTCCTTTGGGGGCAGCTCGAGGAGGGGGGCGGCGGGATCGGCTCCCTCGGATCCAGTGAGTAGGGGGGGGGGCGATCTGAGATCTAATGTCAGGTAGCGGTTGTTGCTTAATTCGTTTTCCCTTCGTCGCCGCCTCGCTTGTGCGCGCAGCAAGCCAGCAACCCGCCCGGTGCGCCTTCCGAGCCGGCACGATCCACCCTCGCCCGTTGCCAAATCCGATCTGGTCGCTTCTATTTCTGACGCCAGAGAGAGGAGGGGGAGACGGAGCCTTTTGGGGAAGCGGGCGCCGCCAATGAGACGCGCCTGGCCAGGCAACACCCTTTCAGGTCGGCCCTCCGCCCGGGCCTCTCATTGGCTGCGCGGCGAGGGAGGCTGCCGGGGATGGGAAGCCAGTGGTTAGGAAAGCAGCGCGGCGAGGGCGGGCCGGAGGACGCGGGCCAAGGCAGCTGGAGCTCCGCCCGCCAGACGCAGGAAGAGCACAAGCGGTGGCTTTGTGTCGGTGCGTTTTTGCGCGCGAGGCTGGCGCGGTGACGGCGCCTTTGGCGATGTGGCGGCGCGGGGAGGGAAAGCGGGAGACGGTTGCGCAGGCCCTGGAGCAGCGGCTGGGTGGATCTCGCGCCCAGGGGAAAAGGGGGAGCAAGGAAGGCGCTTGCCTTGCCGTCGAGGGGGCGCAGAGGGGGGGGGAGTTGGGCAGAGGCCAGAGACTGAAGAGGACGGAAGAAAGAGCTGCCTGTTGGGTAGCGGGAAGCCCCACTGAACTCCATGGCATCTCCCTTGGTTCCGAGGATCGGATGCCCAGGATTGCGGGCTGCGGGACAAACCAGCCGATGGGGATGCTTCTGGGGAAGCGCGCAAGCTTCTGGGCAAGCGCGTCCCAGCCCCGTCTCTCTGTTGCTCTCCAGAGGTATACTGTTTCTCGGCCTGTAGCAACCTGGTGCCCTCCAACAGTTTCCGACTCCAGCTGCCTTTCTGGGGGTGATGGGAGTTGTAGTCCGAAGCTTATGGATGGCACCAGGTTGGCAAATACTGCTGCATCAAGAACACAAGGGTCCCGGGATTAAGGCGAATTTTCTTATGGGGGGGGTCCTCATTATGGACCTATCAGCCATGTTTTTTTCTCTTGTCCTTCCCCCCCTCCCCACATATAATTGCATATTTGCGTAACCTACATTCTGAAAATGATAAGAATAATAAAATCATGATCCTTGAATATAATTGCTATTTTATTTTTAAAAGACATCTAATAGAATACCTATATTATAATTTATGTGGCCCTTCAGGATTTTGTTGGACTACAAAACCCATCATCCCTGACCATTGGCCAATTGTGGCTGGGAATGATGGGAGATGGAGTTCAGCACCATCTGGAGAGTACCAGGTTCCCCATCCTTGTGTCTTAGATGCTGTTGCCAAGAGTCTCTTCCAAGAGAGTGGCTTAAGAGAGTGTGTGAAAAGGTTCTTCATATCTTAATGGTTGCACTGAACACCTGCTTGCTAAAGGCATCTGTTGGGCTACTGTGAGAACAGGATGCTAGACTTGCAGGGCTGATCTTGCATTCCTACTGGAGTGAGGTGCCATTGGGCTATGACTCACATCTGCTTCCATGAACTTGGGCACTGTTTTTCTGTTTTCTGGGAGAAAGGCAGGCAATCCCCCCCATCAGTAGGGCATTCACAGTTAAACCACAACAGGGGTTTAATATACTGGCTGGAGCCTTACTATATTAACTGAAGTGTTTCTGAGGGAACGCTACAGTGTAGAGTGTGTCATGTAATGATTAATTTTGACTTGGGATTTTCTTTCCAGACTTTTTGTGCCTATTCGGCATTTACTTAGCCTCAGCAGAATGTTAGGTGCTGCACATAACACAAAAACTATGGTTTGGCCACAGAGGGGCAACTCTTGGATTCGCCATGGCAAGTTACACACGTTTTCCAAGTGTGCCCTTCCCACCACCATCAAGGAGTACAGTGGTACTTTGGGTTACATATGCTTCAGGTTACATACGTTTCAGGTTACAGACTCCGCTAACCCAGAAATATTATCTTGGATTAAGAACTTTGCTTCAGGATGAGAACAGAAATCGTGCAGTGGCGGTGCAGCGGCAGCAGGAGGCCCCATTAGCTAAAGTGTTTCAGGTTAAGAACAGACCTCCAGAATGAATTAAGTTCTTAACCCGAGGTACCACTGTATTTCTTAGTCATGCCTTGTGTAACAAATAGAGGACAGCCATATAGTTAGCAGCTAGTTAAGCGACAGCAGCAAGGCAAAAATGCTTCGCTTTTCATATGCCTGACCAGCTCCTTCCTCTATACAGTATCAGGGTTTCTCAAGCTTGGTTCTCCAGCTATTTTGGGACTACAACTCCCATCATCCCTAGCTAGCAAGACCAATGGTCAGGGATGATGGGAATTGTAGTTCACAACAACTGAAGACCCAAGTTTGGGAAACCCTGTTCTATAGGCAGGAACAGCCAATTTCTGTATTCTTACATCTATTTTGTTCTCCAAACAGTGGTCCAGGGCTCAGTTTATTTACTGCACAAACTGGGTCAGGGGCATAAGAAAATTTGCCACCATTTCAAAGTGAAGACTTCACCCTCAGGAAGCAGAGACTCAGGTCCCAAATTATGCATGCATACAGCTGAAAGCAAAATGTGATGTTGTTGTTATTTACCCAGGTTGCAGGTTACAACATTAAAAGATAGTATTAAAAACAGCTTAAAACAATTGACTGTCCCAGAAATCAGGTGATTATATAAGGAGGCATATTTATTTTTCCTCTGCCTCACTTTTCCTTACAAGTGACTTTCTATCCCTTGATTAAAATGAAACCAAATGATTTGCCATGCCTTGAACTTTTGGTGGGGCTTCTGGGGCTTGATCTGGCCCATCTTCTATTGAACCATCCGTGATTTACAATGTCCTACTTGGATTGGACTACTGGCATCCTGGCCGCCTTGCTTTAAGGCAAATCAATGGCTGCTCTTGAGTTTTTATGGCTCTGCTCCTTTGGCCAAGACTGAGCATTCCAAAAACCATTCGTCATCTTCCGTCGTCTTAGAAGAAAACAACAAACCAAAGGAATCCTGTACATCTGAAAGGCATTTTCGCTGGCTTCCATATTTTGAACCACTGGAATGTTTTAATGTTGTGGGCTCAGGGAAGAAAACACACATGCACCCATCTTTTATTCTTATTATGAAGGTATCTAATCTTTAGTATCTGTTGAAAAACACACACTTTAAAAAAAAACAAAAAACCCTTGCAAACATTTTTTGCATTCCCCAAATCTTCCAGTAACTTCTAAACTTCAATAATATCCTGTGCTTTCACACAGAACTTTGGGCTTTCCCCCCCCTTCTTGCAAAGTGGGATTCTTATTGCTAAAGACTTCACTTCCTACTGTGTGCGCTCGCTTATTGACAAAGGATTGGTCCTTATTATCTATTAACTTTGTGACCCTAAACAGTTCCCACATATGTGGTGCCAGTTATTGAAGTTAGAGATGATGACATGTCAGTCGTAAGTTGCCACCTGTGCTAAAAACTGATGACAAGCTTGGCTCTCCCTTTGATCTACAACTTCTGTATACTTTGCGACCATTAAGTGCTTATATTCTTCCTGGAGGCAACAATTTATTATTAGACTTTGGGGTTTTTTAAAAAAGGATTTTCCTCATTACACTCGGGTTGCTTCTACATGACCTGTTTATTGAACCTTTATCTTATTTTGCGGGTTGGGATAGGGGGAGCCCTGTTGTCCTGGCCAGACAGGTTAGTTGAATCCAGCCCCTGTCTCCTAATTTCAGATACATATATCTTTCACAATGCTTGTAACTCGATGTTAGGAATTCAGATATATAAGCTAAATCGGCAAATGGCACCTTGAAATAGGTTAGGGTTGCCACAACAGAATGTCTAGGCACCTTTCCCCCAATAAAATCTATTGTTAGTAGAATAATAATAATAATAATAATAATAATAGAAGAATCATCTAGTCCAACCCCCTGCAATGCAGGAATCTCAACTAAAGCATCCATGACAGATGGCCATCCAAACTCTGCTTAAAAACCTACAAGGAAGGAGAGCCCACCACCAGTGTGGTGTAGTGGTTAAGAGCGGTGGACTCGTAATCTGGTGAACCGAGTTCGCTTCCCCGCTCCTCCACATGCAGCTGCTGGGTGACCTTGGGCTAGTCACACTTCTTTGAAGTCTCTCAGCCCCACTCACCTCACAGAGTGTTTGTTGTGGGGAAGGAAGGGAAAGGAGATGGTTAGCCGCTTGGAGACTCCTTAGGGTAGTGATAAAGCGGGATATCAAATCCAAACTCTTCTTCCAAACCTCCTGAGGGAGACCATTCCACTGCTGAACAGCTCTTACTGTCAGAAAGTTTTCCCCGAATATTTAGTCAGAATCTCCTTTCTTGTAACTTGAAGCCATTGGTTGGAGTCCTACCCTCTAGAGCAGGAGAAAACAAGCTTGCTCCATCTTCTACGTAACAGCCCCTGGGATATTTGAAGATGACTATCATATCTCCTCTCAGTCTCCTCTTTTCCCAGCTTTTCATTTCTATACCACTTTATATTTTAAAGAAAAAAGAATCAAAGCTGTTTACAACAAGTTAAAGCATCAAATGAAACAACAACAAAACAAATTCAAGCTTGAAGGAAAATATTTCAGATCCTTCTCTAAGGGACATTCTGCTTTCCCCATATTTATTGACCCACTTAATTTATATAGCTGCCCCATAGCAGAAGTACTCTAGGAAGCCAGTGTGGTGTAGTGGTTAGAATGTGGTTAGACTAGGACCTGGGAGATCAGGGTTCAAATCCCCACCCAGTCATGAAGCTCACTGGATGAGTCAATCCTAGCCTTCTAAGCTACCTGGTGGGTTTGGATCTGGTGTAACTTTGCACCAGCTTAACCTAACACCAGTTTGTGCATAGGATTGCTCCTTAGGTCAATATTTAATGCTCCCATCTACAGAAAGATGAAGCACAGGGCTGTGGGATTGCGCCACTTGTTTGCTGCTGCAAAAAAAAAAATTACGCAAGAGAATTTAGTACAATCCCCTAATTATTTTTGGTATTCAGGAAAGCCTCATGCTCTTGATGCTATTAGGTTAACTCTTTGGCCTAGGCGATAATCTTTTACCTGAGAGCGAACCCCGTGGAACTCAATGCGACTGACAGATTGAGGTTGAATCCTGACAAGGCAGAAGTACTGTTTTTGGGGGACAGGAGGCGGGTGGGTATGGAGGACTCCCTGGTCCTGAATGGGGTAACCTGAAGGACCAGGTGCGCAGCCTGGGAGTCATTTTGGACTCACAGCTGTCCATGGAGGTGCAGGTCAATTCTGTGTCCAGGGCAGCTGTCTACCAACTCCATCTGGTACTCAGGCTGAGACCCTACCTGCCAACGGACTGTCTCGCCAGAGTGGTGCATGTTCTAGTTCAGTGTTTCCCAACCACTGTTCCGTGGCACACTAGTGTGCCGCGAGATGTTGCCTGGTGTGCCGCGGGAAAAATTAAAAAATTCGAAAGATTTTTTTTTAAAAAGTCAATTTTTCCATTGGGGCGCCGTCACTAGATGACCCCTGGGGTTCCCTCCCTCCCTCCCGCTCTGCGCCTCCCTCCTCCTCCTCCGGGGAGGCCCTTCCTGGCTCTCGGCCAAGGCTTGGCGGCTGCCACTCACTCACTCGCCCACCCGTCCCTCCATCCCTGCACCCGGCCTCTCCCCCTCCGTCCCCGGCGCGGGGGCTGCCAGGATCCGTAGTCCCCTCGCCCTTGGGCTCCGCGCCCGCGTGGGGTGCGCGAACTATGTTTCCCAGCGTGGCCTGGCGGGCCGGGCGTTTTGTTTGAAGCGCTCTTCTCCCGGCCATGGAATGAGCGCAGCGGCGGCGGCCGGGTGGGCAGGGGCTCTTCTGCGCAGACCCCGCGCAGCCTGCCTGCGCCCCCGCGGAGATCGGGCGGCAGGATGGAGCCCGGGGATCCCCGCGGAGGCGGAGCGGCGGAGGCGGAGGCTGCCCCCCAGGTAGGGCAGCGTCGGGGGTTTTTTATTTTTGCAATGCTGCATCCGCGCCGGAAGGGACGCATCGGACCGCGGGGAGACCCCTTGGCGGGCGTGCAAGGCAATGCATGCGTGCAGGCGTTGCATGGAGTGCAGTGCAATGCAATGGCAACGCGGCGCCCTGCATGCATGCATGCAACTTCCACCGGCGCTCCGGACTTGGCAGGTGAGGGGGGTCCCCAGTGGGCGGCAGAGAGAGCCGGGAGGGTGAAGGGGAGCCGGGGGGGAGCAGCGCTGCTCCCCGAGCCGAGCCCGGGGGGAAACTTCGGCGTCGTTGCGCCGGGTGTTGGAAGTGGAGGCTGGCGGGGGCCCCTCACCTGCAAAACCTGGTCGCCTCTCATATATTTCGTGCATTGCATTCATCGCCCGCTTTCTCCAAGGAGCTCCTGGGGGCGCGCGTGGTTCTCCCTGTGTTATCCTCGCAACAACAGTCCTGCGAGGTGGGTCAGGCGAGTGGCCCAAGGGAGCACCCAGGGATTGTCCTGGCCAGGTGGGGTGATTTGAACCCTGCTCTCTGCCTGGTCTTCGTCCTCATTTAGCCCCCACATGTGCATGACTGTGCATGACTGAGGTTTTCCCCCCTCGTCTTGGCTATGGTGTGAGTCTGTGCTGTTAATTAATGGGGTTCTGCCTTCGGAGAAGATGAGCCAGCCCTCAAGGAGGTGATTATGTAATTTGCTAGCAATTCATGTCCCTCCCAGCGTGACGCTGCGCGCTGACGTCACGGGGCTGTAATGGTGGTGTGCCTCGAGATTTTTTTTCATGAAACAAGTGTGCCTTTGCCCAAAAAAGGTTGGGAAACACTGTTCTAGTTATCTCTCGCTTGGACTACTGCAATGCGCTCTACGTGGGGCTACCTTTGAAGGTGACTCAGAAACTACAACTAATCCAGAATGCGGCAGCTAGACTGGTGGCGGCCGCCGAGACCACATAACACCAGTCTTGAAAGACTTACATTGGCTCCCAGTACGTTTCCAAGCACAATTCAAAGTGTTGGTGCTGACCTTTAAAGCCCTAGACGGCCTTGGTCCAGTATACCTGAAGGAGCATCTCCACCCCCATCATTCTGCCTGGACACTGAGGTCCAGTGCTGAGGGCCTTCTGGCGGTTCCCTCGCTGCGAGAGGCCAAGTTACAGGGAACCAGGCAGAGGGCCTTCTCGGTAGTGGCACCCACCCTATGGAGCGCCCTCCCACCAGATGTCAAAGAGAAAAACAACTACAGTGGTGCCCCGCAAGACGAATGCCTCGCAAGACAAAAAACTCGCTAGACGAAAGGTTTTTCCGTTCGTGATTTGCCTCGCAAGACGAATTTCCCCTATGGGCTTGCTTCGCAAGACGAAAACGTCTCGCGACTTTTTTTCTTTGACTAAAAACAAAGACATGTTTTGTTTATAAAGTTAATTTATTTTCCCTTAAATTTTCGAACTGCTCTTTACAGTATGTGTGACTTTAAAGAGCAGTTAATAAACTGTTGTTGTACCAAATTTGGCTTTGTTTGGACTTTTTTTGACCATAGGAACGCATTAATTGATTTTCAATGCATTCCTATGGGATTTCGTGCTTCGCAAGACGAAAAATTCGTTAGACAACAAAAATTGCGGAACGAATTAATTTCGTCTTGCGGGGCACCACTGTACCAGACTTTTAGAAGGTATCTAAAGGCAGCCCTATTTAGGGAAGCTTTTAATGTTTAATAGGTTATTGTATTTTAATATTCTGTTGGAAGCTGCTCAGAGTGGCTGGGGAAACCCAGCCAGATGGGCAGGGTATAAATAATAAATTATTATTATTATTCTGAGTAGACACATAGAGCAGTGTGCTGCTATGAATTTTTTTCTTACAGCACGCACATTGTTTGGTGACTATACCCTGTCCGTTGCATGCCTAGCCAGGTGATTCCACCCCCTTAACCACCCACCTTGACGCGTGCCAAGTTCAAGCCCTGCCAGTTTGACACAGACATTTTAATGCCGCAATGGGCAAACAAAACCGTGACACGGCATCAGAGATTTTGTTTGAGCTGGCTCTCCCTGTCAAGGTAGCCTGAGTGCAATGAGTGCAATGATTTGGACAGAACGCCAAGGGGTTGTGTCTGCCTAGCAATCAAAATCACCAGATGAGATAATAGTGAGAGAAGCAAAAATTTGGATTGTTTCGTTATGTTTCCTCCAAAAACAAAGGATGACAATGGTCAGGTGAGTTCACAGCTGGATAGGGCAACAGCTGGGTGTGACAGAGCAGTGGCGTTAATGCCACATTCTCAACTCTCATTCCTTGCACTGACCCGGCTGGAACTGAAGATGGGAGGAGAGAGGGAAATCAGACAGAGCAGGGTTTTTCCAAAGGCACAAATTCCCTGCCAGCCAGCTTGCATAAAAAAGTAACACCGAAACCAAGCAGGTAGGGCTGAGAGAGACTCCCTTTCTGAAACCCTGGAGAGCTGCTGCCAGCCAGTGTAGACAACATGGAGCTAGGTGGACCCCCCACTGTCGGATTCAGTATACAGTGGTACCCCGCAAGCCGAACGCCTCGCAAGACGGAAAACCCGCTAGACGAAAGGGTTTTCCGTTTTGGAGGCGCTTCGCAAAACGAATTTCCCTATGGGCTTGCTTCGCAAGACGACAGCCCATAGGGAAATCTCCGGGACAGCGGGGAAGCGCAGCGCGTCTTCCCCACTGTCCTCGGACCTCCTCCCGCCGCCGGACATCGGAACGAAGCTCCGATGTCCGGCGGGGGGGGAACGTCTCCTCCCGCCGCCGGACATCGGAACGAAGCTCCGATGTCCGGCGGGGGGGGACGTCTCCTCCCGCCGCCGGACATCGGAAGGAAGCTCCGATGTCCGGCGGGGGGGACACGTCTCCTCCCTCCAACGGACATCGGAACGAAGCTCCGATGTCCGGCGGGGGGGGGGGAACGTCTCCTCCCTCCAACGGACATCGGAACGAAGCTCCGATGTCCGGCGGGGGGGGGGAACGCCTCCTCCCGCAGCCCGGCATCGGATGGCTGTCCTGAAGACTTGGGGTGGGAGGAGGGTTTTCCTTCCCACCGCCAACATTCAGAATGCTGTTCTGAATGTTGGCGGTGGGGAGGAAAAACCCTCCTCCCACGCAAGCCCCGGGAACAGAGGAGAAGCGCTGCACGCCTTCCCCTCTGTTCCCGTACCTGTCCTGAAGGCTTGCGGTGCGGAGAAAAGCCCTTCTCCGCACCGCCAGCCTGGCAAGCGGTTTCCCTAGGAACGCATTAATTGATTTTCAATGCATTCCTATGGGAAACCGTGCTTCGCAAGACGAAAAACTCGCAAGAAGAAAGAACTTGCGGAACGAATTAATTTCGTCTTGCGAGGCACCACTGTAAGGTAGTTCCCTATGAACACAAAATGTTCTTTGCCCCTCGCTTTTACCCTGTATAAGTGGCATTTTCTGCACGGGAATCAGTGGTTCTTATTCACTACGCAGTGGCAAATCGTTTGGGAACTTGCCTTAGTTCAGGAATGAGCAGGTGCAAAACTAGGAGTACGTTAAACGTATTTACAAGGATGCAATGAAGCACTACCTGCCGAAGGACGAATGAGAAGAAGAGGTTGTTCCATGCAAAAAGAGTAAGGTGTTTTAATAGGGTCTGGGCGGTTAAGTATGGAAACTGAGCACACTCTGTCCTTATATATATATATTTTAAAATGATATTTATTAAAATTTCAGAAAAAAGAATTACATAGAAACAAGAAGTACAAAAATAGCAGACAAAACTAAAAATACAAAGAAAATACAAAATACAGAATACAGAATAAAAAAGTAAAAACACTTACAAAGGAAAAAAAAGAATCAATCTTTCCATGCCTTACATTCATATCCTTGTTTCCCTGACCTCCTCATACCTTCCTTTTTTGTGTTCCAATTCAATTAGTTAATTCAGAAATTTCTTTCCCTCTTTGTTTTCTCCTAATCCTTTAACTTAATATAGTATAACTTTAAATTTTTACCTGATATCAATCCATTTTTACATACACCTTTATAGCATTACTGCTTAAACCACTTAACTTCATTCTAACATCATTCTAACATTCATTAATTTTACAATATTTCTGTAGATAATCTTTAAATTTCTTCCAATCTTCTTTCACCAACTCTTCTCCCTGGTCTCGGATTCTGCCAGTCATTTCCGCCAATTCCATGTAGTCCATCACCTTCATCTGCCATTCTTCCAGAGTAGGTAGGTCTTGTGTCTTCCAATACTTTGCAATAACTATTCTTGCTGCTGTTGTGGCATACATAAAGAAAGTTCTATCCTTCTTTAGCACCAATTGGCTGACTATGCCCAGGAGAAAGGCCTCTGGTTTCTTCAAGAAGGTATATTTAAATACCTTTTTCAATTCATTATAGATCATCTCCCAGAAAGCCTTAATCCTCGGGCACGTCCACCAAAGGTGAAAGAATGTACCTTCAGTTTCTTTACATTTCCAACATTTATTATCGGGCAGATGATAAATTTTTGCAAGCTTGACTGGGGTCACAAATATAAATTGTGACTCAGGCCCTAACTAGAGCCAGTGTGGTGTAGTGGTTAAGAGTGGTGGACTCGTAATCTGGTGAACTGGGTTCGCGTCCCTGCTCCTCCACATGCAGCTGCTGGGTGACCTTGGGCTAGTCACACTTCTCTGAAGTCTCTCAGCCCCACTCACCTCACAGAGTGTTTGTTGTGGGAGAGGTGGGGAAAGGAGATTATTGCCCGCTTTGAGACTCCTTAGGGTAGTGATAAAGCGGGATATCAAATCCAAATTCTTCTTCTTCTTCTTCTTCTTCTTCTTCTTCTTCTTCTTCTTCTTCTAACTAATGCAGCTAGAAACCCAAATGAAGTTGCGGGTGCAATAATTTTCATTCAACGCTTTCAGATTGGATTCTGCAACATTTCAGAATTCTGCAGCCTTTCAGAACTGATTCTGCAAGTGGCTATAGGTTGGTCAGGATATATTTTGTTTCAGGATCATGACACTTGAAACAGAGTACAGCTTAATGCCCAGAACAGGACAAACTGGCTCTGGGAGAGGAATACATAGAAGAAGCACATGTCTAATTCCAAATGCACAGAGCTTGCATGTATCAGTGGAAATACATAGGTAAATGCAGAAGAGCGCCTAATATTTGCCTGCTTAGCAGCTTTGGTAACACTATATACATGAAGGTTTCATTTGGCCATTGATACTGAGAAGATCTGTGTGGCCTCTGCCACATTCCATTCAAGAAGAGAAAAGAAACCTAATCTTTGGCTGCGTTGTGGCAAGATCCTTCAGAGCCCATTCAACAACTTTACTTATTAATGCTTTTGGCTACAGCGAAGAAGCAGTAACCGAGGAAGCCTGAGTCATGCAAGCTGGTTCCTCGTACAGTGGTACCTCGGGTTAAGTACTTAATTCGTTCCGGAGGTCCGTACTTAACCTGAAACTGTTCTTAACCTGAAGCACCACTTTAGCTAATGGGGCCTCCTGCTGCAGCACGATTTCTGTTCTTATCCTGAAGCAAAGTTCTTCACCTGAAGCACTATTTCTGGGTTAGCCGAGTCTGTAACCTGAAGCGTATGTAATCTGAAGCGTATGTAACCTGAGGGACCACTGTACATGCTTCCTGTGGAATGTGCAAAGTGGGAACCCTCACCCACCCACCTCCCCCTGGTTTAGAAGCGTAGTTCCAAATGCACGAGGGGCTGTGGGTATTGAATGTCTGGGGCGCAGGCAAAGTCCAGGCACTCCCAACCACTGCTGGAGCACTTTTGTCTTGAGGGATCAGATCCTGGGTGCATGGGATAGAGCAGACAGCCACTGCCCACAACAGTGTTTTGCTACAGGGGGAAGGATGATCATGGGCATTGCTGCGAGAGTCTGAGACATGAGTAGCTGAGTATCCAGGTGGCACTGCCTGGTGGTACCCAGCTCCCTCGTTCCATCAGTGCAAGGATTTCTGATCGACTGCTTCAAGCCCAGACCGTGTGCTCAGAAATATTTTTCTATATTTTGTAAACACAAGATTTTTACCTGTGTTCTTACTGCTGCTGCGTGGAATAACACATGTATCTGACCTTTGGGGTTTGTAAGTAAAGCATTTAAACTTTCTAATGGTGTGGTCTGTTCATTGTGAGAGGGGTAGAGAGGTGAAGCGTTGTAAGCGGATTAAACGGGATATTTATAAGGTCTAGCAGCCTATGTTCCTCACACTTCACTGTGCTGCATGATTCTGTGATTTTGATCTCTGCTGGGGGCTGTCTCTTGCAAGAGAGTGTGTTTAGCCCCGTGTTTTGGATATAGGGATCCAGCCAGTTCTCTTATTAATTATCCCACATGGGATATCGATCTATATCAAGTTTTCTCCCCACACAATATGAGCCAGAGTGATCAAGGCTATTCAGTGGGTCACAGGTGGAGAACAGGAACAAACAAGGTACACTAGGCTAGAGGTGCCTTTATGATACACTAAGCAGATGTGCCCCCAGATGGCTCTTTGGTCAGCACAGACATCTTCAGACAGAAGAATTTTCAAAGGAATGCATCTCAGGAGGCACCTTCAGCCAGACTTGGCAACTTCTGCAGCATCACAGGGACAAAGGGAGAAGGACTCTTGTTAATAAGCGACACATGATCGTTAAGTGTTAACCTGGGAAAACTACGGAATAAACTCTTTTCCACACCATACCTTTAAAGCACAAGACTTCCCTGCACAATTTCTGGGAACCGTAGTTCACCCCTCGTAGAGCTTCACTTTCCAGGACCCTTAAACTATGTTGTTGTTGTTTAGTTGTTTGGTCGTGTCCAACTCTTCGTGACCCCCTGGACCAGAGCACGCCAGGCACTCCTGTCTTCCACTGCCTCCCACAGTTTGGTCAGGCTCATGTTTGTAGCTTCGAGAATACTGTCGAACCATCTCATCCTCTGCTGTCTCCTTGTGCCCTCCATCTTTCCCAACATCAGGGTCTTTTCCAGGGAGTCTTCTCTTCTCATGAGGTGGCCAAGGTATTGGAGCCTCAGCTTCAGGATCTGTCCTTCCAGTGAGCACTCAGGGCTGATTTCCTTCAGAATGGATACGTTTGATCTTCTTGCAGTCCATGGGACTCTCAAGAATTTCCTCCAGCACCATATTCAAAAGCATCAATTCTTTGGCGATCAGCCTTCTTGATGGTCCAGCTTTCACTTCCATACATCACTACTGGGAAAACCATGGCTTTAACTATACGGACCTTTGTTGGTAAGGTGATGTCTCTGCTTTTTAAGATGCTGTCTAGGTTTGCCATCGCCTTTCTCCCAAGAAGCAGGTGTCTTTTAATTTTGTGACTGCTGTCACCATCTGCAGTGATCATGGAGCCCAAAAAAGTAAAATCTCTCACTGCCTCCATTTCTTTCCCTTCTATTTGCCATGATGTGATGGGACCAGTGGCCATGATCTTCGTTTTTTTGATGTTGAGCTTCAAGACCATATTTTGCACTCTCCTCTTTCACCCTCATTAAAAGGTTCTTTAATTCCTATATAGTTCCCAGGATTTTCGGGGGAGGGAAGCCATGTGCTTCCAGGCTGTGGATGTTGACAAGCTTTAATAACTTTTACTGTTGATTATTTTAAATGTTGTTTAACTGAACCAGTTGGACCAATTATTTTTATTTATTAAATTTTTGTGTTGCGCTTCTTTTGCAGGCCTCAGGGCAGTTCACATCATAAAATTGCGATATAAAAACCACAAAAATACATAGTAAAAATAAGAACAACAACAAATTAATAATCCCCCCCACCTTCCACAACACATTTACAGTGAGGGGGGAAAGTATTTGATCCCCTGCTAAATTTGCCCATTTGCCCTCTGACGAAGAAATGACCAGTCCATAATTTTAATGGTAGGTTTATTGTAGCTGTGAGAGACAGAATAACAACAGGAAAACCCCCAGAAACCCAGAAGACAAAAGTCAGAGATTGATGTGCATTACAATGAGTGAAGTAAGTATTTGATCCCTTTGCAAAAGATGACTTAGTACTTGGTGGCAAAACCCTTGGTGGCAATTACAGAGGTCAGACGTTTCTTGTAGGTGGCCACCAGGTTTGCACACATCTCAGGAGGTATTTTGTCCCACTCTTCTTTGCAGATCCTCTCCAAGTCAGTAAGATTTCGAGGCTGACGTGTACAGTAAGTGGGCATTGGGGGTCCATCTGCCAAAGGCCGGGTTGAAGAGGAGCGTTTTTGCCTGGTGCCAAAAGGTGTCGGGTGAAGCTTCCTGGGGAGATCATTCCACAAGTGGGGAGCCACTACAGAAAAGACCTGTTGCCACCCTCCAGACCACTCATGGAGGAGGCACACAAAGAAGGGCCTCAGGAGATGATCTTCAGGGTCCAGGTAGGTTCATATGGAAAGAGGTGGTCCTTGAGGTATTACGGTTCTGAGCCATTTAAGGTCCACATCAGTGAAAGTTGGCTTCCTATGTTTATAAAGCAGGCATACCAGAAGCCCTTCTTATAACAGCAATCATTTCTGCCACCAAACAGCAACGATAAGCTATTCATTCGTGGAGGGGAAAATTAATTTAAGATTACCCATAGATTATATGGGAGGTAACAAATGGGGGTAATCAAAGGATCATTTAATTGGTTTGAAGAACGAGCTGTTGGGAAAATTAATGGGTGGTAAATGGAAGAGGATTTGGGATAATCTGGGATTGTTGATTGTTTATTGAGTATTATGACATATTCTTAATGAATAAGATAACCTAAACTGTTTATCTGTGGTGGCTTGGGTAGGAAAATCACTTGGGACCGCCTCTCCTGGTATGCCCCACAGAGGAACCTACGGTCTTCAAATAAAAACATCCTGAAGATCCCAGGCCACAGAGAGGTTAGGCTGACCTCAACTAGAGCCAGGGCTTTCTCGGCTGCGGCTCCAATCTGGTGGAACGCTCTGTCACAAGAGACTAGGGCCCTGCGGGACCTGACATCTTTCCGCAGGGCCTGCAAGACAGAGTTGTTCCACCAGGCCTTTGGTCAGGGCGCAGCCTGACTCCCTCCTCTGGCAACCTGCACAGAATTGTGCTTAACGGTTGCCATCAATTTGATTTTAATTAATTTTTATAATGGAATGTTTTTAGAATGTTGGATTATTTGATTGTTTGATTATTTGATTGTTGTTAGCCGCCCTGAGCCCGGCTTCGGCTGGGGAGGGCGGGATATAAATAAAATTTATTATTATTATTATTATTATTATTATTATTATTATTATTATTATACGACATTTAAATCCTGTGTATGAATATATGCATATAGCATATATTTAAAGCTTATGAACCCTTGTCCTAAATATTCTAATTTCCAGTGACAACCCCTTTTTTGAGTGGTGGAAGGAGCAGTCAAAAGGCCTCGCGCTTGAGGCCTCGGGTGCATGTTTAGAACATACAAAAGTAAAGGCACCTTCTCAACCTGCCTATAGAGTCAGACTGAGGGGCTGATTTTGCCCAGTACTCTCTCGTCTGACTGGCAGCCACATATTGATGTCTTAGGCAAAGTTCTTTCCAGGCGTCGCTAAATCCTTCAAGCTACAGGTCTCAGGCACTGACCTTGGAACCTCATGCATTCAAACCATTTGCTGTACTGCTCAGCTCTCATGATGTGTGGGCCTGATTGCCTATGACCACTTGGCATGAGAAGCAAGGCTTGATGGGCATCGTCGCTCCTTGCCGAGCCAAGAGATTTGCCCGGTGCGGCAGAGGAACTTTAACACCCCAATGTCCCGAGTGCAAATTGACCCCTGTCCAGTTGAGCTGCAACGCTCTTTTGCCCTTGGTGATTTGGAGAGCAAAAGGCAGGAGGAGGGAGGGCCTTGTCCCCGGCAGTGGTTCAGCCATGCCTTGTGGAGTTCTGCAGCATCGACAGGACTCCCGAGGCTGATTCAAAGTCCCAGCCTCCTCCTGCCGGCTCTCGGTTACGTATGCCTTGAAGCCGGTGCTCCTAACTTCAGCCTATTGCTCATCCCCACTGTAGATCCATCCAGAAGGGCCTCTCGTTCCTGGAAAGACGGAGCCGGTCTGTTTTCCTGCACCAAGGCTGAAGCATTTTTAATCGGGACGAGCAAAGGCAGCTGGCTCCCCTCCGCGCAGATGGATTTCATCGCCGGAGCCATTGGAGGTAATAAATAAATAAACTACCCAGCAGCCCGCTGATGAAGAGAGACAGCTGTGTTTCCTTGCTGTTGACTTCCAGGCAGGTCCCCCACGCCGGAGGGAGAGGGCGAATGACCTTCAGAGCCCCCAAGGCGGAGGTTTTAGTGGACGCGAGTTCAGCGTGTGTAGGGGCACTTAGTGGAACTCAAAGCTGGCGGGGTCATTAATTCCAGGAACCATTGCAAATCGGATATTCTTTCCGTACGATTGCATATATGTGGTGAGCCCATAGAGAAAGGCGAAGACAAGGAGGGATCAGCCGCAGGTGTGAATCGAAAGAGACTGATGGGGGAATTGAAGCAGAATCTCAAAGGGGCAGGAACTTAAACGTATGCCTGTGTTAATATCTAGAGTGCCATCTTATGCATGAGGCCATTTGCGCAGAACCTGTATGACAGGTCCCTGCCCCTAGGGGCTTACAATCTAAAGGAGATACACAAGGAAACAACAAAGGAGGTGGGAAATGGAAGCAAGGAACTAGGGCAGGGGAGACGACATGGTTATTTCAAATACATGTACGAGGGCAGGATGAAGGATGTGGAGTAGGATAGGGATCCCCAACAGAGTGCCCATGGGCACCATGGCACCCTCTGATAGTCTCCTTGGTGCCTGCCAAGGTTGCTGCCCCTCCAGATATTTCCCCCCTGTTTTTATCTTTTGGGAGGGTTGTTTAGTTGTGGGGGAATGCCTGTTTTGTGTTTTATTTGTTTTGGGTGTTTATAGGTGTTTTGCAATTTGGTGGGGTTTTTTTGGGGGGGGGGTGGAGTTTCTCAGTAACTCCAGATTCCTTCTGTGCAATGGGTATTTTGTGGTGCCCATGCCAGTTTCTTAGGTTTCCAAATGTGCCCTGGGACATATGGACTAGGGCAGTGTTTCCCAACCGGTGTTCCGCGGCACACTACTGTGCCGTGAGACATTGGCTGGTGTGCCGTGGGAGGGAGGCGGGCGAGTCGGGCGGTGTGAGGCGGCGGCGGCGAGGATCCGCGTCGAGCCGGGGGCGGCTCCGCGGTGGTGGTGCCGAGCGGCGGGGCAGCGCGTGCAAAAGGGAGGAGCGCGAGACAGCGGAGGAGGAGGAGGCCGGCATGTCCGGGCAGCAGCAGCAACAACAGCAGCAGCAACTCCCGGCGACGGCTCCTCAAGCCCCGCCGCCGCCCCCTCCTCCGCCCGCTATCGCCGCCACCACCACAACAGCCGCCGCCGCCTCAGTTGCCGCCGTCCCTCAGTCCCTCGCTCTGCTGCCTCCTCCCACCCCCAAAGCTTGGAGGTTCCCCGGCAAGGGGGAGGGAAAAAACTTTCACTTTCGTGCGTCCCTCCCGGCGTGACGCTGCGCGCTGACGTCACGGGGCGGGGCTTTAATGGTGGTGTGCTGCGAGATTTTTTTTCAGTAAACAGGTGTGCCGTTGCCCAAAAAAGTTTGGGAAACACTGGACTAGGGGGATGAAGGAGACGCAATTCCAGAGAGAAAAGGGAGCTGGTGATGGTGGGACAAAGACGAGGAATGAGATTAGTCTACAGCAGCTGTTCAGGATTTCGGGCTGGATTTCTTCCCACATCTACCTGGAGATGCTGGGAACTGAACCAGGGACCTTCTGCTTGACGCTATACCAGTGAGCTACAACTCTTCACAGATGAACCATCTCATAATAGATTAAGGTTACCAGTCGTCCCCGTTTCCCCGGGAAAAGTCCCTGGATTTACAAACCAGCCCCCATACAGAATCCATGGAAGTTGAAAAGTGTCCCAGGATTCATTGAAAAAAATCTGGTAACCTTATACAGTGGTACCTTGGGTTAAGAACTTAATTCGTTCTGGAGGTCTGTTCTTAACCTGAAACTGTTCTTAACCTGAAGCACCACTTTAGCTAATGGGGCCTCCTGCTGCCGCTGTGCTGCCGCTGCCTGATTTCTGTTCTCATCCTGAAGCAAAGTTCTTAACCCGAGGTAATATTTCTGGGTTAGCAGAGCCTGTAACCTGAAGTGTATGTAACCTGAAGTGTATGTAATCCGAGGTACCACTGTAATAGATGTCCCATGCATGTAAGTTGCAGGGATTCACAGTGCCGAAACATCATGCAATGAGAACATCCTGGGGTTTCCTAAGGCATCTTGCCCATTACCCTCTTGTTTTACCTCCTGCCACCCTAACTTTAACATCAGCTCCAAAGGAGGGCCCAGGCAACAACCGAAACCCTAGAATTTCCATGCACACTTGGCAAAAGGCAAAGGCCATCTGGTCAGGTCTGGCGTGTGCACTCTGAAATCGTGCACGCCTTTCCGAAGAAGGAAACCTGTGGATATTTGCAACACATTTGCTACATGCCGGGTTTTACTGTGTTTAGTAATGCCACACAGATGTGCATTCAACAAACACATATTGCTGAGATTTGTTCTGGCTTGTCCTGGTGAAGTCTGGCTCTGATATAAGGAGTTTGGCAAGAGGCCAAGGCCTGATCTTGTTACTTGTAAGATTGCACAAGGCAAAAAAAAAAAGTGTTCGGTGACTGTGATTCTGAAGAACTAGTGAAATGTGCGCGCGTCATCTTTACTAGAGAGGGTTAGATGAGCATGGCATATGGCTGCAGACTGAGTGCGTTGTTGATTTACCTGTGCCAGTTCCTGATCTAAATTTTGGCAGCTGCCCTTAGCTATTTGCTCCAGGTGGTTATTTCTGTCCATTGAGAGATTATGGATTTAGAGTTGATTGACACCCATGTCCTGAAGGATCACACAGGGCGGTGCTCCTGGGATGGTGCCATTCAGAATACAAGAAGGGAATTAAGGGCACCTATTTACAAGGGACACAGGTGGCGCTGTGGGTTAAACAACAGAGCCTAGGACTTTCCGATCAGAAGGTCGGCAGTTCGAATCCCCGCGACAGGGTGAGCTCCCGTTGCTCAGTCCCTGCTCCTGCCAACCTAGCAGTTCGAAAGCACAAAGTGCAAGTAGATAAATAGGTACCGCTCCAGTGGGAAGGTAAACGGCATTTTCGTGCGCTGCTCTGGTTCGCCAGAAGCAGCTTAGTCATGCTGGCCACATGACCCGGAAGCTGTACGCCGGCTCCCTCGGCCAATAAAGCGAGATGAGCGCCGCAACCCCAGAGTCGGTCACGACTGGACCCTTTACCTTTACCTTTTATTTGCATGACGTGGCTTTCCCTGGCCCAGTGCCCTCCAAATATTTTGGACTACAACACCCATCATCCCCAGCCAGCCTGACCAAAAGTCAAGGGTGATGGGAGTTGCAATCCAAACCTTCTGGCATGCAACAGGTTTGAGAAGGATACCTTAGGGAAAGCCTAAATTGCCTTCAGGACTCTCTTGTGCTATTTATGCTAGTACAGAATACTGTATCGTTTACAATGCAGTTGAATCCAGAGCTGCCTTAAAAACCCCAGCAGTAAAAATAAAACCCCCAACCTAATGCTAAGTCTGAAAACAGCCTAACCTAACAGTTCTGCATTTAGATAGCAAGGATAGCATATTTTTTTAAGGGAATTCAAGCAGAAATCTGGCAAAGTGAAGTTAAGATTGGAAGAGACTGAGAAAGTGAGAGAAACCAAAATTGACAGATCTCAGGCCCTCCAAGTGTCCCTATTCTCCAGGGACAGTCTCGGATTCACACAAGCTGTCCTAGTTTCTGATTTGATCCTGGAATGTCCCACTTTTCTTTAGGTCATGGGTAGGCAAACTAAGGCCCGGGGGCCGGATCCAGTCCAGTTGCCTTCTAAATCCGGCCCGCGGATGGTCTGAGAATCAGTGTGTTTTTACATGAGTAGAGTGTGTCCTTTTATTTAAAATGCATATCTGGGTTATTTGTGGGGCATAAGAATTGGTTCATCCCCCCCCAAAAAAATATAGTCCAGCCTCCCACAAGGTCTGAGGAACAGTGGACTGGCCCCCTACTGAAAAAGTTTGCTGACCCTACTTTGTTGTTGCTTAGTCGTTTTTTCGTGTCTGACTCTTCGTGACCCCATGGACCAGAGCACGCCAGGCACTCCTGTCTTCCACTGCCTCCCGCAGTTTGGTCAAACTCATGTTGGTAGCTTCGAGAACACTGTCCAACCATCTCGTCCTCCGTCGTCCCCTTCTCCTTGTGCCCTCCATCTTTCCCAACACCAGTGTCTTTTCCAGGGAGTCTTCTCTTCTCATGAGGTGGCCAAAGTATTGGAGCCTCAGCTTCATGATCTGTCCTTCCACTAAGCACTCGGGGCTGATTTCCCTAAGAATGGATAGGTTTGATCTTCTTGCAGTCCATGGGACTCTCAAGAGTCTCCTCCAGCACCATAATTCCAAAGCATCAATTCTTCGGTGAAGAGGTCTTCCCTATTTTCATCAGAGAAATGTTGGAGGGTATGCATAAGTTATGCAACCTCCGAGCCAAGGAGATAAGCAACTATACAACCTTTGGATGGTTACCTGTCATGGATGCTTTGGCTGAGTTTCCTGCATTGCAAGGGACTCGACTAGATGATCCTTGGGGTCCCTTCCAACTCTACAAATCTACAATTCTTTGATTCTATGTGATCTGGCCCTCTTCTATTCAGGAAGCACTTGAAGGTCTGCATGGTTTTTGTTCTTATTCTTTCCTGTTTCCAGACCTGGTATACAAGCTGATATCCCTAAGCTCCCAGATCCTAGGACTAGGCGCATGCCTCCACAGCCTAACTCACAGGGATGTTGTGATAATAATGAGATTAGGATATGAATTATAATACATCCCGAGCTTTTGATGAAGGTGTAAAGCCAGTCTTAGATAATTAGAGAAGCTCTATGCATGAACATGCTCTTCCTTGTTGGGACACTGAACATAGTTTGAAGAATGGGAGGAGGCCCAATGAGTGTGAGAACCTCCTCTGTAACTTACTTTGTGTAATGATTAATGCACCTGCAGGCTTCCATCCAAATTGAGAAAAAAGAACAAGCTAGCTGCGGTTTAAACCAGCAACTTGGGTGGAAGCTGGTTTTGGGGAAAACACATCAAAATGTGGTGCTTCATTTTTTTAAAAAAAGTGCAAGATACATACAGAGCAGACATCAGACTGTGTCTAAAATTATGTGGCAACTCGCTAGATACAGAATAAATAGGAGTGTGTACACAGTCAAAAAATTAAAAGATGCCTGCTTCTTGGGAGAAAAGCAATGACAAACCTAGACAGCATCTTAAAAAGCAGAGACATCACCTCGCTAACAAAGGTCTGTATAGTTAAAGCTATGGTTTTCCCAGTAGTGATGTATGGAAGTGAGAGCTGGACCATAAAGAAGGCTGGTTGCCGAAGAATTGATGCTTTTGAAATATGGTGCTGGAGGAGACTCTTGAGAGTCCCATGGACTGCAAGAAGTTCAAACCTATCCATTCTGAAGGAAATCAGCCCTGAATGCTCACTGGAAGGACAGATCCTGAAACTGAGACTCCAATACTTTGGCCACCTCATGAGAAGAGAAGACTCTCATGTTGGGAAAGATGACCCTGATGTTGGGAAAGATGGAGGGCACAAGGAGAAGGGGATGACAGAGGACGAGATGGTTGGATAGTGTTCTCAAAGCTACCAGCATGAGTTTGACCAAACTGCAGGAGGCAGTGGAAGACAGGAGTGCCTGGCGTGCTCTGGTCCATGGGGTCACGAAGAGTCGGACACGACTAAATGACTAAACAACAACAACACAGTCAAAGTAAGATTACTCAAATAGCAAATAATTTTGACTGCACCACAGGCAGGGTAGGGGTGATTACATGACTCCACCCTAAACCAGACACATCTTTTTTTTCTTAACCTTGTGATTTATTATAGATAAAATGTTTCTTGTACATTGGGGAACAGTAGAAACTAGTGAGAATCTGGTGCTGCCTGATAAGCTGTTGGCCAATGTTACAAGAAAAAACTGCTCATTTTCCCTTATGGGGTACCCAAGAGCCCGTATAGAGTCCTTATGTAGGTTCTCTATCGGTAGGAGAAAATAACAGAGAATATTGAGAAGCAAAGCAGCTAGTAAGCCTGATCTTTATTGATCTGTTGCAACAGGGTGCTCACCCCCCCCCCATGCACACAGGAGGGAGGAGGAACGCAGAACAATGGTGTGCAAGCTCTTATATAGACTTTTGAAACTGCCACCCTGTAGCTCAAGACCACCCCCCAATACATCATACATACATCACAGAAAGGGCAGTCTACAGCAGAATCCTGTCTGGCAGGAAACCTGTTGATGGGTTTACCTGGAGAGCCTGGCCATTCTTTTGTGATGATAAATACTTAATTCCTGAGTCTAGGTCACAGGCTCACCTTATTCATACACAAATGTGCCCTTAAAGCAAGATTTGTGAGCACAGAGACAATGGGGAGGCTTTTCCCATTTTCATCCAAACTGCAGAGAAATATTTGAGGTCACTGAAAGAGTCAAAATTGCTTTAGGACTGTTTTCCTGTACTGTTTCAGACATGTGGTTTATATATTTATGTATGTGTTTGCCTGGTACATTTATGAACATTTATTTTATATCTTAGACCTTAAAATTCTCATAACACCAAGAACAGCTGAGAACAGAACAGCTGAGAACAGACCAAAGGAACCTTGGAAAACCATCCCAAGCTCTTAATTTGACCTAACCATTAGCTTTTATCGATGGCAGCCAAGAGCTGCATGCCTGAATGAGACCTTTCTGCAGATTTTGCCTTCTCTGTGTGGTGTATTCAGTATTTTGCTTGTGTAGGTTGGGCTGTGCAAACAGCACAAGGGACTGGCTCGAGCATCGCTGTCTCAGTTCTGCTTACAGACTGTGTGGGTATCCGGAGACTCACTTTGGAGGGGAGGAGGGGCACAGCGGAGGGGGGAGGTCGGTGCAGTGCAGGTGCGCTGGTGGAGTCCTGCCACTGCAGCCACACTGTGCTGGCCTTCCCATTACCTCGCCTCTCCTGGTGAGCAGCAACAACACAGCTGCTGAGAACTTAGCACTTTACCTTCCCATCACAGCGGTATCTATTTTTCTACTTGCACTGGCATGCTTTCAAACTGCTAGGTTGGCAGAAGCTAGGACAGAGCAACAGGAGCTCACCCTGTCCCAGGGATTCAAACCGCCAACCTTCTGATTGGCAAGCCCACGAGGCTCAGTGGTTTAGACGCATCATTCCCCTTTATTAGCTGTTGTGTGGCGCTTCCTCAGTGTTGCGGCATTATTGCCGTCAGGAGGGACATTCTTGCAATGTAGCACAACAGACATGGGGCAATAAAATAAAATACCCCAGAACAAGTTGCAGGATTTTAGCAGGAAGTTACAAGGCTGGCTCTGATTGGAAACAAAGCAGTATGCCCTCCCTGAAACTTTTGCCGGTGGTGCAAACAACGTTGGTGACTGCCCTGCTTCTTGAGTCTTGAGACCTCTGCCCCAATATCACCTTGAGTTCAAATCATCATGGCACCAGGAGTAATAGAGCCAAGTGGAGAGACCGGGACAGAAATGAGGGAAAGGACCACATCTGTGCTCTCCCTACAGCTTACCCAGAGCAGACTGGCATGTGAGCCCACACAGAACTCAATAAATATCTTAGTTCTAATCTAAAGCCTGCAAGTTCTTTGTCTTAGTGAAACAATCATGAATGCACAATGAACAGGACGTCCGGAAGGGCCCCATGTAAGGCTTGCTTCAGAGTAAACACGCTTAGGCTCATGCTGCAAATAGAATTCCTTCTGAGCAGTGGAGAAGTTTCATTCATTGGGGCTGAGGAAGGCCTGCCAGCCGGCCATTGTGCCTGTTTGTTTTGCTTCTCCAGCTGTGGCAGCAGCTTTGAGCTTCCATCTCCCCAAGACTATTTTAGGCCCTAGACGCGTCTATGGGTTGCTATATCTGGAGTGTGGAAATCCCTGGAGAATGCTAAATCCATGTTTTTACTGCTGCTCTTGGAGCACTCGCAAAGGTCAGTTGGTGTCCAGAAGAGCTCTGTTGATGAGTCTGACTTGGCAGATTATTCCTTCGCTTCGCCTCAGCATCAACAGTGTCACACTGGGACTGTGTTCTCTCTGTCCCTCTAAGAGCAAACTCAGTGCTGCTGCTGCGTCGACAGGGCTGGACCCGAAAGAAGGCCACTGTTAAGGGAAGAGAGAGGTAAGTATCAACACATTTGGATGAATCCCAAGATATGCAGAAGTAGGTGGGGAGCAGCCAAGGGGACAACTCCACTCCACAAACAGCCCAATGAGGACTGAGCATGTTCAGTGGTCACCTAGGAACAACTAGGGTGGAAGCAAGCATTGCATTACTTTAGCAGGATCCTAATACCTTATAGTTCTGGCCCGTGGACTGGGTAGGGCCCTGAACAGCTTCAGGCACCTACCTTTGGTGACCCAAGAATGTATGCAAAGTACCACGAAGCACATGAGTGCAGACTGTGCATTTGGAAGTGCAAGTTAATGTGAACTGCAAGCACTGTGTTGCATGTCGCCCCAATCTCCAAGTGGTGGGAGATTCCAGGGGTTCCTGGTGTTCACCTTGGGTTCGTTTTTCTTTTTGGAAATGAGGCACAGTGGAGACTGTGGTGTCTTTATGATATATGGTTTATTTACACATAGATACAACCTGAGCCTACAGTGCAGGGGTTCACAGCATTAACACCCCAAGAGAGTTTTGATTCTCCGATTGCGACAGCTTTAGATTCAAACAGAAATAAACCATTGTACTCTGATCTTGTCTTCAGTTTGTTGTCTTTACTCTTAAGGTCTACCTCAAGCTTTGTCTTTGTCTTCTATCTTAGAGCTGAAGTAGGGGCCCCACCCATTTGCCTCCTCTCCTTCGCTTTCTTAATGGCCCATTACCTTTCCTTTGTTCTCTCAATGGCCCATCTCCCAGGTGATCTCCTGAACATGGGAAGCTGGGTCCAGGAATTTGAAGTCTAGCATCCAGGTTAACTCCCCAAGCCTTGATTAAATACTAACACCTACTCGACCCAGGAATTTAGGGGAGGTCGGCACCCACAAACTCATAACAAGAAACCGGTTGTAGAGTAAAATGTGGGTACAGATGTCTGGATGAAAAGCAGCTTGCAAAAACCTAACCACATGAGAAGCATAACCACACCTGAGGTTTGTATTTACATTATAATTACACTTATGGTCCTTCACAATTTTCTGAGATTGTGGTACAGCAATATTCTCTTCTCTGTAAGAACAGTAGTCAGTTTATTAACTTTGCTGCTTTCCACATAAACAAGCCTATTAGGAAAGCTGTTTTATTTTTGTCCAGCTTGATTTTTTTTTGCCTTGTCAATTCTGTAGTCTTCACTATATCAGAAGGCTATAATATGCAGCAAAATGTACAGGGAGAAATCAATAAATACCAGCCACAATTGCTATGCTCTGCCTCACCTGTTAGAGAAAATATGCTCCTGAGAGAGTAGAGAGTGTGTTATTGTCGTCAGGTCCTACTCGCAGGCTTCATATAGGCATATGGTTGGCCACTGTGAGAATGGGATGCTTTCACTAGACCTGCCTGATCCAGAATTTGCAAAACTGGGCTTCTTTTTCCTCTCCTCTTTCCTGCAGCTCTTTCCCTAAAGCTCCCTCAATCTGCTCTGGAAGGTTGGGGGACTCACCTGGAACAAATTTTGCAGTGTGTGTGTGGAGAGAAGATAAATGAGAAACAGGGCCGGCCCACGCATGAGGCAAGGTGAGGCAACCACCTTAGGTGGCAGGACCCACAGAGGCAGCAGATCCCAATGTAGATCTTTATTCCCTCCCCCCTTGTCCCTGATGTAGATCTTCATTCACTCCTTCTCTGGCGGGGAGGCAGGTGCCATTTTGTGGTTCGCCTCAGGTGTAAAAATGACTTGGGCCAGCCCTGACTGGAAGTCGAATTGTGCAAGTGAATGGATTTCAATTGCGCAGTTGGGTAGACCATCACTGGATACCACCCATAATATTTCTCTTTCGTACAATGATCGGTTTGGTTTCCTCCTCCTCCAAGTCAACCTATATAATATTTCACATCCCCCTCCCTTTATTTATGTATAGTTTTCTTTAAATTTGTATGTATTTGAGTCTTTGAATGTTCTATGTGGAAACGCAATTTCCCACCAAACAGCCACATAAACATCTTCGTATTCTTGTAAATATATATAGCGATAGCATTTGTTGCTAAGGAAGTACAAAGAATGTGCACTGCTACCATTCTTTATATGTGCCAATCAACCTTATCCTCTCCCTGACCCATTTCAATGCTATAAGCTATGAGCTTAGTAGACACAATTCTCAAAACCCGGCTATACCAGTTTATGGGTTGAAAGACTGCACACCAACACACCCTTTATTGTACTTGCGGTGTTTGTTGTACAACATGAACTATGCATATTGTGCTGTAGCGGAGAGGTCTGAATGCCCAGGCCCTCATTCAGCAGCCTCCCCCAACCTGGTGCCCCCAGATGTTTTGTACAATAATTCCCACCAGTCCCAGCCAGCATGGCCAGTGATCAGGGATGCTGACCTACAGCCCCCAATTTCAGAGTATATTTTTTGTTTTGTTTTGGAGGTGGGGTAGAATTACAAGGGTGGACCATGTGTGGAACTGCTTGACAAGGTTAATGGTAAGGCTACCAGATTTTTTTCAATGAATCCGGAGACACTTTTCAACTTCAATGGATTTTGTATGGGGACTGGTTTGTAAATCCAGGGACTGTCCCCGGGAAACGGGGACACCTGGTAACCTTAGTTAATGGTGCAATTCTATACTTTGCAAGGTGCTACTTGCAAGTAAGGGTATGTTCACATTAGCAGCTTAAAATGTCATGAGTTTATCTCCCCCTCCCCCATTGCTTTTTAAGTCACATCTGCATGGTGTTGTACACATAAGAGAGGGAGTGGAGATGTCTTCACCCAATGAACTTTTTGGTTCTCCTCCTTCAGCCCTGCTGGAACTCCTGTTCATGACATTGCCATCTGTCCATAGGTGCTCATTTTGTGCATGTGCAACAGCTGTCTCAAATGTACACACCTGGCTTAAGTGCAAAGTGAATGTGGCTTAAGTTTTCTGGTGTTACTGAGGTTGGTCCTCTGTGAGGTGAGTGTATCGCTTCTGAAACAATTTAACTTACAGATTCAGGTAGGTAGCCGTGTTGGTCTGACGCAGTCGAAATAAAGGGCAGTGCCCTTCAGCTCTCTATATTGGATAAACAGGCCAAACCCTACGCCAAAGGATAAATGGACATAAATCTGAAATCAGGAATCACAAGCCAGACAAGCCAGTAGGAGAACACTTCAGTCTCCCAGGACATTCAGTACAGGATCTCAAAGCAGCTGTCTTATTACAAAAGAATTTCAGAAATAGACTTGAAAGAGAAGTTGCTGAATTACAACGTATTACTAAACTGAAAGGGACAAGGGTGGTGCTGTGGGTTAAACCACAGAGCCTAGGGCTTGCCGATCAGAAGGTTGGCGGTTTGAATCCCCGCGACGGGGTGAGCTCCCGTTGCTCGGTCCCTGCTCCTGCCAACCTAGCAGTTCGAAAGCACGTCAAAGTGCAAGTAGATAAATAGGTACCGCTCCAGCGGGAAGGTAAACGGCATTTCCATGTGCTGCTCTGGTTCGCCAGAAGCAGCTTAGTCATGCTGGCCACGTGACCCGGAAGCTGTCTGCGGACAAATGTCAGCTCCCTTGGCCTATAGAGCGAGATGAGCGCACAACCCCAGAGTCGTCTGCGACTGGACCTAATGGTCAAGGGTCCCTTTACCTATACTAAACTGAAAACTATGGAAAGACCTGGTCTGAATAGAGATATTGGATTCTTGTCTCATTACGTATGCTAAAGCTATTATTGGTCATCTGCATACTATCCCTTCCTTTTTCCTGTAGGACTAATTGCAGTTGATAACAGTCATCAACAGGTTTACCATACCCATGGAGTCAATCACCCATCTCCTACTACCCTCCTGAGAATCGCCCCCCCCAATATATAAGTGTCTGGTGATGTCTGTTTCAGTGTATCTGAAGAAGTGTGCATGTACAGAAAAGCTTATACCCAGAACAAACTCAGTTGGTCTCTAAGGTGCAATTTTTAATTTTAAAAATTTAACTTACAATTTAACTGTTTCAGGTGGTGTTAGTGCTGCAGTCGGATATCCATTGGACACAATCAAGGTATTTCAAAGTTTAGTTTTCTTAACTGCAATCAAATCTCCCAAGTCACAAGGTGAAATGGAGAGAACTCTTCTCCACCCCGTTTCAGAGCTGAAAGCAGCTAGGATGAGTGTGTGAGGCGGTTCTCACCACTGCAGTGGTTTCTCTACCCAACAGCTAATAAACTATGGTTTGCCAGGAGGAATTCCAGGGCGCCTCCATTTTCTGCTTCCCCAGCTTCTCCCAATCCTTTCACCGTACTCTCAGGACCAAACTAGAAATTACATTGTGAGATCTGTAGGTGCCTCCAATCTTGTCCCTCTTTTGTGGGAGAGATTCAAGCACATACTATAAATTCAGCTTTGCGCAATGGATTAAAGCATTCTGTCGCCCTAGTGCAGGGGTAGGCAACCTAAGCAGTGGCGTAGCGTGGGGGTGCAGGGGGGGGCCAGCCGCACCGGGCGCAACATCTGGGGGCGCGCGCTCGCACTCTCAGCTCTCTGCCCCTACCTGGTTCACTCTCTCTCACTGCAGTGCTGGCTGTGCGAATTCGATCCGAGCCGCTGGGTCGCCGCCCACTGTGGAGGGGGTGGGTGCCAGGCGTGCGGTGCGGAGAGAGAGCGAGGGACTATCTGGGGGAGGGACAGTGCAGCGGCTGCCCAGCGCAGCGCTGAGCGCGGGAGAGAACCACACCAGACCAGACCAGGCAGCAGCAAGAAGAAGCTGGCAGCGGCGGCAGGTTAGGGGCTAGGGGGCGCAAATTACTTGCCTTGCCCCGGGTGCTGACAACCCACGCTACGCCACTGAACCTAAGGCCCGGGGGCTGGATGCAGCCCAATTGCCTTCTCAATCTGGCCTGTGGATGGTCCGGGAATCAGTGTGTTTTTACATGAGTAGAATGTGTCCTTTTATTTAAAATGCATCTCTGGGTTATTTGTGGGGCATAGGAATTTGTTCATTCCCCCCCTCCATATAGTCTGGCCCACCACATGTTCTGAGGGATGGTGGACTGGCCCAAAACTGAAAAAGGTTGCTGATCCCTGCCCTAGTGCAATAAATTCACTTTTCGTGCTGATCTGATGCCCCTACCCACTTGCAAAATTACCAGTGAAATGTTTCTTTTCCCCAAGATGAAATGAATGATGGATTGTCCCGTTTAACAGGTGAGGATTCAGACTCAGACAAGTTATCGTGGAATATGGCACTGTATCAGAGACACATACAGAACTGAAAAAGTACGTATGGTAAAATTCCTGTTGATGAAGGGGAAATTTGCTTCATCATGTCTGCTTGACTTGGGGCGGAGCCACACCATACATTTAAAACATATTTAATTTGCATTTAAAGCAAATGACTTCCTCCAAAGAAACCTGGGAGCTGTGGTTTGTTAAGGGTGCTGGGAATTGTAGGTTGATGTGGCAAACTACAGTTCTTAGGAGAAAAACCCACAGACTGTCCAACATTAAGGAATGGCTTTATTACAATGACTCTGGGACAGAGCTATTGTGGCCTAACACGGCATATTTCACACAGTTGTGTGAATGGCTGAATAAGAAGTTAATTGCAAACATGGGTTGGGTGGAAAATGAGGGAAGGGATTTTTAACACTTTGCCCTCTGCAGCAGTCCTGAAGCAGATTGCTCCCCACACATCTGTTTCAGCAAATGAGAGCTTTCCACCTGCTGCCAGTGCAAATAAGAGACTCTCAGTCCAGTTCAGGGATGTAGTGTGGGGGGAGGTCAAGGGGTTAAAAATCCATTTCCCACACCAATGTTTCAATCTGGATTTGATCCTGAATTCTAAAAACCCCTTTGTGCAATTGCTAACTGCATCGAGGGTTAGGGTTTGGCCCTAAGGCCCTAAGTTGGTTGTGTTTAAGAATACCTGTGAACAAGAACCTGATTCTGGGTGCATTGGGCCTCGTAAGCACCTAGAAAAGGGCTGGGAATTCTGGTATCCTCCAGATGTTGCTACACTACCACTCCCATCATGGTCGGAATTGATGGGATTTGGAGTCCAACAATATCTGAAGGGCCACTGGTTACACATCCCTGACCTAGAGGTTTCATAGAAGGGACCAACTCTTTCATAGAAGAGTTGGAAGGGACCATGAGGATCTAATCCAGTGTTTCCCAAACTTGGGTCTCCACTTGATTTTGGACTACAGTTCCCATCATTCTGCCCATTGTTCTGCCCAGACACTGAGGTCCAGTGCCGAGGGCCTTTTGGCGATTCCCTCGCTACGAGAAGCCAAGTTACAGGGAACCAGGCAGAGGGCCTTCTCGGTAGTGGCACCCGCCCTGTGGAACGCCGTCCCATCAGATGTCAAAGAGAACAACAACTACCAAACTTTTAGAAGACATCTGAAGGCAGCCCTGTTTAGGGAAGCTTTTAATGTTTAATAGGTTACTGTATTTCAGTGTTCTGTTGGAAGCTGCCCAGAGTGGCTGGGGAAACCCAGCCAGATGGGCGGGGTATAAATAATAAATAAATCATCATCATCATCCCTGATCACTGGTCCTGCTAGCTAGGGATGATGGGAATTGTAGTCCAAAAACAGCTGGAGACCCAAGTTTGGGAAACTCTGATCTAGTCCAACAATGCAGGAATCTTTCACCCAACGTTGGGCTTGAACCCACAACCCTCAGATTAAGAGACTAATTCTCTACCGACAGAGCTATCACCTTCTCCTTTTCCTCGATTAGTACCAAACCTGAAGACAAACTGTGAGGTGTCCTTTATTCTATTATAATTAATTTCCTTATTACCAGAAAGCCAAAGAAAAAGCCCAGCTGCTGTGACTTTCGTATTATGGAGACTTGGGAAGATTAGGTAAGACTAGCTTGGCTAACACTTTCTTCTCACTTTTCTATGCAAACCAGGTGCTGGGTTTCTACCGTGGGGTGTCGATGACTGTCATAACTGCATCGTTTATTACATCGTTCTCTTTTGGCATCTACAAAAACATCCTTTATAACATCTGCAGATTTCGATATGGCTCTGCAGACAGAAAACCGTCAAAGGCAGATGTGTCTTTTGCGGCAGCTGCTACTGGTGCAATCCGGGTAGGTTACGAGTCAAATAATGTTTTGTTTTGTTTTTAACTGCAAGGAATGAAAGTTTATGCACAAATTCAATCCAGTTGGGGGAAGGCCAAAGCCACACTATACACGTAAAGCTAGGGCTGCCATACATTATTGGGATTTCAAAGGCGGAATTGACGTCCGGCAGGAACGTCAAAGGCAGTGCTTTGTCCTAGATCAGGGGTCAGCAAACTTTTTCAGCAGGGGTCTGGTCCACTGTACCTCAGACCTTGTGGGGGCCAGACTATATTTTTTGGGGAAAATGAACGAATTCCTAGGCCCCACAAATAACCCAGAGATGCATTTCAAATAAAAGGACACATTCTACTCATGTAAAAACACGCTGATTCCCAGACCGTCCGCAGGCTGGATTTAGAAGGCGATTGGGCTGGATCCGGCCCCCGGGCCTTAGTTTGCCTTAGTTTGCCTACCCATGTCCTAGATCTTAGGCAAGTCAATCAATTAATTTTGCCGTTTTTGGTCTTCGGGGATTTATTGAATGATTTATTCAAATTTAGAGTGATTTATTCAAATACAGACAGGTAGACTTTAATTAGAAATAATGAACTGTTGTGAAGTTTGCGGAAGTCCACAATAAGTGTGTTTATTTATTTTTTTTAATGTCTGAGTTTATTGAAGAATGAACTAATGTTTTATGTATACTCCCTTTTTATTTTCTTTTTATTTTCTTTCTTTTTAAGAATTAAATGTACTTACAAAAGGTATATATTTATATCCCTTACTTTCTTCCTTTCTGGAGTTTCTGCTTTTATTCTTTTATTTTTTGCTCTCTCTACATAAGCTTTTGTATTTTCTTTTTGTTTAAGTTTCTGCATTTTGATTTATGTATATGTGCAATACAATCAATTAAAAAAAGGGCAAGTCGGTCAATTAATTTTGGCGTTTTTGGTCTTTGGGGTGTCCTGGTAAAGCACTCTTATTCCACTTTAACAGTCATGCCTTATCCCAAAGAATCCTGGGAACTGTAGCTTGTTGTGTCTGCTGGGAGTTGTTAGGAGACCCTTAACAAACTACAGTTCCCAGGATTGTTTGGGAGGAAATCATAAAGGTTAAAGTGGAATAAGGTTGGCACCTATCTGTCCTTGGGGTAAAATTGTGAAAAAAAGCTCAACAACTTTGGGTGGCCCTCATGCAAATCTGGCCCTCTTTGAAAAAAGTTTGGGCACCCCATAATACATGAGTTTGGACCCAAGGCTCTGTATCTTCATGGTCTGGTCTGGGGATGTGTGGGTGATGAGCTTCTACAGGAAACATCTCTTTCTAGACCACTAATTCCTAATTACACCCTTCAGGTTGTGCTAATGTCACCTGCAGAGTTGGCCAAAGTGAGACTACAGATCCAGAAAGATCCCTTGGCTATTCCACCCCACGTCCTGATCTCCAAGCCTAAGTACCAAGGAGCTGTGCACTGCCTGCGGACCGTCGTGAAGGAGGAAGGTTTCAGGGGTCTATACAAGGGGTCTTTGGCTCTGATGTGGAGAGACTGCTGCTCATCTGTCGTCTATTTCCTCACCTACAATGTCCTGTGCGACTGGCTTACTCCAGCGGGAAAAGACAGAGCAGGTGTGTGCATTAAATGAGAAGGGCTTGTTTCAGGAGTTTTGAAAAACCTGTCTTCATAGCTTCTGCATTGGAGTCACCACAATTCTGCAACTTTCGTATAGAGTGTTTGTTCCCGGCACTAAGTTATCATGGCTAGCAGCCATTGATAGCTGCCTGCTCCATAAATTTGCCCAATGCAAATTGGTTGGTGGACATTCTGTGGGATAAAGTTCCATAGTTTAACTCTGTGCTGTGGGAGAAAGCGCTTTATTTTGTCTACCCTGAATCTCCCAGCCTACAGCTTCTTTAGATATCCCCAAGTTCTAGTGTCAAGTCCTCTCTCTACCGTTCTGTAACCCCTTGGGGTTTGCATGCCTACAGCAAACAGGGGAAGCTGGATGTTGACACCTCCCTCTTGCCCATAGGTGCTGCTGCTGCTGTTTTGGCTACGTAAGCAGCGGCACTCAAACCGGAAAATAGATGGGAATGATTAGAACAGAGTATTATCATTGGCACAATTTGCTCCAGTTGTGTAATATGCTTGGAGCACCTGTTATGAAATTCTATTTGAGCTTCTCTTGTGTAACTGGTTAACTCAGAGGCCGCGTCCTCTGATGTCATCCAAGAACTCTTCCTCTCCAACTTCCCCTCGAATGCTTATTAACTGCAGTCATGCCGGCTAACTGCACCTTTCAAATGCATCGCTAAAGCCTATACAGCTCGGGTGTAGGGGCACCTTCTAAATGATGAAATGGATTTTATTTTTAGCTCTTCACTAATCCCAGAGGCATGATAGCCCATCTCATGCAACGTGTAGGGAAGGAGGAAGGGAGAGGAGAGGCCAGCGACCCTGGAAGCATTTTCACAGGTGCCTGGGCTGGGGTGGGGGGCCAGAGCATGACAAATGTTCCAAGTATTTCAGGCACATTAAAAAAAAATAAAATAATAATAATAACAATAATAATTATAATTATAAATTTTTATTTATACCTCACCCTCCCCAGCCAAGGCTGGGCTCAGGGCAGCTAACAAGCAATAATAAAAACAAGTTGAATGAATACAACTTAAAAACAAAATTAAAATACAACATTAAAATATTGAAACATTAAAATATTAAAATGTAGCCTCATCGCAGGAGGAGAAAGGAAAAGAAAAAAGAAAGAGGGGGAGGGAATCAAATTGACTCCAATCCAAAGGCCAGGCAGAACAACTCTGTCTTACAGGCCCTGCGGAAAGAAATCAGATCCTGCAGGGCCCTGGTCTCATGAGGCAGAGCATTCCACCAGGCCGGAGCCAGTGTTGAAAAGGCCCTGGCTCTGGTTGAAGCTAATCTAACTTCCTTAGGGCCCGGGACCACTAGGGTGTTGCTATTTATGGACCTTGAGGCGGTCCCGTAGGTACGAGGGTCCTAGGCCGTGAAGGGCTTTAAAGCTCAAAACCAGCACCTTAAATCTGACCCTGTACTCCACCAGGAGCCAGTGCAGCTGGAAAAGCACTGGGTGAATATGCTCCCATGGCAGAGACCCCGTGAGGAGCCTCGCTGCAGCATTCTGCACCCGCTGGAGTTTCTGGGACAGCTTCAAGGGCAGCCCCGCGTAGAGCATCTTATTAAATGGGGAAATAATAAAGCTATAAGCGATCTCAGTCAATATGGCTGCAATGAGTTGTATCACAATCACAGGTGGACCTGACTTTAGGAAGTTAGTAATTGTTCAATGCAAAAATACAGAACATGTTCAGAACATCAGTCAGCGTCCCTCCCCACACAAGTAATCCCGGTGGGGCGGGGGGGGGGAGTTCCATTCTCTCTGTGTTCCTCCCACAATTTATATGGTCTATCTAGGAGGTTAGCTTGAGGAAATAAGATAGCCTGTTCATGCATATGGGTTTTTATTTTATAATATAAAGGTAGAATATTTGTGCTGACACATGGAACAGGAAGAGTGCACAGCTACAAACATAGGGAGGAATTCAAGGTTGCACTGCTACGAATGATCAGTTTCTGCTTGCCTGGTGGAACAATCTCCCCTCTCCTCTCCCTGTGTGCTAGTTCGGGGGATCTCCAGAACAAGTTTTTGTGTTTTTTTTGCGGGGGAGGCAGGGTGTGAGGAAGGAGTTGGCAAGCCCCATTGTGCAAGGGGAAATCCTTGCGCATTCACTGTGTTCCATCCAAATTTCCTGCCTTATTGGGAAGCAGTGGCAGCTGATGCTTCTAGGAAAAATTGTCCTGGTACCCACTGTAACAACTTCATGCTAAGTGCCACACTTTAAACTAAGGCTTTTCTTCTAGAAAGAAAAGATGCCAGTTCTGTGTACCCTTGAGTACCCCCAGAAAAAAGCACCGGTAATAACAAACAAAATAATAACCCCGCCACCCCAGTTTAAAAGGCCATAGATTGCTTTAGGTAAAGGTAAAGGGACCCCTGACCATTAGGTCCAGTTGTGACCGACTCTGGTGTTGCGGCGCTCATCTCGCTTTATTGGCCGAGGAAGCCGGCGTACAGCTTCCGGCGCATGTGGCCAGCATGACTAAGCTGCTTCTGGCGAACCAGAGCAGCGCATGGAAACGCCGTTTACCTTCCCGCCGGAGCGGTACCTATTTATCTACTTGCACTTTGATGTGCTTTCGAACTGCTAGGTTGACAAGAGCAGGAACTGAGCAACGGGAGCTCACCCCGTTGTGGGGATTCGAACCGCCAACCTTCTGATCGGCAAGCTCTAGGCTCTGTGGTTTAACCCACAGTGCCACCCGTGTCCCACTCACTTTAATCAATGGGACTTGATTTTGAGTCTGGCTCTCACACGGAGATTCCCGTAAATGTTGTGTATGGATTGCACAACCGACTGATTTAATCATGTAACCTGGTTTAACCAAGCTGTAGAGACCAAGGCTGTGTACACACCATACATTTAAAGCAATGCAGTTTGTAAAGGGTGATGGGAATGGTAGCTCTGTGAGGGGTAAACTACAGTTTCCAGGAAGCTCTGGGAGAAGCCATGTGCTTTAAATATATGGAGTGTAGTCAGCCTTCGATCTGGGAAAGCTGAAGGGATGTAAACGTATTTGGAACCTTTCAGCGGCCAGCTAGATGGCCGCTCAATCAAATTTAATTAGGATTTGAAGAGAAAGGGAACCCACTTGTCCCGGATGCCAGAGAAAGGGGAAGCTTCAAAAAGCAGAGCCTCTTAAGAAAGGCCTGCCTGATGTTTCACAGAAGGTATGTCAAGAATCTTGTGCATGGACTACGGAGTGCAGGTCAGAGAGGCAGCATGACATATAATTCCAACAGGGGATATCTGCTCTCTAAGCTCATTAGCAGATTTCTCTGTGTGCTTAATCCCAATATGAGATACTTGCAAAGTATCTTCTTACAGTCTTCCTTCCATAGTTCAGAGCTGATTGGAAGCAACTGCCCTGCATAAATTAGGCCTCTCTCATGGCCATCAACCTCTCTGCCTATTACCCCACAGTAGTGCCTTATCATCTTATCTGCTGCTTGTGGGAACTAGCCTTAGGTAGGACTTGAGTCAGGCTAAGGAACTTGGCCAGGGGCAGCAAAAAGTGGATTAGCCACTATTTGGCATCTGGTTCAATCTGGGAGACCTTGAGATTCTAGGGGTGTGTGTGAAAAGAGTAGACCTCACAAGATTAAGTCTGCCCACTGCTGATCTGGAAGACAATAATAATACCACTACTTAAGAGGGCATAGCTAGCTAAGTTATACTCAAGAGTAGACCCATTGAAATTAGCATGTCTATTAGCAGCTGCAGTCCCAAGGGCAAGCCAGGGAGTTTCTCCCACCCACAATTAGTTTTAATGTATCTATTGCGGTTTTTTTATTTGTAAGTCACTTTGGGTTGCCACAGGCAAGATAAAGCGGCTAAGAAATTTAATAAGTGATAATAATAAATAAAAACAACTATTTCAAATGTCCAAAAAATTACTAAATCAAAACGTGTGTCAACATTCTGCATTCTAATTAAAGAGCAGTCCCCATTTCTCCTCTGCAAACCTATCTCGCTGTCAGTTTAACGCTACTTATAATTACGTTTTGCAGACTTATGGGCTGTGCTTCTTTCTGGAGGCTGCGCTGGAGTCCTGGCCTGGGGCACGGCCACCCCGATGGATGTCATCAAATCCCGGATGCAGGTGGATGGCGAGGGCCTGCGCAGATACTCGGGATTAGTACACTGCGTAAGGGACAGCGTAAGAGAAGAGGGGGTGAGAGTCCTCTTCAAAGGCCTCGGACTAAACTCCATCCGCGCTTTCCCTGCAAATATGATGGTGTTCTTTACTTACGAAGGTGTGCTTAGGCTAGGCGAACGCTGGATGAAATAAAGGGCGCATTGCAGCCTTCGCTAGCTGGCGTCCTCGAGAGCAGGGCCGGGGAACCTTTGCCATCAGAGGGCCACGTACAAACAGGTGGGACAACGAATGCTAAATTCATCTTTGTACAGTAGGGTAGTTTCTACACACAGTTGTGCACCCCTCACTATCTTCCATCCAGGCATTCAAAGGGCATTATTATAATTGAAGGACACATTCCAGCCAGGCAAAAAACCTCAAGGACCATTGAGGGGTGTGGTCTAGGGAGAGGGGTGTGACTAGAGAGGGGCGTGGTCTAGAAAGTCTCAAGGGACAAACAGAGAGGTCTGGAGGGCCACAGTTGCCCCCTGTGCTGGAGACTCCCCCATCCCTGCACCTGGAGGACACCAGGATGGCAAAGGCTGCTTCACTGCAATATCATCTCTCCAAAGCAGTCTTTTCCTTTCGGAATGCTTAACTGAATTTCTTTCGAGAAAACCATCTGTGCGTTGAGAAATTATTATTATTTATTTGATTTGCATTGCACTTGCTACATAGAGAGTCCTTAAGCAACTGACATAAAGCATGACATATCTGGAAAAAAGAACATCACATTGCAATAAAAACCATACAAAGACCCATGGAACAGACCCAGCAAAACAGCAGCAGCAAAAATAAAGTCAGAAGCAAGACGTATCATCGAGCAACATAACAATCCTTCAGATGACTGGGAGAAGAGAGATTTCCCCTTTCATCTGGTGTGGAAAGGATGCTGGCGACAGGCTTGGGAAGGCATTCCACAGATAGGAAGCCACAACTGAAAAGGCCCTGCCCTTGTTGTCACTCGCTGAACGTTCTTTGGAGGGGCGCTCTGAGGGCCCAAGATGAAGACCTGGGGGCCCAGGTAAGCCACCCTGTGGTCCCTTGATAAAGGGCGGTATATAAATTTAATAATAACTTAATATTCATTGCACACATACGCTGCTCTGCTTACCTTCGCTTCTGACCCCACCCATCACTGACCACTGGCCTTTACAAGGTTGCTCAGAAAGGAAAGTGGTCTTCCCGCTGAAAAAAGGTTCTCCATCCCTGATTTAATTCTGGGTTCATCTGTTTTCCATATCCAGACATGGATGCTTCACTTTAGAAACAGATGCACATGAATATCGCTGCCTGAAGTTGCTTAAAGCTGAAAACTTGCAAGTGTAAAGACAGAAGGAAAAATGGACACATCCAGAGATCTGGATTTGCCAGTGATGGGCAATGGAAGAGTTTGATGTTCTAAACATTTCATTGACCCCAAATTACTCGTTACTGAACAAACAATAGAGCTGTTCACCAGAGAGGCACGGAAAGCTCAAGGCCACCGGCAGAAACAAGACACCACATGTAACATTCCATGTCCAAGAATTGCTTTGCTGGAAAACTGCAGCTTGCAGTGGGAAGGCACATGTTGCATAAAAGGCTACTAATGGCCTTCCATTTACAACATGCTTTGCTTGACAAGGAAAAGTCGGCACTTTTAATTCTGCTCTCCCATTTATGCCATTGCAATCTCATTCATTCCCAGACAAGTCCTTTTTTTACAAGCTCTGCAAGGGGAACTGGCTTTTGTGAGCACTAAGGGAATTTGGCATGCTGAATTAGAGCATCACGGCATGCTCAGGCAATTGGAACTACCCTTAGGCAAACCTTTGCAAAAGCAGTGCTAGGTGGTTCACATTAAATTACGTGAAACTGCCGTTTTCTACTCCCCAATTTTCATTAGGGAAGCTGTATTTGTCTGCTGCAGGTGTGAGCTTTCGTGGACTAGAGTCCTGTATCATCAGATACAGGAAGTGTTATCTTAAGTTGGCAGGTAGATATACATGGTCTTTGTGTGTGTGTGTGTGTGTGTGTGTGTGTGTGAGAGAGAGAGAGAGAGAGAGAGAGAGAGAGAGAGAAAGATTGTAAACAGTGAGTTTAGAGTGTAATTTTATTTTGTTAAAGCTCAAATGTATTAAAATCTTACAATGACGATTCTTAAAGGAGTGCTGAGAACAACACTGGGAAGCTAACCCACATTTTAGGGTAAAAACCCATTATTTTCCTTCAGTACACAGGTGATAGAACTGAATTTCTTGATTCAGCCATGTGATCTGGTTTCACTGCTCATTTCCTGTTGAGATTCCTTTCCTGTGCAGCAGTGGCTTTCAGGCTGTGCACTGGGAATTCCTGGAGCTACTCAGAAGCTCATGAAAAGTTTTTTTGATGAATAACAGCAAATAGGTTTCCTGAAAAAGACAGCAGGGGCACTGCTACCGAACTTCCCTGATATGCACTGCTCCAGCTTTGGGGCCCCAGACCTTGCTGGGCTCAGACTCCAGATACCCCCAGCTAGCCTGGCCAATGACCTGAGGACCTAAGGTTGTTTGAGGTCATGCTCTCAGTTCACAATGGGCAAGGATGTAGCCCAACTGTGCCCCCGCATGAACTGAGGGTGCACCCTTGAACGTGTAGCTCAATGGAAAGTGTTTCCAGCACTTTAATGAACCGCTGTACTATACAATTAGAAAGTGTACAGTCCTCAACAAGACCATGCAAGTCCATCTGGCCCATGAGTTTACGGTGACCTGGGACTATTGCAAGAGCTAGCAAATATTGCTGCATATAGCGTCTGCTCCACAAACAGCTCACTACAAGTTTTGTTGTTCTGTATGGGACAATGACAATAAAGATTATTGTATCGTATTATAAGTGTCCCCTAAGCAAATTTAAAGTGATTTCTACCAGCCTATATTTATGTGCAACATCTGATAATAGTTGCATCTTTTGAGTGCTCACACACAAAAATGCGCAAGTCTATACACAAGGTAATAATGGCAAAAACAGCCTTTGTTCTGCAAGATCTCCCTGTTTTTATTGCGTATGGTTTCAGTTTGTACAGTTGCTATGCATGATTAATAAACAATTCCCTTTACACCATCGTAAGCTGCTGTGCAAGATGTCAGAGCAGGGCTGGATTCACTGCCGCCCTTCTTAGCGCTTTTCAAAAATAAACTCTCTTTGATTAGCTGCACCATTGTTAACAAAAACGAAACAAAAGACAAAAGCTAATGAACCAGACACATCAACATGATTTGCTACAAGAACGTATGGCAGGTCACAATGCTCCAGTTGCAATTTCTCATCCACACTCACCTGTTGTGGCACCTCAGCCTTCAACTAGTTTGATTGTAACTAGCAAAGACATACTAGGTTGGCGCAGTGTGCTTTCAGTGCATGGTATACAGGTCTGATGCATATAACCCACACAGCAGATCTCTACTGATGCAGAGTTTCAATGAACTGTGGATTCACGCCGTATCTAATGCTCACTACTTAAAGAAGACAAAAATGGAAACAGGAAGCTTTGTTTCTGCTTGCATCACAAACCTGAGAACCTGTTGTGTAGGAAATACTCAATGAGGGTTATAGTTTGTGGACTAATTCATGCTGAAAGATTATATGAACAACAGAAAGAGAGAGACACACAAAGAGAGAGACAGAGAGAGAGAGATAACCAGCTCTTAATCTCAACAATATAAACACAGAAACAAAGATGTCCTTTGTCTTGCAGCCACATTGCTGATGTCACAGCATCGCTTGGCGATTTTTAACTTCCCAGTTATCAGAAAGGTTTGGTTTTTTTGCCCGTTGTATACACTGTCTCTACTGTGATAATCTCTTAGCAGTCCATGCTGCCCCTGAGAAATAATAGCTATTATTATTAGTTTCCCTTGCTTTGCAAGGCAAAAACCAGCAACAATTTGCTTGCTGGGCTTGACAAAACCCCAAAAAGTCCAGTATAGACAACTTATAGATACTAGCCAGGTATCATTTGCAGAAAGACTCATCAACCAACTTCTATGTTCTTAGAACCACTGAAATATAAGTGACTGCCCAAATGAAACTTGCCAGGCTGTTAGAAACACAGCAGGTCTTTAGTTCACACACTACTCGCTTGTGGAGGGCAAGCATGTTGAAAAGGGGCTCAGGGCTGCACCTTTAGCTATGAAATAAAAGTTTCTTCTTCCTGCTTCCACCATCACCACTGATTGTGTGCAGTAGAATGTCTGAAGGGGTGAGGCTGCCTGTGCAATTTGCAACCATGACTCCAAGTTGCACCGGGAGCCTCCACTCACAGGAAAGGGGTTCCTGCTGCAGAGATCATGTTGGTCAGAATGGTGAAGGCAGAAGGAGCAGCTTGACTTGGATGAGATGGTCCCAAGCTCCCTCTCAACCGGCTCGTAACAAGTGGACAGCGCTTTTGAGAAGGCCAAATTGCAATCATGTCCACTGTAACTAAACAACCGAAAAAGGAAAAAAACAAAGACAAATGTATATTCTGGATGGAAGAGTTTAGTTTATCTTTGAAACAGGCACAGCTCCTAGATGTAAAAACATGCCTAACACGGCTCCCACGGTAGCAGAATCTGGCATTGCACCACCTTTGTAATTAGCGTTTTTCTTAATATTGCGTTCCGTGCATTGGGTCCTCTTGTTGACAAAGCAAGTCTTTTCCAGGTGATCGGGTTATCTTGCTAACCCGTAATTAGTCAAATGAAGTCCTAGGCCAATGTCTGTTTTTTCCAAACACAAACTACATATTCCCAAAGTCACTGGTGACAATGGAGGGCGACTTTGAAAGTAACTTGCTAGAAGCAGAAAGGTACGTTGTTAGGGAGAGGCGGCAGACGAGAGGCTAGGGCAACACCTATCAAGTGTGCTCTATGTGTACTGATAAATCAACATGCACTTCTGTAATTAGTAATCAAACGCCAGCTTCCGCGGAGTCATAAATTCCTTCACTATTTCATCGGTGATCTGCTTTCGCCTTTGCTGGTGAGCAGCGATCAAGGGCTGCAGTGTTTCAATCAACGCCTTCTTCAGTTCTCCTGTCAGCAGTGCTCCACTTGTATAGGCCTGCCAAGAGAATGCCAGGGTCATATCTGGTAACATCTGGGGAAAGAACCCTCCTGCAAGTCTCTTGGAAAGGAACAGCTGCTGGCAAGCAACGCAATCTGTTTGTCTTAATTAGATACATCATTCCCTCTGACGTATCTCTCGAGCTGCCATAGAAAGGGAAATTTTTAGGCACGGAGGATCCTGGTTTAAGGCCTAGAGGTTTGAGCTGATGACTCAGTGAGGACTTTTTTATTATTACTCCTAAGGGCACTTACTGAGGAACACTTTGCAGAGATTAGCTGCCTCTTACTTTAAGCCACTGCGTTGTGTTCGGAACATAGAGGGAGAAGGATGGGGTTGCATTCAATGTAGCACAAAGGTGAATACTGTGTCAGTGTGAGGATTTCTTTGTGCGTGATGGAAAGTTCTCCTCTCCGCCCCCCATGCATGCCCCAAATCTCTTCCGGGTTTCCCCCCAACCCTCTGGAGCAGATTTGGTGATGGTGTGCATGGAGGGAGGGAGGGAGGGGTATCCATTTGCACTAAGGCTAATTCTTGCACTAGTACGAACGTTGCATACCTTTTGTGGACTTTCCTACCCTTTTAATGCAGGCGTGAAGGATGGGTTCTGATGCCTCAACAACCCGCCATGATGAAAAGTCTGCAATTTTCCCCCTGGGTGATTTGTATACTGATTGTGCATTCTTCTTTCATGGGAAATTTACAGAGCATAGAAGGAAGCGTCAACTCGCTGCCGACACAGCTTAATGGAGGCCCTAAAAATGTTTCAACTGCATGCACAAACAGGATCAAATAAGAGCAGAACATAATTGGGTCTTCCTGATGCTCAGCCTTTGCCTGGCAACTGCAGCGAGTGCAGTCTGCCATCAAAGCTGGGTGAAGATGTGAAGTCTAGCCTGGGTATGACTAACACGGGCTCTGACTAACACGGGCTCTCTCCCACTGTGTAGGAATAATAGACATTCTTTGAGACAGTTGATAGCTACTGCCTCTGCTACCATCGTTTTCAGAGTGCTTATGTGGCTTCCATTCTTTCAACCAAGCTACACACACAACGAAGCCCACACCCAGAACTTGCCAGTCAATTTGGACCCAGGAGAGGAAGATATAAAGGAGTGCCAGGAAGGGGGGATAAAATCTGTTGAGCTGCTATTGCAAAATCGTGATTGCCTATGTGCTTTTATCTGGGTAGTGAGGCATCTCACTGGGGGGGGGGGGAGAGAGAGATAAGAATTACCTGCTTGATTTGTTCTAATTTGTCATCATCTTCGAGGAAGAAGGTGAGGTACATGTAGGACACATCCACATCACAGTTACCCCCATATTTCCGGTGTTCTTCCACTGTGTCTTTGCCACCAGAGAAGGCATGTTTATTGATCTGGAACAGAGATCCAAGGACTTCAGCAGGCTAGCTCTGGTCTACAATCTGAGCTACTTTTAACTATATATAAAGAAATTCTGCAAATCCAGTCATGGAGCAACTCCAAGAATCATAATGCTTGAAAAGTCCAGAGGTCATCAAGTCTATGTAGAGGTTGTCAACATTCAGCTCACTCAACTAATCCAGGACATAGTATACCACCATGGCCTAGTTTATTATACCATGGCTGTTATGTGTTACTCCTGCTCAGAAGCTTAAGCATGGCTTGCTTAGCGCCAACAAATCTTGATGTGAAATCTTTTTTGCTTTACAAACCTTGCTGTGTTTTAACTATGATTTAACTGTGATCTCAGTACCCTTCCTTAACTATGGTTTATTTAACCACCCTACCCTAGATGCTCACCAAACTACAAAAGACAAGCAGCTGGAAAATAAGCTAAACATTCGAGAAACAAGCCATGGTTTTTTGATCATCTGTGGGACAACTTATGGTTAAGTGGCAGGCCAGAATGACTAAAAGTGTGTGTGTGTGTGTGTGTGTGTGCGCACACACACACACACGGGTTTATATAATTGTTTTTAGGGGGCTTTTATTTTGAGATTAATTTTTTCAATTTGTTGAATATAAACTTTTTGCAGGGTGTATTGAAGGCTGGGGAATAAATTAATACAATACAGTAAAATGAGTAAGCATATGGCGTTATGCCAAAGGGTATGTGTATGCGCGCGCGCACACACACACACACACACACGAACCTCATAAGAACTGGAACTTTGCATAAGAGATTCATGCAACACACTGGATTCTCATGTCACAAAATAAGGGAAGCCCCACCTAATGCCAAAGCAAAACTCCTACTTCTATCTATTATTAAACAACTGAATGATAAAAAAATTATTTGTCATGAGATGACAATCTGAAACTGACTGGCAAGTTCGCTCTTAAATTCTCTGGGAGGATATATCTGGCATTTGGGCAACAGCATGTGAAGTAACCTGAAGGTATTTCAGAAAAAAAGCCAAGAAATCATGTTTTGTCCTGTTAAACCTTTGTTTTGTCTTGTTAAACCTTTGTTTTGTGCTTAATTCTTTATCCACGTACCACACTGCAACATACCCAGTGCACTTCCCTGGCAAAGAGTCATGCCGGATCGCCTTCAGGGGTCTGCAGACTTCATGTTGGAACACACTAAATGAACCATGTTTCAAGAGGAGAGTTGACTCGTCCATTCAGAGCCAGGCGGTCTGAGATTACAAACCACAGCAGCTTCAACACAGATTGATGCATTAAGCTTGGCTTGCCTAGCAACAGCCACCTTGTAGCAAGTGATTTCTGGTGCCTAGGACAAAACGAGTTCTGGTAGCTTGATTTACATCACAAGATGTCAATCTTTTAAAACCATGTGTATTTTTTAAAAAAATAGTGACACCACCAGGTGAACATTGACGTCAGCCCCAGACCTGTGCCAGATGAGCAAACAGGATGTTTAGTACATTAAATATTACATCTAGTTTAGCTGAGAGTGCAAGGAGCTCACTGTGTGTGTGATCCAGCCAGCTTCAGAATATTGCTTAGCTTCAGATATTTGTTAGAATATTTGTTTTGTTACAAACTGTGCAAGGAAACAAAGAAATTTGGTAAGCGGTTTGTAAAAGTAAGATGGTGCACTGGAACCCAGGTGTGATTAAAAATAATTGTATACACTGCCGACTTTTGTTTTCTTACCTTTGTTTTTATTTGCTTGGGTGTGTCAGTGAGAAAAATAGAGGAGTTGGGGTCACTAGAGCTCATTTTTGTTTGTGCACCTTGCAAGGCTGGAAAGAAGACAGAATGCAGCAACGCTGGCTTGGAAAAGCCGATCCGAGGGGCCACATCTCTCGTCATTCTGAAGTAGGGATCCTGGAAAACAACAACCAGGAACAGGCTTGTGTGCAAAGCGGAAAACAAATGATTCACAGTTGTTTGCTTTGTGAGTTCAAGTGATGCAAAATACTACATAACAAAGAGAAAGCCTCTTTCAGGATCTAAGGCACAATAGATAAGCTGAACCTGGCGAAGCTCTGAATTGATGATTTGCTGTTGGGAACAGAGAAGGACGTCTTGTTATTTGTTAGATCATAAGAGGAGCCCCCTGGATGAGGCCAATAGCTCATCTAGTCCAGCATCTTGTTCCCACAGTGGCTGAACAGTTTGCCTGTGGGAAACCAGCAAGCAGGGTTTGAGCACAAGAACATTCTCCCCTCCAATGGTTTCCACCAACTGATATAATAAATAACAACAACAACAACAACAATTTATTATTTATACCCCGTCCATCTGGCTGGGTTCCCCTAGCCACTCTGGGCGGCTTCCAACAGAATATTAAAATACAATAGTCTAGTAAACATTAAGAGCTTCCCTAAACAGGGCTTCCTTCAGATGTCTTCTAAAAGTCTGGTAGTTGTTTTTCTCTTTGACATCTGGTGGGAGGGCGTTCCACAGGGCGGGTGCCACTACCGAAAAGGCCCTCTGCCTGGTTCCTTGTAACTTGGCTTCTTGCAGCGAGGGAACTGCCAGAAGGCCCTCAGCACTGGACCTCAGTGTCCGGGCTGAACGATGGGGGTGGAGACGCTCCTTCAGGTATACTGGACCGAGGCCGTCTAGGGCTTTAAAGGTCAGCACCAACACTTTGAATTGTGCTCAGAAGCATTGCTGTGTCCAACAGAGGCAGCAGAGCACAGCCATCATGGCTAGTAGCCATCAGTAACCCTATTCTCCATGAATTTGTCTAATCCTCTTTTGAAGCCATCCCAATTGGTGGTCCTCACGACCGCCTGTAGGAGCAACTTCCAGTTTAACTATGTGTTGTGTGAAGAAGTGTTTTCTTTTAAGCATTACTGAACCTTGCAAGAGGAAAGGGAAGCATTCGTTCCATGGACTTATTTAAGTTATCTTACGATCCAAAGCTATATAATTATAGGATGCAATTAAGGGATACGCAGAACTCATCGAGCTCCGGTAATTACAGTGGTACCCCGCAAGACGAATGCCTCGCAAGACGGAAAACCCGCAAGACGAAAGGGTTTTCTGTTTTGGAGGCGCTTCGCAAGACGAATTTCCCTATGGGCTTGCATCGCAAGACGAAAGCCCATAGGGAAATGCTGGCGGTCGGGAGCAAAGACTTTCGCCCACAGCCGGCCTTCAGAAGAGGACCTCTTCTGAAGGCTGGCGGGGGGCAAAAGTCTTTGCTCCCCCCGCCTGCCTTCCCCCCCCGCCTGCCCCGGGCGATCTTAAAATGCTGGCGGGCGGGAGCGAAGCGTTCGCTGCCGATCCCCAGCATTTTAAAATCTCCAAGGGACAGCAGAGAAGTCTCTGTCCCGGGGAGATTTTAAAATGCTGGGGGTCGGGAGCGAAGCGTTTGCTGCCGACCTCCAGCATTTTAAAATCTCCCCGTGTCCCGGGGAGATTTTAAAATGCTGGGGGTCGGGAGCGAAGCGTTTGCTGCCGACCCCCAGCATTTTAAAATCTCCCCGTGTCCCGGGAAGGTTTTAAAATGCTGGGGGTCGGGAGCGAAGCGTTTGCTGCCGACCCCCAGCATTTTAAAATCTCCCCGTGTCCCAGGGAGGTTTTAAAATGCTGGGGGTCGGGAGCGAAGCGCTGCCGACCCCCAGCATTTTAAAATCTCCCCGTGTCCCGGGAAGGTTTTAAAATGCTGGGGGTCGGGAGCGAAGCGCTGAAGGCGGTTTCCCTAGGAACGCATTAATTGATTTTCAATGCATTCCTATGGGAAACCGTGCATCGCAAGACAAAAAAACCGCAAGACGAAGAGACTTGCGGAACGAATTAATTTCGTCTTGCGAGGCACCACTGTATACAGCTTTTTGGCCAGCGGCAATAGATTTAATGGAAGTGTTTTAAAAGATTTTAAGAAGAAGCGTTTCCTACCTGGTCAATTGCGCATGGGATCAGACACGGAATGTTGCTCTTGTTGTTGAAGATCTGTGGAAATGATGAGCTGAAGGATGGAGCTGCTTGAATAGCAGGAAAACTGATTTTCCCTAGAAGGGAACAAATCACACACATTTGTGAGTTTGCTTTCAGCAGCAAGCTAATGGCTTTAGACTTCATTTTGTGAGTCGCTCTGAGGCAACTGACAAAAGTGCCCCTAGGACTGAAGTGCTAGCACCAGCTATTCCACAATTTAACAAGGACAAAATTCTTTCCAGTATGTTTACTGATGGAATTTTAATCTTGTGCTTCCTTCAAGGGGTTCAGGATGATTGACAAGGTTTTCCACCCTCCATTTTATCACAACAACCTTGGTTGTGACCCTGATTCTTTGATATAGTTGCTGAACAACTCCCACTGGATTTTTGCTTCTATTCATGAATTGCTAGAAACCTATCGGGAACTCACCTATACAGTCACTGTCCGTAAAACCGAAGATTCCTTTCACTTGGTTGAAGGTCACATGCTTTTGGATTTTAACAATGTTCCTATAGAATCCTGGGCTCATCCTGAGAAAGAAGGGGAGTCAAAACTAAAAATTAAGACAAGGAAAAGAATGCCTTCTGGAGAATATTCACAGGGCAGCACCACAATCTATTCTACTTTTTTTTACTTACAGAACTACAGAAGCAAATTATTTATACTTAAAGAACATTTACAAAGGAATATTTTTATTATTCCCCCTCCCCCGAAAAGGTGTTGAAAAAGATCACTATGACACTAAGATAGTACAGTCGTATCTTGCAAGTCGAAGGAATCCATTCCAGAAGTCCGTTCGACTTCCAAAACGTTCGAAAACCAAAGCACGGCTTCTGATTGGCAGCAAGAAGCTCCTGCAGCCAATCGAAAGTTGCAGAAGCCCCGTTGGACGTTCGGGTTCCAAAAATAGTTCGCAAACCGGAACAGTCACTTCCGGATTTGCAGTGTTCGGGAGCCAAAACGTTCAGGAACTAAGCTGTTTGAAAACCAAGGTACAACTATAGTAAGTTATCTTTGCTCCGATTCAGTACTTTCTCAGCAAAAGTCTTTTGTTTTCCCTCCAAGTAAAAATAATGCAAAATTACTGCAATTGTCTTGGGATGCCCCTTTCAGACCAGGCTATTTGTAGGCTTGTCACCGTAAACCAAGTAACAAACAAAACATAATTAAAAGATTTAATTACAGTGGTACCTTGGGTTACATATGCTTCAGGTTACAGACTCCGCTAACCCAGAAATAGTGCTTCAGGTTAAATACTTTGCTTCAGGATAAGAACAGAAATTGGGCTCTGGCGGCACGGCAGCAGCGGGAGGCCCCATTAGCTAAAGTGCTGCTTCAGGTTAAGAACAGTTTCAGGTTAAGAACGGACCTCCAGAACGAATTAAGTACTTAACACGAGGTACCACTGTATAAACAGAGCTATGGTCACCCTATGGAGGGCCATAGGCTAACTGCTCCCGGTTAAGATGTTTGTAGGTAAGAAAGTATACCATATTTCTCTGACCAAAAACGTATGGAAAAATATTCTAGGTCACTTTGAACTGCTGTCTAAAAGGAATATTTGTAAATGATAGGGACCAACTTTTGCAGTCCATGTGCTGCCAGCCAAGAGAGACAACACATGCAGTACACGTAAAGCTTATTTGTGCAACGCCATCTGCTTCTATGATAGGAACCCAGGGAGCTGCCTGAGGACGATGGAGATGACTGGCCCATCTTGCTTAGCCTTGTCTCTGGCAGTCGCTCTACAGCAGGGGTCAGCAAGTTTTTTCAGCAGGGGGCCGGTCCACTGTCCCTCAGACCTTGTGGGAGGCCGGATTATATTTTGGGGAAAAAATTGATGCATGAGCCCCGGTGGCTGCTTACCTGTGTCTCGCAAGTAGCAGGGGCTGGCGGCGGCGGGACGATGAGCGGAGCGCGAAAGGGCTCCAGAAAGGGGCTGCTTAAAATGGCGGCCGCTCAAGCGCTACTGCTGCTGGCACCAACAAAGCCCAGCCCCCTTCCTCCTCTAGGCAGGGCGGGGAGAAGCCAGGAGGAGGGAGGGAGGAGGCGGCGCCGCTGCCGCATGAAGGAGAGGGAGGGAAAGAACGTGTGTGCTGGTGCTCCATGCGACAATTCCTGGACTGTCTGCGGGCTGGATCCAAAAGGCAATTGGGCCTGATCCGGCCCACAGATCTTAGTTTGTCTACCCATGTTCTACGGGATTGCAGGCAGCAGTCTTCCCCTGCCCTACCTGGAAACGCTGGGGATTTAGCGCTGCTTTACCACTGACCTATGGCCCTTCCCATATCTCAGGTGCTGTTTTACAGTGGGCCTCTGTAAATAAAGAATTTTTCATTTTCATTCCCCCTCCCTGGCTATAATTAAGATGAAACCAAGAAAAGGCAGTGACTGCGGTGATTATGCTCTCCAACCAGACTAGTGTACTTAAAAAAGAAAAGACAAAAAAAGGAGTGGAGCCAGATTGACTCAAAAGTTTTACATTTTACAGTCCTCAGGTCTGCAATCCCTGGAATATTAAAACTCTATGGAAAACTACAGGCAGCTTCCTTGCTGGCCTGTCAAACAATCAAGTGCAACTCAGTTCAAGATCTGGTTTCCTTTTGATAAATTCCTATTTCCTCTGAAGCTGAAATGACCTCGAGGGGTTGCAGAAGCATTGCGCCCCCTACTGGCACTTAATATGATAACCATATGCATGCTATAACCCTCTGGGATTCTTCCTTAAGGCTCGAGGGCGTGATAAAGACACACTGGGTTAACCGGTGTTTAGTGGAACCCAAAGAAAAATGCATTTACTTATTGAAATTTTTAAAACTGCTTAATCAAATCTCCCTGTACTACTACTACTATTATTATTTTTACATAAAACAATAATAATTAGTAAAAACACAAATAAAATCAGTAAGATATTTAAAATGAATGTAGGCGGTTTAATTATGTTTCTGGGGAGGCTTGGTGAAATAGGCTTTCGGCAGGTGCATATGAGAATATACCAAGGGAGTTCCCAAGCACAGGTGCTGCCACGTTGAGACAGACTCCTTGCAAATTGAACATTATACGGCATTTCTAAAAGTGCAAGTTCCGCAGATAGAAGTGATCAAATAGGCATTGCTATTTCCTTCTTTAATAAAAGCATTACTTTTCAGTAATATTCCCTTTCTTCTTACTGAACAAAGCTCATTTTACATCTGAAGGCAGCCCTGTATAGGGAAGTTTTTAAATGTTTAATGCTGTATTATGCTTTCATATATGTTGGAAGCTGCTCAGAGTGGCTGGGGCAACCCAGTCAGATGGGTGGGGTACAATTATTATTATTATTATTATTATTATTATTATTATTATTATTATTAGTCAAGCCTTGCCATGTACTGCATCTTGTTATCTTGGGGGAAATGGTTCATCTCCCCCTGCCACCCCAGCTAAATTTGATAGAAAGTTTGAGATCACAGAAAACAACAGAAGACTTTTGATCATGCAAAGTTTCAAAGAATACTTAGAAATGTACCCCAAATATTCCAGATCAGAAAAGATGAAGGTTTTATTTATGTCAAATCCGCAGGCTATAATGTCCTTGATGTTTTCTATGGCACACTGATAAGCCTTCTCAAGTGTCATATCCTTCCACAGGTACTTCTCATCATCAGTTATCTGTATGACTAGGGGAACATTAAATACTTCCTGTAACCACCTGGTTAAAAAAAAATGAAACAGATTTAGCTTTAGGGTGGGTTCTAGTTAAATCATTAGCCAACATGGTAATCTTCATACAATAGTGCAATCTGGGTTGAAATTAAATTATTCACAGATTCCTTTGACAGACTTTACAGAATCGTTTTCTCAGCTGCAAAGACTCTCCTAAATTGATTTATTTTAAAGATGTGGTTATGCACACTATGGGTATGCATTGTCCACAATATTTGATTTGGACCTCAATTTGGCACTTTGGAAAGCAACCAGCCTCAATCTGAAGTGCTTCAGAAGAGATCAAATCCATGCTGGGGAAAAGCGACTTTGTTTCTATTCCCTGTAGGAAAACAGCTATAATCCCCCCCCCCCCATTTGACAGAAGTGGATGAAATTTGCAGGCAGAGTAGCCCCTCCAGACTGGATCAAGCCTGCCAAATTATCTGGATACTAAATGCTGCAATTGTGTCATGTAATCACAGAAATGGGTAAAGTGCATTTCCTTTCACTGCTACTTTGACGAAATCTTGGTTGTGCAAACAGCAATAAAAGTATTTTAAATCTGCATTCATACTTAGAAAAATCGAAAGAATTCAAAGAAACATGCAGTTAGTTCCACAAGCAGAAGGGGACTTCAGAGTGGTGCTTTCTAGCAAACTGCTTGGGAAACAAAGAGATTTCAAAAGCAGACCATGATATGGCATGAGGGACAGGAACATTTGTTCATTTTACTTCAACCATTTGTACACTGCTTAATCACAGTGGTATATGGGAGACCCAACACAATAAGACTAACAATGTGTTGATGCTGTAAAATTAATAAGTGTCCTAGAATTAAAAATGTCTTTAGTAAGTGCTGAAAGTTCTACAGGATGAGTTTCACAAAACTGGGACCACAATACTGAGCTCCTTGTGGTACAAGCGACGTATCTGAGTCATGGGGGACCACTAACAGAGACTCCCCCAACAACCTTATTGATCAAGTGGTGAAATAAGGGATCAGGCAGTCCCTGAGGTATCCTAGATCCAAGTTTTTAAGGGCGTTGTAAATGAATAAAAATAACCTTGAACCTGGCTGCCAGTGCAAGCATTTGAGCCACCCAGAGTTATGTGATGGCCATAATCTGCCCCTCCATCAATAGTCTAGCCACAGCATTTTGCACCAGACCAGTAGCCCCAACAGTAGCCCCACTTAAAAGGCACTGTAATGGCGGAATCCTGCACAAAATAAAATAAAAAAATCCATTGAGCTACTGCAAGCACCTTGCATGAGCCCATCTTTGATGTCAGTCAGTTTTTTTATCCGTGTAAAGTTTTGCTGGCCATTGAATCGTATCAAAGATTAATGTGGTTACGTTACTTGTCCCATTATGTGTTTTCTGTCATTTTTTTGTACCAGCAGGAGAATCCAGTTTCTGTTTTGTGTATATTAAAAAAGTCTTCAAACTCCCTCTTTTCCTCTCAACTTACAATCAAGAAGCAGAAGCAGAATTCCCTGGGCAGCCCTTTGTTCTTTCGGCTGCTGCAGAGTGGAACTGCAGAAACCTTTACACTTCTCTGTGTTGTTACCTTGGCTCTTCTGCTCATCCACATTTGTACATTTATTACAGTGACGCCTGTCACCTAATTCAAGCTGCTTATCTTTGTGGCAGATAAGACAGAGAACAATGTTACAGACAAGGGTGGGGAGATGGATCTGGCCAGGTGGTCAGATTTTTAACCTCCCTACCCCTGGAAGGGCAAGCCTGACGGGTAGGTGTGCCTACCTGCCAATTACCTGACATAACAATAGTATCAAATGTTTCCCCATGTGGTTTGCGTGCCTTGATGATCAACTGGTTGTCAGTGCTTGCAAAGTACCGTTCAAAGGGCTTTGCAGGTGCTACGGATCAGTGGGGCCTGCCAATACCCTTTTGCTCAACCACATCTTTCCCTGCCCCACGCCTGACATCATATATGGCATTGGTTGTAGGGCAGGTGGGTGTGGCTTGGCCAAAACAGCCTCAGGACCACGGGCCAGACATTATCCAATGCTGTCGTAGAGAATGATCTCTCCTAGCTGAGCAGAAATAACTTGTTTCCCATGTACACAGAAGCCACAGCCATGAACTCAAATAATAGGATAATGAAATCTGCCTAAAGTCGCCCAGTGTCCTAAAGGGGTGTGCTGTTTGGGGAAAGGCATAGAGTAGAGCACAGATGTGGTCCACCAGGCATTGTTGGAGTGCATCTCACATAATCCCTGGCCATTGGCCATGCTGCATAGGACAAGTGGGGGCTGGAGCAAAGAAAACGGAGGTGTCAAAGTTGAGAATCACAGAGAAAGGAAGGGATTCACATTTGGCAGCTGTTTCATTGCCCAGCCCATTCATGAGTTACAGTAGCAATTGCAGCCCTATTTCTGCTTACAAAAGGTGCCTCTGCCATGTTGTGTGTGTGTGTGTTTTTGCAAACTCCCCTTAAATGCCTGCCCCCGTGCCTCATTCCATGGTCTTCAAGAGGTGTCCCCCCCCCAATCACCAAGTCCATTTGAAGAGGTAAAAGGGGTAAGAAGAACTCATCCATAAATTTCCTTCCATTCATGGATCTGAGCCCCAATTCTATGAATCACAGGTTCTGATTGTCTAGCGCTTTGTATGTTGTCTTAAACGAGTAGCAAATATATAACATGAAATGTTATATACTTCCAGAGTTACTTACTTTGTGAAAGTAAATGGGATAAGGTGACCAACATGCATTGCCTCCGCTGAGGGGCCTCTGCCGGTGTATAGGTAGAATGGCTTCTTATTTTCATAGGCATCAAGAATTTGGTTCATATCTCTGGAAAAAAGTAAAGACACAGAGTTTGACTTTTTTAAAGAAGAGCTTGACAAAATGAAAAAAGCACGAGAAGTTCCAAAGAAGGCAACATGTCCTTTTTGTGACTGCAATTTGTGTTTTAAGGAAAATATTGTAATTTAAATAGTGCAACTGGGGCTTGCATGCAGTGGAAAAACCTGACTGACACCCCAGCTATGCAATCTAAAGAATTATGCCAGACTCCTTTACCATTCACCCCACAGGAAAGTTGGCTTTTGCTTTCTCTGGCAGAGATGTATGTGAAATAGTACATGGTACAACTGTACAAAATGTGAAAGAGGCTGACAAACCAGCAATTAAACCTACTTACCTGTGAGAAAAGAAGATTCCTCTGCGTAGGAAGTGGTGTGGTTTATGCCCAGTAACTCTTTCTATCCGGTTGATGAGGTCTTTATCAATTTTGCTGCTGCCAAATCGAACTGAAGACAACCAAAATGGGCAATAGATATTATTATTATTATTATTATTATTATTATTATTATTATTATTATTATTATTATTATTTACTACTACTACTACTACTACTACTACTTTTATTATTATTTAGTTGCTTGTTACACAAAAAGGTCTTCAAGTGACTTAAAGCATATTCACATAGTACAGTACAGTCATACCTCGGGTTACAGATGCTTTGGGTTGTGTGTTTTCGGGCTGCGCACTGCGCCAAACCCAAAAGTACTTGGAATAGGTTACTTCCAGGTTTCAGCGCTTTGCGCATGTGCAGATTCGCAACCCGCGCGTGCGCAGACGTGGCGCTGCGGGTTGCGAATGTGCCTCCCGCAAGGATCACGTTTGCAACCCGAGCGTACACTGTATAGGTAAAAATACAATATAAAATTATAGATACATTCAGCAGTGATATGCTGCTATCTAAATCACCATTGAATTAGCAATACAGCATAGCAACATGATCCCACCACTCCAAATAAAAACAAGGGAATTGTTAAATATTTTGGCTCACCATTACCCTTAAATGTCTACAAAAATGTACAAAACTACATCTACACTCTTCTTTAATCAGATTCCTGATTCCCTTTTCAAACTGAGCTACTTCATTCTCAGTAAAAGCTGTCAGAGTTATAGTGCAACCTTTAGAAAGTTTATTCAGAGGTAAGTGCCATCAGATTCAATGGTTCATATTCTCTAGTTAGTGTGCTTTTGACTGCTGCCCTAGAAGCACAAATCACCCTCTGAAATTTCTCATTATTTCATTCCTTCCTTAAGACAGACTTTTAAGGCAATGCTGAACATAAGACCAGATAGATCAAGTCTGAGGAATATCTAGTTCAGCCTTCTGCTTCTGACTGTGGCTTGTGAGAAACCTCCAGGAAACCCACAAGAAGGGTTTGAAGACAAATGGTGTTAGGCAGCAATACTGCCTCTCAAAAACTTTGAAATAGAAAGGGCCGCTTGATGGAAAACTTGGTTAATCTGAGCACTTCATGACAAAAATGCAGCAGACAGAGTATGTTATATTATAGATTTTAAAAATCTTTTAAAAATGGACAGAACACCACGTACCTATAAGTTTATCATAATCCACTCCCTTTGCATTGGATGTCTGTACTGTCCACGGGTCTACAAAATCATTATCTTCTGTGTCTCCTGGACCATTACTGACTGGAGTGAAGTCTGTTGGAGGGGAACCTGGTTTATATTCCTCACCTGTCGCTGTTTTATAGCTCAGTTTTAATGACAGTAACAACTTAACTGCTGTGTCAATTTCATCCTGGGGGGAAAGAAGAAAACACACACAAGGCAGTGTTCAGGTTAATAAAATGCAGAAAGCTGTGGCCTTGCAGCTACATTATACAGAACAGGAAATGTTCTATATGCATGAAATCGTGTGTGTGTTTTTTGTGTGTGTATATACATACATACATACATACATACATACATATATATGAATGAGAGAATGAATAACAGGTTGAAGACGAAAGTGGATGGGGCAGAGAGATGAAGCAGCTGGCTCTCCAAACTCCATGTAAACAAACCAAATGACCTGCTTGTCTAACCTTGAGCAACGTCACTCAAGGTCTCCATTTCACTTTTCCACTTGCAAAACTAATACAAATATTTACTTACCTTGTAGGGGCTCTGTAGGACTTGAAAGAGTTCTTAAATGAGCAGAGAAGCTAATATTTCCTTTACAGACTTGCCCTAACCACCCCTATCTGCTGCTATCAAATCCCACCTGAAAACTCATCTTTTCCACTGTTTCCCATTGGCTTAGCCCTTTGTTCAACACTCAAGTGCATTCTTACCCATGTTTCTAACCTATTGCTAATCTAAAATGCCCTGAAAATACAACCAGGTAACTAATTAGCCTATCAAATACATTACTAAAACATGGGCCACAAACAACAAGTTTTATTAAAAAAACACACCAGGCACGTTCATAGAAGGTGGGCTTATTAATGGACATTAGCCATGAGGAGTCAAATGAAACATCCTGATTCAGAGCTCTTACTGCTGGACATGTAGGGCTGGGGTGGAAACAGCATGGTAGGACTACTGCACTGTATCCCAATATATCTGGATAAGCACCTTAGAAAATATGATTCTGGACTAGAGAGACCCCTTGTTGGATTCAGAAGGCAATTTTAAATGATTTTGGACTCAGACACAGGACACTCCCGCTGGCAAAAAGAGTAGGTAGGAAGAGAATATATTTTTGCCAAGCCCACCTTCCCCTTGCAGTCTGAAAAGTGTTCCAGAGGGTTGAAGGACCCCCTAGAACAGTATGGGGGTAATGCAGGAGGCAGAAGGGGGAAACTGAGGCAAAAAGCCTCTCCCCGTTTTCCTCCAGTAGGCATGCCCACTGGATCTCAATCCTTTCACCAACCAGAAGGAGCGCTTATGCTTCTGGAAGGGACACTCTAGATCAATCCCTTATTTATTAAAAGTCTCAACCAAGGAACTTAGAAATTACTGTTTTTGTGAGATAGCTACCTTTTTAAAAAAACAAACACCCCCCCCTTTTTAAAGGAGCTTGTAGAAATTCAGTTTTATTAAAAGGCTATCTATCTATCTATCTATCTATCTATCTATCTATCTATCTATCTATCTATCTAAGTTGCATAACTAGATTCTACTAAAATAAAATTCTAACTGGAAAACTAATATTGCTAAGAGTTCAGTTAATGAAATACAATTTTACCTTTGGTGCTTTCTCAGCTTTTAGCGATCTGACTTTTTCTCCTTGTGCAGTCACTTGTTCAAACAGTTCAAGTGGATTAAGAGAGCAAAAGTCACAATTCTGAAGGTCTGCCATTTTCAGGAGTGTGAAGGATCTTTTCTGTTTATGGTTTAAAGTGCAACTTGCAGCTTCTTTTTATCCAGAAACTTCAAAACAGCCTGGAGGAGTCTAGAAGATAAAAGACCATGTATGCTTTAATCTTTGGTAGCTAGTTTTATAAATATTGCATAGGTCAAGCATTATTTTTTATGTGCAAACACACAAAATAGGATTCAAGTTTTTCAAACACATGTATTTCTAAATCTAAGAATACTGTACATGAATACATCGATTTAATATTTAGCATCCACCTGGTAGGCCCAACAGAGCTTTATTACCGGAAAACAAACCTCATTCCAAAATCAAAGTCAGAGGCCTTCCTGAAGCAATTAGGCATGGCATTTACAGAGAAGCTTGCTCAAGCCAAGCCAGTTTACAAACGTGTTTGTCATCAAGGGCAAAGGTTCCTTAGCCTTCCTCCCATCTTTTTGATCTGACACTACTCTGGGCATCATTTAGCACTTAAACAGCTCACTCCTATATGTGCATTATCATTCTGCTGCTCTTCGCTGTAAGGTCCCAGAGTGGGCCACAACAATTTAAAGTACATTAAAAACAGTTTTAAAACTTAAAATTAATATATGTACTCACAAAAAGGGTGGGTTTTGAAAAGATACATCTCAGGTGTCAAAGGCCAGGGTGTACTTTCAGCATTCGCTCAAAGCTGTTTAATAAAGTTGCCAGACCCTCCTAGGTGGGGAGGAAGTTTTGCAATTTAGGGGCTGCCATAGAGCAGGCATAGGCAACCTTCGGCCCTCCAGATGTTTTAGACTACAATTCCCATCATTCCTGACCACTGTTCCTGTTGGCTAGGGATCATGGGAGTTGTAGGCCAAAACATCTGGAGGGCCGAAGGTTGTCTATGCCTGCCATAGAGAATGAATGCCCTCTCCTTGGTGCTGTAGCTGGGAATGAATGCCCTCAACAGGTGCTGTAGCTGGGAAAAGGCATGCCTAGCCACCGAGGCTACCTGAGCCTCCAGTGACAGCACCCCAAGGTGTGGACCTGCTCCTTCCAGGGGAGTACAATGCCATCCAGGAAGGTTGTCTCCCCACCTCCTGTACATGAAAACTGGGGACACATATCATCTCTGTCTTTTCAGGATTCAACTTCAATTTCTTGGCCCCTATCCAGCACATTACTGCTTGCAAGCACCACTCTAACATTGCATCTGCCTCTCCAGATTCAGAAGAAGAGAAGAAGAGTTTGGATTTGATATCCTGCTTTATCACTACCCTAAGGAGTCTCAAAGCGGCTAACATTCTCCTTTCCCTTCCTCCCCCACAACAAACACTCTGTGAGGTGAGTGGGGCTGAGAGACTTCAAAGAAGCGTGACTAGCCCAACCAAGGTCACCCAGCAGCTGCATGTGGAGGAGCGGAGACGCGAACCCGGTTCACCAGATTACGAGTCTACCGCTCTTAACCACTACACCCCACTAGAACAGAGAGATAAGAGTTGGGTGTCATCCAAATATTGATGACACTTCATTCCAATGGCAGCTCCCAAAGGCTTCCTATAGATGTTAAATAGCATGGGGAACAAGGTGGAACCCTGAGGGACCCCACAGAACAACTCTCATGGTGCTGAACAGTAGCTTCCCAAGCTACTTTCTGGAAACAGAAAGAGGAAAGAGGAACTGTTGAACCACAGTGCCCCCATCTCCATATCCTAGAGATGCTCCAGAAGGACACCATGATCAACAATATTAAAAGCTGCAAGGGATCAAGGAGAATGAGCAGGTTCATACTCCTCTATCTCTCTCCTGACAAATGTCTTCAACCAAGATGGTTTCAGTGCCATGGTCAGGCATGAAGCCAGAATGGAACAGACTTGGAAGTTAAGTCCCACAATTTTCATGGGGCTTACTTCCAAAGTGCTGTTGTAGCCTTCAAAAGGAAGCCACAAGTCCCAGTGTGTAAGCATATCCTTTCACAGCCTTGAATTTTCAGCAATTTCTCCACAATTCTCCACTTTCCTTAAATCCCAATACAGCAATATCCCTTTTCACTGCAATACTCCATCCATTTGCTTGATTGCATCTCAAATATCACTTCTGGAACAAATACACCATACAATGCATCAAACTAAAGCCAATCACTGTTTTAACTTGCTGAGTAAACCGTTATTCCTGGAACTTGACTTGGGAAATGAGTATCTGCTTTAGATATATTAATTACACTTCTGCCTAGCTCTGTGGCTAGGTGTATCATTGCTACTTTTTCCTCAACACTTAAAAAACAGGGTTCCCTAGTATGCTTTGAGAATTCTATTCCACTCATCTACATGCCATTATTACGATGCCAAATGCTTTGCCTTAGTCAATTACGCTTATGCAAAAAATTACATGTAATAACTCTTCCATCTCCACTTCTCCACTCAAAAAATCTATTCCCATGGGATCTAATTTCAGTCTCAATTTTTCTTAGAAATTTTCTGCCAATCATTTTTAATGCATTTTACTTATTCAACGAATAAGTGAAATGGCAAACTTATACAATGTCTGCTTTTGAAATGAGGAAAAGACAGGGTATATTTACAATTTTCAACCTTCAGTTTGTTTTCCAGATGAGCTCCCAAAAACTGGTGCAAACTCTGGTAAGCTCTATGCATTTGTGTGAGCAGGTTGTTCCATTCCTGAAGTGCTCACACAAATGCAAACTTTAGACCCCAGAAGGCAGAAAGCCTATCAGTTAAGGAAGTATTAAAACCCCACAGGTGCTCACTTTCGCTGGCTCCTGCTTAAACAGGACAGTATCCCTGCCTTCTCTGTATAACACAAGGGAACACTGAATTTTAATTGCCCTTATAAGGTTATAATACAGGGGTCGGCAAACTTTTTCAGGAGGGGGCCAATCCACTGTCCCTCAGATCTTGTGGGGGGCCGGACCCACTGCCACCTGAAAGCACCTCCCCTCCCCAAAGGCCCCTTCCCTATGCCACTCACACCTCGTCTTCGGCAGTGTTGGTGTCCTCTGTCTCGGCAGGGCACGGAGCCCATGCTGTTGGCCTGGGCGGTGGAGGCAGCTTCCACGCCGATGCCGCTTACTTCCGCTTGGCCAACAGGGGAAGGAAGGGGCAGTACCCGGGAAGGAAGGGGCAGTACGCAGATGCTGCTGGCCTGGGCAGCCTCTGGGTGCCACCGCTTCCTCCTGCTTGGCCGCCTCAGCAGGAAGGAAGGGGCGGCGCCCAGAGGCATCTGCGGCTTCTGATTGGCTGCAGGAGCTTCCTGCAGCCAATCAAAAGTCATGCCACATCACATAAGTCAGTCTCCGTGCGGTGAGGCCTCTGTGCTGTGCCTGTTTAGCACAGGGACTTACTGAGCGGGTGGCAGGGTCCACAAGGTTCGCGGGCCGGATTAACGAGCCCGGTGGGCCGAATCCAGCCCGCAGGCCTTAGTTTGACGACCTCTGTTATAATATATAAGAAGATTTACATTAATGTTCTTTGCTCACTCCATTACAAAATCAATAAATATTAACTTGTCAAAGTGTATGATTAACAGTGTATTGTTAAATCACTAGCATAAGCAAAAATGCCCCAATCTTTCAGAATGAAGCAAAAGAGTACAGATTTTCAGGCAATGTACCCAGGAGCCCTGGAATTCCTTGGAAGCTTACCAGAGCCTCCTCAATCTGAAAATCAATAATGGTTGTCAAGCTTTTCTGCAAGACAGCTTCCCTCCCCGTTTCCACCACCTGCAATGTGCAATAAAGTGCATATTGGGAGTATTCTAGGGCATATTCTCAATTTGTGTGAGTCCATAAGCCCAGCTGTTATATGTGAACCCTAAGATAACTTCCCAAACCCTCTGCAAGACACAGAGGTTCCATGGCAAATATGCAAGCTGTGTACAATATTCCTTATCAGGGAGATAGTTGTTGAAAGGCCTCCCAGAAGGTAGGAAATGTGAAAACCAGAGCAGTAACACACTCATGCGGATGGTCAGCCACAGTGCCCCTTCAAATGTTTATTTGGAGGGCAGGGGAAAGCTGAGAGGTGACTGGGAGGCAACTTCAATCACTAACAATGTTCTGTCAGAAAACAGCAAGCAGTTCAGCCTTCTTCCAAGTGTCTAAGTATACAGTGGAAGCTCGGGTTGCGAACATGATTCGTGTGGGATCCACGTTCACAACCCGCAGTGTCTGCAATCCGCAGCAGCGCATCTGTGCATGTGGGGTTGTGATTCGGCACATCTGCGCATGCGCAAAGCGCAATTTAGTGCTTCCGCAACCCCCAAAACCGGGAAGTAACCTGTTCCAGTACTTCCGGGTTTTGGCGGCCCGCAACCTGAAAAAATGCAACCTGAAGCATCTGTAACCCAAGGTATGATTGCACACAGCTCTCAATTTGGGCTCTTATTGTACACTCTGTGTTTTATCTTATTGGTCTGCTAAATGACTGCATTTTGGCGGGAGGTCTCTGCCAAAAAATGAACGTTTTATGTTACATTTTATTAATGCTTTAAATTATTATCTTGTGTTTTAATATTGCGGTTTACTCTGTGCCCTGTAAATGGTACCAGGAACATGTGCTGATGGGTAGCTATATAAATATAGCAATAAATAGTAATAACTTTTTTTAAAAAATAGCTTGTAGCACTGTCTGGTGAATAGTAAGAAAGGCTTGGAACTATTAGCACTCAGTACTTTAAGTGTTCAAAGCACTTATATTATGTTATCTCAGTAGATCAATATTAACATATTCTGTGGAAGATGCAAACTTTGAACCCAAGATTTTGGGGTTGACAGCTTAGTCTGCAAAGGCAGCTCTTTTTGACAGACATGATTGCTAGGTGCATGTTATTAATTCCTTTAATAATCATGGAAAGTCTGTATGACATATACATGCCTTAAAAAGACCTGTGCATGGAATGCTGCGAACCCTAATTGGGACAATGCTGATGACTCTCAGCCTGCTCAACTCACAAGTTCAGAGTCAGCCTTGTAAGCAAAGCTATTTCTCAATTGGATTACCCCACTTTTTGGAATAGGGCCCGGAGAGACAACCGCCATGAGATGCCATGACAGACCAGTGATTCACTGGTTTCCTCTGAATTGCAGCAGCTTTCCAGGATCTCAGAAAGAAGTCTCTTTGCTAGCCTGGCTACAGGAGATGTGACCACTAGGGAGCATGGATAGAGACTGTAGCTCATTAATCCAGGGCATGCTATGTAGGCAGAAAGTCCCAGTTTCAATACTCCACATTACCTTTAAAAGAGGGATCAAATAGCATCTGACAGGAAAGATCTTTGCCAAAGACCCTGGGAAACTGCTGAGCTAGATGAACAAAAGTCTGACCTTGTGTAAGGAAGCTTCCTATGTTTTCCAAATCCACCTGCAACTCCTTCTGCCCCCTCTCCTGGGTGAACAGCTTTCTTAAATAATAAAAAAGCCTTTCTTAAAAGATGTAAGGGGAGACCAAATCCAAACGTTGAATAATGGTTATGAATTGTGAAGCCTCTGGTATGAATTTTGCCTCTGCCAAGAACTCACCAGGTGACCTTAGGCAAGCCACTCTTATCTCTGTCTCAGTTCCCCCTCTGCTGTAGCAGAGATATAATAATGGTGACTTACCTTGCAGTGTTGGTATAAGGATGATAGTACATGTGAACTTCAAGGATGTAAAGTGTTTTTTTTTAAAAAAGGCAAGGGCTATACAAATACTAAGTATCATCATATTTTGGTTAAGGTGATCTAATAAACTAAGTGCCCGGTCTCAGGGTGGACAAAAAGGTCACATACAATGTTTGCCATTCGGCAAAGAAAGTGGTGATAGTGGAAGTGGAAGCAGAGCTCATGCCCCCTCAAGATAGTCCAGACACACCAGTCTTCTTTCCTTCAGAAAGGGACTCCAAACAAGAAATTCCCCCATGTGGAAATGCTACATTTGGGGCATGATAGAGGTATATAAGATTACACATGGTGCGGAGGAAGTGGATAGGGAGACTGATTGATTGGTTGATTTCTCTCTGTCTCTCATAATAGCAGAATCTGAGGCCACTCAGTGAATGTTGGAATATTCAGGACAATCAAAAATTATTTTTTTCATTAAAATTATATACTGCTTGATTGCAGAAAAAACCTCAAAGCAGCTTGTACAAGAAAAACAAGACAATAAAATTTTCACTAAAGACTTACAACCATAATTTAAAACACTGAGGAAGTTAAAACTACAATAGAATAGACCAAAACAAATTAAAACTCCTAAAAACTTTCTAAACATCTGAGTAAAGGTACCCCTGACCGTTAGGTCCAGTCGTGGACGACTCTGGGGTTGTGCGCTCATCTCGCTCTATAGGCTGAGGGAGCCGGCGTTTGTCCGCAGACAGCTTCCGGGTCATGTGGCCAGCAAGACTAAGCTGCTTCTGGCGAACCAGAGCATCGCACGGAAACGGCATTTTACCTTCCCGCAGGAGCGGTACCTATTTATCTACTTGCACTTTTTTGGCATGCTTTCGAACTGCTAGGTTGGCAGGAGCTGGGACCGAGCAATGGGAGCTCACCCTGTTGCGGGGATTTGAACCGCCGACCTTCTGATTGGCAAGCCCAAGAGGCTCAGTGGTTTAGATCACAGCACCACCTGCGCCCCAAACATCTGAGTAGGCTTGCCTAAATAAGAAACATCTTCAGCAGGCACCGATAGTAATATAGTGAAGACACCCGCCTGATATCAATAGGCAGGGAATTCAAAGATGTTGGTGCCGCCACACTAAACGACAGAGTTCTTACAGATGCAGTGCAGGTATTATGTGGCACCTGTAAAAGTGCCAATTCTGTCGATGGAAGTGGTTGAGTGGGCACATATGGGGTGAGGAGATCTCGTAGTCAGCTAAACAGATCCCAAGATGTTAAAGGCTTTATAGTACCTTTCCCACACAGGGAACACTGCTGAACTATGGCATTTGTTCCTACAAGATATAGCCGGTCCTACTTTTCTAGAAAAAAGAGACGCTGGAACCATAGGCGCCGACTCCATGGGGCTTGAGGGGGCCCGAGCCCCCTCAAAAATTCGTTTGGGGGGGCTCTGCCCCCCCAATAATCTCCGGCACCCCTCCAGCAGAGCGCCACCGCCGCCCTCCCCCAGCCCAAAATGCACAGGGTCGGGCTGCATGCCTCCTGCCCTCCCTCCCGAGCAAAAGCTCCACCCAATTTCCGCTCCGGAGCTGATTAATAGGCGCAACACGCTCTCCCCTATTCGCTCACGAGGAGGCGGCGCCACTTTATTTGCATATTCATGAGCTTATTTATTATTCATGAGCTTTCCCGGGCCCCCCCAATATTTTTTATAAGTCCGCGTCCCTGGCTGGAACTCACCACAAACGCTTCCCTTGTTCTCTTACAACAGCAATGGTGCCCACCTGAGAGGTGCCAGAACTTAGTTCTGGTGAGTTCCAGCTGGGGGAAAAAACCCCTGTAATTAGCAATGACTGAGGACTGCCAAAGGGGATTGCCACAACAGCTAAACACTGACTATCTGTTGCTGGGAATCGGTGAGTGGGGCAGAGGGCCACTGTGTTTGCTTCTGTGGGTTTCTCACAGGTGTTGGGGTGGGGAGGGGATGAAGTAGAGGGATCCTTTTTCCACATGTGGTGGTCCTGTAATCAGCGAAATCTGGTAAGTAATTTACAATGAATTAAAAAATATATTCAAAAAAATCTTCCCCCCAAAGCTGGAGGCATTCTTTTTGGGAATGGTAACAACCAAAGTCCCTAAAAAACAAAAGAATTTATTATTATACGCCAACACTGTGGCTAGAACCTTATTAGCACAAACCTTATTAGAACAAAGGTGGAGAACAAATATGGTACCCACTAAGGAAGAGTGGCAGTTTAAAATGCTTGAATATGCTGAATTGGCAGGTATAACGAATAGGATAAGAGAAAAGGATGATAAGAAGGATTGGAAAATGTTTATTGAATATTTTAGGATCCGGTATAAACCTAGGCAGGTCTTCAGTAAATCCCGCAGAATAGGAGCTAATACAAATCAACGGAGGAAGGAATTAGAAGATTAGAAATTTGGAATATGCAATTTAATAGGAAAAATAAAGAAACCAGGAAAAGGGTGGAAGTGAAGTCACCTGGTATTGAGCTGTAAGTCCAGATTGGTATGAAAGTTGTACTTAAAGTGGAGGGAAGGGAATGTGGGATGTGCTGTTTTTCTTTTCTGTCTCTGTATTAAAAATGCAAATAAAAAAATTAAAAAAGGAGACAAGGTGAGGCAACTGCCTCAGGCTGCAAGATCCAGTGGGGGAGCAGATCCAGATGTAGATCTCCCCCCCCCCGCTTGCTCCTGATGTAGTTCTTCCCTCACCCCTTCTTCCCTGGTGGGGAGAGGTGTGTGTGTGTCAGCATTTTGGGGGGGGGTCTGCCTCAGGCAGGGCCGGGTTTAGGCTTGATGAGGCCCTAGGTTGCAATTTAATATTTTAATGTTTCAATATTTTAATGTTGTATTTAATGTTGTATTTTAATCTTGTTTTTAAGTTGTATTCATTCAACTTGTTTTTATTATTGCTTGTTAGCCGGCCTGAGCCCAGCCTTAGCTGGGGAGGGTGGGGTATAAATAAAAATTATTATTATTATTATTATTATTATTAGGTTTGATGGGGCCTTTTATAAGACCAGCTGTCGGACCTAACAGATATCTAAAGCCATTTGCACATAACAAATAGGAGCCTACACAACCATAGCTGTCAACTTTTCCCTTTTCTTGCGAGGAATCCTATTCGGAATTTCCCTTAAAAAAAGGGAAACGTTGACAGCTATGTACACAACACAAATCACTATTGCTGTATGTAGGTTTTGTTTTATTTTTATAGTCTTATATTTTGGAAATGTACATCCAGGTTTTTTTTCTTTAATTTTTTTTTGGGGGGGGGCCTACAGAGTGGGGCCCTGAGCAATGCCTTGGGCTGGCCCTGTCTTTTTTTGGGGGGGGGAAGCTACATGAGAGAATAATGGGCACATTATATATAATGGGCACCAAAGGGTGGGCTGCAGGGGCGCCTCTCCCCCGACTACTCGCCTCTCCCCCCCCCCCCCAGCTCCTCACCTGCCTCAGGAGACAGCCGCTTCTCTCAGCGCCTCTGGAAGAAGCCGCGATTCCCCTTTGCATCAGCCAAGTGCGTCGCTCATCGCCGTCCGGGCGGGAAACACGCACCTGAGCCCGGAACCACCGGTGAAGAGGAGCGAGAGAGGACAGCTAGGCCCATGCCCAGAACTGCGGAAGGGAGGAGGCGAGGTCTTCGGTGAGAGCCGCGCCGTAAGCCGAAGCGGGCGAGCAAACAAACAAAAACACAGAACGAAGGACGTCGGTGAAGGGGGTACCGGGGGGGCCCCGGACCGTTCGACGCCGGGTCGAGTTTCCTGGGGGAACCGTTTCAGCGGGAGGCACCTGCCCACGCTGCGAAGCCGAGCGGCAAGCAGCGCGGAGGGAGGCTGCGTGAGGGCGGTGTTGCCGTGAAAGGGGTCCCCCCCGTGCATGGAAACAGGTCCGGGTCCCTTCTTGGCAGACGTTGGCTGCAGGCAGTACAGGCGGAGCTGCTTCGCGTGGCACTCGGGCCGCTTTGAAGCGGGGGAAAGGAGGTTTTTAATGCAAAGTACGTGCTCAAAGCGCCCCTGTTTCACAACTCTTGTTACTATAGCTAAGCTTAATATAGTTGTAGAAAGCCTTCCTATATGGCTACCTTGTAATACAGGCGCACAGTCCCCTCCCCCAAAGTGTATGTATGTTTGTTTTTGTTTTGGGGGGTCTACTGGCAAACACAGGTTTTGATATAGATCTAACAATTCTGTTAGTTTTATACATTCCGGGGTCGGGTAGGGGAAAGGTATTTGCATGCCATACTCAAGTTTTCCTCCTTCATGGTGTTGGCATATTGATAACAGAATTATCTACAGTCGCTAGGTAACAGGAAAACGTGTGCTTTGAAAGCTATGCTTTCCACAACATTTTAGAGAATGTGCCAGTTCCGCAGAAGTGGTTTTTTTGACCCTTGGATGCTGCTGTTTTGCAGTTGTTTTTTTAAAAAAGTGTCCCTGGCTTCCAACAGATACATATTTCTTGTCATAATTCAGTTTCATTCAGTGTTTATGTATGGAATTGTTAAGAGCTGCCCTTGAAAGGTTCCGCTGTAAAAAAGAATAACGTGCTGCAGCAGGGTGATGCCTAATTTTAGCAGCAGCAGGTTCTCCATCCACTTAACTGTTCATAATTGATACATTATTAATGATAAGTTAAAAAACAAATGGTCACACATAGTATTGAGCCCACTGCCAATTCATTGAGCAAAGAGTCAATTAAATGCATCTGTTTTATTAATTTTTCTATTTATCCATCTGTTTTATTATGTTTCAGTGATGGTTGGTCCCTGCACTTGCTTTTTCAGAAAACCAAATGTAGTGGGGAGCACACATACATTCCCTTGCTTGTTATGATACAGGTTTGCTGCTGAGACAAGCCATTTGAACACTAAAGCTAGCTGGCTCTCTGATTCAGTACTTTCTCAGTAAATGTTTGCTTTTGAGTAAAAATATTCAAATTACTGGAATTGTCTTGGGATGGCCATGGTATACCAGGTTATTTTCAGGCTGTGAATGTAAACTGGAATGTGTTAACTTAATTAAATAGTTAATTATGAACATAGTAACGGTTACTCTGTGGAGGGTCACAAACCACCCTGGTGTAATGTTTGTAAGTATGAAAGTATGCTATGTTTCTTTGACTGAAAAATGAGTTCTTTAAAGTGAATTTCGTTAAATTTGTAGATTTTCATCGCAGAAGCTTTTCACTGTTTATGAAGATCTAAAGGGAAAATTTAGAAGATTCTGTTGCAGCCGACTTGATGAATCCCTCACTTGTTGCTTACGAAGATTCAGACTCTGAGACAGAGGATGGGAAATCTGAAGATGCCACTGCCAGTGGAATAAATGTTACAAATTCTGCTATGACTGCTGCTCAGCCTTGTGATGGGACAGCCAAAATTTCTGATAGCACATTCCAACCTGTGGAATACATTGACAGTTCCAGGAGTAACATGTTTCATGAAGATACTCTTCTCTGGCACCTAAAACCTAATAAAAACTATATGGCAACCACACTTCTTAAGAAAATACAGCCTGATACACCTAGACTATTTTCTGCAAATGAGAGTTGCTCTCAGAAGAGGCCTTGTGATTACAGCGAAGATACTATACAAGGGCTGAGACCATATATCCCTAAAAGACTGCGGCAGGAAAAAAATCCACTTCTTTGTGAAGCTGAAGACAGTGGCCAGAGCACAAGTTGTGCAGCCAAACCTGATACAGCAGGAGAACAGACACCCTTTAATACTTCCCAATATATTATGCCATACATAGGTTCTAAGTATGGGATAACTGAAATTCCTAGGAACCTGGTATTTCAGATGTCTGATCACAGCGGTCCAGTTAATGTGGTCCAGTGGTGCCCTGTGCAGAAGTGGAGCCACATGTTGCTCTCTGCATCTATGGATAAAACTGTCAAGGTAATATGTTGCAGAGTGAATGTGTTTGTGTCTTTTTGATGGAAAAATTAGCATTTATTCCCCATAGGAAAAGAGGTGGGAATCTAATCAATTTCAAAAGTCTCTAGTGTGCCCCTGTGAGCCTTTTTTTCTGTGGAACTGGCAGATTCATGTTGAACTGTGTAGGCACCTGTCTGTTATGCAGTGCAGTCTGCATTTACTCTGACAGAGGTTATGTACTGATGGAAATTATGGACTTCTGTACTGTCTGTGAAATTGGATTTCTGCAAGTTGAGAGGGTGGGGGAAAGTGCAGACTCTGCTGAACTCTGACACTAGTTCTAGTAAGTCAGAGAGAAGCTGTAGATGGAGCTGGTGCATTGTTCCTTTAAAAAACTATAGAGGATTCCTCCCCCCCCCCACCTACTTAGTTGTGGGGAAATGGGAGCAGCAGAATTCTCAGTGCTCTTGCAGGAGACCAAGGAGATCTATATTTAGATTCAAAGGAATCTAAATATAGCACCTGTGATGCTGCTGATGTCAGCAGGCGCAACATGGCACACTAAAGTCCCTCCTTGCCCTCTGATCTGGCCTCTGGTTGGCTATATGAGGGCGCCTTCAAACACTTATTTGAAGGCGCCCCAGGTATGGTAGTGGCTAATTGGCAGGTGGTAATGGTAGACAGGAACACCCACACAAGAGGAGCCAGCTTGTGTGTGTAGTAGACAGTGCCCCATTGCTTGCAAAAAATAAAAAAAAAAATCCAAAGCTATCATTTGCTCTTTGAGACGGGGAATCCAGGTGCATGTGTTTCTAACTGCCACCTGCAAGGAAAGAGTAGGTTGAAGAGGCAAGGCTTTCTATGTCCCTGTCCTGGTTCTCCCAAGTAAATTGGAGCCACTTGCTGTAATTGCACTGTTTACTGATAGGAAAGGACTGAGGGATGAAAAAATGAAGGATAACCTCAGCTCTCCCAATAACATTTTGATATGTGCTGCAGGGAAACAAAAGGAGAAATGAAGGGAGTCCTATAAGGAGAAATCAACAGGTGATAATTTTAGGAATTTCCCATTACGGACTTTCAGTGTAATCGGTTTTGTGGCTTAAAATTACCTTGTCTGGCAACCTGGTGCAAGAGAGGGCATAAGCTGAAATAGCTAAGACTGCAATATATATATTTTAGGCAAGTGGAGTAGAGCCAGTGATGGGATCTTGAGACTTCCCTGGAGTTTAGGTTTATCACTACTGATTAATACAAGAAAAAGAGCACAGGCATAGGATATGATTTTACATAAAGAGCCTGCTGTATTAGGCCAAAGACCTCTAATCAAACATTCAGTACTCACAGATAACAACCAGATGCCCACAGGCAGGACATGAGTGCAATATTACGCTCCCCACTTATGACTCCTAGCAGTTGGTTTTCATAGACATACTATCTCTGATGCTGCAGGTAATGTACTGTACATACTGTACATATCAAGGCAAGTAGCTGTTGATAACCTGATTCCATGTATTTGTCTAGTCCTCTTTTTAAGCCTCACAAGTTGGTGGCCATTACTACATCTTGTGATAGCAAATTCCATGATTTAACTAATCACTGTGTGAAGAAGCTCTTCGTTTTGCCTGGTCTGAATTTGAATTTGTAGGGACATGATTCCCAATCGCTGCAGCTGTCATGCCTACTGTCAGACATCCAGCCCAGTAATGTCTGCTCTGATTTGGCAGCAACTCTCCAAGGTCTTAAGTTGACATCTTTTTCATACGGTTCATCTGTTCCATCCCTGATATCTGAGATCCTTTAATTAGAAATGTCCTGGTTTAGTCCTTAACATGCTGCATGCAGACCATCCTGAGAGGCTATCCTGAATTGCTCCCCATAACTGTTCCCTTTCCACAGATCTCACTGTACGAAGTTGGCTAGAACAGTTGTTGTTCATTGCCCCCACCTGCAGCCAATGTTCCATTTGCTATTTCAGTGGCTTTTTCCAGACTCCATATCCTTGCACTGTACCCATAGAAGTAAGCATAGGCAGCTGTAACAACCCCTCCAACCACTTTTGTGTTGAAACAACTGAGCCTCAAATCCTAGAACAAAACGAATTATTAAAGAAGAAGAGGTGAGCCCCCCTGTGTCATACAAAATTTCTAATTTGCCTCTGACTTCCTGAGACTTATTCCGAGACTTATAATTTTCCTAAAAACTCCTTTCTTTGAATGGATACAAATGACTACTCATGTCAGCCTTATAATTAAAGTGCTTAGATGTTTCTTAGGTTTGCTGTAATGACGCTTGCTTTGCATTATAAGGTTTTAGTGGAAAGCTTATGTGGTGTCCTCCTGCTGCTAATTCTAGTTCTTTACATCAGCGGGTGAATAATCTGTGTTTTGCTGTCCTTAACGCCTCATTTCTAGCTTTTGCAAAAGTACTTAGGTTGTCACAAAGGGATATATGTACGCACCACTTTTTCTTTGACTGACGTGAGACTTTGCTTTCTTGCACGGCTTTTCAATTAACTAGAGGAGATAACAGTGAGATTAGAAACCATGAACACCATCTACTTGGTATAAACACAGAAGCATTTATTTTATTGTATGGCTTGAGTCCAGGCTACCTGAAGGACTATGCCAGTGTGGTGTAGTGGTTAAGAGCAGTGGACTAGTAATCTGGTGAACCGGGTTCGATTCCCCGCTCCTCCACATGCAGCTGCTGGGTGACCTTGGGCTAGTCCACTTCTTTGAAGTCTCTCAGCCTCACTCACCTCACAGAGTGTTTGTTGTGGGGGAGGAAGGGAAAGGAGATTGTTAGCCGCTTTGAGACTCCTTAGGGTAGTGATAAAGTAGGATATCAAATCCAAACTCTTCTTCTCTTCTTCTCTTATCTATGAGCCTGCCTGGGCTTTGAGATCTTCTGGGGAGACCTTTCTCTTGGCCCTACCACCTCACAAGCACATTTGGTCAGGATGCAAGATAGGGAGTTCTTGGTGGCTGTTGCCAGATTGTGGAACTCATTCTAGTATGAGGCTAAGCTGGCCTCCTCTCTGCTATACTTTTTGTCAGTAGGTAAATACTTTTTTGTTCCAACTAATTGGCTGTTGTGTCAGGGTCTACTGAGGGCGGATGTTCTACTTTGTGTGTGTGTAAAGCCATCAGGTCCAGTCGTGACCGGCTCTGGGGTTGTGGCGCTCATCTCGCTCTATAGGCTGAGGGAGCCGGCGTTTGTCTGCAGTCAGCTTCTGGGTCATGTGGCCAGCATGACTAAGCTGCTTCTGGTGAACCAGAGCAGCGCACGGAAATGCCGTTTACCTTCCCGCCAGAGGGTACCTATTTATCTACTTGCACTTGACATGCTTTCGAACTGCTAGGTTAGCAGGAGCTGGGACTGAGCAACGGGAGCTCACCCCGTTGCGGGGATTTGAACCGCCGACCTTCTGATCGGCAAGTCCTAGGCTCTGTGGTTTAACCCACAGCACCACCCGCATCCCCTCCTTGTGTGTGTATGCGCTTATAAATGTTTAAATTCATATGCTGAGTTTTTATGCCACTCTTCTGAGTTATGGTCCCCTGAGTTGGCTCCCATCAGTGGCAGAGAGAGACAGGTTCTGCAGTCGGGCTTGCAAGCTAAACAGACAAGGCATGCTGGGGAAGAAGTACGGCTGTCTATGGCCAATGGTAATCGTATTAAGGTTCTGGAGCCCATTCAGGTGATCTGTACCTTTAAAAGCTGGTGGTCTGTTGGCAATATAGTTTTGATTTGGCAAAGTTATTCACCGTGGTCTCTACAGTTCCTTCATAGCAGTTAGCCAGCACTGTCCAGCCCCTCTCTGAAATCGGAAGTGCAAAGTCAGCGGCAGCAAAGTCATTCTCATTGTATCAAGGGTGTGGCCACTTCTTGCATCACAGCCTGTGGGCTACAAACATCCTAATCACAATTGCCCCAAAGTGCAATTTCTAGACAAGAGAGAGCTTAATAATTTGTCAAATGTACCAGGCAATGATTTGCAGCGACACTGTTTCATTTCAAAGCTGCACTAAAGTGCTCTCTTGAACTGGTCCTCAGCCTCCTCTTTTAAAATGCAGATTGGTAAGTTCAGATATATAGAACATTCATTTTATTTTAGTGTGTTCCAAGGAGAGGCCGGCACTCACAATTAATCTCCTGCTGAGGAGGCAGAGAATGGCAATTATTGGCTAAAACGAATAAGCTCAAGTGGCAACCAGTGTTTATGGTATTGTAGAGTTTTAAAAATCAGTAGTCAGTAGAGCTCTGAGTCCTATTGTATGCTAAACAGTCCTTGAGAGCTATTTCATTGTTTGGAGGAATAATCACACGTATTTTTCTTTTTAGCTGTTAGTTCCTGCCCTCTTCAGAGTTCTTTTCAGGCCAGTAGAGGGCACAGTTAGATTAAAGATGAACACTGCAAGGGTGGGATACCAACTGCAGTTAACTTCTCTGTTTGGTCATTCATTGCAGAAAGGATGCTTTGCAATACAGATAGTAGCAAACAGCTTAAGGCAGAGTTTATAATTACCTCTAACCTCTTCTGGGGGCGGGGATGGTGCTCCCAATGTTAAACCTGCTCCCAATATTTAACTGTGCTTCATTTTACTTATTTATATTTAGAAAAGCATTTATAGACTGCCCCTCATACAGAAACCAGGGTACTATACATCAAGATCCACAGAAAGCACGCAGAAGAATCATAAAAACGTCTGGCTAATCTAAATAGTTTAAACAGCTGAATAGGCCTTAAAAATCCCTCAATAAGTATCTGCGATATTAGTGTACTGCTGAATTCCTCCCAAGGAGCAAGGATGCATGCCTTATCTCTGCTGGGAGAGTATTCCACAGCATGGGACCAGTGACACTAAGTGCCCAACCTCTAGTTAAAGCTAGTTGGGCTTCTGATACCCAGGGAACAATGAGCAGTGCTCTTCCAGAGGATCTCAGTGATTGAGCTGGAATAGAAGGGCCCAGGTGGTCCTTGCGTTGTCTGGGACCCAAGTTGCTCAGGGCCTTGTATATTAATGCAAGAACCTTGAACCTGATGCTGTCACCCATCTGCTTTCATCAGCAGTCTGGGTGCTGCATTCTGCACTGGTTGGAGCGTCCAGGTCAGGTCCATGGGCACCTCCACATGGCAAACATTGCAGTAGTCCATCCTTGATATAACTATTGCATGGACCACACTGCCCAAGCTTTCCTGATCCAGATACAGCCATAGCTGGCATACCAGATGGAGTTGGTAGAAGGCACTCCTAGCCACAGAGGTCACTTGCGTATACAGGAGTACCCCCAAGCTACGTACCTGCTTCTTCAGAGGGAATGCAACTTCTTCCAGAACAGGCAGTTGGCTTGTTTTATGGACACAGGAACCACCTATCCAGAAAGCCTTCATCTTCCTAGAATTCAGTCCTGACTTGTTCACTAACCATAGTTTAAAACCGCTAAGGCTTCCTCCAGTACTGATGCAGATAGTTCCAACCTCTTCCTTGCTGCTGCACCAGAGACAAGACAAGGCTCTCCTCTTCTTGTTCATCTAATGCTAGATCATATTATACCTCCTTGGGAATATGATTGAAGAGTAGTATGAAAATACAATAAACAAACTTAGTGTTGCATCCAAAGCGGGCCATTACTTTCCTACCACTTTGGACAGCACCTTCAATCTGCCTCTTTGCAACATGGCAAAAGAAAATCTGCACCCCCATCATTCAGCCCAGACACTGAGGGTCTTCTGCTGGTTCCCTCACCGCAAGAAGCGAAGTTGCAGGGAACCAGGCAGAGGGTCTTCTCGGTAGTGACTCCCACTCTTTGGAACATGCTCCCTTTAGATGTCAAGGAAATAAAAAACTATCTGACTTTTAGAAGACATCTGAAGGCAGCCGTGTTTAGGGAAGTTTTTAAGGATTGATGTTTTTATTCTGTTTGATGATGATGACAATAATAATAATAATTTATTACTTATACCCCGCTCATCTGGCTGGGTTTCCTCAGCCACTCTGGGCAGCTTCCAACAAGAGATTAAAAATGCATTAAAACATCAGTCATTAAAAACTTCCCTAAACAGGGCTGCCTTCAGATGTCTTCTAAACATCAGATAGTTGTTTATTTCTTTGACATCTGAAGGGAGCATGTTCTGCAGGGTGGGCGCCACCACCGAAAAGGCCCTCTGCCTGGTTCCCTGTAACTTTGCTTCTCGCAGTGAGGGAACCGCCAGAAGGCCCTCGGCACTGGACCTCAGTTGTATGATATGTTGTAAGCCTCCCAGAGTGGCTGGGGAAACCCAGCCAGATGGGCAGGGTATAAATAAAATAATAATGGTTGTCATCATCTTCGACTTACATTTTAAATATTTTCATTTCTCTCATTGATGGATTCCAAGGTGGTTGAGAAAATATAAGAGAGCCCCATGAAAACAATAAGGCTGTCACACATGACACATTTGCTATCTTTCAGACTAACCTTTCTTTGAAGGGTTATTTTGATGATAAAAGGCCATTTATGCCGCACTAGACTCTTTGGAAGAATGAGATAAAAAAATATAATAAAGAAAATTAAAAACGAAATGAAATAAGACTAGATTTAAAATAAAAACTATTGTTACTATTTAATACTACTATCTTTGGCTTTGGCGATTATTTCTTCTGCTGGAGCACCGTTATCTTTTAAAGACATGGAAAAAGAGCATTTCCATATAAGTTTCTGGCTTTCATTTGCATTTTTTGGAAATGGAACCTGGGCTGTCAAGGAGTATGCAGGCTCTGTTTGGAAGGATTGTGTGCGGGGGGGGGGGGACGACGACCACACAGCCTCCTCTGCATGAAATAAATTGACTGAATAACTGTGCTCCAAATGGGAGCTTTTTCCAAGAAGACCTCCCTCCCGTCACCACTCTAAGAAATTAAATTGAGCCTCATGGTGAAAAAGTACACTCTTTTACTAATCAATTCTATTCCTGCTTTATAGCTCATTCCCTGCATTGCCACCACATTGTTCCCAATATTTCTTTTTTCATTAAAAAGAGTTGGCCTGACGCTTTTTCAGAGCACATTCCCTTAGAAATCCCTAGGTTTTCTTGTTCTGTCTTAGCCAGTCTGAGGAGAAAGTACATGTGTGATTGAAATCTAGTAGCAAGCCATGATTTATGAATGAGCTACTTACTACTGTATAAAACACTTTGCACACCAAAAAAGTGCTAGGAAAGGGATGAATAATGCATGGATAGCTCCAGGGTTGCAGCTCTTTGTTTTACCATCCACCTTCTCCACCAGTAGGTGAGTCTCTTCAGCACCTCGGAGAGTTGACTATGAAGAATCTCTTGTCTCTCAAAAGAAGGCATACAACAGTCGGTCCATTTTATGGCGAAGAAAAGAAACACTCTCCATTTTTAAAAATGCTGTGTGCAATCAAATGATGAAGCATGGCTCAGAAAAGCCTTCGGGGGGAAATAATAGGCTTACGAGGATGTGATGGGAGGAACATCACAGAGGAGAAATTGTTTCAAATCTGTGCATAATGAAAAGGACCAGCCTTTGACGCTCTGGGTGAAAACTGAAACGGTACTGCTTTCCAGATTCTTGGAGGGTCTTCTTGCCTACATCTCAGCATCCTGTGGCTTACTGAGCTGCATCAAAACTTTCTACACGCCTTCTTCATTCCTTCCCTATGGCTGCACTTGTCAACCATTCTCTTCTTGGGTCCACAAGCTCACACCTGCTGCTCTTCTAGGGGTTTTTAGGAGGTCTGCATGGACTGCCACACCTATTTCAAACATGCCTTGAGTTCTGGTCAGTGTTTTCTGTCCTTTTCCTGGTCCTTTCTTATCTCTGCCTTTACTAAGCCCCTGTTGCGGGCAAGCAAGAGAAGCATGCCCAGTGGGCTGAGGCAAGGAAGGTTTTCTCCCATTGTCTTCTGTAGCAACGCTGTTGGTCCTGACAGAATGCTACCCTTGGGAAACTCCTAGGGTCGTCTAATAGGGTTGTCTAATAGCCTTGCAAGTTCCTTTTAAGTACTCCTCAGCAATGGGCTTTCCTTTCTTTTAGTTATCATTTTCAGAATGAATATTCTGTGCTGTTCTTGCAGTCACAGAGTGCTCAGAAATTTAATGGGGCTTTTAGCAGCAAAGGAAAACTAAGAGGAACAAGACAAATTGGAATGCAGGAGTCAGAGAACCAGAGAAAACTGAATATTTTTGCAGATTAGCTTCTGAACATCTTGGGGAACTATTCCCATGCCTTCCCCCCTGCAAATAGGTACATTTTATCCTAGTTGTGCAACTCTTAAGTGCAATGATTTTTAGAATATTATTTATTGTATATATTACAGGGGTGTTTTTTTATACTGTCTGTCAAAAAACAAACCAACAAACCAAGGGTGGTTTACATAAAAATAAACTGCAGAACATAATTTTTAAAGCACAATTATGCAAACTCAAAGCATCCTGAAAATAGAAAAGCTAAAAGATATTAAGGCAAACAGAAACAAACACAGCTAAAACTATGGGTTGCATATCTAGATTCAGAACAACATCTTACGGCAGGCAGAGCTCTCATTCTCTATGCTAACCCCCCCCCCCCCGCATTTGTGTTAGAGCATGACTTCATCATGGGTACCCACCTTGCAGAATGTTTCATTGTCTTAATGGCAATCCATCCAAGTGCACATTGGTGAATGATCCCCAAACTCTTTTGACTGGCGTGAATAAGTTCTCATCTCAACTTGAGATCACTTTCAGAAGAGATCCAAATGATCACAGAACAAGAATAAACAAACTCAATTCAATCAAGGATGTGGAACAGAAGAAAAGTGGAAACTGCTTTTTCTTGGATGATTAAATGAAAAGTTTCTGAAGAAGTGTGCATGCACACGAAAGCTCATACCAAGAACTAACTTAGTTGGTCTTTAAGGTGCTACTGGAAGGAATTTTTTTATTTTGACTATGGCAGACCAACACGGCTACCTATCTACTACTGGAATAAATGAAAAGTTGATCATCAGTGTATAAAAACGAAAACCTTGCTATATGAAATGCAATCAGGTTTTAAAATATTGCTCATTCCAGAGGCAAAAATAGAATGTTACTGTCGTGTAACATCTACTGCCCAGAAGCAGTATCACAAGTACCACTTTTGTGCCAGACAAGGCTATCTTTTGGATGTAATATTTCAAAGCTGAAGTTATCACACACATGCTTTTTTACAACAGAGATATTTTTGTTTGGATGTACCAAACGCTAACATGTTTCCAATTCTATGTCTTTGAGCCGTCTTCTGTACAAGATAGTAAACAAGAAGCCAAGATATTGAAATTGGTATTTTAAAAGATCCTGACCTGCTGTAAACGAGGGTTTCATAAGTAAATGCCCATTCAGTCTTTAAAAAACAAACAAAACACCTCTATGGGTTGAATCCAATCTGCCCAATGGGCAGAATTCCAACTATGGGATATCCCTGTCACAACCGATCACAGACTGTGCCTCAGGGCGCAAGCATACTGAGCAGAGGCAGAGCCACATCCAAGAAGATAGGGCCTTGAGAGGGAAGAGAAGTGCTTTCAGAACCCCGGATAGCACACTGTGGAAGATTCTCTCAGGAGGAGAGGTGTTGTCTCAGCAGAATGCAGAGGCCTCACAAAGTCTGACAGGGATGCGAAGCTGTAGGTGCTGTGAAAAAACTGCTCTCTGGTTCTGTAGTCATTGGCTCCTATGGCATGAGGGCTGCACTGAAACAGCATCTTCTGAGTCTGTCAAAGCAATACCCTCTGGTATGGAAGCTGGGGAACGTTGCCTCCCTGAGTGGTGCTCTTCCCTGTCTTCATCTTCCTTCCAGGCTTGAAGGAGGACTGAGGCTGGAGAACATCCCCCACAGGAGGAAAGGGGTTCCTTTCAGCAAATCCCCCCGTGGATACTTTGGGAGCACCTGTCCCTTGTGCTGTGCTGAAATCCTCCCATTGAGAGTTCCTCACAGCTTTTCATCATTTAGTGCTGCTGGCAATAGCAGAGCAAGTTATTATATGGCGATGACACGGCGCAAATAACAGGGCATAGGAATTTGTCTAACTATCCCCTTCTGCCCCAATACCTAGTACAGTGGTACCTCGGGTTAAGTACATAATTCATTCCGGAGGTCCGTTCTTAACCTGAAACTGTACTTAACCTGAAGCACCACTTTAGCTAATGGGGCCTCCCGCTGCCACTGCGCCACCGGAGCACGATTTCTGTTCTCATCCTGAAGCAAAGTTCTTAACCCGAGGTACTATTTCTGGGTTAGCGGAGTCTGTAACCTGAAGCGTCTGTAACCCGAGGTACCACTGTATTTTGAAATATTTTGTCAGCCAAATGTTTGACTTGAAGCAACTGCAATTTGTGTGCTTCCTTTCCTGAACTCTCTTATATAGCAGCTCTGGTACTCAAATCTTCTTGCTTTCCTTTCCCCTCCCTGTCCCCCCCTTGCTTTTGTTGCATCTCCATCATACTGTTGGTCATGTTAAGCTGTGAACCGCCTTGAGCACTCTGCCAGAAAGGCAGTATATAAATGTAGTAAACTGGTCATATTGGGGCAAGAGAGAAGCTGGAGGTGGCAACCACAGGAGATTACATGCCTTGTTCTTATCCAGGTAACTAAGAACGTAAGAATACAAGAAGAGCCTGCTGGATTGGGCCAGTGGTCTATTTAGTCCTGCACCCAGAGGCCAATCAGGAAACCTGCGAGCAGGATCCGAGCACAGGAGCAACACTCTGCCCTCCTGTGGTTTCCAGCAACTGGTATTCAAACCTAGGATATTGCCAGCCCAATATGGACTGTTACATAGCTATAATCACCCAGCCAAGTGTTGTTTCTGAAACCAGATGCTTTGGGCTGCAATCATGTTCCCATTGAACTCCTGAGCAGACGCATTTAAGATTGTGTTGTTAAGCTGCTGTTTTATTTGCCTAAAGCTTGTGCATCATCCCACTTGGAGAAGACGTAGCTGAATTTAGATTTACCCAAATTGCCCTGTGAGGATACACATGTAGTATTATTTTTCCAGATTTATTTCTCTTGCATAATCTTTGGCAGTAAGTAGATTTCAGGATGCTTAAGATGTTCCTTTGGTGCACGTATTTTGTAGGTATTTTCAGAATTGACAGTTAGACGCTTGGGAGGCAATGTTGTGTTGAAAACAATCAGCTGAACACATTTTCCCCCCCATGGAGGTACCATTGAAATCAATAGGAGTGGTGTAGAAGCAACTCTCGGTCATATTTCTTATGAAGTGTTTTAAACATTTTGTTTCCAGGCATGCTGTTTCCAAGGAAACTGAAAGTAGTCCTTGCAAAGTGTAGTTCTATATTTTTTAGTGTCCCTCGGTGGAACAGATTTTTTTTGTAACAGTATTTATCGTAGTACTGGGTATTAATGATATTCCCTTAATTTTTTTCCTTACCAAAAAAAGCTTGTAAGCTTGCATAATATCTAGCACCATCTGATTGTTACCCAGAAGATAAGCGGTCAGTTGAAAGAGGTTCCCATACCCATGTTATACTGTACAGAACATAGATTCAGTCCTTGGCATATCTATGCCTGTCTTATTTGCGCTACGATATTTTAATTAGTTTTGAGACATCATTTCATGGAGGGTGTTCTTGCCAGAAATAGCATGCATAGTGTTAAGTTTCCCAGCGAGGATTCTGGGGCGAAGTCTTAGGTCCCAGTGAGAAAAGATGCTTTGTAACTATGTGCTTAAGCTGTGCTAGGTAAAGGTAAAGGTACCCCTGCCCGTACGGGCCAGTCGTGTCCGACTCTAGGGTTGTGCGCCCATCTCACTTAAGAGGCCGGGGGCCAGCTCTGTCCGGAGACACTTCCGGGTCACGTGGCCAGCGTGACGAAGCTGCTCTGGCGAGCCAGCACCAGCGCAGCACACAGAAACGCTGTTTACCTTCCCGCTATAAAGCGGTACCTATTTATCTACTTGCACTTAGGGGTGCTTTCGAACTGCTAGGTGGGCAGGAGCTGGGACCGAACGACGGGAGCTCACCCCGCCGCGGGGATTCGAACCGCCGACCATACGATCGGCAAGTCCTAGGCCCTGAGGTTTTACCCACAGCACCCACTGTGCTAGTAGCTTGCTAATGTGCTGTTTGAGAGTTGGGTCTTGCAAGACACTTGTTTGAATGGACAACACGTTTTTTAGTTGTGTGGATCATTGGCAGCCCTGTAACTGTCCAACACAGGTAGCTGTTTTCGGCCTAAGCAAAAAGACCTCCTTCGTGTTATGCTCAAAGGAACAATCCCTTCATTTTGGACTTTTTAAACCATGTCCTGTCTTCTTTCAGCTCTACTTGAGTTTTTGGCACCATAGTCCAATGGGGCCCCCTCTTCTTATGCAAAGCACTGAAAGTTTATTACACAGAAATTTAGAAAGCCTTTGCACTATATATATATATATATATATATATATATGCTTTCGTAGATTTTCACGGGTACAGGAATGCAGGTTTTGGTGTCCTCGGGTGTCTTCCCGTGTAAAAGTTGGGGTGTCTAGGCGACGTTTCGACGAGGTCTCACTCGTCATCTTCAGGCTGGTGCTTTCGGCTTCTTGTTACTGGAACAGAGCTCTGTTCCAGTAACAAGAAGCCGAAAGCACCAGCCTGAAGATGACGAGTGAGACCTCGTCGAAACGTCGCCTAGACACCCCAACTTTTACACGGGAAGACACCCGAGGACACCAAAACCTGCATATATATATATATATATATATATATATATATATATATATATATATATATAATTTCACTGAAAGTTTTACAGTGAATTAAAGCAAAAAGAAAAAAAGAAAAAGGAAGGGGGGGAGAAACAAAAGAAACAGGATTACAGCAATAACAGAGTAACAGTACTTAGGGCTATGTTACATATATGTAAACAGACGACTTATCTCCCTCATGTATACGTCAGTTCACGATTCACTATGGTTTCATTAAATACTTTCCAAATATGATTAAATTGGTCCATACATAATCTTGGTCTGGAAGCGATCCATTCAAAGGTTGCAAGCGTCTTCACGTTGTCCGTTCATTTATCAAAGGAGGCCATTTATTTTTTATCCTTCCAATGTATCAATACAGTGGTGCCCCGCAAGACGAAATTAATTCGTTCCGCAATTTTTGTCGTCTAGCGAATTTTTCGTCTTGCGAATCACGAAATCCCATAGGAATGCATTGAAAATCAATTAATGCGTTCCTATGGTCAAAAAAAGTCCAAACAAAGCCAAATTTGGTACAACAACAGTTTATTAACTGCTCTTTAAAGTCACACATACTGTAAAGAGCAGTTCAAAAATTTAAGGGAAAATAAATTAACTTTATAAACAAAACATGTCTTTGTTTTTAGACAAAGAAAAAAAGTCGCGAGACGTTTTCGTCTTGCGAAGCAAGCCCATAGGGAAATTCGTCTTGCGAGGCAAATCGAAAATGGAAAAACCTTTCGTCTAGCGAGTTTTTTGTCTTGCGAGGCATTCGTCTTGCGAGGTACCACTGTATCAATATTCTTGCAGATGGTAAGGCCAGGAGAATCCATTTACGCTGACCGATTTTCAAGCCGCATAAATTAGGTATGTAGTTGGAAATGATGTTATCTTCTGAAATTTTTAATTCTTTCTCCACAACTGTATTAATGCATCCTAGTATCCCACCCACCAAATAAATAAATGCTAACACCAAACACTGTATAAACATATGTTTCAAAGAAGCATTTTCCTTATTGCACTTTGATTTCCTGACAACAAAATTGAGGGCCAGTCAGCGCATTATGCCAGCAAAGTAAAGGCTGGTGGAAACATTTGTCCCTGGTGGCAGTGCAGAGGCTCTTCGCGTTGAACAAGAGATGTGTGCCATGAGCCAGACACTGTGCACATTAAGTGGTTCCCATGGGGAAGTTGCTTTCATTCAGCCTCTGAATCTTGGCATAAAGTAGAGCCTAATTTTAAGAAACGTAGCAGAAAAAAAGGTATCAAGTATCATGTGAGGTTGGAACAGCCATTTCCCAACGTACTTTATCGGCAGAGCATTTTTGTTGTTGTTAATTAGGTGACTTAATTGTATTATTTAGTTTCTTTTCTGCATAATCTTGCTTTTTTGTATGAGATGGTTCTAGTCTAGTCTTACAAGGTTGGCTGCTTTTGTACGGGGTGGGGGGATTACTATATTCGTATTATAAAACGAATAAGTTGAGAATCTGTATCATGAGAAGCAAGCTGTCAACTTCCTAGTTCATAACCCTAACGATTAACATTATCTTTGGCTTGCATACATGCAAACACAGCCAATTTCATTTCAGCTAACCAGTGGTATCTCAACTTGATTTCCCCTCGCTGAAGAACCTGATACAGTGGTACCTCGGGTTAAGTACTTAATTTGTTCCGGAGGTCTGTTCTTAACCTGAAACTGTTCTTAACCTGAAGCACCACTTTAGCTAATGGGGACTCCCACTGCCGCCGGAGCACAATTTCTGTTCTTATCCTGAAGCAAAGTTCTTAACCTGAAGCACTATTTCTGGGTTACATAGGCTCAGTCACATTTCAGTAAGACTATTTTGAACTAATTTCAGCGAGGGTAGTCAAGAATTTTATTTGTCTGTGGACTAATAGGGACTAATATGCAGGTCAGAACGCTTCATTTGTTCTTCATTTGTTTTCGCTTTTCTGAATTTTGTGATACGGTTTGTGGCTCAAACATTTACCAGATTTGGGCAAAAATGCATGCATTAGATTTAAGGTTTTTCTCCCTCCTCTCTGCATACCCCCCCAAATGGGTCTGGAGAGGGGATCAGGAGAACCCCTGGAACAGCATGCAGTCTGAGGAGAGCAGGGAATTGTTCTGTCTGGTAAGCCAAAAGGCCTGCCCTACCGGAACAATCCCTGCAGCGTAACATTGCATTCTTCCCACCATTAAAATGAATGAGGATCTCCCCAAGTGGGCAAGAGGTCAGTGCACATAGTGATTTCTGAATTGGGTTGCTTGTCTAGAGAAAGCACTAAAGGGCTACGGCCTTGTAAAGAACATGGCTAATAAATAATAATAGGGTTTTTGAAGCTTGCCTTGGCAGAAGTGATGCATTGAAGCAGGATTCTTGATCCTCTTGATGATCTTGCCGCATGATAATGGACCGCTGCTTTTCTTTTAAAGGATTTTTCAAAAAATTAATAATAATGCAGAGGATAAAATTGTGTCATGTACCCTTATAGTGAATCCGATTGTCTGTGTGTCAGTCCTTCCATATCCAGAACAGCACCATCCTTGCACAACAGGGAGGAAACCGCATTCTTTGGGAAACCCAAAGAGGTAGAAGAACTTGTTAGGAAAAAAAATAATCTGGTAAATTGGGAACCCAAAAACAGGCCAGTGAAGACTGAGCATGCTCAGTGGACATTAAACATTGACTGACTATTGTAGGGAAGGAAGGGAGTATGGAATGGAGTTCCCTGGAGGGGGACAAGACTGGCTGGAACTACGAACAGAAGAAGAAGAGTTTGGATTTGATATCCTGCTTTATCGCTACCCGAAGGAGTCTCAAAGCGGCTAACAATCTCCTTTCCCTTCCTCCCCCACAACAAACACTCTGTGAGGTGAGTGGGGCTGAGAGACTTCAGAGAAGTGTGACTGGCCCAAGGTCACCCAGCAGCTGCATGTGGAGGAGCGGAGACGCGAACCCGGTTCCCCAGATTACGAGTCTACCGCTCTTAACCACTACACCACACTGGCTCTCAGGAGCACTCCACGCTGCAACATTTTGTTATAGGCCGCATGTTGTATAGTCTTAGGTTTTCCAAGCATGGGGGAAATTTATATGGTGTACGAACCCTTGTGGCAAGGCAAAGTCAGTCCAATTCTCCAGCGTGCAAGTGTTCAGAATGGGGGTGTTTAAGATAGCAGCTTTCTTTTCCATGCTTAGGAAGACGTGCAGCAGATATAATAATGCATTCTGCACAGGCAAAATGGTATACAAATGCCAGATGGTGCTGACGTAAATGAAGCTAGTATAGAAATGCTTCTACAAAAACCACCAGTATTTTTTATCTTTACTTAAAAGGCTGACATTCTTTTACCTTTTGTGATCTGTCACTGCCGTTGTCAAGGCAATCCGAATCTTTGAGAAGCTTTGCTCTTCTTTTTCGGGTATTCTCTAGCTCACCTTGATGTTTAGCCAAGCAAGCAGGCCTTCCTGGATTTCTGTAGTTTCTGTTATTGAAAATAAGTTCATCTTCCTAATTAATGTTTTGCTTGGCGTTAGCTGCACACACACACACGGCAGCTCTGTTGTAAATGGTAGTTTGGGCTTGGAGTCAAAACACTTTGTGCCAGAGGGGTGGGAAAGCTTAAAGATACTTGGTAGATAGGGGAACAAGTGCAGAACACTTAACTCCACTCTAAATACAAGCTGTCCAATGTGGTTACAATTATTCCACAGTGTCAAATATGAATAAAACAAAATGTGCTTTGATAAAAATTTAAAATAAGCACGTAAAATGTTGGATCCAGTCTAAGTTAGTTGCCCTTAGTTCCGCTGAAGTTAGTGATCACTGACGTCCCATTGATTCCAGTGGCAGCCAAACTGAACTGATGTGACGAAGGCGTGCAGGATAGGACTGACATGTACAGGGCACATGATTGAGTATCCCAACATTAAAGCCCAGCATTCCAGCCCCTGCCCTATAAGCAATGTGAGAAATGCCCTTGGGTAACTTTGACAACTTTGACACAAGGAGTGAACAGGTGGAGGTGTGAGGCTATTATGGTTTTTTCCAGCTTCAGAATATCGCTGCCTCCTCTCCTCTCTAGAACCCATGAGTTGCTTTACTAGGCAGTGCAAGTGGTGGGATTTGCCCAATTTCTGTCATGGACTGGTTGGATGTAGGGGAACCAGCCGGGGGTCTGAGGAACCAGCTGGGGAACCACCAAGAGAAGAAGGCTCATAGCCAGGGGATTGGTGGTAGGATGATGATGAGTGGTCCAAGGGAGAAGAATAGGAAGAGGAGGTATTGGAAGCTGAAGAGGTAACAGGGCTTAATGAGCTGGAAGAGTCCATGGCAGAGACCAATCCAGAATCAGAACTAGAAGCTTCAGCGGGAGAGGAGGATGAGGGAGGTCAAGAGGCAGAGAAGAGTCAGCCTGATAAAGAGGCACTCCCTCCTGCTGTGAAAAGGTCCCCTCCTCACTGGTTTCTCAAGACCAGGGGAGGCATGAAACGGGAGGAGCAAAGGCAGGCACTCAGGCACAGCCTCAGATTGCTGGGGGGGAGGGATGTAGGCAGCTGTGGAAGGTGGGAACCTTCAGTCTCTGCAACTGCTTCATAGGGGCAAGTGTTAAGTTGTGGGTGAACATATCAGATGACACAGCGATTCTTCAAACAGCTCTTGTTTATTCACAGGCCAGAACAGAACTGAACTGAACTGAAGAGTTCAGCCAGCCTGCTTATATAGAGCTCCACTAGAACGCAACAGTAACCATTTTCTGTAACTATCCAATCACTGAACGTCACTTTCAATCCCTTATTTGCATATGTGGACCTGAGTGAAAGCTATCTACAGTAACCCCCTGCTGGCCCAGGGTGAGAACTTCAGTACATAACAGCAAGACCAACTGAGGAAGAGTTGTTGTGCTCATTAGGCCTGGCATCCCTGTGCAGATCCTGTTTTTCTGATAAAGAGTTAACTTCACTTGGTCTGTGTGATTTACTGCTAGCTCACTCCTGACAATTTCAATGAACACATGGGTGCAAGAAATCTGTAGATGCAAGAAATCTGCTGAAATTATGGTGGAAAAGGTGGTGGTGGGTTTGAATGAAACAAGCCCTGCTCCCCTTGCCACCCCATTTTAGGGGGGGGGAATGTAAAGCAGTAATTAATGGATCAGCTCTCTTTCTGGCTCCTCTGCCACTGGAGCACTGGTTCAGTTTATGTTTGCACAGCGCTGAAACGACCCTACTTTGCCGGAGAGATAGATAAACAACCATCAAAACAGATTGCCCCTGTTTGAATGTTTGTCCCCAGAGAATCCTACCTTTCCCAGCGTTTCTTGCCAATGAATAACAATTTCCATGCCCTGAAAATGCATAATTGTGTGAGCTGAATAGCCATCGGAAGCAAAGTCTAAGTTTCTAACCATAATTGGTAGGTGAAGTCAGTTCCTCTGCTTTTAAGTGTTCCTTCGAATGACATTGTGCCATAATTGTATGCGCGGGAGGGAGCCTGCTGGTGCCATTGCTGCCAGTTGGGATGTTAAAGGTGTGATGCCAAAGCCAGGTCCATTTTGTGTGTGTGGCTATAACTGCTTCCTCTTTCAGCAAGTGGGTTTGATTGAAAATTGGAAGGTTAATTGCCACTTGGTTGACTTAGTGTATTGTGTAAAAATGCTGCCCAGTGAGTTACTGTACTAGAGCTGATGACAACTAAATGCATGGCATGCCAGCACAGCTTGCTGTCGTTTGTGTGTATGTGCAGCATTCCCATGTGGTCGCTGGGTTGCCAACATTTGCTCATAATTTTCTCTGTTATACTTTCATTGAATAATAAGCGGGCAGCCCAAAAAAAGCTCCCAAGACTCCAAGCTGTTTGTTTGTTTGTTTGTACTCTGTACCTTCCTGGCAGGTCATATATTAATGTTTCTGCTAAAGCTTTAGCAGTCAAATTGGATAATAACTGGTGCTGACACTTGTCTCTTTGGGCTTGGGAGTCCTTGGGAGGCTTTTAAGGCTTGCTTCAAATATGAGGTGCACATTATGATCTTGGATCATAACTTGTGGCTGAGTAAGATTGTCTTCCATGAACACGGTCTTAATGGTGTGTCTGTAGGTGACTGTGGAGGCCAATTCTGGATCCTCACATCCTTCCACAGTGGGGAAATCAGTTTCCAGGTGGGAGTTGGTCATGGTGAGGGTTTGCCAAACGTGCCTTCCTCTTAGCACGTTTCTCCCTTTCGTCCTGAGTTCGTGTTTCTTCAAAGTCCATGATGTCTTTGAAGTGCTTGCAGGCCCGTGTTTCCCAGTTGTCGGTGTTTATACAACATTTTTAAAGATTTGCATTGATAGTGTCTTTAAACCTCTTTTGTTGTCCCACTAGCATTGTGCTTTCCATTCTTAAGTTGGGAATACAGTAGTTCCTTTGGAAGACGATAATCAAGCATCTCAACAACATGGCCAGTCGAGCGAAGTTGATGTTGAAGAATCATTGCTTTGACACTGGTGATCTTTGCTTCTTCTAGTACACTGACATTAGTTTGCCTGTCTTCCCAAGTGATATGTAAAGATTTTCAGAGTACCACCATAGCCTCTGCATGTGCTCTTATATTACTGGCCAGGCTGTTATCAAATTTGTTTTCTTGTATTCGTGTAATGCTCAGTGATGGAGAAACAACCATTCTTTTGAAAATCATTCATAGTAACAAGCTGGTGATCGATAACCCTCCAGGTACTCGTGTAAAAATTACACCAAATTCTCCTTACCAAAATCCCGGCTTTCTACAGATTTTGACAGTGTAATGAATAACAAAGATGTATCACCTCAAAATACTTCAGTCTTTTTGCAGGAATGTCATAAGTGGAGCTAAAGCGGACTGAGATTCCCTGCTTGTGTCAAAAAAGCTTTTTTCTGAACAAAAGCTTGGATTCAATGAACTTTGGTACACTGTTCATTTGAGTGAGCCTTGGGTGAGTAGCCGTTTAGTCACACATTTAGCTTTCATAGAGGTTGGTTATCTGGAGCCTCACTGAAAATTTGAGCTCACATCCCTGTTTTTTTGTTGGTTTTTTCAGGTAAGCAAGCATGCCTAATTTTCTAGAGCAAGAAAATACTTGATTACAGCTTTAATGATAGCTTAAGTAGTGTTTTCAGATGTTCAGGAATCAAGGTCTTACAGCAGATGAGCTGAATTATCCCTGTGACTGTTCACGATCACATTAATGTGCTTTAAATGTCACATTTGGAAATGCTGCCATATTGCTAGTTAATTAACAGTAATTACTGAAGACTGTACTTACGTTTTTGATGTTTCTTACCTACTGGGTTTCAGCAAATGTGCATGTGTGTGTGTTTAAGTTTAACCCTTTCTCACAATTGCTGTGGTTCCATTGGCCGGGATGATTTGTTTGGTGGCAAAAATGTGCAAAGCTTCTGAAAGGTAAGGAGAATTTTCTGCATAGAAGAGATGGGTCAGTATGAAGAGCTGAGTCAATATCCGTTTTATTTATGCACCATTTTTCAATATATATGATGCCCAAGGCAATTTATATCAAGCCTGACAGATACGTAGCAACAATACAAACATCAACAAGAAAATTAATAAATCCACAGTATGTATGGAACATTACACCAAACAAATTAATAAACCAAGTGTATAAACACTGGAACACTGAATAATAGCAATCTGGTAAACAATGTACAACTATGTATGAGATCAGTAAAGTCAATCAGATAACATCAGATCAATATAATTTACGTGCGTTTCAAAACTAGCAAATCATTTAGAAGCCTAAAACAAAATCAATCGAACACAATAATCACATAGTAATCAGGGTTCAAAATCAGTAGGGCGCCAGGCACATTTTGCAACTAATTATTCTCCATTTCTGAGACTTGTCTCCTTAGTGCTGCTGGGCCTCGGAGGTGATCAGAAAACTATCCGTGTTCCGTGGGACATCTCATCAAGCCCTTGCCCCTCCCCGGGGAGCAGGTTTAGTGCTGAGCACAAGTTTTAGCTAGGTACCAAAGCCAGCTAAAAAGGTTGACCACTGAAGGGGTGGGGTCATGCCTGCTGGACTCTCACAGCTCCTCTAGGATGGATGTCAGCTGAGAAGTCTGAGATCACAGGGGACTTTGGATTGAAGATGTTCCCAGGTGATTGGCAGTCACAATGTGTTGGGTTACCTTGGGCTTGGCGGGTCTCGTGTTGTGTGCAGGCTTGACATAAGTTAGAAGAACAAAATCGATATTACGCGTTAGGGCTAGGCGATATATTGATATATCATCCAAAACTGGTTTGAAGTCCATATCGTGATACCAGCTTCATAATTTTTGACCCGGTTATGTATTGCATATCATGATGTGTGGGTGGGTGTGCTTTGCAAAAATCAGAATGTGGGAAAAACTGAAGACAGTCAATGCTTCTCTTGATTCCCGCAGTCCCTGTTAACTCTGCTGGCTCAGCAATCCCCTGCCTCCTGCAGGCGGCAGCAAATCACAAGAGCGGGCGCTGGCAAACATCATGACGAGGGAAAAACTATGAAGCCAGCCAACGCCTCTACATAGCTCCATCCTTATTTCATGATATATCAGTATATCGCGATGTTTAGCTGGGGGTGATGTATCACGGTGTTGGAACCAGATATCGCCAACCCTATTCCGTATGCAAAATAAATGCAGCAGGGTGGTGTTCCCCCCAATATCTCACATGTCTGTGATGAGAAAACAGGTGCGCTGCTTCTGAACTGGTTCCATCTTGGCGTTTTCATGTTTCCCTTTTTACCTTCATAAGACATTCTCATAAAGGTGTTTGGGAGAAAAAGAAAAGAAGAAGAAGTGGGTATGTAACTAACTAACTAACTAACTAACTAACTAACTAACTAACTAACTAACTTGTAGAAGGCTGCATTCAAAGATGGATGCCTGGGGAGATAATCAAACATTAGTCATACTCTGACTTAGCTCTGGATATCACCCACAGCAATGAATCATGTTCAGCCAGAAGGAAGTAACAATTAGAAGTAGACAGGGCATGCAATCCCTTGGTAAGAGACTGGAACATACTCATCAAATGTGCAAAAAGGGCAGGGTCCCCTCCATAGATCCTTCTTATTTATGCATTCATGGTGATTTGTTTACAGATAGGTAGCCGTGTTGGTCTGCCATAGTCAAAATAAAAAAATTCCTTCCAGTAGCACCTTAAAGACCAACTAAGTTAGTTCTTGGTATGAGCTTTCGTGTGCAAGCACACTTCTTCAGATACACTGAAACAGAAGTTGCCAGATCCTTCTATATAGTGAGAAGGTGGGGAGGGGTATAACTCAGAAGGGTGGTGGGAATGGGTGATTGGCAGATAGCTGAGATGAGCCTGTTGACGACTCTTAATGACTGCAATAGGTCTTACAGGAAAAAGCAAGGGGTGAGAAGGTGAGAAATGGCTTAGTTATGTATAATGAGATAAGAATCCAATGTCTTTGTTCAGACCAGGTCTCTCCATGGTTTTAAGTTTGGTAATGAGTTGCAATTCAGCAGCTTCTCTTTCCAGTCTATTTGGTGATTTGTGTTCATGATGATATTAGGGTAGTTAAACACAATCCCCCTGTCAATACTATTTGTGCTTGTAAAAGTTTTGGAGTGGCCATACTGCTTCATTTCCTATCAGTGCTTGTGTGCCCCGTAACTTCCTGCTGAAATCCTGTATTTTTTTATACCACAAATGCTCCATTGTGTGTGTGTGTGTGCCCCATTTTGTTGTGCTGTAGTGCAAAAGTGCCCCTTCAAATGGCACTAATGAAATAACACCAGAGAAGCATCACAGAACAACTAATAAAGCGGAATGGAGATGGTCCAGTTTAAACCCACCACCAATGCACTATTTTTGCATCAGTGACAAGTAGCAGAATACACCTGCCAGCTCCCCACAGACAGGTCTGTTCTACCTGTCCTGGTTTCATACGTTTGATAGAATAATATCTACTTACTTGGCTTTCGTCTTTGATTTTGAGAAGTTGTTTTCTGCGTTATTTCTGGAAACCTTGCTTGGAAAATGTGTTTGCGGGTTCACTAAATCCTGATCTGATGTTTGATAAATAAGTGTACTGCTGGGGGAATTGCTGCTAAAAGACTTAGGAGGGAAGGAGCAGTAAAGGCATTTTATCACCCAGTCTGCTTTGCTATGAAAGTAGCTCAGGAAGAAGTTTCATAACAGGCAGGGGAACATGAATTTATTCTATTTAACCCCCGAGTCTAATAGCTACCATAACCCTTAGGCTGCAGTCCTGCAAAAATTCATAGAGATTCCCAGAAATATTATTATATTAAACACCCGGGTACTTTATTTTTCTTTGTTTATTCCATCTCCTCTTGATAGCAGCCTGGGCTCCCTTTCCAAAGCATAGGTCAGGCCTTTCATTCTCTTATTCTTTTCTCTCTCCCCATGTTCTTGTTGCCAGAGGCAAGCTCCCTTAATGACTATTCTAAAGCAGTGGCTCCTGTCTCCCTTCCATTCTTGTTCCTTGGCTGTCTGTTCTTCCAGACTGCCAGACTCCCTGTGCAACGTCCACAGTGTCAGTTTAATCACGGCACGCCAAAGCTGCAATAAACATCCTCAGAATTTTGCTGGGTTAGGGTAAAGCTCCAAATCAGGGGTGGTGGATCTCCAGCTTGCGTGGTTTATTAGGAATACCAGGCCTTCCCATTTTGCCTGTGAGGCCATTTCATGTATGACCTCAGGTGCAGGTTAGGTAAAAACCTGACTAGGCCAAAAGGGGGTTTGCAGGCACCACTGATCAGAAAGCATTGAACAGGATAATGCTTTTCTTGGGAATCTGAGGTGAGATGACCACGCAGTGAAAGTTGCCCCTAGTTCCAGTCACAACACACAGGGAGTTTAAGGTCCAAAATACCAGTTCACTGCTGCAGAATGTTAGGCTTCAGTAATACAGTTCCGGACGTTGAAATATATGGTACATATAGCTTGTAGGCTTTACAGATACAGATATAAATACAGGTACAGGTAGATATCTTCTGCCCACCTAGCAGTTCAAAAGCACGTCAAAGTGCAAGTAGATAATTAGGTACCGCTCCGGCGGGAAGGTAAACGACATTTCCATGCGCTGCTCTGGTTCGCCAGAAGCGGCTTTGTCATGCTGGCCACATGACCCGGAAGCTGTACGCCGGCCTGGCTCCCTCGGCCAATAAAGTGAGATGAGCGCCACAACCCCAGAGTCGGCCATGACTGGACCTAATGGTCAGGGGTCCCTTTACCTTTACCTTTTACAGGTAGATACAGATACAGATACTCAGAAAGTATTTCTGTTGCTCCAGCATTTCAAGACGTAACACAGACTTTGACTCACGGACAGACTGTCATACTGACATACCTTAATCACTTATATAGTTACTTATATATCAAGCTGACATACCTTAATCACTTATATACTCAGCATATAGTCAGCCATTATCACCTTAGCAATGGGCTTGGCTGACCTTGCACCTGCAGCTTATCTCATACATGGGGTGATTTGTGCCCATGAAAGCAATCAACCCCTTCCTTCATGTTCAGTTCCTCCAACAGCTCTGAGAGGGGCTTTGGCATGAATTTGTCCAGTTCTCAGCCATATAAGCTACTGGCTATCACCACATCTTGTGGCAGCATTCAGTAGAGGTGGAATCCGGTTGGCATTTCTTGTGCTTTTGTTCCAGGGGTTTGTATGATTTTTGCCAACTTGCCCTTCCCCCTGCAGTTACCCATGCCACCTTTCACCCTGCTGTGGAGGACCACCCCCCCAAGCTCCCAGAGCAGATTTTTTGGGTGTGGGTGTGTGGCAGGAGATACAATGAGACAGGGAAATGGTAAAAAAAAGTGCTTTCCCCATGGGATCAAAAGCCATTCCACAAGTGAGAGGGCCCCAGATACAACCCAGTCGGCTGCATGAAGAGTACTTTGCTTTGTCCATCTCCAATCTGTTATTTACCCCAATCAATTCCATTTGGTTGGCTTCCAAGTTCTAGTATTATGGCGGAAGGAGGAAGAAACCTACCCTTTCTGCACATGATGTGTAGGTTTATAAACCTTGATCATGTCTCAATCCCTTAATTATCTCCCTCCTCACCAATTTAAAAAAGAAGAAGCCCCAAAGGCTCTCTCTTGAGCTCATTGACTCTTCAAAACAAACAGGTAATGCAGTAAGCCTCTGAATGCTAGAGACTTTGCAAGTGGGTCGAGTGATGTTGTGCTCAGGTTCTGCTTTTGGGCTTCCCACCAGCATCTGGTTGGCCACTTTGAGAACAGGATGCTGGGCTAGATGGACCATTGGCATGATCCATCAGGTCCTTCTTAGGATCATAGGTCGTTATAAGAGTTTTGGATTTGGATTTGATATCCCGCTTTATCACTACCCGAAGGAGTCTCAAAGCGGCTAACAATCTCCTTTCCCTTCCTCCCCCACAACAAACACTCTGTGAGGTGAGTTAGGCTGAGAGACTTCAAAGAAGTGTGACTGGCCCAAGGTCACCCAGCAGCTGCATGTGGAGGAGCAGGGAATCGAACCCGGTTCACCAGATTACAAGTCCACCACTCTTAACCACTACACCACACTGGCTCTTATGGTTTATGTTTATTTATATGCTGCCTTTGTACCAAAAAAAGGCTGACAAAGGATGCAACACGCAAACTCAAGTCTAAAAGATACAAATAATAATAATAATAATAATAATAATAATAATAATAAGAAGAAGAAGAAGAAGAAGAATCCCTAGCCATTTCAAAAAAATCTTAAAAACCAACCACATTCACGCTCCTCTTAAGCAGAGCTGGAAGCAATCAATGGGGCTGGCTGCTGTACCCACTCGCCTTGGGAGGCATAGGCTAATGCTGAATCTATAAGTGAACCGAAGTTTTCTGGAGTGATTGAGCTGAAGGGCACGGAGGAATAAAAAACTTATAGCAAGGAGCACATTTGAGTTAAAATAAGGCAGCTGAGAAACACGCAGTCTGGCACTCTGCTTCCTATCTGGATTAATAGATGTTTAAAAAGAAAAAGCTGTGAAGAGGAAAGGAGTCTAGGAGGAGAGGGGAGTTCAGGAAGGAATATGTGCTCTATCACCCGGCAATTGCCTGCGCCTTTCATTTTCAAGGCAAGCTTGAAAGTTGTACACTGTGTGAGAATCATGGTGTGCGTGTGCCTGTGTTTAAGCATGCATGCATGCATTCTTAAATTTTAAAAGGAACATTGCAGTTAAATGACTTTGCGCAGAAATCTGAAAAGAGATTTAGCCACTGCAGTGCTAGGTGCTGTTTCAGTTCCAATTATGTCCCATCTTACGCCTTTCCCCAGCGAAAGCTCTAATGTATTCCTATTAAAAAAGGAAATGTCAAAATCCTCCTGCACTCCTTACCACAAAGAATACGGAGGACGTTTTTAGTGGAAAGTGAGAGGCTGGAAGTCAGAGTACCTTTAGCCCTAATGCAACTAGACGTGCTAGGCGTGAAAGTCGTTTTATAATCAGCTGTGTTTAATATGTAGAGAGCTGCCTTATCTTAAGTGGAAAAATACAATGACCTTTGAATATGTAAAGTAGCTATTTTTGAGAACAATCTTCCACGTTAAAGAAATACCTCCAGAAGAAACAACTGAGATAATTTTAAGGTACTTGGAAATGAATGTCGTTTGGGTGAAGCAGCAGCCATTCAGTACCTTCGGGTTGTGCTGAAAGCTTTGAATTAAAAGTAGCTTAGGTAAAGAGGTGAATACTGGCAATCAACAGAAGCATTTAGAACAGAGGGCTGTATCCAACATTAGTCATAGCTAACAAGTTCATTGATTTCATTGGCTCTGCTCTGAATATGACTTAAGGCTCATCCCCACTTCCTTTAGTGTCACACTTTCTAGACACAGGGATTTCTAGATCTGTGTCGTGAGCGCTTTCTTTCTTTCTTTCTTTCTTTCTCTCTCTCTCTCTCTCTCTCTCTCTCTCTCTCTCTCTCTCTCCCCGACTGCTTTTCCCGGGAAAATCCATCTACCCTGACAGACAGGCGCTCTCCAAGGATCCAGGCAAGGATCTTTGGCAGCCCTGCTATCTCAGATCATTTAACTTGTTGGCCTTCAAGTTAGAGATGGATGAATCAAACCATTATGTTCTGTCACTTTCACATGTGGTCACCCATAAGACCATTCCATCGCATTTCTCCATTAATCTGCAAATCTCCCCCCCCTCTCTTAAAGGTAAAGGTACCCCTGACCATTAGGTCCAGTCGTGACCAACTCTGGAGTTGCGGCGCTCATCTTGCTTTACTGGCCGAGGGAGCCAGTGTACAGCTTCCGGGTCATGTGGCCAGCATGACTAAGCCACTTCTGGCGAACCAGAGCAGCGCACGGAAACACCGTTTACCTTCCCACCAGAGCGGTACCTATTTATCTACTTGCACTTTGACGTGCTTTTGAACTTCTAGGTTGGCAGGAGCAGGGACCGAGCAACAGGAGCTCACTCTGTTGTGGGGATTCGAACCGCCGACCTTCTGATCGGCAAGTCCTAGGCTCTGTGGTTTAACCCACAGCACCACCCGCGTCCCTTTCCCCCTCTCTTAAGTCTACACAGAAAACTGCATCTAAAGATGATTTTTTATTTATTTAAAAAAACATCTCCCAAACTCCAGGTTTCTAAACCCATTTTGACACATATTTTTTTGAACTAAGCACCCTGTTTGGAACATTGGGAAGTGTGAAAGCTGGGGAACCACTAAGTTCTGGTCTCTACATTCGCCTGGGAGGTGAAGATCAGGTCAGTTCATATTTGCATAAACAAAGATTCATCATGTTTCCCTGCCTCAAGTGGGTTGCATCCTGACCTAATGTGGATCACAGCCACGAAACGCCCACAGTTTGTTCTTTGGTTTCATTTAAAGAGAAATACGAAGTGGTGGTTGTTGGAGGCCAAAGACAGAAGTCCTCCTGTACTTTTAAATATTTGGATAGAAGAGGGAATTTCAGCAGGCAAAGCTTTTCTCACCTCACTGCATGACAAGCGAGATCTACCAAAATTCTATCTGACATGTAGCTATTAAAGGTATGGGAGTCTTAGTCCCCCCTCCCCACCATACATTTGGTCCATTTGAGAAAGAAGCAGGGAGATGGACTTTCATAGTTGCAGATAGATAGATAGATAGATAGATAGATAGATAGATAGATAGATACGGTAGATAGATAGATACGGTAGACAGACAGACAGACAGACAGACAGATAGATAGAGATAGATTTGTCTCATGTTGCAGCCTGTAGTTAAAGGTGGGTCCCTGATCTGAAAAGGGCAATTTAACTTGCAATGAAACCTTGTGCATGCAAAAAATGTACTGCTCTGCTACTAAGCTATGGTTTGCAGAGTGGGTGGGGTCTTGAATGCCTTTTCTAACAATGGCAACCTTCGCAAGAAACTCAACAGAGAGAAAAAAGCCTGTCCCCTTGCTACCGCCTTTGGAGATACCATTGTGATAGTATGCCTCCCAGTTTGCTTTGTTCCGATTACGTGTGTTCACTGTAAAGAGAGAGAAAATCTGGGGTTGTGTACACAGTTGGAGCTTCCAGTAACAAAAAGGAAGCCACAATTCTCTACAGTTCCATCTGGTATGCAGGCTGAGACCCTACCTGCCCACAGACTGTCTTGCCAGAGTGGTGCATGCTCTAGTTATCTCCCGCTTGGACTACTGCAATGCGCTCTACGTGGGGCTACCTTTGAAGGTGACCCAGAAACTACAACTAATCCAGAATGCGGCAGCTAGACTGGTGGCTGGGAGTGGCTGCCGAGACCACATAACACCGGTCCTGAAAGACCTACATTGGCTCCCAGTACGTTTCTGAGCACAATTCAAAGTGTTGGTGCTGACCTTTAAAGCCCTAGACGGCCTCGGCCCAGTGTACCTGAAGGAGCGTCTCCACCCACATTGTTCAGCTCGGACACTGAGGTCCAGCGCTGATGGCCTTCTGGCGGTTCACCTCACTACAAAACGTGAAGCTACAGGGAACCAGGTAGAGGGCCTTCTCTGTAGTGGCACCCTCCCTGTTTAATGCCTTCCCATCAGATGTCAAGGAAATAAACAACTATTTGACTTTTAGAAGACATCTGAAGGCATGTTAGGGAAGTTTTTAATGTTTGATGTTTTATTGTCTTTTTAATATTCTGTTGGGAGCCTCCCAGAGTGGCTGGGGAAACCCAGCCAGATTGGGAGGGGGGTATAAATAATATATTATTATTATTATTATTATTATTATTATTATTATTATTATGGTGTCCATTTTGTCCCTTTACATCTCTGTGACAAAACTTCTAAATACACTGCAATCAAAACCAGAGTGACAACTTAGCACTTGGTTTAATAGGGGCTAATAAATACAGCGGTGGGACTCTGCCCCCTTGGTGCTCGCACTGCCATTAGGTTCTGATATCTGAAGATCCCTATTATCAACATCAGGACCCATCAACAGAATGGAATCTGAAAGCCTCTGCAGTGCCACAATCTCTTCCTGTTAGAGAGTCAGATTCTTTGTCTTGATCTGTTGTGATTTTGGGACTGATGGGTTCTTCCGTTCTAATGAGGGTTGTTGAACTGGATTGGTCTCTGACTCTTCATATGCAATTTCTCTACATTTCCCCCCCAAGCTAAGAACTAGGAGAATCTCACCTTCTGGCATTTCCCTTAAGATAGTGATGCCTTACTGAGAAGGCAGGGATGGAGCATTCCCTGGCTGATAAAGGCTATTTTCAGCTGGGCAAAGGGCCATTGAGGGGGCGACTGCTTCACCTTCTGCCAGTGTGACAACAATTGCAATTCTAGGTGATCTGATGAGTGATATTGGGTGATGGGGAGAAAGGGTGATTATCTCTTTCTCTTTCTCCATTAAGCTGCTCACAATTTTAGCATTAGTAGGATATAGTGTATCTATGAGACCCCAAATTAGCAATTGTTTAAACTATTTAATCACCCTAGGAACTTTTTCCTACGAACATTAGAGACAGAAATATAAGTACCCTATTAATTGCAGGCAGTTTCCATTCCAGTCTTTAAATGGTGGTGGTGGTGGGGTTTGAAACCCTCCATTATTAGCTTTACTTTTAAATCAAATTAAAAGTAATATAAACTGAATAAGAGCAGCAGAGGGATTATTTATTAAAGCGCCTTGTTCATTTTATGTATTAGCAGCTATTCCCTAAGGCTTGAATTACTTAGGGATGGAATAGTTTGTAGCCACTTGCAGCATAATGAAATAGAGCATTTAAATTCAGCGCAGAACTTCCTTCATTGCACACAGAGTCCTGAGTTTTGCTTTAGTGACCTTGGTTTTTAATTTTCTTTCTTTCGTTTTCTCTCTCTCCCCCACACCCCCAGTTGATGCTTATGCCTCTTGTCTTGCATCCGCTATATAGTTAAGAGGATATGCTGTACTTCTTCACTGAATTGTCAGATTTGCTCATTGTTTGGGGGAAAAGGAAAGCAAGTTAGATATGGTTCAGCTTCCTTATTTAAGTTTAAATGAACTTGCCAGAGCAGGCTTTTCTTCTTCTTTTTTTTAATCTGCTGGAAACACATGGGCCAGCCTTTCCTGACATTTCTCTTAAGGCACACACTGACTAATATTGTTTTGCTGGGCTTACACAGCTTCCAAGCACGCTTGCGGAAATGTTAGCACATCATAAACTTAGCAGAATTAAAGTTAATTATTTTGTGGTTCTGAAGCAATTGTTATCTTCTGGAAAACGGATTTATAGAAGTGCTATAGCAAGCAAAGAGAATTGGGAAGAATTGCATATGACAACCCCATATTTTTCAATGTATTTTTTTAAGGAAAGAGAACATGGAAAAGCTACACCAAGGTTATCTGTACCCCGAATGCAAACAATTTACCTAAAAATATGCATGCAAGATTTAAAAAAAAAAAACTTTTTATAGGTATGATCTTCTTATACTTCATAAATCGTTTAAACCAGTGTTTCCCAAATTTGGGTCTCCAGCTCTTTTTGGACTACAGTCCCCAGCATCCCTGACCACTGGTCTTGCTAGCTAGGGACAATGGGAGTTGTAGTCCAAAAACAGCTGGAGACCCAAGTTTGGGAAACACTGGTTTAAACCAATAACCCATTCCAGCTGTTTCTATGAGACTCAAAGGTCTTGCCCATCTTGACACTCTAGGACAGGGGTAGCCAACATGGTGCCTTCTAGATAATTGTTGGACTACAGCTCACATCATCCCTGACTATTGGCCATTTTAGCTGTGGTTGATGGGAGCTGGAGTCCAGCCACATCTGGAAGGCATTCTTTTGGATGCTGTGTTCTAGAACCTCTCAAAGCTTCATAGAAATTTGCCTTCCACAAGGTCAGACTATTATGTATTCTGAGCTCTCCAAGGTCTCCTATAACCTGCTACTTGAGCCTTTTATACTGGGAGCTAGGAGGGACTGAGTAAGGGGACGTAGGTGGCGCTGTGGTCTAAACCACTGAGCCTCTTGGTATTGCCGATCAGAAGGTCGGTGGTTCGAATCCCTGCGACAGGGTGAGCTCCCGTTGCTCGGTCCCAGCTCCTGCCAACCTAGCAGTTTGAAAGCACGCCAAAAAAGTGCAAGTAGATAAATAGGTACTGCTCCAACGGGAAGGTAAAATGCCGTTTCCGTGCGCTGCTCTGGTCTCAGCGTTCTGTTGCGCCAGAAGTGGTTTAGTCATGCTGGCCACATGACCTGGAAAAACTGTCTGCAAACAAACGCCGGCTCTCTTGGCCTGTAAAGCGAGATGAGCACCGCAACCCCAGAGTTGTCTGCGACTGGACTTAATTGTCAGGGTCCTTTACCTTTACCTTTAGGAGGGACTGAAACTACTTTTTATTCAGTGGAAAACCTGCTCCTTGATCTTAGGAACGATCATGCAAATATTAGTTTGTGGCATCTTAAGAAGTGTTTGGATGCATAGTGAACAAACAACTTTTCAAAAGATGTAGAACAATTTATTCCATAACTGTGAATGATATTTTCCCCAGTCTACCACCATGTAAAATAATTGTTATTTTCATGATTTGACATATGGCACCTTGTATCAGGCCTTCACTTCTCTGCTGTGCTAAGTCATCAATAAATCACCAGTTACATAGACTTGCTTCCTAAGTAGTAGGTGCCTGCTCCCCCCCCCCCCGCATTGTCCAATGCACGCATCTCTCGGAGGAATATTCTTGGCAGATATGATGGCTGGGGTATTGAATGTAAAATGAATGTCAATTTATGTTAAGCAGTCATGATAAATATATAGAACCTCCTGAGATGGCTCAGTTTGCAGTTGCTGCAGAAAAAAGCTGAATTGCGCATATTCTGCAAGCAAATGTGGTGAACTGCCAAGAGGATTTGCTGTCTTAACAGTCTGTGTATAAGCCTCCTATTTTAAGGATTGTATTAGTAGTTCGGTTTGCTCTTTTAGCAGCCCAGAATGATTACTGTAATGACTTTTGTTTGAGTGGCAAGCTATTTATTGGAAGGAAGGAAGGGGGATATGAGGCAAGGGTCCACAAATCCACTAGCTGTGCTTATCATGGTGAGAGTTAATCACTCTCCACTGGCAAGTCGTGGGAGGAGCCAACGCCTTCCTCTCATTCATGGAGCTAGAGAGAGGGAAGATTCTCATCCTTGCAGCTGTACAGTGGTACCTCGGGTTACATACGCTTCAGGTTACATACGCTTCAGGTTACAGACTCCGCTAATCCAGAAATAGTAGCTCGGGTTAAGAACTTTGCTTCAGGATGAGAACAGAAATCGCACGGCGGCAGCGGAAGGCTCCATTAGCTAAAGTGGTGCTTCAGCTTAAGAACAGTTTCAGGTTAAGAAGAGACCTCCGGGACGAATTAAGTACATAACCAGAGGTACCACTGTATTGTCCTCCCTATGTTTTCCAAGTGCCTTGGAAAGGCGGTGAGACCAGCCAAAACCTAGCCCTTTTCTTGAGCTCGGGAGCTGGAGACTGGTCATTCCAGAAGTTCTTTTGCTGTTTATCTGCAGGCATAGCACAACTGTGGGGATGATAAGCTCAGCAGAAGGGAGACAGACCTGTGGACTGTTTTCACAGGAGTGCATGTCTAGTTTCTCCAGGCAAATGCCCTCTCTGCCCCAGGTTTGAAAGAGGGATTTCAAAGCACTTTCTTTGCCAAGTTAGTGTGTCGTTGGGTGTAAGCCCCACAGGACTCGGTGAAATTTAATTCTGAGTAAACGTGCATTGGGTCAAGCTTCCTTAGAATTTCATTCAAAGGGGTTGTTCATCTTGTAGTGAGGTACCTTTCGCCACTGGAATTATAATGTTGGCTTTTTCAAAGTTCACCAGCTTCTTGCAAGGGTTTGGCTGCAGCTTCAGTTAGTCACTACTGTCCTATTCTTGCGAAGCAGCAACAAGTACCAATTTCTTGCTTGTTTCTAGAATAGCGGCTTCATTTATTTAGTCCCTGGGCTTGTTGTTCCAGCAATGAAAATGGTGCTGTGGAGCAGGGGGACAGCGCAGCAATTTGTTTTGGTGCCCTTAGCTGTAGGGCCGCAGCTTAAGAAAAGGAAGCGGAGCTGGCTTTGCCATTTCCAATTTCTGTGAGCTTCGTTCTACCAGAGTTCCCACGCCCCGTATTCCAGCGGATCCTGCATGACTCCTGCTATAACTACCGCTATAGCGTCGTTGTTGAAATCTCTGTTTAGTGCACAGTGTTCTCCAGCTTGTAATGCTCAAATTTATTACCGTTTGAGTTCCATTTCCCCGAAGTGTTTCTCCTGCTCAGAATGGTAAATGAGATTATTTTTACTTCAATAACATTGCAAAAACATGACCCTTATTTTCTGTTCCCTGTACAGAACCCCTGCCTGGTTATTTTTCATTTTGACCAATGCAGTCTTCTTCTCTCTGGTCTCCTAATGTCTCGCCACTCATGTCCATCTTGTGGTGTGCTGTCAAAATTATTCACCTGACTCATTGCTCTGACCATGTGGTACCCCCTCCTCAAATCCCTGCACTGCTTCCTGTCCACTGTTGGATCCTGCAGAAGCTTCTTGTCTTTAACTTCAAAACTTTCCTTGGCTTTCCTCACCCATCCATTAGTTCTTGGACCCTATATCCCGATATAGATGATACTACAGTGGAAGACAGGAGTGCCTGGCGTGCTCTGGTCCATGGGGTCACGAAGAGTCGGATACGACTAAACAACAACAACAACAAAGGCTAAATGATATTTAGGCAAGATAAACAAGAGTCAGACACGACTAAACAACAACAACAAAGATGATACTGTTCCACTATTAATTATTTTGAGCTTGCACGATCTGCATTCAGTCAACTACGTGCCCAAAGTCAACTTCCTTCCAAATGCATGCTCGGATGTTCCTCAGCGTTAACCCCTAATTTCCAGTGCAACTGTTTAGTACCACCAGTAACATTATGAAAAGGAAGAGAACTCATGGAAACCAGAGAAGCCTTTTCTGAATTATCACTGATAACGGAGTGATCACGTTTTCTGAATTAGCATTTTTCAGAAGTGACATGGGCTCTGCTTAGAAAACTTAACATTTAAGATATGGGCAAGACTGTTGGCTTTTTGCAGTATAGTAACGCTGCAGAGAGCTTGCTGGGGAGACCATGCATTAAAAAGGGACTCAAAAAGTACTTAAAGAAGGTTTTAATAAGAAAAACAAAAACTCCATTTACACTAAATATATTAACAAACAGACATGACCCAACCACCAACCCATCCCCCAGGGTAATGGGAGAGCTAGGTGCTGCTCCTTATATACTCTACCCAATTGCTGACATAGTTTAATCAGTACAACTCAGCAGCACCTGCTATGTTTCACAGCTGTAAAGCTGGGTCTCGTTAGTTTGCTCTGGCCCTTGCTCCGGCCCCTTAAAGACACACACATCGGGTGGAACAATGATGAACCTTTACATGTAAAGAAACCATTCAACAAAGACAGGGTGGTGTGGAAAGTGTAGGGTTCAGAGTACGTGGGCAGATAATGGGCACTAGAGGAGCAGGTAATGTGGGGCTCAGGTGATTTAGGTAAAGGTAAAGCGATGCCTGACCATTAGGTCCAGTCGCAGACGACTCGGGTTGCGGCGCTCATCTCGCTTTATTGGCTGAGGGAGCCGGCGTACAGCTTCTGGGTCATGTGGCCAGCATGACTAAGCCGTTTCTGGCGAACCAGAGCAGCACACAGAAACTCTGTTTACCTTCCCACTGGAGTGGTACCTATTTATCTACTTGCACTTTGACGTGCTTTCGAACTGCTAGGTTGGCAGGAGCTGGGACTGAGCAACGGGAGCTCACCCCGTCGCGGGGATTCGAACCACTGACCTTCTGATCGGTAAGCCCAAGAGGCTTTGTGGTTTAGACCACAGCTGTGCTGGTCCCGGGGGTAAGGTACCTTGGGTGTAGCAGAGTCCACACGAAGAGGGGCAAGGTCCGAGGTAGAGAGCCGGGCGGGGAACAGGTACGCTGGAACAGGAGGCTGTGCAGGGAACAGGAACACCGGATGGTCGGGAACAGGAGGCCGAGCAGGGAACAGGAGTACCGGATAGTCAGGAACAGGAAGCCGAGCAGGGAACAGGAGTACCGGATAGTCAGGAACAGGAGGCCGAGCAGGGATCAGGAACACAGGAAGGTCCGAAGCCAACAACGACGTTGCTCCCGCAACCTGGGGCCGGGCTGGCTGGGCTTTTATCCTCTTCTAAGGCCAGGGGCGGTCCCGGCCCCCAGGAGCCCCGCCTCCTCTGGCCTTAAGGCGAGCACTCCTCCTGGGGGCAACCAGTTCCCTTCGCCTCTCTGCCCTAAGCCTCTGCAGATCAGGAGAGGCCGAAGGGTTACTGGGCCCTGGAGGAGGCTCACCTGTGGCCACTGAGTCGTCAAGCCTCTCTGGGGCCAGAAGGGTTTCACCTGGGGCCAGCTCCTGATGCACTGCCACAGGTGCAGGTTCTTCAGCATCTAGGCCTTGCCCCAGTTCAGCCGGCCCTGGAGGCGGGGACTCTTGTGCAGGCTGGGATTCCTCTGTTTCATCCTCCGAATCGGAATCCCAGGCCATCACAACAGCGCCACCCACGTCAGGTGATTTAGAAATTGGCAAATGTAAGATAACTTTGGTTCAGGGGGAGTGGTGACTGGTTTGTTTTTTTGGGAGGGGGTTACGAAAAAGACTGAAACAGTCACCAGGAAAGGGTAAAAGGGTCCTTTTACCTTTGTTGTTGTTGTTTAGTCGTTTAGCCGTGTCTGACTCTTCGTGACCCCATGCACCAGAGAACGTCAGGCACTCCTGTTTTCCACTGCCTCCCGCAGTTTGGTCAAACTCATGCTGGTAGCTTTGAGAACACTATCCAACCACCTCGTCCTCTGTCGTCCCCTTCTCCTTGTGCCCTCAATCTTTCCCAACATCAGGGTCTTTTCCAGGGAGTCTTCTCTTCTCATGAGGAGGCCAAAGTATTGGAGCCTCAGCTTCAGGATCTGTCCTTCCAGTGAGCACTCAGGGCTGATTTCCTTAAGAATGGATAAGTTTGATCTTCTTGCAGTCCATGGAGCTGTCAAGAGTCTCCTCCAGCACCATAACTCAAAAGCATCAATTCTTCGGCAATTAGCCTTCTTTATGGTCCAGCTCTCACTTCCATATGTCACTACTGGGAAAACCATAGCTTTAACTATACGGACCTTTGTTGACTAGGTGATTTCTCTGCTTTTTAAGATGCTGTCTAGGTTTGTCATTGCTTTTCTCCCAAGAAGCAGGCGTCTTTTAATTTTGTGGCTGCTGTCACCATCTGCAGTGAATGGAGCCCAAGAAAGTAAAATCTCTCACTGCCTCCATTTCTTCCCCTTCTATTTGCCAGGAGGTGATGGGCCCAGTGGCCATGATCTTCGTTTTTTTAATGTTGAGCTTCAGACCATATTTTGCGCTCTCCTCTTTCACCCTCATTCACCTTTTACCTTACCTGTTACCAAATCAATTGGTTCATGCAGACAAATGGTGCTTTACCGAATGGCCTTTTGTGTGACAATTTGCACCAACGCTAACCTGTACCAGTGGACAAGATTTTGAAGTAGCAGCACTAAGCTTTAAAGAAGGCTCAGTTATAAATTCTGTTACGCACCAATGCATCCAATTTAGGTCAGGTTGGGAACTTTCCAACCTGGTGTCAAAGCTCAAACTTTGCTAGCCTAGACTTGCTGTTTAGTCATGCTATACAAGACAAGGCTGCTCATCCCTCCCCTTCCAGTATCCATGGCGATTGCCTTCTGGGCTCATTTCAAATTTGTGATGATAACACCTGGCATCCCTAAGAGATGGTCTCTATCCATATACAGTCTTTAAGATTGGCTAGGGATGTTTCCCCTTGATTTCCAACCAAGTCAGAACCTGTGTGACTTTCAGAAGGAGTACAAGGCTGAAAATGAATAATTAGGACAATAAGCACATTGTTAAGCTAAGGTTACCCTTCCAATTAAGTACAAAAATTGCAATTGTTTTCATAGGTGTGGGTGGGTGTTGTTGTTTTTTTGTTTGTTATTATGTTATGCATTTTTTTGTTTTTATATTTTAAACCACCCTGTGATCCTTTGATGAAGGGGTGGTATAGAAATACAATAATGGTAATGATAATGATGACGACGACAATAATAATAATAATAATAATAATAATAATAAGAAGAAGAAGAAGAAGAAGAAGTGTGCTTGGAGCACTTGGAGTTCTTTGGCTGCAATATCCTTTTTTCAAAAACACTCCCACCGCAAAATGATTCTGGACAAAGCCATACCTGCAGAGTAGATTTATTGTGTTTGGAATTACCTTGGTATTTCTTCTGAAAGCAATCCATTGCGCTTTGTTAAAAGGTAAACACAGCTTTCAGTTTGAGGAAGGCCAAACTTAACCAATACTTATATGTACCAGCTGAAACCTAATCTATATTAGAAATCTCTATATAAGATTTCAGTCATTTCTCTGTAATGTTGCCCACTGCCTAGATGTCTGAAACGGGTTGCAGGGGGGTGGGAATCACTGAAGCTGAATGTTCTGTGCTTCAGCCGAGACAAACAAATGTTATATATATGTGTGTGTGTGTATGGTGCCACTGATGCATTATGATGTGGTAATGATTTTTAGTGGCAGAAAGACTGCTGGCTCTGTACATTTGAAGTTGATTTGTGCTTTCAATTTAAGTTTGCTGAGAGATTTTTCTCTTTGTTGAGTTTCAGGTTAGGTTAAGACTGATGAATTATTAGATACTTTAGTTTCCCCGAACAGATGGCCAACAGCAAGCATTTTAAGTTTAATAGTTATATTAATTAAAGCTTCACTCCGAACACTGCGGTTGTCACATGAATCAGGAAGTATGGTTTGTCCTGTACTGGAGATCCTTATGAAATCCTTGTTTGTTTGGTATTTAGACTTAAAGATGTGGAGCCTTTTTGCTCGTGAAGTTTTATATGAATGAATTCCTTCCCTTTAAAGAGCAATACAGCTCCATTTTGGGATTTGGAAAACAGCTTTATTCTGCTGAATTAAATTGGGCTTCCGAACAAGTGTGGTTCAGAGTTGTTTAATCGGTAAGCCACTTAGAGACCTGGGTGATCCTTGAACACTTGGAGGTTGGGGATGGGGTCAGTGGGTGCAGCACCAACCACCCATTCCTTAGTCCGTTTACACCCAAATAAAATTTGAAGATTTTACTTCTTGATGCGTCAGCTTAAAAAGCAAGAGAAAAGAAAAGGAAAAAACCTAGGATTTCCCCTTGTCTCCTTCTGTTATTATGTATTAGATGTCAGGAGCTCATCCTACTCTCGAGTAGGACCCTGGCAGAGACACATGCCCGACTGGCATGTTCCCTCCCTCCTGGTTGATCGTTTGGGAGCTTCAAAAGATTTCTTCTGCCCGATCATCACAGTGACCTATGCCAACAGACATCGGCACACTTAGGGATCCGCAGAGTTTGCACATCATGCGCAACAGACCTCAGCAACTCAGCATTTTGGCTAATATACTTTATTTACATATAAGCACACACACGGAGCACTGCAACATGACTCCCTCTCTCTCTAGCATCCGACAGCAAAGAGAGAAAACAAAGGACAATAGTCCCACTTCACGGAACACAGCAACACAAACATCCTGTCTCCATCACTTCCCACTCTGTGGAGTCAAAACATAAACCGTCATGTGAAAGACAACAATCCCATGACTGCAATCATGGAGCAGGAATTCTAACATTAAACCCCTGATATGCATACTTTATTGCTTGATGTAGTTCCCACATTTTCTTTTCAATCCAACACTGGCGATCTTGAAGTCTTGCAAAACAAAAGTGTTGGGAATTGCGAAAAGCTTAAATTAAGCAAGCCTAGAGCCTACAAATCTTGTTGGTGTAAAACCAAAGGTGGGGGAGCTGCTGTACTTTGGGATGGATGCACCCCTCCCCCTCCACATCCCACCCTTCCTCTGCTGCAGCTCGTCTTGGGAGGAAAAGCATTCTGTTTGAAGTAACCGAAGGCTTTTCTCAAGCCTGAAGGCAGCCTGGGATGTGTTGGGCAGAGGGGAGAATTACATTTGGAGAGGGAAGGGTTAACCTAATAGCTGTTGTGGGGGGTCAGACTGTCTGTGTTTATTTGGATCATGTCCCTCCGTAGGTCTGCATAGACAGACAGACAGACAGACAGACAAACAGACAAACAAACAAACAAACAAACAAACACATAAACAGATTAGAGATCGATAGCCAGACAGATAGATAGGTGGGAAGCTTTACCAAGAGATCAAGGTAAAAGTCAGATCCAGTAGAATTAACTTGAGCCTTGAAAAGCTGAAAGAGGACGTGGGAAAGAGTGTCACGCTTCTAGCTTTCTCCTTCAGCTTCATGTACTTTTCATGACTAAGGGGGCAGGGAGTGGAGAGAGCTTGAAGTCTTTGTGGGCACCAGGGGAAGACCTCAGGGGCACCATTGCACTCACGGGCACCGCCTTGGTGACCCCTGGACTATATTTAGGGTTGACTTATCCATTAAGCCCAAATCGGTTCGGCTGAGCAAAAAAACTAAGCAGAAAATAAACATCACAAGATTGTATTGTGAGCACTTCATTAAAAACGACAACTACTCTTTTTTCTGTATGCTTGCTTCCGCGGCAGCATCTCACTCGCTCCAGTGCTGGGAAAATAGGGAGATGCTTGTAACACCCCAATCCTCACAGCAAGGGAAAGCACCTGAGCTTGTTCTCTACCTTGCTACTGCACATTCCAGAAGCTTTCTCTCCTTGCGCCCCCACTGCCCACTTGCACTTGTTTATCTTGCCTAAATATCATTTAGCCTTTGTTGTTGTTTAGTTGTTTAGTCGTATCCGACTCTTCGTGACCCCCTGGACCAGAGCACGCCAGGCACTCCTGTCTTCCACTGCCTCCCGCAGTTTGGTCAAACTCATGCTGGTAGCTTCGAGAACACTGGCCAACCATCTCATCCTCTGTCGTCCCCTTCTCCTTGTGCCCTCCATCTTTCCCAACATCTGGGTCTTTTCCAAGGAGTCTTCTCTTCTCATGAGGTGGCCAAAGTATTGGAGTCTCAGCTTCAGGATCTGTCCTTCCAGTGAGCACTCAGGACTGATTTCCTTCAGAATGGATAGGTTGGATCTTCTTGCAGTCCATGGGACTCTCATGAGTCTCCTCCAGCACCATAATTCAAAAGCATCAATTCTTCAGCAATCAGCCTTCTTTATGGTCCAGCTCTCACTTCCATATCATTTAGCCTATCCTATAACAATTTAGGGGACGCGGGTGGCGCTGTGGGTAAAAGCCTCAGTGCCTAGGACTTGCTGATCGAAAGGTTGGCGGTTCGAATCCCCGCGGCGGGGTGCGCTCCCGTTGCTCGGTCCCAGCGCCTGCCAACCTAGCAGTTCGAAAGCACGTCAAAGTGCAAGTAGATAAATAGGGACCGCTTACTGGCGGGAAGGTAAACAGTGTTTCCGTGTGCTGTGCTGGCTCGCCAGATGCAGCTTTGTCACGCTGGCCACGTGACCCGGAAGTGTCTCCGGACAGCGCTGGCCCCCGGCCTCTTAAGTGAGACGGGCGCACAACCCTAGAGTCGGACATGACTGGCCCATACGGGCAGGGGTACCTTTACCTTTATAACAATTTAGAGTATAAGAGAATGTTTGTTGTTTGGGATTACATATATTGCCGTACAGTATGTGTACAGTAGTTTGCAGGGCATGAAATGGAAGGTTGCACGGTGCCCTAGTTTTTCCAAGTTGGCACTCTTCGAGCCTTTTGGTTTTTTCGCCTACCTCGTAGCAAACGTCACAACTTTTGGTGTTGGCGGTTAGGCATTGGCAGGGGTCAATTGTTATGCAAATGAAGGGGGGAAGGAAAAGCCATCACCTTCCCCAAAAGAAAAGGGTAGTCCGGTAGAGGACTCCGGGGGGCGTTGCCTTGTCCGAAACCTTGGGAGGTAAGAGCCTCCGGCACGCCCCAGAGCGGTGACACCCGCTGGGATCCTAGTTGGCGTACTTCAACAGGACTCCCACGGCTTGTGGACAACCCTTCCCGGTCCCCATGCCGGGTAGTCGTTAGGAGCCAATGCCTAAGGCCAATACCTTTCAATTCTGTAATCAATAAAGTTGTGGCCTTTTCATGCCCATTAACCTTAAATACCGTGTCTAGTGTCTTTATTTCACATGGGGGAGGGGACTTGCCACGCAATTTAGAGTATAAGAGAATGTTTGTTGTTTGGGATTAAATATATTGCCGTACAGTATGTTTACAGTAGTTTGTAGGGCATGAAATGGAAGGTTGCACGGTGCCCTAGTGTTTGTGTGCAAGCATGCGGATGATTTTACATAGATCGCCAACGTGGTGCCCACAGGTGCACATGAACTCTCAGAGTTGCTCCCCCCCTTTCCTCCACTGAAGGAGGCCATCTTTAGCCAATAGACTTTCCCCCAAGCCTACTTGTGATGTAGGAGACTGTTTTGGGCAAGCTACATTTGGGGATGGGAAAGTTGTGGTGTTCACAACAGTTTCTCAGCTTTTCAAATATGCTCACAGGTCCCAAGGGGTTAGCAACATGAATCTGAGATTTCTAATCCCTGCAGTATAAATAAGGTTTCTTTCCTAAATTTCACTTGTTCGGAAGTTTTTGCTTCAAAGTTCTAGTTACAAAAGTCATACATTCCCATCTCAAGAATGAGCACCTTCAATATTTCCTTTAAACTGCTCTGTTGGAGTTTCTTTATTCGCTAACATTTTAGTATATTCAGTTTTGATCATAGAAATATCCCACTAACTTTTTTTGTCTCTGGGCCATTGAATTATCCCACTATAATATCCTGTATGTGCTTTGCTTTTAACTGATTTGACCCATTTAATGTTCTTCACTGCATGGATAAAATGGAGGTTTTTCCTTTTTCTTTTTTAAACTCTCTTAGCCTTTCGCAGCACGCTGTGGGGGAAACAACAGTGCCATTTTGCATTATTGTTGCCTAAAAAAAAAAGAACTATTGAAAAATTAAACAACTGTTTGCAATTGCAAATGTTAACTGTTTCTTTTCCTGTAAAAATGATCATTCAGTTGGCAGCTTGAAATGCATATATTTTAAGCTGTTAACTTTATCCAATCTCGGTTTTCAGAGAATAAAAAGGCATAGAATCATAGAATCATAGAGTTGGAATAGACCGCAAGGGCCATCGAGTCCAACCCCCTGCCAAGCAGGAAACACCATCAGAGCACTCCTGACATATGGTTGTCAAGCCTCTGCTTAAAGACCTCCAAAGTAGGAGACTCCACCACACTCCTTGGCAGCAAATTCCACTGTCAAACAGCTCTTACTGTCAGGAAGTTCTTCCTAATGTTTAGGTGGAATCTTCTTTCTTGTAGTTGGATCCATTGCTCCGTGTCCGCTTCTCTGGAGCAGCAGAAAACAACCTTTCTCCCTCCTCTATATGACATCCTTTTATATATTTGAACATGGCTATCATATCACCCCTTAACCTCCTCTTCTCCAGGCTAAACATGCCCAGCTCCCTTAGCCGTTCCTCATAAGGCATCGTTTCCAGGCCTTTGACCATTTTGGTTGCCCTCCTCTGGACACGTTCCAGTTTGTCAGTGTCCTTCTTGAATTGTGGTGCCCAGAACTGGACACAGTACTCCAGGTGAGGTCTGACCAGAGCAGAATACAGTGGCACTATTACTTCCCTTGATCTAGATGCTATACTCCTATTGATGCAGCCCAGAATTGCATTGGCTTTTTTAGCTGCCGCGTCACACTGTTGGCTCATGTCAAGTTTGTGGTCAACCAAGACTCCTAGATCCTTTTGACATGTACTGCTCTCAAGCCAGGTGCCACCCATCTTGTATTTGTGCCTCTCATTTTTTTTGCCCAAGTTCAATACTTTACATTTCTCCCTGTTAAAGTTCATCTTGTTTGTTTTGGCCCAGTTCTCTAATCTGTCAAGGTCGTTTTGAAGTGTGATCCTGTCCTCTGGGGTGTTAGCCACCCCTCCCAGTTTGGTGTCATCTGCAAATTTGATCAGGATGCCCTTGAGTCCATCATCCAAGTCGTTGATAAAGATGTTGAATAAGACCGGGCCCAAGACAGAACCCTGTGGCACCCCACTAGTCACTCTTCTCCAGGATGAAGAGGAACCAAGCCAAGTTGTTTTTAAAACTAGCAGAAAACTAGTCTTGATTATTTTTTTTTATGCAACTTTGGAATTCTAGGACATATTATATGATATGACAAGGTTTGTTCTATGGTTTGTCGGGGAGAGCTAAAACACAACCACTGGTCTGAACTACACACATGGCTTAGCTCAGTGCAGCAATAAAGTGACAGAGAGGCCTCGATCTCTCCAGGAGCTCAAACATTTGCTCGTTGCCACTGTGCCATGGGCTGGGCTAAGTGTTACTTGTGAACAAGGACATTGTGTAGATGAAAACAGTGCATGTATGCAAGTATTGCAGAAGAGCAGGCACTTCCAACTCAGAAGAGAATGTAAAAGAAATGGCAGTGATCTACCCATTGTCATTGGAGGAAGGAGGAGCGTGCATTTTTTTTTTGGGGGGGGTGCCAAGAGTTGTTGATCTTTTTTTTTTAGGGGGGAGTACCCTGAGTTTTTGGGAGTGGAAATCCTTAAGTTGATGAGCTTTTTTGGGGGCGGGGTCCCTTAGGTTGTTGAGCTTTTATGGAGCGGGGATGACAATAAAACAATCTCCTGAAAGTACAGCGCTGACATTGACACACAGCGCTAAAGCCAACATTGCTTCCGCTTGCCACCTTGACCTGCGCTCAATGCTACTGTGCAGCCAGTGGAAGAAACTAGGGGGCGGCGACATTACTTGCCGACGAACGACCGCGATCGACCAAGATCACCCGGCGATCTACAGTACCTGTCGATTGCGGTCGACTGGTTGGACATGTCTGCAGTAGAGTATACAGTGGTACCTCGGGTTACATACGCTTCAGGTTACATACACTTCAGGTTACAGACTCTGCTAACCCAGAAATAGTACCTCGGGTTAAGAACTTTGCTTCAGGATGAGAACAGAAATCTTGCTCCGGCGGCACAGCAGCAGCAGGAGGCCCCATTAGCTAAAGTGGTGCTTCAGGTTAAGAACAGTTTCAGGTTAAGAACGGAGCTCCGAAACGAATTAAGTACTTAACCCGAGGTACCACTGTATAATGAATCCTATCCTGTCCTCGGCTTTTTGTCTCCTTCCTTATCATGTATATTTTTCAGACCTGCAGCCACACAAAAGTCTACAGACGTGCCCTCACGCTTCTCCTTCCAGGTGAGCAAGATGCATTTCCAGGGTTTCCAGCCAGGAAAAAGGGCACAATGCAGAGCCCAGTGACCTAGGAAGTGAGGGCCAGAGAGTGGGAGTTGGATGGCCATGTTTGAGGTTCCCTACCCTTTGCCTGCCATGAGCTGGCTATCACAAAAGTTTTTGCTAAGGCACTGCACTTAAAACCTGTCCCCAGGTGGTAGATTTCACTGAGATTTGTTGCATGTGCCTCACTCAGCAGCCACAGATAATTTTCTGTTGCCGACAGTTATTAAAGCGCTCGCATCCTGCATTCCAGTTCTGCAAGGTGGCTACCACTATTATTAAAACTACAAATCTAGAAACAATAAAAAATTCAAAACGGCAACTAACATGATTTGATCAGCGGCGTCAAAAAACCCCATCAGGAATTAAAGGGGAAAAAAGACTTTAAAATGCTTTCCTTGTGATCAGACGCATTTGTTGGTTTACAGCTGATATGTGGAAGGAATTGAGATTTCTTTGAATTGGCTCACAAAAAGTCAGGCATGACGGATGGCTGAGCCAGACCAGAGTCTGGTGATGCAGTTCCTCCTGAAATTCCACCAGAGTGCCGGGGCCTCTCTCTGATTGGCTACAAAGTCAGCTCGTCACAGAAGGGGGAGGAGCAGCACCTTGGGAGGGAGAATAAAAGGAGCAGTTTCTGAGGGAGAGAGTTAGAGAGGGCTAAGGTTCAGGTTATGAGATAGGGCTTGATTTAAGAGGAGAGCTGGGGCTGGATTTGAGAAGATGGATATGGCTTGTTTTGAGATGGGAGTTAAGGAGTGAGGTAGAGAGTAGGAGAGGCTCTGACTGAGGGAGAACTGGTTCTGAGTTCAGTTAAACATCCACACTGAGGAGAATATTCATAGCGAGAGGACAGAGACTCGCAGCTTAGATAGGGAGACCGGGTTGAGGGTCTGGGAAACGTAGACAGACAGGAGCGTCCCCTGGGTCTGTTATGCAATTTTGGAATACCTCAGGAGTGAGATTGTTAAGTGAGTGGGTAACTGGGGAAAAGTGCCCCTCGCTCATGAACCAGGGTAATAAATCTGTGAAGGAAGCTGTTCTGCAATAAAAATATTTAACGGAACCACTTGTCCTAGCTAAGTTACAGAAACTGATTTAAGCATCTTACCAACTGATTAATAGCAACTGGAGTTTAAGAAGAGCTGTGCCTATACTTGTGTATTTAAGCCTGTGACATCTTTTTTGCCCACTTCTAGTAATAAGATAACTTCTCTTTGTTGAAAACACTTTTCTTATTTGTTTGATCAACTCCTGCCTGGGACTCTAAATCATTCAATTTCCCCTCACACAACCACCCCCCCTAGACATCCCGTGGTAAATTTGCAAAACTTCCTGTTAATTGGTGGACAATGAGGATTGTGCACTGTATTTAATAGGGGGCAGTTAGCGGGGCAAATCTGCCGCATTATTAATTGGCGATAAGTGGTTGGATCCGCTACATCAGGCACCCTTTGGTTTTAAATAGAATATGAGCTTGCAGGTGTTGGAAATACAAATGGGCAGCAGCAGGGCTGGGGGGGGGGGGAGGAGGGACAAGTGATGGCAATCTCTGATTTATCTCAACAGACTAGAAGACATTTATTAATTGCCTTTATATCCTGCCTTTCCTCCAAGGAGCTCAAGGTAGTGTACGTGGTTCTCTCACATTTTATCCTTACTGCAGCCTTCTGCGGTAGGCTGTGCGGAGCCCAGTGAGCTTCATGTCTGAATAAGATTTTGAACCCAGGTCTTCCCATTCCTGTTGCTGATGCCATAACTACTGCACCAGTTTCTTATCAAGATACAGTCTTGCATGTGTTTCAGCCTGTGCCAGTCATTATCCGACTCCTGTTTAGCACAGGAACCTCTGGTGTGGTTTCTTGGCAAGTGTGAATCTTGTTTAGACTCTGACCCTGAGCACCGCGCTGGCCTCTTGGCATCCCCTTGCCGATCAGCAGATTACCCTTCTGTGTATCTTTTGCTGCATACCCTTTATCATTATAATTGGCTTCTGAAGGGTCTGTTTCATCTAATCTCTTTGACAATCACAAACGCCATTGATTACCTTTAAGTCTGAAGAAAAAGTGAACTTGCCTTTTATTGCTCAGTTGCCTCTGAGGCCAACACAGGGCAAGCTCTTTTAAGAGTATGAAGTAAATATACTGGTGTCAGACCAATTTCGGTAAACGAGACTTCTGCAACCTGGGGCCCTCCAGATGCCCCAGCCAGCCTGGCCAACATTCAGGGGTGATGGGAGTTGTAGTCTAACAATATCTGGAGGGCACCAGGTTGTGGGTGGGCAGTGTAAAGCCTTGTCTCTTGGGGCCCAGAGAAAAACAGTGCTGTGAAAGCCAGCCAGCTCAACCAGCATCTGTTCTGCATGCAGAAGGTTCAGTCCTCTGCATCTCCAGGTAGAGCCAGAAACCCTGGGGAGCCACTGCCAGTCAGTGCAGACAGTACTGAGCTAGTTGTACCAGTGGCCTGACTCTGTATAAGGTAACTGTTGGGAAACTCTGTACGTGCAGCTAGTCACACAGAGTCAGTTAAGGTTTGGCAGACAGTCAGAACGTCATGTCTGCCTGGTGATAACAGAGACATGGAGACAGCTCCCTGATTGGTCAACCTCTCTCAAGGGAGTGATAATTAATGGCCTACTAACTGGAATGTGTTGGTTCGTAGTTCAGAGTTCAGTAGTTCAGTTGTTCTGTGTCAGTGTAGGAGTTGTAAGTTGTGTATGAGAGAGCTAGCTAAAGATCTGTGTTCTGTTCCTGTAAATAGTCCACTGTATATAATAAACACCTAAATACAAGTTCCTGGTTCCTGCTTCGTCTATCCTGTCTGCAGCCAAGTTGCCAATTGCTTCCGTGGATTCTGCGTGTACTCTGCTAGGTCTGGCTAAGGTCCTGCAACTAGTTGGAAAGTTGCGAAACACCAAATAGGTTTTGCCAATTGTAACTTCTTATGCTCCTATGAAATTATATCTTCCTCCCGTGTCAGTGGCACCGGCTCACTGGCTTCGAAAAAGAGAGGAAGGCAGCTGAGTGAAGAGGAAAGGTTTGGTGTGCAGAGAGCAGGCAGATGGTGCACAAGCAGGATTGGGCCTTCTGACAGGTAGTGGAGCCCATCCCTTGGCAGAGGAGAAGCGATTAGGTCTTGAGGAGGGAGAAAATGAGCATGGTCTCAACAAATCTTATGTGCTCTGTAGAGAATATCTCATGCAGTCTTGGTATCTCATTAGAAAAAACACCTGCTTACAAGTTGGGATACTGGGTGTAAAATACTGAATTTTGTGACTTTCTTATATGGTCAGTCTTTAATGGGATATTTGTTTGTCTACTTTGAAAGAACAGAGAAAAGTGTGCAGCACAGCCTCTCCCCTCTCTTACATACACTTACACACACACACACACACACACACACACACAAACACACTTCTTGCGAAAATTGCCTTTTTATAGTTAATCGTTTAAGTACACCAAATATCTTCTAAGTAATTTACAGCCTGTCTTTTCAACTTTACTCAACCATCAGCTCTCTCAAAAACTCCCCTTTTCCAGATTCCAGCTGGGTATGATTTACTCTTTATTAGTCTAGTAAAATGTGACAGGATCATCAAGTCTTTCTGAAGAGTTATTTCCAACAGCATTTTTTAACACTTCTCTGCAAATAGGGCAAAATAAACTATATTGACAGCGTGACTTGCCTTGAATCTATTCTCAAAGACTTTGCAATACCTGATTGCTCAATATAGCATCTTTTTGAAGGTACAGAAATAGAGCAAAGGCCCATCAGTTGCCATGTCAAAGAATGATTTTTGTGTCCTAAGAAAGAATTAAGTTGCACCATGGGGAGCCCAAATTGAAGTTGTGTTGATTCATTGAGACAGCATGCAGTCAGGGTCTGGTTCATGCAGTTTCCTGCTCAGCACATACCCTCTTAGCATTCCCCAGAGATGTTCATGTGTGATAAAAAATAAGGCATGATTCAGACATTCAGAGATTTGATGGGGACTAACTTCTATGGTTATCTGCCCACCCCCCAAGCTACTGGATCACAGAAAATTACTCTTGGCCAATACACTTTGGTGTTTGGATTATATGATATGTTTGTCCATGACAGCCTCTCCCAACCCTATGTTGACTGTTGTGTATGTGCCACAGAAGTTCAGTCAAGCGCTTAAGTTCACCACAGGAAACAACTGTGTAGCAGAGATAGCTTTTACTTAGCATACACACACACTATAGATGCACACTACAGTTGCTGCAAGAAGTCTTCACTCTCTGAGCCCAGAGAGGGTTCCAGCTTATAAAATTCTTGCTGGGACAAAGTCTACACAGCAAGCGCAAAACCCAGTTGCTAACAAAGTCCTGCAACTGCTAGAATTCTCTCAATCCAGAAGTCTTGCAGGTTGTCCAACTTTTCTCAGATAAGCTCTTCACAAAGTCTTCCACACTTTCACAAGATTGTTCCAACAATCTCCGCATCTCCAAAAGATTCTCCTGTACTTCCCAACAATGGATGCTGTAACTTCAGCCTTGTCTACCCAATGCTACATGATAGTTTGCCCAGCAGCTCAGATAAGACAGTCACAAGACACCTGTAGCTATACTTTTCTTAACACCCCATTCCTTTCAGATGTTTTAGACTACAACTCCCACCATCCCAGCCAGCAAGCTGATGTAGACTGGTTCTCCCCAATTCAGGAATTCGAACACTAATTTATTAGGTATGCTAACTCTGATAGTAAGTTTAAGTTGACCTGAAAAACCAATTGTACTATGCAGCTTGAAAGCTAAATAGCAAAAAAAAGTGATCAAAAACCAAGTAGAAGATAGTAATCCTGCATGTTAATCCAACATTTTTATTGCCATGGGATATTAGCATTACGCTCTTAATACAAAACAGTAAATCAACATAATGTCTTGTAAAGAGACCCATTAGCATGTTAGCTGGGTATTACTGCTCTGATAAACTTTGAAGATATATTTGTTATTAAAATGTGCTAAAAATAATGACTATAACGCTGATAACTTTTGATTAATGGGATATCTTGATTATCCTGAAACCCAAAGTATAATTACAAGTTGTAATTCCCACCATCTATTCAAATGTTGTGGAAATTAAATGTCTTATTATTTCCGACCTTTATTACAATGATTTGTTATTGTTGTCTTATATGAACTAGCCAGAGAAGGGGAACCTGTGGCTCTACAGATTTTCCCATCAACCACATCCAAAATGGCCAATGGTCAATGGACTTTCCATACCTCTAAGGATGGATGGATAAGCCTATTTGTTCTCTGTGTCACTTTTGCATGTGTTCATTCGTAATTCTGTTCCATTCCCTTTCCACATTCATTTGCAGTTTATAAAACATATGTGTGAAGGTTTTCAAAGTATTTCTTATAAAAATTGAAATAGGCATTTCTAAATGTATTTTATCGAAGCAAGCATTTCTAAACATATTTTATCTCAAAGTATTCATTTTAAAACATATTCCTGCTTTTTGCTGAGCTGAGAACTACACTGCAACATTTGCTGAAGTTTGATATATGATGGGCAGCACTGTTGTGATCTGTGCACCATTGTGAAATGTGCAGATCAAGTCATTCATATTGAAATTTGCAAAGGTCTGTTTCCTCCAGCCTTCCTATACGCTTCTGATAGCAATTCACTTCATGGGAGCCTGTCTTAACTCTTGAACACTGTGGTTTGCAAACCAACCACTTGGATTCAGACCTACGCAGACTGATTGTGACCATCTGAACTCTGATTTTCACTAAAGTAAAGCTGGGCTGAGATTTAAACTAAACAGATACGTGGTTTAGGAGCGAGGGGCACCCTGTAAATAAAAGATGTCCTCTAAAAACTCTGCTGGGTTCACCGATTGCCTTATATACGGTATATAAAACTAATGCCTTGCTATGTGTGAATATGTAGAATCTTACTTCCAATTTCAGTCCACAGAGTCACCGTCATAATTCCATAGCAAAGTTATTTAATAGTAAGGGCATCAGGCAACTACTAAAGCTGCATTGCTTTTGTGGAGATGAAATATAAAGTATAGATGGCTGATAAGTGATAAGATTGTTTCTTGAACTAGCCGAGGATGATAAATGTGGCAACAGAAATCTTTCATGATCAGTTCCAGCGTTTTCAGGAAATTTTCAGGAAATTGTGCCTGCCACACACTAATTTATTGCCTTTAATATAGTTTCAGAATGCAAGGTTCTCTCCTTTTACTTTAAATCCAGTCTTGCAAGCTAGTCTAGACGAGATGTTTGGAACACTTAGCCTGTCCAAATTTGAAATACAAGCTTAAACTGCCGTTGCCAAAGGAAGAAGACAAGGTGATTGGAAGCCCGAGACCAATTATTTGGGTTCCCTTGACTCTTGCCCCTTGTGACCAATGAAACCTGCCTGGTCTAGGTTATGTGTGCTCTTCAGAACACCATATCAGGGCACCATATTGGTGAACCCTGCTCTGCACTGGTTCTGGATGATGGGCTTCTTCCTGAAGTGCGGAAGGAAATGTTATTTCATACATATTCTGAAATATTTGAATAATTGCAGGTTGGTCTCAAATTAACCACTCCCTCTTTAATTTTATTTTTTATAAAAAAACCCAAGGTGAATAAGTTGGCTGTGGTATGACTGCTTAATGAATTCCAGTGTAAGATAGACTTCCTGGAACATGCCAGCTGGGCTTTCGGGAAGGTGTCAGTACAGAGACAGCATTGCTTTACCTCTTTGGCGATCTGCATCTAGACATGGACAGAGGGCATGTAACTGTGTTCAATCTTTTCAGTCTCAGCATTTGACATGCTTTGCCACCTAATCCTTCTGAACTGTCTGAGATTGATGGGAAATGGGGACACCACTAATAATACACTAGCTGGGATCCTAACTAGTGCTCCATGGATGAAGGACTCCTTTTCTACATGGAGGAACCTGGAGTCCAGTGGAGGCATTTTTCATTGACCCACCCTTCCCCATGCAGACCCCCACATTGCCCCTCAGTATCCTCAAGAGCTTCCCCCAACACCCTGGAACAGATTTTCAAGGGGGCAAAGGGGGAAGGGGAGAGGGGCGAAAAATGCCCCCCCCTTCTGCTGGTCTGGTTTGTGGAATTACACCCATGGGATGCACCCACCAGTGGAACCTTAGTTAGGATCCAAGCCATATTTCTGTCAAAATGTGCATCCGTGTGTCACAGTGTGTATGTTCTCATGTATTTCGTTTTATATTTATATGCCACCTTTGCAACAAGGAGGCCAAGGTGGCGTACATACAGTAGTTCTCCTCCCCATTTTATCCTCACAACAACCCAGTGAGGTAGGTTAGGCTAAGAGACAACGAGTGGTCCAGGGTCACCCAGTGAGCTTTGTTGCTGAGCGGGGATTGGAACCCTGGTACCCTCGGGTCTTAGCCCAGCATTCGAACCACTGCTCCCCACTGGCACTCCCTTGTGTTTGGTTGCAGGCAAACACAGGGCTGCACAAAAGGCTCTTTCACGAATACTGCTGAATATGTATGTTGTTGTTGTTTAGGCGTTTAGTCGTGTCCGACTCTTCATAACCCCATGGACCAGAGCACGCCAGGCACTCCTGTCTTCCACTGCCTCCCGCAGTTTGTTCAAACTCATGCTGGTAGCTTCGAGAACACTGTCCAACCATCTCGTCCTCTGTCGTCCCCTTCTCCTTGTGCCCTCCATCTTTCCCAACATGAGGGTCTTTTCCAAGGAGTCTTCTCTTCTCATGAGGTGGCCAAAGTATTGGAGCCTCAGCTTCAGGATCTGTCCTTCCAGGGAGCACTCAGGGCTGATTTCCTGAAGAATGGATAGGTTTGATCTTCTTCTTGCAGTCCATGGGACTCTCAAGAGTCTCCTCCAGCACCATAATTCAAAACTGAATAAGAGCTGTTTGACAGTGGAGTGGTCTCCCTCGGGAGGTTGTGGACGCTCTTTCCTTGGAGGTTTCTAAACAGAGGCTGAAAGGCCATATGTCATGGATGCTTTAGCTGAGATTTCTGTATTGCAGGGGGTCGGACGAGATGACCCGGGGGTCTCTTACAACTTTACAATGCTATGACTCTAAGACCTGTTTCTGGTGCTAATTGAATGTGGTTATCTACCACTTTTATGTATGTCGTCCAGATAGGAACTACATCTAGCTTTGTCATCTTCATATGTTTTGTGCAGTTGTAGCCCAGGAGAGGATCTTCTCTGTATAGAATTTCCTCCTCACAGAGACTCATCTGGCATTGCAGGGGGTTGGACCAGATGGTCCTTGCTGTCCCTTCCAAATCTATGATTCTGTTGCTATTGGTGTCGATAGACTTCCTTCTGCAGAATAGCCCCGTGTCCTCCTGGTTGCCAGATATTCTATGGCTCTGAATAACGTTCCATCTTGAATGGTGTGCCGAGGCCATTTCCCACTTCCCGTTATAAACACAACTAATGTGGCTGCTTCACTTCCGAGCAGTTTCTTCATTTTAGCCGTTTGCATTCCAAGATGCAAAAGTGTTGCTTCCTAATGATACTCTCAAAGAGCTCTTAAAGTGACCGATCAGAAGCCACTGCTATTCCCTGTTGGCCCTTGCTGCAGTTGGTCGGCTCATCTTTTTTTAAGTTCATTGTATTTTCCTTTTAGGTTTGGGATGCTGTGGATCGGGGCCGTTGCTTGAAAACATACCTTTGCCACACCTGTGCCGTTCGAGCTGCCCAGTGGACCCCCTGTGGGAGAGGTGTTCTCAGCGGAGGGTTTGATTCTATGCTTCATTTAACCGATATTGAAACAGGTAAATGTTAATATAGGTATGTGTTTTGGCTTGCATGTGAAATACTATTTTCATACTACATGGAACATTCTGGGGCTTAAAATGTTATTTTAAAAGGTATTCAGGTCCTTAGAAAGTTTAGTTATTTTTAGTCAGTTTTAGTATTTTAACTTTTGTATGTTTTAAAGTAGAGTCGCAAACCTTTCTTGATTTTACTGTTTTACCTTCTATAAACTGCTTTCAGGTTTTTAAAAATCAAGCGGTGAATAAATTTTATGAATGAATAAGTAAAACACGGGAAAAAGGGCCAAACTACACATGACAGTAGTAAATGCATATTTGCATCTAAGGTGCAGCTTTTAAAAAATGCAAATTGAATCCGCTTTTTATTGGCTGGGTGGGGGGCAAGGTGAAATGTTAATTAATTGGATCAGAACAGTTATAGAAGGGAGATTTCATCATTTTCTTCAGTGCTTGGTTCCAAAGAAATTCCCTCCTTGGGAGGTAATCTCCTTTAAGCACTAGTGAGTGTCCTCTGCCTTCAGAGCGAATTCCAGCTTCAGAAGACAAATTTTCTTTGAGACATTAGCAAGAGAGGAAAGAGTTAAATTCCCCTCTCCACATGCTTTGATTCTTTTAATTATCAGGCCCCCACCCCACCCCAGCTGCTGCAATCTGCATTCCCCCCCCCCAATATTGGATGCTAAGACACATTTACTGCTGTGTCTAGTTTGGCCCTAAGTTGTACTGAAATCAATAGGTCTTGCTTCCAAACAAGACTGTTAAGGACGGCCACTTAAGCGTTTAATTACTTCATCAATCTGTTTTTCTAGGAGGCCTTTTCTAACTTTCCGTGGTTTGTTTGTTTAGTTACTTCCAGTGGTTTCTAAACTAATTCCTCCCATGCAAGCTTGACTGTTACATTAATGCTGGAGTTGCTCTGTCCCAACTCCTAGCAGTTCGAAAGCATGCCTGTGCGCAAGTAGATAAATAGGTACTGCTGTGGCGGAAAGGTTTCCGTGTGCTCAGGTTTCCGTCACGGTGTTCCCATTGCACCATAAGTGGTTTAGTCATGCTGGCCACATGACCTGGAAAGCTGTCTGTGGACAAACGCCGGCTCCCTTGGCCTGAAAGTGAGATGAGCGCCGCACCCCATAGTCGCCTTTGACTGGACTTAACTGTCCAGGGGTCCTGTACCTTTTTAATGCTGGAGTGCAGGGGCATGGTGGCAATCCAAACTAAAGGATGGCTAGTAAGCCATGTTAATATTATGTGGCCCCCTCATAGTACCTTTATATTACAGGGCTGTGTGTAGATGTTTGAATTTTTAAAAGGGTAGGAATTTCTCTTGATTTCTTTTAGAAACCAGCCATGAAACGAGCCAAAATGAAGATTGCCTGAACATAATTTTTCAGCGTATGCAGTGATAATCAATTCTTTCAGTTTTGTTATGGCATGTGTTTTTAATACTTGCGGCTCCAAGGGCATGCCATACTCCGAATATAAAATCCATTAAATCTTACGTTGGAGTATTCACATTTCTGGGTTAATCAAGCTTTCATATTACCACTTACGAGTTTTATGGATCCGCTTTGCTTGTAGTTCGGTGGGAGAGCGAGTAATGTACCGAAACTTTCTTTTCAGACAAGCCCATTTCTGCATTGTGTCTTTGGGTCATTTTCCTTCTCGCAGCCGCATTTCTCTGGTATTTTCTTTCTTGCTGTCATTATAGCGCAACGCCAATTGTAACTGAAGCTAATGGACTGAGTTCCCCGTGCTCGGAGCAGTGTACCCAGTGGCTTCTGTTGTTAGTGGATGCTGGAGACAAAAGTAAAAAATTGGCAGCTGCTTTTCTAAGCTGTATGGCCTTTATCTGCGCGTAAAGCATCAAGTGTCATACAAATTTGTTTTTGTATATGCCCTTCAGGAAGCACAGTGCACTTTATTATGTAAGATATGAAGTCAATTTAAAGCTGTTGTTACGTGAATTAACAAGCAAATTGGCACATGTGGAGAATTAGTTCCTTGGGTTGGCTCTAGGCAGATTTTTGAACCATCATCATTATCATCACTATTATTATTATTATTATTATTATTATTATTATTATTATTATTATTTGCACCCCACCCATCTGACTGGGTTGCCCCAGACACTCTGAGTGGTTTCCAGCATATACAGAAACATAATAAAACATTAAACATTAAAAGCTTCCTGATACAGGACTGAGACTTCCTAATAATAATAATAATAATAATAATAATAATAATAATAATATTTCATTTATATCCCTCCCTCCCCAGCTGAAGCCGGGCTCAGATACAGGACAGATGAGATGTATGCATGGGTATTCCTATCTAAAGGTTGGAAAGATAGGCCAAGAATAATAATAGAATCATTGAACTGTAGAGCTGGAAGGGACCCTGAGGATTATCTAGTCCAACCCCCTTCAATGCTGGAATAAGCAGCTGTCCCATATGGGGATTGAACCTGCAACCTTGGTGTTATCAGCACCATGCTTTAAGCAACTGAGCTATCCCGTCTGACTAAAGAGAATAAAGACTTCTTTGCTGCTGGCCTAAAGGATGGGATTAGATCTAATGGGTTCAAGTTACAGGATGGCAGATTTCAGTTGAACATTAGGAGACACTTGTTAATGGTAAAAACAGTTTGTCAATGGAAGCAATATCTTGGGGTGGTGACCGGGGAGGTCTTGAAGCAGAGGCTGGACAGCCATCTCATGGGGCTTCTCTAGGTTTGGATTTTATGCATAGAAGAGGAAGTTGGACAAGCTTGCCTACAAGGCTCTATCAAACTATTATCATCCTGCCTGGAAAGGGACAACTATAGCACAGTGGTAAATCACATAAAGTGTATGCATCATAAAGAAGGCTGATCGCCGAAGAATTGATGCTTTTGAACTATGGTGCTGGAGGAGACTCTTGAGAGTCCCATGGACTGCAAGAAGATCAAACCTATCCATTCTTCAGGAAATCAGCCCTGAGTGCTCACTGGAAGGACAGATCGTGAAGCTGAGGCTCCAATACTTTGGCCACCTCATGAGAAGAGAAGACTCCCTGGAAAACACCCTGATGTTGGGAAAGATGGAGGGCACAAGGAGAAGGGGACGACAGAGGACGAGATGGTTGGACAGTGTTCTCGAAGCTACCAGCATGAGTTTGACCAAACTGCGGGAGGCAGTGGAAGACAGGAGTGCCTGGTGTGCTCTGATCCATGGGGTCACAAAGAGTCGGACACGACTAAACGACTAAACGACAACAACAACAACAGATCACATGCACTGCATGCAAAATGCCCCAGGATCAATCCCAGGCAACTCCAGATAAAACTGGGAATGACTTCTGCCTGAAACCTTGGAAGAGTTGTTGCCAGTCAGTGTTGACAATACTGAGCTAGGTAGACCAACTGACTGATTTGATCTAGGGCAGCTTTCTAAATCACTGGGTAAGTAAGACTGCGCCGAGGTTCTGTAAGATAGGCAGGTGAGAATAAGTGGTGCTCGGAATCAACCCCGCCTGAAGAAGCAGCTTTCAACGTCATATTAAAATGTTTATATTTAAACAGGCATTTCAATTCATTGGCTTTTGACTGAATTTTACAAGATGCTTCCGTTTTATATAGCTTGGGAATTTTTCAGTGTATTATCATGCATCTGTTATGTGCGTGTGTGTAAGAGAGAAAGACACACACAGAGAGAAGCAGGTTCAAACAACACAGCCAGTTTACTCTGAACACCTCCCTTTTTCCTTTCTTGTTTATTGTTACTCTGCATTTCTCACCGATACGTCAGTAGCGCTTTCAGTAAAAGAAAAAATCGGAACAAGAACAACCCAGCTTGTTACTGGAATCCAAATTGGGTGCATTCTCACTTGAAAAACATGAAGCCAGCTGTACAGATTAGAGCAGCCTTATTTCACTGAACCGTTCATTCACCTCTCTCCACTGCTCTTCACCAGCGCGGAGCTTATTTCAGCGTTTGATTAACTTCGCTTAGATGTCTTCCATCCACGGCTTCATGAGCAAACTTTTCTCCCTTAATTACTTTTTCCACGCAGGCTTGGAGGAATTGTTCCTTGCTCAGGCCTCCGCAGCACTTCAGGCCCGTGGACTGATGGAGTCCTTCTCCCTCTTCTGCCACTTGTGTGGAGAAGGTTGAAGTGCCTCCTTTGCTTGGAACCCTTCCGTGCTTTCTGGGGACAAGCAAGGTCCTACCTTGCAGGGCTGGCATCAAGGGCTTGGTGTGGTTGGGCATCTGCTGAGGGCCAAGCCTCGTGGTGTGATGGGAGCACTGACAGGAACCCTCTGAACCATTTCCTCTTCCACCATTTCCTTCTCTTCCTCTTCCTCCTTTTCACCCTTGCAACCTGCTTGATGGTGGGAAGCAGGAGGAGGAGGAGATGCCATTGCCTGCTTGCCTATTGGTTCCCTGCCTGGCAAGCAAGTGATATGTGTGTGTGTGTATCTATATCTATATCTATATCTATATCTATATCTATATCTATATCTATATCTATATCTATATCTATATCTATATCTATATCTATATCTATATCTATATCTATATCTCTATAATCATAGAATTGTAGAGTTGGAAGGGACCCCAAGTGTCATCCACCCTCCAGAGCAGGAGAAAACAAGCTTGTTCCATCTTCCACTGACAACCCTTTATATATTGGAAGTTTGCTATCGTATCTCGTTGCAGTCTCCTCTTTTCCAGGCAAAAACATGCCCAACCATTCCCCAGTTGGGGCAACTGACTAAAATCATAGAATCATAGAATCATAGAGTTGGAAGAGACCACAAGGGCCATCGAGTCCAACCCCCTGCCAAGCAGGAAACACCATCAGAGCACTCCTGACATATGGTTGTCAAGCCTCTGCTTAAAGACCTCCAAAGAAGGAGACTCCACCACACTCCTTGGCAGCAAATTCCACTGTCGAACAGCTCTTACTGTCAGGAAGTTCTTCCTAATGTTTAGGTGGAATCTTCTTTCTTGTAGTTTGGATCCATTGCTCCGTAAACGGTTGTAAACGGTTCTAATTTTGGTTCCTCTGTTTCATTTTTGTTGGGTTGGTGTTGGTTAAATGTTTGGTTGGGGTTGGCAGTTACTTTAATTTGGGTATAGCTGTAAACTGTATTATTGTTGTTGTTGTTGTTGTTGTCGTCGTTGATTTTTATTGATTTATTGGTTGGTTTGTTGCTTGTATGGGATATCTTGTTTTTAAATGTTTGACGATTCGTTGTGTTTTATATGTTGTAAGCCACCCAGAGTGGCTGGGAAAACTCAGCCTGATGGGTGGGATATAAATTAAATTATTATTGTTCTTATTTAGTCCAACCCCTTGCAGTGCAGGAATCTCAACTAATGCACCCATGGCAGCAGTGGCGGACTTTGCGGGCCTCAAACTTCAGCATCGCCCTGTGCGACACCAAAATCCAGCATTCCTCTGCCTCTCTTGCTTCATTCTAAACGATAGTTGCGACATCCCCTGCGGCGATCCTGAAGCTCCAGGCCCAGTGTGACCAGAGTAGTCCTACTCCCCTAAATCCGTCTCTGATGGCCGATGGGCACCCAACCTCTGCTTAAAAACTTCCAGTGAAGTACAGTGGTACCTCTAATTGCAGACATCCGTTCTGGGGTGCCTTTCGCACCCCGAAAAGTCTGCGGAGCGCGATAGAGCATTTCTGCGCATTCGCGAAGCGCACAAAAGCGTTCTGCGCGTGTGCGCACAGCGAAACCCGGAAATATACACTTCCGGGTTTGCCGCATTTGCAACCTCAAAAGCCGCAATGTGAAGCAAACGCAACAAGAGGTATGACTGTAGAGTCCACCAGCTTCTGTTGGGATACTGCCCGGGAGACAAAGGCCATCATGCCCCCAAGCCGTCTCCGTTGCAATCCATCGACCTCCCGTAGATAACGCAGTATCAGTCAATTAGCGACACGAAGCCTCAGAAATAGCTTGCCACATTCCAGAGCTCGTGCACGCTCTTATCAGCAGAGTTCGCACAGCGAAAGATGCATGCAGGAGAGCATTATTTACAAGTTTATTCAGAACAAAGAAAAAACATGACTGCCTGCTTCAGTGTCTCAGACACAGAGAGAGAAAACGAAAGCACATACAAAACATAAACTTCCTGTGAACAGGAAATACGCAGACTCTGTGACTCACAAAGCCTGCTCCCTTTTAAGGTGGAACGGAAATATCCTAACAGCTTCCACGGAGCCCATTCCACTCTTGAATAGCTCTCACCGTCAGAAGGTTCCTCCTGGTTTTTAGTCGGAACCTCCTGTCCTGTAACTTGTAGCCACTGGTTCAGGTCCTGCCCTCCAGAGCAGGAGAAAACAAGCTAGCTCCATCCTCCACGTGACACCCTTTGCACAAAGCCTAGGTTCCGCTTTCCCAGCATGTAATTTTACATATTATTATTTTAGTCATTTTTGAGCATGTTGGTAACTCCTGAAGCTCAGCGAAACCCGGCATGCTAATGTAGTTTTGAAATTTATGTTTATGTGTTGTGGCATTTGCATAACAGCGAACATTTTTAATTAAACTGCCGTCTCTTTGTCACAAAGGAAACAATGCCATTGCACCTGCAGATTGCTGGGGCGGGGGGAATCTTGTTATTTGGAATCAAAGACTTGTAGGATTGGAAGGGATCCTGTGGGTCATGTAGCCCAAACCCCTGCAATGCAGGAATCTCAACTAGCGCATCCATGACATCTCTCCACCCAACCAGGACAGATGGCCATTTGCCTGCCATGAATGCAGTGTTCTGATTATCGCAACTGAACTGCCACTCTGGGATGATTTAAAAGCACTTTCTTTTGTGCACTGCAGATTGCCTAACATTATATTACATTAGAGTTCATGAATTAAATATAAATGCATGCCCGTCATAGATTTCTTGGGTCTAGATTTAAGAGGGAAATGTAGGTTACTTAAAGGTAAAGGTAAAGGTAAAGGACCCCTGACAGTTAAGTCCAGTCGCGGATGACTCTGGGGTTGCGGTGCTCATCTCGCTTTACTGGCTGAGGGAGCCGGCGTTTGTCCGCAGACAGTTTTTCTAGGTCATGTGGCCAGCATGACTAAGCCGCTTCTGGCGAAACCAGAGCAGCGCACGGAAATGCCGTTTACCTTCCCACCGGAGCGGTACCTATTTATCTACTTGCACTTTGACGTGCTTTTGAACTGCTAGGTTGGCAGGAGCAGGGACCAAACAACGGGAGCTCACCCTGTCGTGGGGATTCGAACCGCTGACCTTCTGATCGGCAAGCCCTAGGCTCAGTGGTTTAGACCACAGCGCCACCTGCTTACTTACTAGGTTACTTAGAGCTTGCTTTATGACTTTGCTTCATTTCTCCCCATTTGTATCCCACTTCAAGTGCTGCTTTAAAACAGAGAATGCCCAGATAAGTAAATTAGTCCAGAATCTGAAGAAGCCCTGTAGTTTTAATGGTGCTCAAGGTGCAGACAGAGATTTTCCTTATGCGCCCAATAATTAGGATTAAAAGTGGAGCCATCCATATCACTTCCACTTCTAGAAGGCAAAGCCATACTTTTCCTTCAATGGCCAGGGGCAGGGAACTTGTGACCCTCCAGATGTTGCTGGACTAAAGCTCCCATTATCCCTGAGCATTATCCCATTATCCCTGGGGCTGATGGGAGCTGTAGTTCAACAACATATGGAGAGCCATGGGTTCCCCACCCTTCATTAAGGCACAGGACAGCAGAACCTTCTTTGTGGTTTTCCTAGCAAATTCTGTTCAGCCACTTCATTTTTTTAAAAAAAGATTGTATTAAAACTTCTGGAGCCACTGCATGCAAAATGCGTGCTAAACTATTGAGTTATGGCTGCTCAACATAATTTAAATGATGATTTTAATGTGTTAACTGTTAAGTTGTGGGTGAACATATCAGATGACACAGCAATTCTTCAAACAGCTCTTGTTTCTTCACAGCCAGAACAGGACTGGGCTGAAGGGTTCAGCCAACCTGCTTGTCAGGGAACTGACATCGGAAGGAAGGGAGGTGGAAGGGCTCACACAGGTTGGGAGAGACTCAGCAGCTGAAGAGGGAACCAGCAGGGGGAGAGGAGGTGAGCCGAGGGAGGTGGAAGGGCTCACACAGGTTGGGAGAGACTCAGCAGCTGAAGAGGGAACCAGCAGGGGGAGAGGAGGGGAGCCGAGGGGAAGTGAGCAGGAGGGATGGCTCAGAGACACTTCCAGCGAAAACAGTGGGGAGGTTTCAGGACCTCCTGTAGGGACACCCACTCCTCGCCGGAAACTGCCACGTCGTGAGTCCAGGAGACGCGTTTCCGTTAAGGAGCTTCTATGCTGGAAGCGCTTCCGCAGACAGCCACTGTCAGACTCTACGAGTGATTAGAGCAGACATGTTTGAGGAGCTCTGTCACACACAGAGGTTTGTGGAGCCGCACAAACTCTGAGGGAGCACGATTTTACGCACAAGCAGCTAATCATCCCATCACAGCAGTCTGACAGTCTCTGTACGCTGCCTGTGCAGGAGAAAGCATCATGAGCGACCCGACCGGAACCGGAGGAGCAGGGGCTGGAGCTGGTCCAAGCTTGGAAGAAAGATACCGAGCGTTGGAAGTCCAACTTGCGCTGCAGACGGCGAGGCTTGAGGAGAGAAGGGCTCAGGATGCAGACACGAAGGGGAGAGCCACCCAGTTCCCCAGAAAGGTACCTGGATTGGTGCAGAAGTTTGGGGGGGACCCCAAGGACTACCATGCCTTTAGGACAGAGATGCAATATGCCCTTAATGTGCAGTTTGATGAGTTCCCTGATGAGGAATCGCGAGTTGCGTTCGTGATTGGGCATCTTGAGAAGGGCGCGAGGGATTGGGTTCGACCCCTGATGGCAACGCACAATGACGTCTTAAAGGACACTATGAAATTCTTTCGTGCAATGGATATCATGTTTTCCAGCGATATTGAGGAAGGGTTGGTGCGCAGACAGTTAATGGCTTGCAAGCAGGGAACCCGATCTGTCCGTGAGTACTGGACTGAGTTTACCATGCTGGTTCACAGATTGGGGTGGGATTTATCGGCGGCACCCATTCAGATGCTATTTGAAGAAGGTCTTTCTTCGGCTGTGAAAGACGAACTGTCCCGGAGCCCCAGGGCGGTGTCTATGGATCAGCTGACCAAATCTGCGCTGACCATAGGAGCGCGCCAGGAGGCAAGAGCCTTGGAGAGGCGGGAAGGGAGAGGGGAACGTTGGAAGGAGTTCCGCATTCCAGACATTCCTGAGCCAGCTTTCCCGCCGGCAGAGCCGATGGAAATTGGAACAGCGCGCGCGCGCGCAGTTTCAAAACCCAGTGAGGGGGCTAAGAAGGAGGGAAAGGGCGCCCGGAAATGCTATCTCTGCCAACAGCCAGGCCACTTTGCCAGAGTCTGCCCCCAGAGGAAGGAATGGCAAGGGATGGTGGGAGCTGTTGAGGGAGGAGAGCAGGGGGAAACGGAGCAGGTAAAAGCCAACGCCTGGTTGCCACAGTCGGGGCACTGCAGCCAGGCCAAAGAGCAGTGAAAGTGCCCGTGCCAGAAGCTCCTCAACCTGCTCTAGTGATTGAAGTGTCGCTAGAGCTGCAAAATGGACACCCCTTAAAAATAAAGGCGCTGTTGGACTCAGGCAGCTCTTGCAATTTTATGAGCAAGGAGTTTGCTGCTGAACACCAGATACAGACGATCCCTTTAAGCAACCCCCTGCAGGTGACCACGATCGATGGCAGGGAGTTGTTGGGAGGAGGAGTCAGCTTGCAGACCGTCCCAATGATAATGAGGGTGGCAAGGCACACAGAACTGATAGCGTTTAATGTGGCCACCTTGGGAGGCGCTCCCATTATTTTGGGAATGAGCTGGCTAGCACTACATGATCCGCTGGTGGGCTGGCATCAAAGAGTGGTTTCCTTTGGTTCAGCACATTGCTTAGAACACTGCAAAGGGGAAAAGGGTTCAGCAGGGGCCCAAGCCTCCCTAGCAGGGACTGAAGTAATGGAGAAGGTGAAGGTACCACCCCAGTATGCAGATCTCAGCGACGTGTTCAGCGAGAAGGAAGCTGACCAACTACCCCCGCATAGGCCCTTTGATTGCCAGATCAATTTACTCCCTGGAGCACAGCTTCCTGTAGGCAAGTTGTATGCCATGTCAGACAGAGAAATGCAGGAGCTGCGAGAGTTCATTGACAAGAACCTGAAGAGAGGCTTCATCAGAGAGTCCAAAGCAGCGGGGGGTAGCCCAGTGTTTTTTGTGGATAAAAAGCACACGGACAAGCCGAGACTTGTATGCGATTTCCGGCGGTTAAATGCAGTGACAGAACCAGTCGCTTTCCCTATGCCCAGGATTGATGATATTTTGACCAGGGTGCGGAAGGGAAAGATTTTTACAAAGCTGGATCTAAGGGGGGCGTACAACCTGATACGTATAAGGAAAGGGGATGAATGGAAAACCACCATGTTCACCCCTTTGGGGGCATTTGAATATCTCGTTATGCCTTTTGGATTACAAGCAGGCTCAGCGTGCTTTCAATCTTTTATGAACCACGTACTGGGTCCTCTGCTCTACAAGAATTGCGTGGCCTTCCTAGATGATGTGTTGGTGTATTCGGAGAATGAGGAGCAACATGTGAGAGACGTCAGAGAAGTGTTGAGCAGGGTGCAAGCCAACAGGCTGTGGGTGAAACTGGAGAAGTGTCAGTTTCATACCAAGGAGGTGGAATTCCTGGGGTACCTCCTGTCAGACAAGGGATTGGCCATGGATCCCGGCAAGGTTCAGGCAGTGCTGGAATGGAAAACACCCAAAACCAAGAAGGACGTGCAGAGGTTCCTAGGGTTTGGAAACTTTTATCGTAAGTTCATCCGAAATTTCGCCCACCTGACGGCGCCCATTACGGACTGTCTCAGCAGTAAAAAGAAGTTTGTTTGGACTGCGGAGGCGGAGCGAGCGTTTGAGGAACTGAAAAGGGCCTTCGCCTCTGAAGGACAACTTCTGCATGTGGATTTACAAAAAAAGCTGAGGGTCGAAACAGACGCATCTGACAGAGCCATAGGGGCGGTGCTTCTTCTTCTGCAGCCAGGGAAGGAGGAGTCAGAGTGGCGACCGTGTGCCTTCTTTTCGCGAAAGTTGAACAAATCCGAGAGGAACTACACGGTGTACGACCGGGAACTTCTTGCCATTTATGAGGCTTTCCGGAGATGGAGGCACCTGCTAATTGGTGCACAACATAAGGTGCAAGTGTGCACGGACCATAAGAATCTAGAGTATTGGAGAACTGCGCGAGTGCTCAACCAACGGCAGTTGAGATGGGCCCAGGAATTCTCCAAATTTAACTTTGAGATTTGTTACGTGCCAGGCCCAGAGAACGTTAGGGCGGACGCTCTCTCACGCAAACCTGAATATTTGGAGGGGGAGGGAGCACCCGAAGAGACCCATGTCATTCCAGAGGACCGCTGGGTGTGTGGGGCGGCATTGGTGGGGCAAAGGGAATTGGTAGAGGGAACGGTGCATGATGAATACGCCCAGGACAAACTCAGGGGTCTCAGGAGGGAGGGAGACAAACCCGGGGGTTTTGAGGAGAGAAACGGGGCGTTGTACTACAAGGGAGCGTTATATATACCTGAAGGTGAATTGAGGGAGAAGGTACTCAAGCAACTGCACGATAGCCCAACAGCAGGGCATTTTGGGCAACACAAAACCATGTGGCTGGTTACCAGGGAATTTTGGGTGGCCCAAGGTCAGGGAAGATGTGCGGGAGTATGTGAGAGGGTGTGACCAATGCCAACGAGCCAAGGGGGAGAGGCGGGCACCGGCAGGTTTATTAGAACCACTACCCACACCTGAAAGACCATGGGAAACAGTGGCAATAGATTTCATGACTGATCTGCCGAGGTCCAGAGGGAAAACAGCCATAATGGTTGTGGTAGACCTGTTAACCAAAATGGCCCACTTTATAGCCTGCTCACATGCGGTCACAGCAGAAGAAACCGCTAAATTGTTTGTAGAAAATGTGTTTAGGTTGCATGGCGCCCCCTTGAGGGTGGTTTCAGACCGAGGGAAACAATTTACTTCCAGGTTCTGGAGGAAGCTCATGAGCTTATTGCATGTAGAGGTTAATTTCTCAACTGCCCGGCATCCAGAAACCAACGGGCAGGCGGAAAGAGCTAATGGTGTCCTCCAGCAATATTTGAGGTGTTATGTGAATGACAGAGAGAATGATTGGGTGGAGAAGCTGGCGTTGGCAGAATTTGCCTACAACAATGCAGAGAACGTGTCCACGGGGATGAGCCCCTTTTTGGCTAATCATGGGTGCCATCCCCGAGCCTTCCCAGGGGGGGAAGGGGAGAACTGGAGCGTTCCAGCTGCAGAACAGTTTGTGGAAGAAATGGAAGCGATCCATCGCCAGCTCCAACTTAACTTAAACAGGGCTAAGGAGGAATATAAGAGGCAGGCAGACAAAAACAGAAGGGAAGGTGAAAGCATTAGGGTGGGGGACCAGGTGTGGCTGTCTACCCAAGGGTTACCATTCAAAGGGGGTTGTAAGAAGTTAAGACCCAAAAGGCTGGGCCCATTTGAAGTCACGCAGCAGGTCAACCCAGTGGCGTTCAGACTCCGGTTACCGAACCACATGAAGCTGCACCCAGTTTTCCACAGGTCGTTGCTGTCACCGTATAAAGGGGACAGAGAAGGGAGGGTCAATAGGGGACCAGCAATGGAGGAGAAGGAACACAGCTACCATGTAGCGGAGATTCTCGATTCCAGGTGGAAGGGAGATCAAGTAGAGTATTTGGTGATGTGGGAAGGGGAGCCGGAGTCGGAAAACACCTGGGTCATGGCAGAGGAGGTAGATGACGAGGTTTTAATAGAAACTTTTCATCAGAGATTCCCACGTAAACCTCAGCCAGTGGCGAGGTTCCGGAGGGAATACTTTGCCACCACCGACGAAGAAGAAGAGTTGGAGGGGTTCGTTGATTCCGAGGAGGAGGAGGATTCAGCGAGCCGGAACGAAGACCGATGGAGAGAAATGTTCGAGACGTCTGAAGATGAAGAGGATTCTTTTCGGGGTTTTAACTCCTCACCGCCCAGAGGAGAGAGTATGGGCGGGGGGGAAGGGGACCCTGGAGGGGAGGTGGATGTCAGGGAACTGACATCGGAAGGAAGGGAGGTGGAAGGGCTCACACAGGTTGGGAGAGACTCAGCAGCTGAAGAGGGAACCAGCAGGGGGAGAGGAGGTGAGCCGAGGGAGGTGGAAGGGCTCACACAGGTTGGGAGAGACTCAGCAGCTGAAGAGGGAACCAGCAGGGGGAGAGGAGGGGAGCCGAGGGGAAGTGAGCAGGAGGGATGGCTCAGAGACACTTCCAGCGAAAACAGTGGGGAGGTTTCAGGACCTCCTGTAGGGACACCCACTCCTCGCCGGAAACTGCCACGTCGTGAGTCCAGGAGACGCGTTTCCGTTAAGGAGCTTCTATGCTGGAAGCGCTTCCGCAGACAGCCACTGTCAGACTCTACGAGTGATTAGAGCAGACATGTTTGAGGAGCTCTGTCACACACAGAGGTTTGTGGAGCCGCACAAACTCTGAGGGAGCACGATTTTACGCACAAGCAGCTAATCATCCCATCACACTGCTTATATAGAGCTCAACTACAAAGCAACAGTAACAACTTTCTGTAACTATCCAATCACCGAACGTCACTTTCAATTCCTTATTTGCATATGTGGACCTGAGAGAAAACTATCTACAGTATCCCCCTGCTGGCCCAGGGTGAGAACTTCAGTACATAACATTAACAAATGAGGACTACAGCAATCTTTTGCAGTTCGTAATGCTGCTGTTCAGTATTTCAGCCTATCTGTTCCATTTCCCCCACCCTGTTTCTCCCCTCCCCTCAAAACAGTCAGCATTCTGTGGAAACTAAGCTCAGGTCCTCACTTCGGCTGTTTTGGGCTTCTTCCCCTTTTGGGTTGTTTTTTTTTGTAATATGTTTTATTTCTGCAAATTTTCAAGTTCCCCCAGACCTGCTCACACCTGCCTCTCGTGCACGGAAGATACTGTTTGGACTAGGTAGTAATAAGAATTTGCAAGGTGGCCTCTATTATTATTATTTTTAAAATACCTTCTGTCACTGCATATCACAGGAAACACTGCTTAGCCTACACTGGAAATCGGTCGTGTTCCATTGTTTCTGTAATTCTGGGAAGAACTATACCTTTGGGAAGAAAAGGGATTTTTATTGTGTAAAATGTGAAGAAATGTGATGGTAGTTACTCAAGCAGCCCACATCTGGAGAAAAGCTATAAATCATCAACTAGAACATTAGGTGCACGTTAAAAGTTTAAACAGTTTTTAATAATGTAGACAGATCTGCTGTGGAGTTGCCAACATATAAATGAGAACAGGACCTGACTTTATACTACGAAATTTTACTTAGGGGTGGGGAAACTGTCGTGAAAGGGCAGGGCTCTGAGGAAGGTGAAGAGGATCCCAGGAAGCGGTGTAGCCATGATTGGTACACACCAGGACAAGCTGAAGATGGGGAAGGGGAGGTGGGGACTTAGGACAGGGGTCAGCAAACTTTTTCAGCAGGGGGCCAATCCACTGTCCCTCAGACCTTGTGGGGGGGGGGGGCGGACAATATTTTGAAAAAAAATATGAACAAATTCCTATGGCCCACAAATAACCCAGAGATGCATTTTAAATAAAAGCACACATTCTACTCATGTAAAAACATGCTGATTCCTGGACCATCCATGGGCCGGATTGAGAAGGCAATAGGGCTGGATCCGGCCCTTGGGCCTTAGTTTGCCTACCCATGACTTAGGAGGTACTTAGCAGGCATCAGAGGACGTTGAAGGGGCAGCTGACAGTTCATGAGAGCTGGGGGACACATCTCCAGAACCAGAGGTACCCCTTCTCTGTGAATATGATAGGCTCTGAGGTGCCATGAACAGCGAGAAGTGCACTTAAGAGACTGAGACAGGTGAGAGAACACAGCCCAGCTTACTAGCCGAGCAGGTGAAGGTCAAGGGACTCCTTGGGTCAAATGCTTCATGCGGGGAGGGAGACACAGAATAAAATGGTGCGATCTTATGGGTGCTTCCTTAACTACCTGAGGAATCCCCAGGCATGTTAAGAAAAGACAGGGAAGAGTATTTTTGGGAAGCGTTAGCTCCTTGCCATAAGTTAGGAAACACTTCTTACATCCTCCCCTCCCCTCCACAGGCATAGATTTATAGAAAAACAAGGTTTTCTCATGCATAACGCAACCTCGTGTGTGTTATTCATCAGGATATAAAAGGGAATGGAAATTGTGAAAATGCATTTGGTTTCACACCTTGGAGTGAACTGTTTATTAACATCATTAATTTGATAAGTATAATGGCAATGAACAGGAGATAAAATTCAAATCCTTGTAGCTGAATTTCCTGTGGCATTAATTTACGGCCCTGGAAAGGTTGTTTACAAAGACGATTGGTATTAAGCCACAGGATTCTGTGAAGATTACCACATACAATTAAATTTAGAAAAGAGTGTCTCCATGGGAACAGCTAGTGCCTTACTTGAGAGGATATGCAAATCCTTATTTGCTTTGAGAGTAGAATTCTGTCTCCCTCCCCTATCCTAAATCAGCAACAAAATATGTTTTAATCTATTGTGGTTTCGCCAACAAAATGTATTGCGTGTTGTGCTGTTTTCTCAAAGCCCTAACAGTTGGAGAAAAGGCGACCAGGGCATTCATTCTAACAAGAGGGCTTTCTGACTCTTGTGGGAGACATTGCTGAGATGCGTTCAGTGGTTTGCTTCAGGATCATTTGTATAATTCCCCCAATTTAATCATTCCAAATGGGCAGCGTTTTCCCGAATTGCGTTAACACAATGGATGGCAGACTTAAACCAATAATTTCCAAACTTGGGTTTCCAGGTGTTTCTGGAGTACAGTTCCCATGATCCCTGACCTCTGCTCCTGCTAGCTAGGGATGATGGGAATCATAGTCCAAAAACAGCTGGACACCCAAGTTTGGCAAACTGGACTAAAGTATTGCCCAATGGCAACATGAACTGCTAAACCACAGTCTGTGTTACACTTCCTTTGTTTCATTTGAATGCGTTCTGGTGAAAGGACAAGTAGAAATTCAGAGCTGATCATTTTGTCTAATGCAGCCTTGGCCAACCTGATGCATAGCTGTCAACTTACAGATTTGAAAATAAGGGACCAGCAGCCTCAAAAATAAGGGATCAGCAGCCAAAATAAGGGATCAACAATTACTTTGATAAAATACATATTTTGTTGCGTGCAAATGGCTTTAGATACCTATTAGGTCCATAAATTACCATATAGCATATATTCAACACAAAAAAGCAACAATTTGTTGTTGACAAAGGACAGCTGGACATAGAAAGGGCCCCATTACCTTCAGTAGCTTATTTAAGGGACATCATCAATAAGGGACAGCAGCGGGACATGGCGCTGGGATAAGGGACTGTCCCGCCAAATAAGGGACACTTGACAGCTATGACCTGATGGCCTGTAGTTGTTTTGAACTACAGCTCTGATCAGCCCCAGTTAGCAAAGGCTGACTTATTCCCAACTCCCATCAGACATAAAGCTCCTGTTTTTTCCATGCTCATTCTCCTTTATCTCTGCTGAGCGGCGCTGCTCTGTTCTTCTCCCCTTTACTTTGCATGCTTTTTGCTGCGGTATCTTTTGCCGCGCATGCTGCCTCTCTAGCTGCCAAATCTCTTCCAGTTTGAGAATTCTTCTACATAAAGGAACAGGACTAAGTTTTGCTGCTTTCCTACTTCCTCTCCCTCCCCACTCAGTTCTTCCAGGCTAATGACTTTTTTTGAGAGATAAATTCTCCAGGGTGTCCCATTACAGATTATCTCATTTTCGTATTAAACTGCATTTTTGTTGTTGCTGCTAGGGAAATGATCCCACCCACCCTACCAAAGTAGCCTCATAACTGCAGTTTTGGATGCAATGCAGATGCACGTGCCACAACTGCTCATTGGATGGTGGCTGTGATATCAGCAAAGGAAAGGGATACATTTTCTCACCCTATACCTCTGCTAATTTAATTTAATTTTTCATTTTTCACATTATTTCTTTATTCAAAAAAATCTCCAGTAATTGAGCCACAACTCCGTGGTAGAGTATCTGCTTCTCATGCAGAAAGTCCCAGGTTCAGTTCCAGACGAAGCTTGGAGAAGACCCTTAATTAAAATCCTGGACAGCTGCTGGCAGTCAGTGTAGACAATTCTGAGTTCTAGAAGGGCCAGTGATCTGACTCAGCATGAAGCAGCTTTCTATTTTCCCATACTGCCCACTGACCGTAATAATTTCCTTTAAGGACAAAACAATGGTTGCTTAAATGGACTAACCTCAAAATGCATCTAGTTGTATGGTTTATAAGCATTCGTTGTCTCGCTCTTCAGTTAAAAAAGGATTACCGCAGCAATTTCTAATAGATTTTTAAATTTTATGTAACAGGGCAACAGAACACCATAAAGTTAAGAGAGTCTGTTTTGTGAAGAAAATGAGGGTATAAATATTCAAAATAAATAAGCAAAATCCAGAGCTAAAATGACTGGAAAAAATCTCTAGGTTTGGTGGCAGGCGAGCACCACCTGCCTCGGTTCTAGTGGTAGTTGTGACCTAGAGAAGGGCATTTGAAGATGGTCTTGATGTGCCAGCAGGTTTGTGCAGGGAAAGGTAGTCCTTGAGAACCTGGACCCCAACTTTTTTAGGGCCTTCTGTTTTAAGATCAAGTGGGGTTACAAATGGACCCATTTGTTCTATTGTCTGGGGCCAGTCATTATCTTAGCTGTTGTATTTTGAACCATCTGTACATCCCAGACAAAGTCAGCCCCAAGTTCAACATACATGCAGTCGAAAACAACCACATATGTCTTCCCTCCATTTCCCTCATCTTCCTCTGTTTCCCTTGAATTTCAGATTGTAAGCTCCTTGGGACAGGGACCTGTTTCGTATTCTCTAAAACTGCATGCATCCCAATGGTTAATGCAGTTAATGGGTTAATTCTCCAGAGTCAGCTGAGATGACTCATTCCCCACAATGCATCTGCTCTCTTAGGGCTCTCTTATCTGTGTTATTGGGCAGATTTGGCAAGTAACTGTATAAAAGGGCTCAAGTTACAGCATATTGTGAGGGATATTGTGTGGTAGGAGATTGCAGGAAATGTTGCAGGCTATGTGTTGGAATTCTGGATTAGAGAGTGTCCTTCAGCTCTCTATATTGGACAAACAGGCCAAACCTTACGCCAAAGAATAAACGGACATAAATCTGACATCAAGAATCACAAAACAGAGAAACCAGTAGAACACTTCAATCTCCCAGGACATTCTATACAAGATCTCAAAGTAGCTGTTTTACTACAAAGGAATTTCAGAAATAGACTGGAAAGAGAAGCTGCTGAATTGCAACTCATTACCAAACTTAAAACCATGGAGAGACCTGGTCTGAACAAAGACATTGGATTCTTATCTCATTATACATGACTAAGCCATTTCTCACCTTCTCACCCCTTGCCTTTTCCTGTAAGACCTATTGCAGTCGTTAAGAGTCGTCAACAGGCTCATCTCAGCTATCTGCCAATCTCCCATTCCCACCACCCTTCTGAGTAATACCCCTCCCCACCTTCTCACTATATAGAAGGGTCTGGCAACTTCTGTTTCAGTGTATCTGAAGAAGTGTGCATACCAAGAACTAACTTAGTTGGTCTTTAAGGTGCTACTGGAAGGAATTTTTTTTATTAGGACTTTGCAAGCAACTGAACTAAGGATTTGGTTATGAACTTTAACAGAGCAAGGACTTTGAAGCAAAGAACCCTCTCTGGGTTCAGAGAAAGAAGACTACTTGTAACATGTGTAGATAGTGTGTAGATAGTATGTATAGTAGTGTATGTTGGTGTTGGCCTAGTAAAGACAACTGTCTTAAACACTTGACTCAGCTTCTGCAGTGCATTTATCCCAACCCTCCCCCCCCAACATGGTGCTATATAGACAATGCCAACTTTCTGATGGCATTCAGGAAAAAGTCAAAGAATTTCCATTGAGCATTACTACCACGTATAGTTCTGAAATAAAATTGTGAAACCGTAAATCCTTACTTCCCAAAAAAGTAACCTCCATTCTTCTTTTTTTGTCACTATTTTAGGAGCACAGACTTTTAGCAGTAGGACTGACTTTCGAATTAGCACCTTGAAGTTTCACCCTCTTGATCCGAATGTTTGTATCTGTGGAGGATTCAGTCCAGAAGTCAAGGCCTGGGATATCAGGTCTTCCAAGGTAAAAATAAAACTGAGTAAAAAAATTACTTGTATTTGCTTTTGATAAGCATCCTAGGAAGGGAAGATGCATGTGGCTAGGTAATGGTGCTGTTCTGGAATGGATAATTGTCATTTTCCGTTGAAGCAGCATGGGAACACAATTTTATCATTCTTGCTGTCTCTCAAAAAGGTAAACAGTCAACTACAATCTTTGATGTGCTTTCCCTGTAAAACAAATTAAAAAGAATAAAGAAAATATGAACACATCTAAAAAGTTTATTTTACATTCAGTTTTAAATATCATTTCACCTCTCTGGTAAGTCCAGGAGTTGTCTGCTGTTAAAGAATACATATTCACTAGGAGACATCAGTTTGTAAGTAAGCACTTGACTGCTATAATACTCAACTGTGAGGTTTTCAAAACTATCTCTGTTTTGTCTGTTCACTTGTAAGAATCTTTTTCATTTTATAAGCTCTACTCTACTAATAACTATGTCTAGATCTGACAGCAGGCAATTTTGTATTAAACCACCACTTGGGCTCCCTATGCATGCTTCCCTGGGAGCAAGTTCTATTAAACCTATTGGAGCTTACTTGTGAGTAGGCACGCATAGGATTGTTCTGCTAGGATTCCTCTTGCCTGGGAGCAGACTTCCTTGAACATAATGGGACTTACTTACAAGTCATAGCTGTAAAACTTTTCCCTTTTTTAAAAGGGAAATTCCCTTATTCTGAATAGGATTCCTCGCAAGAAAAGAGAAAAGTTGACAGCTATGTTACAAGTAAATGTGCATAGGGTTGCACTATTAGGATGTGGCTCAAATTTCTGCTCAGTCATGGAATATATAATGCACAAATATCAGGAAATACAGGAATCGTACTTCTCAGAGAGATGAGGCTAATTAATTATTAACTTTGCAAATTGAGTTGTATGATAAATATAGCCGACTGCATTTTTAAATACTGACTTAATTAAGAAATAATGGTAATATCTCATTGTGGTGCAAGGCAGCAATCAAATTCCCAGGATTGCAGACCAAGACTGTTGGTTTGTTATGGCAGAGGCAATTGATTAAGTAATGTAAGGTCTCTTGTGCTTTTCTATCCACAGAAGGACTGTGAAAAAACTGAAAGCTTGTCTGCATATTCTGAAATTTCAGTCACCCCTGCTTAAATCCACAATGCTGTGTCTCTTGACCTGCTGTGTGTGTTCTCCTTGGAAGTCTCAAAACCATTCTCATACAACTTCAGAGTTTGTTCTGCATTATCAGTATAGTTCTTTACTGACTTTAAAACCCTTTTGTTCAAAGCCTTTTCATTCAGTGGTCTTAATGGTATTTTTTATTAAGCCCTCTTGCATCCAACTATCTGCACTAATTCTGTCTTGGCTTCCACCTTCTGCACAAAGATCCATTTAAAGCTGGAATGTTTTGTGATCTCCTGCCACCCTTGGGGCCAAAGTAAATGTGACGTCAGAAAGTTCATGCATTTAAGGATGAATATGGGAATAGTGAGGCGCTGGTGGTTAAGCTTAGCTTTCAGCAGCAAAATAGGTGTGTGGATGAGGAGCACAGATTTCACCCACTCCTTTTGCCTGTCTTTTACCAACCCATAGTCCCTCTTCTCCCAAGCCAGTCATATCAGAGTGGGTTTGACCGTGGTAGTTGACCTCCATTGGGACAGTCCTGTATTAAACCCAGTGGGAGGCCCCTAGGCAGTTGAAATCTTTGGGGCGAGGAGCCTCTCATAGATCATATACTAATATGCCTTTGATTTTACCCTTCTACATGGCTACTCGTGAATATTCTAGGATCTGGAGTCGGTGGGAACTCGTGACACACCAACAAAGCTTCATATCTGGAGGTTTCTTATGCATGCACTCTAGTGGAATAGCATTGAACTAAGAAAGCTTGATTGTAGTTTTGTTCCAAGATCAAAGCAATATTATTATGATCCATTGTCATGGGGCCCCTAAAAGATGTGGGTCCCATAGACTGGTGCCTACTGTGCCTATTTGGTAATCCAGCACTACATTGGGACTTGGAATAATGAATAATAATAATAATAATAAATAATTTATTATTTATACCCCACCCATCTGGCTGAGTTTCCCCAGCCACTCTGGGCGGCTCCCAATCAAGTGTTTAAAAAGTACAGCGTTAAATATTAAAAACTTCCCTGAACTTCCCTGGCTGCCTTCAGATGTCTTTTAAAGATAGGATAGCTGCTTATTTCCTTCACATCTGAAGGGAGGGTGTTCCACAGGGTGGGCGCCACTACCAAGAAGGCCCTCTGTCTGGTTCCCTGTAGCCTCACTTCTCACAATGAGGGAACCGCCAGAAGGCCCTCGGCGCTGGATCTCAGTGTCTGGGCTGAACGATGGGGGTGGAGACGCTCCTTCAGGTATACAGAACCGAGGCCATTTAGGGCTTTAAAGGTCAGCACCAACACTTTGAATTGTGCTCAGAAACATACTGGGAGCCAATGCAGATCTCTCAGAACCGGTGTTATGTGGTCCCGGCGGCCACTCCCACTCAACAGTCTAGCTGCCGCATTCTGGATTAATTGCAGTTTTTGGAAGGGAGGGGGAAAGCAGATGGAGACAGAGCCAATGTCAGTCAGAGCCAATGATAAGTGGAACTAGAGCTAATCACCGACAGATCTATGATTCCTGTATTACAGGGTGTCTCTTCCAACTCGACAATTCTGTGATTCTTTGACCACACTGAGAAGGAAGGTGAAGGAACCTGATAGCCAGGGTCACTCCCTGGGTTGATTTACAAGTAAGAAGGCAGCCAAATGGAGGCTGACCAAGGGGCTGCCTGAGATTGGCGGTTCAGTGCCCACTCGCCCTAATAGACAAGACTCCACTGGTGGTTCAGCAAAAAAAAAAAGAAAAAAAAAGGATCTGTGTGTAGGGATCAACAAATCTGTCCATTTCAGTTATATTACATTCCTCGTTTTCCCAGTCTTAAATCTGGTTTTCCACATTTCTGCAGCAATTTGCTGTTTTATTTTATAGCATGAAAATTCACCAACATTTTGGTGTGCATTTCACCTAATAAAGCACATTGTTTTTGCCTGCGGTTTTGACTAATGCACACATGTTACACATTTGCCCCAGTATAATGCGTTTTGTATTTTATTTTCACCAATATAGGCACACTTACTCCAAGCTTGGTAAATGTTGTTTGGTTGGATGGTGCGAATTTTGAAGGATGTGTTTTGGTTGGTGCATTAGTTTGAGAAGTGCAAATTGGGTTGTTCCTCATTAAAATGCAGGCAAAATCAAACTTTTCCATCATCGCTGTGTGCATTTGTAGGTGGTATTATTAGCTGGGGCTGATTGGAGTTGTACTCTGTAGGGCACCAGGTTCATGAAGGCTGCTCTAGCAGATTAAGAGTTGTTGACACTTTATTATTAAAGTCCATTGTATACATTGGTACAATTTTGAGATTCATCTCTTTTTCTCCTACAGGTTTGTGTGTGTGTGTGTGCGTGTGTGTGTGCTGCTCTTTTCACTAGTTGGCTGCAAGCCTCCATTTTGGCCTAATAACACTTTTATATATAAAAAAAGTTGTAGGAAAGTTCCTGTTAAAGAATCCAACCAACTTTTTACACTAGTTTACCTTTAGTGTCTTTGACTGGTCATAAATCATTGGGGAGTAATTTCCAGCTTAGGGTAGTTCAGTATGGATCTGTTTTCTTCCATTTCCCATCTTTATATCAAGATTGTTTGTGCAAAGCGGCAAGCACAATTTCCTCTTTTTCCATTCATGTATCCTTATGGTCACATATGAGATAAGGAGGGGGGATGTTCTGTCTGGCGTATCATAATTTTGTCTCCAGTGTGCTCAGTTTATCCTTAAGTTGGAAAAAGTGGGCTAGGGACTCACTGCCCAGTTGCCTTGTCATCGTGATGCATGCAAACTGCCTATCCGTACAGCGCATGTATTTTAGACAGTGCTTTCTTCTCAGTTCATTCTTAAGATCCATGGCATTTATTCCCTCTTATATACTTGCTGCAGCTTTGATCTTATTTTGTCTTAAATTGCACTTCTAAGTCTTTCCACTTGTCATTCAGCTGAGAAGAGCAGCTGATGTGGGCGAGGCAGTTTTCCCCAACCCTCTTCCTTTCTAATTGTGGCACATGCATTGGTTATCTTTGCCAGGCCTTGGCAAAACCCATTCGCTTAATGCCAGGATCCCGCAAGAGTCATTAGCCATAGGTGTCAGTTTCATGACAATTGTCAGATGGCAATGGTGGTTGCTTTTGAGTAACCAGGCAGGACTCTGACCTGTCTTTTACAGGTTTTATTTTGGTGCAAAACTATTTACAGTGCAGAACCACAAGTTCATGTCTGCCTCAGTCGCTAGCAGAATCCGGGAGTGGTCGTTTCCGGGTCCTCCCCCAACATAAGAACTTAGTCACCCCCAGCCGTTTCCTTCCTTCTTTGCGTTTTACCCCTCTGCGCAAGGTGGGCAACGGAAGAGGTGTGTTTCCCTCCTGGCCGGCTTGCAAGGTGCGGCACTGGGGCTCCCAGCAGCATCCTCTGGTCCCTCTCCTTCTTCCCCACTGGAAGTGTGGCTTTCCCCACCACAGGAAGAGGAACTGCTTCGCAACATTTTTGGAGGTTCCCTGTGTCCCAACAGCCCCTCTGCCTCCCTTCCCTGTTCCGATGGCAGTCCTCTGACAACAATCTTGGCTTTTGTTTTTTTCAGACAATTAAGCATGTTTCAAATCCTCATCCATGTGAAGATAAGCTTGAAAATAAGTGGGAAGTCTAGGAGCCACAGGATGGTTGAGTTAGCATAGTGGGGTTGGAGAGCTGAAAATAATGCCACCATATCTGGCAACCAATGTGCCCCTTGGGTTTCGATAGTACATGGGTTGATGAGTCTAAAAAGCTCAGGGCACAGTTTTCCATGTCCCTCCAGTGGCTATGCTGACTCATTTAGCAGAAGTAAATGTATCCTCCAGGCAGGAAAGCAAGCAGTAATACCATAATTCAGGGACACATTCCATTCCAACACACAAGGAGGATTTAGAGCAGGGGTATGACAAGGTAAGGGACGCGGGTGGCGCTGTGGGTTAAACCACTGAACCTCTTGGGCTTGCCGATCAGAAGGTTGGCGGTTCGAATCCCCGTGATGGGGTGAGCTCCTGTTGCTCGGTCCCAACCTAGCAGTTCGAAAGCACTTCAAAGTGCAAGTAGATAAATAGGTACCACTCTGGTGGGAAGGTAAATGGTGTTTCTGTGTGCTGCTCTGGTTCACCAGAAGCGGCTTAGTCATGCTGGCCACATGACCCGGAAGCTGTACGCCGGCTCCCTCGGCCAATAAAGCGAGATGAGCGCCGCAACCCCAGAGTCATCCACAACTGGACCTAATGGTCAGGGGTCCCTTTACCTTTACCTATGATCAAGGTAGAGGCATAACCTATGGAGGGTCCCAGGAGCCTGGCTTCTGACATTTGCCCCCTGGGCCTGCGGCTCCCTACCTTTGTGGCCGGTCACCTTTTAAACCATACTTCCCCCTCCCTTCCCTCAGTTTGCTGGTGGCGAACCATGTTTTCACAGTGAACTTCCGAAGCATTGCAGAATTGTATTGTGCCAGCTAAAAATACCAAGATCACAGATATTGGAGAAGTCTTGGGGATTCTGTTTTTATGGCTTAATATACCCATTGCCAGATATTTAACCCTGTTGAAACCCCGGAAAATGGTTCTATATGAAATGCATGTAAATTGAGTTCTCTGCATACCAGGCTTGCCATTCATAGGATAATTCAGCAGCTACGAAAACCAACCGAGAGATTCTTCTGCCTGTATAAGAGATGGTGGCGGATAAAGAACACTTTCATTGCTTTCTTTTCTACAGCAAAGCTTCTTGAGGGTGTACTTATCTTTTTGAAAAAAAGAGAGTTAAACATTTGAATGCCTTTTTTTTTTTTTTGGCTCGTCACCAAGAACCGTTTCAGTTTATCAGAGTGGGCTTTATCACAGCTGAAATCTGTTTTAAATCTACTTGGGGATTCGTAAAAGATACCTGGTGAAATTAAGCACAAGGATGTGGCTGAAACTGCACCAGGGACTATTATTGCTTCAGATGGAAGAGACATTCCTGCCTTGTGGCACCAATGTGGCTTATGGCACTGGAAGCACCTGTCTTTCCTACCTGCAGAGCATTCATTTTAAGAGCCAGCCTGGCTACTGGAAAGAGTATATGTGCTCTATTGGATCAATAGGTGGGAGTGTGAAATGCTGGTGCTGATCAATGTATTTTACACAGTGCAACAATGTGCACGGCAGCTCAACTCAATGAAGAGAAGAGAGAGAAGTACAGTGTAAGGGTATCAGGGGGTTGCTCGAGAGCAATCAGGCAAATGCCTTCCTGGTCGGCTGTAAGGCCTTGTTTTTGGTGCCAAATAAACCTTCACCATGCAGAGCACCACTCTTCCGTGGCTCGCTCATTCATTGGCAGAATCTGAGAGTGGGTGGTCCTTGAATCTTCCCCAGCAGAATAATCGCTTAACCCCCAGTCTACGCCTCCCTTCTCGGCGCTTTAGCCTACTGCGCACGAAAGGCGTGGGCAACGGGGGACCTCCCTCCTCCCTGCATCTCCTCCTCACTAGAGGCGTGGCTTCTTTCCTCCGCTGAGGAGGTGCTGCTTCCCACAATCCCTGGGAGCTCTCTGTAATCCGTCCACTCCTTCCCTTCTTGCCCCTGTGCCAATGGCAGTTCCCTGACATACAGTCTGAAGTTAGACTACTGGCAGTGGTGTGTGTGTGTAGAATTACATGTGAAGGAATGGGGTAGGGAATACAAAGACTGATAGTCAATACAGTGGTGCCCCGCAAGACGGAAAACCCGCTAGACGAAAGGGTTTTCCGTTTTTGAGCTGCTTCACAAGACGAATTCCCCTATGGGCTTGCTTCGCAAGACGAAAACGTCTTGCGAGTGTTCCGATTTTTCCCCGCCCCCCTTTTTCTAAGCCGCTAATAGCCTTTTAGCCGCTAAGCCGCTAAGCCTTTAATAGCCGCTAAGCCTTTAATAGCGCTAATCCGCTAAGCCGCTAATAGGGTTGCTTCGCAAGACGAAAAAACCGCTAGACGAAGAGACTCGCGGAACGGATTAATTTCGTCTTGCGAGGCACCACTGTACTATTTATTTATTGCCTGCAAATCGCCCTAAGGTCACAGGGCGGGTCACAACATTAAAACACAATATTAAAAACAGCTTACAACCACAAAAACAGGCAGGACCTAAAAACATGCACCTCAAGTGCCAAAAGCCAGGGTAAAGAGGTGCATTTTCAACATTTTCTGGAAGCTGTACAGTGAAGGTGCCGAAGGATCTCTGTATAACCCCTGGACTATCTTCCAAACTGTCTCCGAAGGCATCCCCATCTTACTCTTTGTGGTAGTCCATGGAGCCTTTAAGTTACCAAGGCATGGATAACTGTGGCTAGACTGTCGCTGTCTAGGGGTGCAGTCGGTGGATAAAGCTCTACGGATAGAAGGTCATTTATGCCTTTCGAAACTCAAGAGAGAAAGACAAGTGCAACACCACTCCCTAACTGTGCACCTTATCTTGCATGGAAAGTAGAGTCCCTTCTGGAGCTGATTGAAACAGCTCCCTGGACAGCTGATCAACAGAGCCGCCACCTTGTCAAGATTCTGTTTCAGTTTTTTGCCCCATATCCACTTGACTATTGCTGTGACCCCTCATGGGCCCTTGTAGCAGTTATCTGTAGATCTGGTTCACATTACTGCAATACCCGCTATGTGGGGCTGCCTTTGAGGATTGCCAATTAGAGCTGCATGCTTATTAACAGAGACCAGACATGGAGAACATATCCCATCAGGTCTTGTAAATATACATAGGCTTCCAGACAATTTCCAAGCAAAATTCAAGGGACTGGTTTTGTCTTAAAGAGCCCTATATAACATGGGACCAGAGTATCTGAAGGATTGGCTTTAGACCTCCATTAACCTGTAATTTTGAGATCAGCCACTGAGGCCTTGCTCTCGGTCCCTCTGCCATCTATGATAAGAGGGAAGGTATATGGAGACAGGGCCTTTTCAGCTGTGGCACCCACTTCTCAAATTCCCTCCCCAGAGATCATCTGGCATGATCTTTGTTTTCTTTTCAGCTCCCAGTGGAAAGCCTTGTTCTTTGCCCAGGCCTTTTAGCGTGTGTGACTTACTTTTACGCTGGTGTTTTGTTCTGCTGCGCTCTGCTCTGAACCTACTTTTCTATATTTACTGTTATATTCTTTCTATCAGTTAATTTGTAAGACTTGCTGAGACCTTTGGCTGAAGGGCAGCGAATAAATATTACAAACAAGAACATAAATATGGGTGTGAGAGAGAGAATGAACAGAAGCGAAGTGCTCTGCATTTTCCTGTGAAAGCCTGTGGGGCAACTTCAAACTGCTGTGTGGTCAGGCTTGATGCTTTATAGTCCGGCTATGCCTTGCTCATGCAATGAGTCCAAAGCTGCAAAAATGTGGAGTCCAGGTTTCTTGCACTCATTTCTGGAGTTCACAACTGCATATCGAAGGAGGCAGCGCATCAGTGCAGAAGCGGCTTTTGACTCCAGCTCAATGTATGCTTTTCACAGTATTAAAAGTGGACGAGTCTCTTGTGTGGCCAAATGATCTTCTTTGAAGTAAGCCTTCAGCTTTGAACTCTCTTTAAGTAAGAAAAAAAATCCAGCATAATACTGGGTTGTTGTTTTTTTGTTAACATCCGACACTGTTGTGCCTCTATCTGAAAGCCGTTTGTGATTGTCCGGGAATATTGAACTTCAGTAAGCAGGCTTTCGAAAACCTGTTTGTATGTGTGAAATAAACCTGCTCATATAAAGAAGCAAAAAAACCCACCAACAACACATTTTCCTCTTCTACCAAATGGATGAGCTTACTGAAGTATGCCAGGATTTTAAAAGTGCAGAGTTTAAATAACAGTGTTTTCTTTCAGAAACCTACCAGAGCACAAATTTGGTGAAGTATCTTAGCACTAAAGCAATGTTTTCCGACATTCTTAGTTTGCTGTTTCTTGTAGGCCTGGTAGCCTTGTGTAATGGGTATGAGTTACTCGTGCGTAAACTGCTGCCTCTCTAGGCTTAATTGCCTTGGTTAAACCGTTCTGACTGCACAGCCCCTCCGTGTGGCTGTCTCAGTCGCTGGCAGAATCGGTCTGTGGGCGTTTCTTAAACCTTTTCCAGCATAAAAGCTGTCTGACTCCCAGTCGCCTCCTTCTCTCACTGCGCGGGAGTCTTCTGCGCAGGGAGGGCGTGGGTAGTGGAGGGCCTGTGCTCTCCTCACTAATCTCCAGAGAAGAATCCCGGAGCTCTCCCTCCGCTTCCCCCATTTGCTCCCCTTTAACCCTGGTGTTGCACTGATTTCCATCCTCCTCTACCGAGCTGCTTCTCCCCCTGGTGCTGGGTCCTTCACCCGCAGAATCTGGGAGCCTCCCCTTCGCCTCTCGCTCTGATGTCAGTTCCCTGACATCCTGTTTTCAAGCTTTAGATTTGGAGAGATGAACAGCCAACTACAGGCCTGAGGAAGCCCTGGATCCCCTAGCACACATCCAGGCTTCCTGGAAGGAGAGGAAGTGCCTCTGTTGCTGTGGTGACGGATCCATACTTCCCTGCCATTTTCTTCTTCCTCTTGACTCTCCTCAGCTTTGATTCTACTGCCAAGATGACTGAGGCATTGTCGTTGTTCCAGCAGGCTTTGGCATGCATCTCGGTGGGTTCTGAGTACAGCCTTTTGCAGAATTGTGAGCCCAGATCACGTTGCAAGTGGCTGATTCCTGAAATGGATATTATATGTTTTTGAAGTTGGTGTGTTCAATACTGCAAGTATAACGTGGCCCGGTTTAGGTGAGAACAATGTGTTCCCATGCAGTTCCCATCTTGTTTAGGTGGTTTTGTCCTTGTCTGAACCATGACACAGAGGTGGATTACAAACCATCTGAAGATGTTTAAGGTTCCTTGGAAAAGAGCTGGAGGTCACTAGTGCTGAGCACATGGTTTGCATTCAGGTCCAATCCCTGGAATCTCCAGGCAGGTCTAGGAAAGACCATCTAAAAGCCATTCCCAATCGGGGAATAGACGCTACCGGGCTAGAAACACTGAACTACTGCAGCTGTGGTTGGACTACAACTCCCATCATCCCTGACCACTGGTCCTGCAAGCAGGGGATGATGGGAGTTGTAGTCCAACAACAGCTAGGGGCCCAAGATTGATGAGAAACACTGGACTAATGGAATGGCTCAGGGATAACATGGATGGGTTACCTGTGGCCTTCCAGATTTTGCTGGACTACAACTCACATCATCCCTGCTGGTTGAGGCTGAAGGGGGCTGGAGTCCAACCATATCTGGAGGGCAGCATATTCCTCATCCCTTTGATTGACAGAAAAGTGGTTTCATACATTCCTATGATCAGGTTCCACTTTCCCAATGGGGCCAAAATCCAACCAAGAGGTGACAAAAATCAAGAGAGCACAAATAGAAAGGCAACTTGCTGTCTAGTTTCTTCCTACCTCTCTATGTTTTTTATTTTTCATTTTTCACAGCTCTTTTGTCTTGATGATGCAGTGTTAAGCATCTTCGAAACAAGAGGGGGAAAGATCCATGCGGCATTCCTCGGGTGCAAGTACAACATATTTACATCCGGAGGCACATTCTGCAGGGCTTTCAAGTAAACACTGCGTTTCTGAGTGCCCTAATTACGTATTTTGTTTCGTTTCGGTTTTGGAGCATCTTAATCAGAGATTAAAATACAAATGCTTATTCTGAGACTCCCAGCCACTGTTTTCTCGCTTCTTCTCCCTTTGCTTTCATGTCCCCCGTCTGCAACTAATTAGCTTCTGTCCCTCTGCCTGCCTGTCTAGCGCTCTCTGCACTTTTGTGCTTTCCTCCCTTCTGATCTTTCCAACTGTCAATATTAACTCCTTTCCCTTCCAAAGGGTCTTGTTGCCAGGCAACCGTTTCCTGTACTGCGTGCTCGTCAGAGTGCCCCTCCCTCTCCCACTAGAAGCCCACGCGTTCCTTGTGCAACTTTAAATAATTCAGAAATGTTGCTGCAGATTTTCCGATTGCAAGCTCTTCCCTCCCTCCCTGCCGGCCACCCCTAACCAAAATTTTCATTCTCCGGGCAGTTGCTGCTAGCGGTGGAGACCTTTTTTAAAAATATGTAAACTGTTATTTATTTTGACAGTCATTTTCCCAGCCAGTAGCTTACAAGTTCTCTTCTGGTAATGCTCCTTGACTTTCCCAGGGAGTTACCCATGTGTGATCATTTCTTTGCAGAAATAAAAATCAATTTACTATTAGCATGCAGATACTGAAAAAGAAGAAGTTTTAATTGCTTTGCGTGCCATGCGTGATCCCTTGGAAGTTATGGTGGAAATCAGCTGTCTCATTTTAATAGTATCCTGACTGAGAACCAGTATTGTTCTAGTACCGTAACTATGGGTTACACCAACTATATCTCTTCCAAAAGCAGCATAGTTTTCTCAGCTTTCACCCAAAAAGGTGACTATGCATTTAGAGCCTATGACTTCCCTCAAAGAATCATGGGAACTGTAGTTACTTAAGGCTGTTGGGCATTGTAGGAATCATTGGGGCAAAGTCATGTGCTTTAAATGTATAGCATATCTGCAGCCTTAACCGTGAGAGATGACAGTGTTTTGGTATGTGTGCAGAGATTAGAAAGCATGCTAAAAATGTAAAAGCCAATGTGGTCCCACCTCCATCTTGAGTTCTTCCCCTGAACTTGAATGGACATTCTCCCTCCTCTTCTTGTGACCCACTAATGTTTTGCATTAAAATAGCCTTCTTCTGCTTGGAAAGGCAATATGTCTTGAGAAGCCACCGGAAGAACGGTTGTTTTATGGTTTTTAATCCTTTTTTTTTTTAAACCACAGGTAATAAAAGTTTACAAAGCTGCGGTACAGCAAACCTTAGATATCATGTTCCTCCCTGAAGGGAAAGAATTTCTTACCAGCACTGATGCAGTAAGCCAAGATTCAGCTGACCGTACCATCATTGCCTGGGATTTCCACACAGCTGCAAAGATCTCCAATCAAATCTACCATGTGAGACTTTTATTTACTTTTTTATATTTACTTCTACGATGGCTCAATCACTATTCCGTTAAAAAAGAAAAGAGAAAAGCCCAGAGCAAATTTTTCTCTGGAAGCCGCTGAAATAAATTTGCTTCCCCCAGTCAAAAGGATGCTGAAGATTCATCCTCAGAACTAGGAGGTGGGAAGATGGACTGTTTTGGATGGGTTTGCAGTCCCTTGGAAGGAGCAGGTCCATAGCTTGGGGGTAGTCTTGGATCCCAGTATTGTCGCTGAAGGTTCAGGTGACCTTGGTGGCTAGGAGAACCAATTACCAACTACGGCTGGTTTGCCAAAGTTGGACAGAGATCACTGGGCCACTGTACTCCTTGCTCTACTAATTTCTAGACTGTGCAATGCACTCTCTGTGGGGCTGCCCTTGGAAGGCAACTCAGAAACTGGTCCGGAATTTTTTAAAACAGCTGCACTGGTTGCCTGTTCGTTTCTGAACCCAATTCAAGGTGCTCACATTAGCGTTCAAAACCCTAAATGACTCAGGCCCAAAATATATGAATGACTCCCTCCTTCACTACAGACCTTCTTGGGTGTTAAGATCAGCAGAGGGGGCGTGGTGGCTATTAGTAGTTTCACCACTCTCAGGTATTGTGAGTGCTTTTACAGAGAGGATGGATGCCCCAGGACAGGGCCTTTTCTGTGGCAGCCCCAAAGTTGTAGAATTCCTTCCCCACAGAAACGCATCTGGTCCTTTCATTGTGGAGTTTCCTTTGTATGCTGAAGGTGCATTTCTTTACCCTGGCCTTTGACCCTTGTGAGAGATATATAAATATTAGGATTGATCCTATTCGTGAGCTTGTAATATATTTTAAACTGTTTTTAATACTGTACTCTGGGACCGTATGAGAAAGGACAGGTAAGAAATCGAATAATTGTTATTAGGTAAAGGGACCCCTGACCATTAGGTCCAGTCGTGGCCGACTCTGGGGTTGCGGCACTCATCTCGCTTTACTGGCCGAGGGAGCCGGCGTACAGCTTCTGGGTCATGTGGCCAGCATGACTAAGCCGCTTCTGGCGAACCAGAGCAGCGCACGGAAACGCCGTTTAAGTTCCCACCAGAGTAGTACCTATTTATCTACTTGCACTTTGACGTGCTTTCGAAGTGCTAGGTTGGCAGGGGCAGGGACCGAGCAACGGGAACTCACCCCGTGGCGGGAATTCGAACCGCTGACCTTCTGATCAGCAAGTCCTAGGCTCTGTGGTTTAACCCACAGCGCCACCCGTGTCCCTTTCTAATTGTTATTAGTATTGGCATTATTACTATTTTGTCCTTCATCCAACAGGACTCTGCTCCATTGTGCTGCAATCTGTAGGTGCAGAGCTCAGGAGAAACAGCAGAGCACCCTTCATTATTTTGCATGGATAGTTGGAAGTAGGCCTCATGAAGTTCAGTGGGATTTGCTCCCAAGTTCTTGTCAGAGCACTACAATATTAATTTCTTCAAGGTGTTATTATCCTTGAATTGATAGCTTTACATCTTGAGTTCTGGATCAGCAAGCTGCCTGAAAAATGGCACCTTGCCCGGGAGTCTGCTATGGCGGAGGATTGTGACTCCAGACTATTGTTTGTGTATCTTGCTAGCTTCAGATTGTTAGGCCCAGGTAGCGCAGTCTTAGCAATGATAACAATAATCACCTTCCCACTTTCCACAGTGCCAAGCAGTGGCGTAGCGTGGGGGGTGCAGGGGGGGCCTGCCGCACCGGGCACAACATCTGGGGGGGGGGGGGCGTGGAAGAGACTCGAGTGCTAAAATCCACGGGTTAGGGGGCGCAAATTACTTGCCTTGCCCCGGGTGCTGACAACCCACGCTACGCCACTGGTGCCAAGTAAACTTCCCAAACTCTTGTCACCCTGGAAAGAGCCCCGTTTCTCAACAGCATCTTGGAGCCTTATTAAGTTACCGTATTTTTTTGCTCTATAAGACGCACCAGACCACAAGACACACCTAGTTTTTGGAGGAGGAAAACAAGAAAAAAAATATTCTGAATCTCAGAAGCCAGAACAGCAAGAGGGATCGCTGCGCAGTGAAAGCAGCAATCCCTCTTGCTGTTCTGGCTTCTGTGATAGCTGTGCAGCCTGCATTCGCTCCATAAGATGCACACACATTTCCCCTTACTTTTTAGGAGGGAAAAAGTGAGTCTTATAGAGGAAAAAATACGGTAAGTAAGTCCGTCTGTGCAGCACCTGATCTAAATTGTTTTTGGTTCCATTTTGCTACACACTGATCACATTTGCTTTACAATGGAAGGTTGCAACTGACGCTGCAGCCCAGCACTTCTGTACTCAAGCCGTTTTTTACATTGTTTTATTTTGTTTTTGTACGAAGCACATTTTAGACAATAATTATGCTTCTTTAACAGCCCTTAATTTACTCTTTGATTATAAATGTCAAACGAACCAGAGAACTATTCATGCATTTGTTTCAAGAATATTTATATTTCATTTACTATGCATGCTCATCAGGGAGTGAACCCCCATTGAACACAGTGGGACTTGCTTCTGAAGTAAATATGCATGGTGGCGCACCGTTAGAAATGTCAACCTGGGCTGATTAGTGATGTAGCAAAGAGCTGATTCACGCATGCATGCTAATCTCTTGATTATTTAGTCCTTGATTCCTCTCACTCCGTGGGCTTGTAACCAGACAGCTCTCTGCCTGGCCGCAACCGTTATTTTATGGTTGAGGTAGGATTGGAACTCGGGAACATCAGACACATCGCTCTGTCCACAAGTCCCCATTGGTTCTCTAGCACATTCTTGAGTTCCAACCGGATTCCTTGTAGCTGTCAAATCATGAAACATATTATTCGTCACACTGCTCAGTTTTGGGCAGAGGATGCAGAAGTTCAGTCTTCTATTCACAGGCAGGAGGAACTGTGGGTCAGTGTTAGAGCTCGTAATTTGCAGGTAGATGGTCCTAGGTTCAGTCCCTGGCAAGGCACGTTAAAGGGAATTAGGTAGCAGGTAGTGGGAACTAATAATAATAAGAAGAAGAGTTTGGATTTGATATCCCGCTTTATCACTACCCTGGGGAGTCTCCAAGCGGCTAACATTCTCCTTTCCCTTCCTCAAACACTTTGTGAGGTGAGTGGGGCTGAGAGTCTTCAGAGAAGTGTGACTGGCCCAAGGTCACACAGCAGCCGCATGTGGAGGGGCGGAGATGCGAACCCAGTTACCCAGATTACGAGCCTACCGCTCTTAACCACTACACCACACTGGCTCTCTAACTGAGACTCTATAGTGCTATTCCCATTTAGAATAGTCTGTACTGGGCTGGTTGGGCAAATATTTATTTATAATAAATTTTGTTTTTCAGTTTTTCAAAAATATTTTGACAAAAATACAGATCCAATATTTCCCAGCAAATATGTTTATTTTACCTCCCCCCCCCTTTGTGGTTTCTTTTTTTTTAAGATTTGTAACGCTGCATTTCCTTCATTATTCCAATTATTAATTACTCCCTAGTTTTCCTTTAGCATTAATTTTAACTGTCTGGTTTAAGTTAAGCCTGCTAACGAACTTACATGTGTACGGTAACCTTTCAAATAACCCACAAATTTCCCCCAGTCTTTGATGAAGTTTTTTGGACGAATATTTATTTATTAAATTTGTATGCCTCCCTGTACCTGTAGATCTCAGGGCGGTTCACAGCATAATAGTCTGATAAAAGGTAGGTCCCTGTGTTCCTCCTAGGAAGAAATCCTCCTTATACTAAATATCTCTAAAGCTGATTCATAACTTTCCTTTGGTGTGTAGGGACACAGGAGCAAGCTTCAGGCTTGCAAGGCTATTGCTATTGCATTTAAAATTCACCTGTGAATCAGGGACTCAGGCACCTCCACTAAAAATGAGAGGACAAGGATCATAGATGTTGTGTAGCCATATGTACCCTGGGAGTGTTGTGTTGTGTTATGTCTTGTTCCATCAGGGCAGACATTTCGGCTTGCCAGGCAGAATGATTGCCCCTCTCCTCTCCCCACGCCCTGTTCTGGGGGGTTCTCCCAATCTCCGCAGGGCTATTTGGGGGGGGTGCACATGGGGACAGGAGGGGGAAAGCTTCCTGTTGCAAAGGTGGAAGTCAGGCTTCCACAGATGGGAATCATTAGCTGAATCCACAGGAACCTACTCCTAGGGGTCAAGGTCCCTTCACTTCCTCCATAAAGTATTTGAGGAGGCAATGCCCTCTCAAAGTTGATGGGCATTGCCATTCAAATGGTGTGTGTGTCTTGTGATCAATTATGATGTTTTGAGACTAGCTAGGGATCATGGGAGTTGTAGGCCAAAAACATCTGTAGGGCCGAGTTTGAGGAAGCCTGCCCTAACAGATTATTTTGTGGAAATGAGGCTCTTGACAGGAGAAACAGATTCCCTACACCTGCTTTTTTAGGAACAGGAAGTTGTTAGACACCTCCCTGTTGTTAGTTTCTTGCAACTTCCTGAAGAATGAAGCTGGCTGCTTTTAGAACCGCCATCTTGTGCAGTGTAATGATTTTGCACCATTTTTAAAAGGCGTTTCCTACATAAATCCATCCGTTTCACATATAGTAGGAAGTCTGCGGAAACTCGAGTCTCTTTTGAAAACATAAAGAATCAGGGTCAGTTTGCATCCATTTATCTCTGAAAAGAACAATTCTGTCCTCGCGGAGAGATGGAGTGGATGATTTAATAGAACTTGCCCATTCCCAACTTTCTGTGATTGCCTTTGTCCGGATTTGCAGATGCACAATCCAGTGCATAAATTGTGATAGTAGGTTAGTCATTTGCACTTCAAAAGCAATGCGCTTCAGTGAATAAGAAACTGCAGAGCACTCAGTTCTGATGTATTCAGAAGCTTAAACAAAATGATTTCCTTGGGAGTTAAAAAGGAGAGTGTTATTGAATGGGGCAGTTTACTGCGCTCTCTAGAGCTAGCGTGAAATTGAGGGTTGGTTTGGGGTTGTTTTTTTGTAAACAATTACCTCCTAAAAAATGCCTTTAGTTTCATAAATTTCCATCTCTAATCTTTCAGATGGAAGGCTGCGTGCACTCCCAATACACTGAAAAGTCAATTTCCACTTTCAGCGAGGGTAAACACCATTCATTGAGCCAAAACAACTTCCATGGTTTGCCTTTCTTTCTCTCTTTTCTAAAACAGCTGGCTTTTGCATCCGAGCCTCGTGTCCATTCTACACTGGAACAAATGACCTGATCCATCCTTTATATAGGATAAGGCTGTCAATGGCTACCAATGGTGACCTTGGGCCAGTCACACTTCTTTGAAGTCTCTCAGCCCCACTCACCTCACAGAGTGTTTGTTGTGGGGGAGGAAGGGAAAGGAGATTGTTAGCCGCTTTGAGACTCCTGAAGGGGAGTGAAAGGCGGGATATCAAATCCAAACTCCTCTTCTTCTTCTTCTTCTTCTTCTTCTTCTTCTTCTTCTTCTTCTTCTTCTTCTTCTACCAGCCATGATGTCTAGATAGATAGATATGGATTTTTTTATTGATACACCAGAAGAAGTGGTTAATTCAATTGAAACAGTAAGTGTCTGGGTTCAGATCGTTTAAGAGCTGGTATGGTAAAAACCTCAGACAAAAACAGTTCAGGTATTACCTATGGGAGGAACGGCTTAGATTAAAAGTGGTGAATCTCTTTCACTGTTGCGGCTTCCTAAAAACTGGCTCCGGGGAGGAATCTTTGGGAAATAAGCAATGCTCATGTTGGTGGCCATATTTTAACTATGTGCTGTGTGAAGAAGTTACGCCTTGGACTTCTGCAAATGTCGCATTACTTCTAGGTTGCTGATACCTCCCTCTTGTGCATAGGAGTCAACTCCTAGGATCCAACCCCACCCATAAAATATTTGAGGAAGTTGATGGGCATTGCCATTCAAATGGTGTGCATGTGCCACATCATGTGATTGATTATGCTGGGGGGGGGGCTTACCTGCCCCTCCCCTCAGTATTTAATTCAAGTTGACACCCCTGCTCATGTGTATGGGGGCTGATCATCAGTCACAGCCTGAGCACCACAATGAGAAGGAATGAAAATTACTGAGGAGGTCACGGGAGATCTGCAAAATATATTGAAAAGCATTGAAAGTACTCAATTAATTGAGGTTCCCCCCCCAGCAGATCCCTGCCCCCCAAACAAATCCTGCCCACGCCCATGGTCCTCCATGGTCATGTGGATTTCCTTCCTCCACACTCCTGTTGGATAAATGCAGAACAATTTCCACCAAATTAGCACCTGGAAAGATCTGCATTTTGTCTTTACGCACTATCACATGGAGAAATTGGGAAAGATGGTCACAAAAGTTGATGTCACGCTCCAGCGTGAGCAAGTGGTCGAAGGAAACGAGGCTTGCACTGGGATGTCCTGAAAGGGCTGCTTGAGTCCTGTTTTGCAGGAGCGCAACTTTCTTTTAAGAAGCACTTCTCTCTCTCTCTTTTTTAAAAGATATTTATTAAAGTTTTTAAAGTATAACAGTAAAAATGAAAAATAAAAAGAAACATACAAAATAAAAACAGTTAAAAAACACATTGATTTTCCATAGCATATCTTCCTTACACTTATTTCCCCGGACCTCCTCGTACCTCCCTTTTTTGTATTCCACTTCAGTTTGTTAGTTCAGCAAATCCTTACCATTAAGCTTTTACCCTTTTGTAAACCTTTTTTCCTATCTCTTAAAGCATTACAGCTGGAAACCACTTAGTTTCTATCCAACATCCTTCTAGCATTCATTAATTTTACAATATTTCTGTAAATAGTCTTTAAATTTCTTACAGTCTTCTTTCACCGACTCTTCTCCCTGGTCTCGAATTCTGCCAGTCATTTCTGCCAATTCCATGTAATCAATCACCTTCATCTGCCATTCTTCCAGAGTGGGTAAATCTTGTGTCTTCCATTAAGAAGCACTTCTCATTTCCTCCATCAACATTTGCTGCTTTCGTTGTTAAAAGGGAATAATTTGCAACACGTGTCCCGTCTCCCTGAAGCGACACGATTGTCAGTCGTACAAATTACTCCGATACGGCTGTGCAGCAAAGCGAGCAGAGCAAATTGCATGCAGGGTTGATTTTTGCTGCTGCTGCTAAATCATATCATAGAAATGATTTCTGATTGTTCCGACACATGTGGGATTTCTCTGTGCCTTTTCGTAGCACCAACTAAATAAATACTGCGCGGTTCATTTCTAACGTAAATTTATTACTTGTTGTAGGGTTGGATCAAATTCCTCGACTCAGTTTGTAGGTGGTGAAATCAGGGGTTGGAGGATTTTGCTCTGGGAGAGTGTAGTTTTGTAAACAGGACACAAACACACACCCCAGCAAATACCCAGAAATTTGTCTTCTGGTTATTATTTTCTGCTCAAAACTCTATTGCTTGTTCATACAGGCAGATGAAGGAAGCAGTGGGGAGGAGTAGGGCACAGATACTACTGTCAACAATATGTAAATTGGGTTGGATCCACATTTGCACCCAGGTTTTCCACTGTGTTGTCGGGTAGAAGGCGCATTTCTCCAACAGTTCAGCTGGGGGAGAGGGCAGAAAAGAAAACCCTCAGAGAGTTTGTCAGAAAATCATTTTCAGGTTTCCTTTTTCCATTTAGCTCTTCTCACGTTTATATAGTAGCCGTCGCCATGCACGGCATTCCACAGAAGACAGGCCCCTGCCCTGAGGAGCTTACAATAGAAAATTAGATGCAGGCGAAACAGGCTGGGGAAGTGGACCTGCGTCAAAACAAGGAAAGAACGTAGATAGCTCAGTTGGTAGAGCGTGAGATTCTTGGTTCAAGCCCCACATTGGGCAAATGATTCCTGCATTGCTGGGGTTGGACTAGATGACCCTCGGGATAATAATAATAATAATAATAATAATAATAATAATAATAATAATAATAATAATAATAATAATTTATTTATACCCCGCCCATCTGGCTGGGCTTCCCCAGCCACTCTGGGCGGCTTCCAAAAGAATATTAAAATACTATAATACATCAAACGTTAAAAGCTTCCCGAAACAGGGCTGCCTTCAGATGTCTTCTAAAAGCCTGGTAGTTGTTATTCTCTTTGACATCTGGTGGTAGGGCGTTCCACAGGGCGGGCGCCACTACCAAGAAGGCCCTCTGCCTGGTTCCCTGTAACTTGGCTTCTCGCAGTGAGGGAACCGCCAGAAGGCCCTTGGCGCTGGACCTCAGTGTCCGGGCAGAACGATGGAGGTGGAGACACTCCTTCAGATATACTGGACCGAGGCCGTTTAGGGCTTTAAAGGTCAGCACCAACACTTTGAATTGTGCTCGGAGACGTACTGGGAGCCAATGTAGGTCTTTTAAGACCGGTGTTATGTGGTCTCTGCGGCCGCTCCCAGTCACCAGTCTAGCTGCCGCATTCTGGATTAGTTGTAGTTTCTGGGTCACCTTCAAAGGTAGCCCCACGTAGAGCGCATTGCAGTAATCCAAGCGGGAGATAACCAGAGCATGCACCACTCTGGCGAGGCAGTCCGCAGGCAGATAGGGTCTCAGCCTGCGTACCAGATGGAGCTGGTAAACAGCTGCCCTGGACACAGATTTAACCTGTGCCTCCATGGACAGCTGTGAGTCCAAAATGACTCCCAGGCTGCGCACCTGGTCCTTCAGGGGCAGTTACCCCATTCAGGACCAGGGAATCCTCCACACCTGCCCGCCTCCTGTCCCCCAAAAACAGTACCTCTTGTCTTTTCAGGATTCAACCTCAATCCCTTCCAACTCTGCAATATCACGATTCTATGATTATATGGTTTGTTCTGCTCAGGCCCAATTATAGGCCTGGTACAATGTTGGGACTAGAATTTGGAGCCAAGGCTTTATCCTTCTGCCGTTCTTCCCAATTCTCCACACAGGAACGTTACACCTGCCCCAGTTTTGCACCGCATCCCAAGGAGCCTGCATTCGTCGCTCAGACAAATGGCAACTACCTGGCCTTGTTCTCTAGCCTGCGGCCCTACAGAATGAACAAAAAGAAGATATACGAAGGGCACAAGGTATCCTCCCCTCTCGGCAAACTCGTAATAGATCTTGCCCTTTTAAATGCCTGCTTATGCTTCTGATTTACAGCGGGGATAAAAATTAATCGACTTCAACCCTGTTCTCTATATTTTAGTTAATTTAGAACTAAACTGAGGAGCGAGTAGAGCTTAAAATACCTGCAAGTGTTATTAGTTGCTAATAGCCTTGTCACGTATAAACCGGCTGCCGCTAACAATGTAAAGTCCTTAATGGGGCTGTCTTAATAAACACCTAGGGAAGCAATTAGGCCATTATGGTAAAAACTGACATGCTTATTACACTATGAAATTTCGGGAGGTTATAGATCATATCCCATTTCCTTAATTAACATCTTGATTTATTTAACCTCTTTCGATTCCGGATTCTTGCAGGTTGAAGGATTTGCGATAGGCTGCGAGTTTTCCCCCGACGGAATGCTACTCGTCACGGGGAGTTCGGAGGGCAAAGTGTTTTTCTACAACTATCGCACGGCTCGGATCATTCGCACGCTGTCCGCGCAAAGCCAGGCCTGCGTGTGTGCAACTTTCCATCCAGTCCTTCCGTCGCTCCTTGCTACATGTGGCTGGGATGGAGTCATCAACATCTGGCAATGATAATATCAGTGATCTTAAAAATCACATATATATATATATATATATATATATATATATATATATATATATATATATATCCTGTGTTTTGAAGTTTGCTTCCAAGTTTACTCTAGAGCAGGGTTTCCCAAACTTGGGTCTCTAGCTGTTTTTGGACTACAATTCCCATCATCCCTGACCACTGGTCCTGATAGCTAGGGGTCATGGGAGTTGTAGTCCCAAAAATAGCTAGCGACCCAAGTTTGCGAAACCCTACTCTAGAATGCTGCTGGCTCAACCATACAGGTGCCCAACTTGCTTAGCTTGGTTTTTTTCATACTTTGCCTGGAGCTGTGATACTCTAGGGCAGTGATTCCCAAATATTTTGGGAGCACAGCCTGTCTGGTTCCATAAACTCATCCTCAATGCCCTCTACCCTACCCTACAAAGCGCATTGTTCAGAATAGTGGTTTGCATGACCCACTAAGGGAGATATTAACACAATGAAATTCGAAGCAGGAGCACTGAATTGCATGTTTATTCAAAACCCGATTAAATCTATTTAATTCAACAAAATTGGTGAACTTGATCTAATGGTGCCAGCTTTTCAAAGTCTGATAGTAATTGACGCCTCCAGCACCCCCCTCCCTGCTACCCTCTTGCCTCTTAACGTCCACATTTGGAACCATTGCTCTACAGCGTCTTGATGCTCACAGAGCTGTGGTTTCCTTGCAGAATACTACTAAACCTGTGCCTGTGACTAGTTTCCACCTCTTGCTGCTATAGTTAATGAGGGAAAGAGCTTCCAAAACGAATGAGTGACTAGCCTGCAGCCCCAAGTCTATACAGTCTAGCTGCCATGACTCACTACAGAATGCACAAAACCTGTGACTAGAAGTGATTAAGAAAGGTTCAGAGTCAAGGTTAGGACCCACTGGGAGCATCGAAATGTGACCCTCTTTAAACTTGGTTGAATCTACACTTTAGCCTTTAAACCTTTTCTGTCCTAGAGACTAGAGGTGATTTTCTTTCTTTCTCCTGCTTAGCTAAAGCTGAACCTCAGCCCTTTTCTCTTTAAAACAGTTCCAGCCCTTTACCAGTACATGATTTGGCCTTGCAGGAGTTGCCCTGTTTTGAGTCCTCGGCTAAGTCATGCTAATGGGCTCAGCGCTGTGGCCGATGCAACCACAGAGACTTTTCTGGCACAGGTTACTGTCATTAAGGGTCTTGCGGGGAGTTCTACTTACAAATTGCGTTTGGGGCCTGTATGATTTGGATGCGAGTCGCTTCCATATGAACAGAAGTTTCTACAGAGGAGCTGCACTTTTAAGACTGTAGCTTTCATATAAGACAGAGATTGTCATAGCAGAGCTGGCAGTAGGAAGGAAAATGGAAACAGTAGTTTAAGTTCGTGATCCCTGTTTCCATGCCACTGATGTTCAATACTGGATAGGCTTCTTGCCCTAAAATGCAGTTATGTTTATGTATTTAACAAGTCTCAGCCAGTATGTTTTCATTCTGTGTGCTGAGCATCAGTGTTCTGTGCATTGTGGAAAATGTGTCTTCAGCTGTGGCATTTCTCCAGGGTCGAGGCAATGCTTTATATTATTATTATTATTATTATTATTATTATTATTATTATTATGCCCCTCCAACAACAACAACAACAACAACAACAACAATAAATTTTATTTATATCCCGCCCTCCCCAGCCGAAGCAGGGCTCAGGGCGGCTAACAACAATCAAATAATCCAACATTCTAAAAACATCTCATTCTAAAAATTAATTAAAATCAAATTAATGGCAACCTTTAAGCAAAATTCTGTGCAGATTGCCAGAGGAGGGAGTCAGGCTGCGCCCTGACCAAAGGCCTGGTGGAACAGCTCTGTCTTGCAGGCCCTGTGGAAAGATATCAGGTCCCGCAGGGCCCTAGTCTCTTGTGACAGAGCGTACCACCAGATTGGAGCCGCAGCCGAGAAAGCCCTGGCTCTAGTTGAGGCCAGCCTAACCTCTCTGAGGCCTGGGACCTTCAAGATGTTTTTATTTGCAGAGCGTAAGTTCCTCTGTGGGACATACCAGGAGAGGCGGTCCCCAGCCACTCTGGTGTGAGCCATCACCGAGAGATGTCAAGAGGCCAGCTTTTGTGTAGAGTGATTTGCATGAGAACCAGCGGAACTTGCATTGATCTGCCATAGATGGCGGGTAAGAACTCAGCCATTTGTACTACACACCTTTCATGCCAGACCAAAAGCGCTTGTATACATGTATTCTGTGTAAATAAGAGTGCATAGTTTTATGCTGTGCTGAGGTGAAAATTGTTAAATGTTGAAATGTATAAAGGAATCGATGAAGATACTATAAAATGTCAAATAAAAACTTTTTTTTTAAAAAAAGAAAATGGCAAAGAAGGTAAGCTAGGGCAATCCTTGCTTCCTTGTTTGTTTCCTATGCTCATATTCATTGGCAAACCAATTTACTCTCTTTTTTTTTTGCATTGACTGGGTGTTTTTATTGATCAGTTTTTTTTTCAGGGCACAGCTGTGATGAAAGTTATTGACACAATAGCTTTTTAGTTCCTTACATTTTGTAGGACATGGACTTCCATTGAACAGAGGTTACGTTAAGGACATGGCTGACACGGGGTGTTTCTTTCTTTCTTTCTTTCTTTCTTTCTTTCTTTCTTTCTTTCTTTGAGGTTATGTTATTTTCCTGTCACACGCTTCCAAAAAGCTCTCGGAGCCGCTTACAGTATATCGTAAAAACACTTAGCAGCCATAAAACAATAAGTAAAGCGCAACAGAAGCAAAGTCTAAAACAGTACAAGTCTAAAACAGTAAAGAAGCAACTTAAGAGAAACAACCAACACAATTAAAAAGCGAGTACTGCCTTCTCTGCCCACCTACAAAAAAGTTTTATGAAACAGGAAAGGAAAACCCTTGCAGTTTTCCTAAATATTAGGATAGAAATAACCTGACAAGTTGCTCTACAGAGGGAATTCTGCTTAAAACAGGAGTAGGCAAATGAATGAGGATAAGACTTTCAGTGGCTACCAGACATGATGCCTATCCTGTGCCTCCACTGTCCAAGGCAGAATGCTTCTGAATATCAGTTGCTGGATTTTGCGGATGGGGCTCAGGTCCTGCTTGCAAGCTTCCCATCTATGGAGAGCCAGTGTGGTGTAGTGGTTAAGAGCGGTGGACTCGTAATCTGGTGAACCGGGTTCGCGTCCCCGCTCCTCCACAAGCAGCTGCTGGGCGACCTTGGGCTAGTCACACGTCTTTGAAGTCTCTCAGCCTCACTCACCTCACAGAGTGTATGTTGTGGGGGAGGAAGGGAAAGGAGATTGTTAGCTGCTTTGAGACTCCTTAGGGTAGTGATAAAGCGGGATATCAAATCCAAACTCTTCTTTGTCTTCATCTGGTTGGCCACTGAAAAACTTTTGTGGAGTCAGTTCCATGCTGGTTTTGACCTTTAAAGCCCTATGCGGCCTAGGACCCTTGTACTTATGGGACCGCCTCTCCTGGTATGTACCTGCAGCAGGACCCAGCAACTTTAATATCTGTACCATGCATGGCAGATTGCTGGAGAAGAGACCTGCTGGCCTGCTCTATGCTGTACCCTTGCAAATGGTCAGAGGAGGTACTACAACTTCTTAGAGGTTGGTACAACAAATCATCAGGAATCAGTAGATTATAGTCTGGCACTGCTTTGACTCTTCAGTCTGATCGGGGTGTTTCTTAGACACAGAATGAGTCCAGTCTGCTGTCCCTGGCTTGTCTCCCCACCTCCCTTCCTTCAGATCCGTCAGCGGGAAACAGAAGGGACGATTTCAGAAAGAAATCGATCTGATCCGTTGGGTATTTCACTGAAGAGAACAGAGCGCCTCCCAGGTCTTCCTCCTGTTCAGTTGTGTCTCAGAGACTCTTGTTTCTCCACTGCGAGGCTTTGAATTAATTTCGTACCTTTTGTATTTGAGCGTTTTCAGGTTGGCGAAGTTTGAAAAGCACATGAGTAGCTATTTGGCCCACCTGCGGGTTTGCAGAGTGGCAGTGTAGGTACAATCTTCATTTTAAAGCCTCATTTTCTGAATAGGTCTGCTGCTGAGCTAGGAGTGTGGGCCTGGTGAGCAAGACAGACCATGCCACTTACGTCTCATAATAGGACTTGAAGTTAGGGGGATCTAACAGTTGGGCTTGAGGCGGGAGGTAAGAATTCCTGAGGATTTACGCCTCCCTTTCTGTACTCATCACTGTCAATTTTCTCTTAGCCAACCTTCTTCAGCCTTGAGTCCCCAATAGCTCTCCATCCCCAGCTGGCTTAGCCAATAGCAAAGGTTGATGGGATCTGTGGTCCAACAGCATCTTTGGAACCAAGGCTGAGGAATGCCGTAGTAAGCAGTGTTAATTTTCTTAATGAAGTTATCGTTTATCTAGTCCCTCCTACGTTGTTTCATCATGGCAGCCATGGACACCCTCTGTGTCATTCTTCCCATTATCAGCAAATACAGAATTATAGAGTTGGAAGCGAGCCCAAGGGCCATCTAGTCCAACCCCCTGCAACGCAGGAATTTCAACTGAAGCCTCCATGACAGCTGTCCATCCAACCTCTGCTTCAAAACCCCCAATGAAGGAGAGTCCACCGCTTCCTGAGGGAACCCATTCCACCATCGGAACAGCTCTTACCACCAGAAAGTTCTTCCGGATGTTTAGTTGGAATATCCTTTCCTTTAACTTGGTTCAAGTCCTACCCTCTGCAGCAGCAGAGTAGCTTTCTCCATCTTGCATGTGGCAGCCCTTTAGATATAGGAAGATGGCTATCACATCTCCTCTCTCGTCTCTTTTAAGAGTGAGTGGATATCGGCAGTTGTCAGGAACTGGGCAGAGGAGGAATGGTGGAGACCTCCTCCCCAGCCTGACCCTTCCAGAGAAGAAGAAGACAATTCAGAATTACAACAGGGGTTTGAGGGAGATCACAGCTCAGAGGCAGACAAGGGTGAAAGCTGGGAAATAATGGGAGAAGAGGAAGCAGAAGCAACAGAGGGGGGGGGGACAGCTGATGGACTCAATGTCTTTAGAAAGCATTCCAGACCCCCCCCCAAGAACCCGATGGACAATGAAAGTAGGAGAGCAGAGAGCTCAGAGGCAGAGGACACATCTCAGCACCTGTAGTGATGACACATAATAGGAGGGGATGAAGACTCACTTGGAGCAACACCATTACTCCAAGAGGCTGCATTTCTAAGCCTCTCTCTGTGAATGTTGAATAAAAAGCATTGGTAAGAACTTTCCTTGTCTTATCTGTTCCTGGCAACCTACCATGGCGGGTCTGGATCCTCTGACGCCTGACAGACCTTTCCTGTGGCCCATGAATGCAGTCCTTTTGCAAAATAGTGAAATGTTCAGTGTTTCAAAAATGGATAGGCGTCCCATTGTTGGTTGTGGCTTTATACCAGAACGGAACCTGAGATCTCATGCGCACACGTGCACTCCACCAATAGCCCAAGGGGCATTGCTCAAATGAATGGTGTATCTCCTCCTGTGTATGCCCCCTCAAATCTCCAGGGGGTTGAGGGGACCCTCCAGAGATGAGACGGGGAGGATTGCTCCATTGTGCAAGAAGCAATCCTCGTGCTAATGGAATGATCTCAACGCTACGCTGAATACAACCCAAGATCCCTCGCTTTCTGTGAAATCAATGCAGTTGCCAAACTGGTCTTTTTGAGTCACATGAAGCAGAATGAGCTTGCAATGCCGTTCTACTGGAACATGTTGCTTCTCTCCTGTGGGCACCATTTTCATTTCTGCTGCAACATTCTCTTGAGAGGAGCATGTTGTGGGATTTCAATCACTAGTGTTTACGAAGCATTTTGAGAGCGTCTACTGGAAGGCAACAAAGGCAAGTGAAGTATCATTATTTATTAATTCATCTTATGAAGCAATAATTGACTACTTTCCCGGCATTCGAATACTTAATAGAGTTCACATTTTGACCTTTCAATAGCTCAGGGTTTTTTTATTATTATTAAAAAAACGCGGCTACAGTACAATGTCCTTGAAAATTGAAATAATTGCTAGGTACTTAAATTACAAAACGGGATATTTTAATGGCAGCCTGTAGATGACTCTCACCATTGAAGCACCACTAATACCCAATGCCTGGAGTTATAGAGGAATTGAAAGCAATGATTACACTGGAGCTTCACATAATAGACACATGACTAAGAGTCTTCAATAGCCTTATCCTCTCTTTTTTTTTTTTTTGTCTAGTTCCTTTTAAAAGTTGTCCAATTTAGTGACCATCCACACTTCTTGTGGTCACAAATTCCACAGTATAGCTTACACATTGTTTAAGGAAGTGTTTCCTTCCATGTTGAATTGGAGAAGGCCAACGTATGTATAAAAATACCTTGCTATTCAAGCCTCTCACTTGAGGTTTTTTTCCTTTTTTATTTCATTATAAAAGTTTCTTGAATAGGTGGTGACTTTCATTATTTTCCCGTATTGCTTTTACATTTTTGTGTGTGTGCTGCTGTACACTGCCCTGATGCTTTGTGAGAGGCCAGAATATAAATAGAGAGATGAGAAATACTTTTATAGAGAGAGAGATACTTGGGGGTTAGGAAAGAGTTGATGACTTTATTTATACAGTGGTACCTCTGGTTGCAAACGGGATCTGTTCCGGAGGCCCGTTCGCAACATGAAAAGAACGCAACCTGCAGCGGATCGTCTGCACACGTGCAGGTTGTGATTCGCCGCTTCTGTGCATGCGTGTGACATCATTTTGCGCATCTGCGCATGCGCGAGCAGCGAAATCCGGAAGTAACCCTTTCCGGTACTTCCAGGTTGCCGTGGGACATATCCTGAAAGATCGTAACATGAAACGGATGTAACATGAGGTATGACTGTTTGCTTCCCATCTGACTGGGTTGCCCTAGTCACTCTTGGCAGTTCCCAACAAAATATTAAAAACACATATTAAATATTAAAAAGGCACCAACCGTTAAAAACTTTCCTAAACAGGGCTGCCTTCAGATGTCTTCTAAAAGTCAAATAGTAGTTTATCTGTTTGACATTGGATGGGAGGGTGTTCCACAGGGTGGGCACCACTACTGAAGATCTTCTGCCTGGTTCGCTGTAGCTTCACAACTCACAGTGAGGGAACCGCCAGAAGGCCCTCGGAGCAGGACCTCAGTATCTGGGCTGGAAATTGGAGGTGAAGATACTCCTTTAAATGTACATGGCTGAAGCCATTTAGGGCTTTGAAGGTCAGCACCAACACTTTGAATTGTGCTCGGAAATGTACTGTATGTGACAGCGGCCACCTGGATATTGTTAGCCCAACATTGGAAAGAAGAAGAAGTCCCCACCAAAGGAGATTGGCAAACTAAGCTAATGGAGTATGTTGAAATGGCTAAATTAACGGCAAAACTTAGAAATCAAGATGACAACAAATATATAAAAGAATGGGAAGTGTTTATTGCACATTGACAAAAGCAATGTACACAAGTTAATACATTAGCAGGATTTTTTTTTAAAAAAACAAACTTGTAATATTATAGACAGTGTACAAAAATTGTAAGTAATCAGAGATAAAGACTTTATTGATGCGCATGAATGAAAATATTATAAAGGAACCAGGGGAGGGGGAAGTCAGGGGATTCAAGTAATCCCATACTGTGGATTCAATACTGATTTTGTATATAGTTCTAAATGTTTTATGGCTTTTTTTAAATGAAATGTTTTTGTTTTTGTGAAAATTAATAAAAATATTATACAAAAAAAAATCATATTCCCCAGGCAATAGCTTATTTACCATTGCAACATTCTTGGCAACATCGACAGCCACAGAACCTGAAGCTATTCACAACAGCTTAATGTTGGAAGGTTCAGAACAGACAAAAGGGAGTATATATTCACACAACATTCAGTTAAACTGGAATCTGCTGCCGCAGGAAGTGGCAAATGCGACTCACCTGCAGGGCTTATCCTCCATGGCTACTGGCCTTGCTGGCTATGTGCTACCTCCAGTTTCAGAGATGGCATGACTTTGAACACCAGTTGCTGGGATACGCAACTGGGGCAGGTGCTGCCACGCTCACATCTGCTTATGGGCTTTTCATGGGCTTCTGTATGACCACTGGGAAAGCAGGATGCTCCCCTAAATGAGCCTTGGGGTTTGATACAGTAGACCAGGCATAGGCAAACTCGGCCCTCCAGATGTTTTGAGACTACAGTTCCCATCGTCCCTGACCACTGGTCCTGTTAGCTAGGGATGATGGGAGTTGTAGTCCCAGCAACACCTGGAAAGTACTACTTTGACTTTTGACTGATCTAACATCCTACCAGGAAGGGGCAGGACCAGCAATAAGGAATGGAGCCTCTCAATTTGTCCTGAGCTCTTACTGAGATAATAGCACCCTACTGAGCCCCTTTTCCCAGCTCCTGGTCGTGGTTGGCAAGGCAGTTATTTCATCCAGCTACTGGACCAGTCCAGATTCACAATGTTTGTAGGAAACCTAGACATTTCAGTCACTCTCTTGTTAGAATGCAGTCTTGGTACTTAAGGAGTGCAGCAGAAGATCTCAGGATTATTAGTGAATGCTCATCTTCTCGCAAGGTGTATTTTTGGAATCATCTGCTCAAGTTTTGGTAAACACTCGCTTTCTATTTGTAGTGCTTGCAGCCCTAGAAGTGTGCCTTGTTTACTGAAACAGCAGGTGTTAATGACACCATCGCAGCAGCAGCAATACAGCTTTCCTTCTCTTCCCTTCCCCCAGCCTCAAAGCCTTTCAAGATAGTAAGCGCTTTTGGGTTCCCTTTAATAAAAGGAGAGTCTCGTCAAGGACAAACAGGCATGAAAACAAACAGATTGGCTAACCTGGCACCTAAGCAAGGATGTGAGTTTTTAATTATCGGTGCTAGTCACAGCTCCAACCAAAGTGTCATCTTTGGCTTTGATCGCACCAGTCCGATGCAACAGGAAGAAAGTGTCCACAGATATTTTTTTTTTAAAAAAACCATCAAATGCAATTTGGGTGTGCATGTGGCATGGGTGCAAAGGATGTCCGATTCTAGGCTCAATTATTGACTCGATGAATGTCTTCATCAGCAGTGGTTTCAGTCTCTGAAACCATGTCTGGGTGCATCAAGAGTGAATGTTCATTACTCAGCTACTGTAGCATCAAGATCAAACAACACAGCCAGGCTTTGATATCACTTTGTTATCCCTCCAAGATAGTTCTTCCAAGCCTACTGCCCTCCAAATGCTTTAGACGTAACGTCTGTCAATCCTAGGTAAAGGTAAAGGGACCCCTGACCATTAGGTCCAGTCGTGACCAACTCTGGGGTTGCGACGCCCATCTCGCTTTATTGGCTGAGGGAGTTGGCGTACAGCTTCCGGGTCATGTGGCCAGCATAACTAAGCCGCTTCTGGCGAACCAGAGCAGCGCACGGAAACGCTGTTTACCTTCCTGCCGGAGTGGTACCTATTTATCTACTTGCACTTTGACGTGCTTTTGAACTGCTAGGTTGGCAGGAGCAGGGACTGAGCAACGGGAGCTCACCCTGTCTTTGGAATCGAACCGCCGACCTTCTGATCGGCAAGACCTAGGCTCTGTGGTTTAACCCACAGCGCCACCCGCGTCCCTTCTGTCAATCCTAACCGATAAGAAAACAAGATGAGCCCTGTCTGATCAGGCTAATGGGCCATCTACCTGTAGTCCAGTATGCTGTTCTCACAGTGAGCAACCAGATGCCTGTAGGAAGACAGTAAGCAGGACTGGAGCATTCTGTCCACCTGTGATTCCCAGAATTCAGAGGCATATGGTGGAACTTAGCCATCATGATGAATAGCCGTTGATAGCCTCATCCTCCAGGAATGGTCTAATCCTCATTTAAAGCCATCCCAATATAAATACTGTCCGTTTCAATGGTCAGGGATGATGGGCACTGTAGTCCAAAATATCTGTAGGGCAGCAAGTTCAGGAAGCCCACTCTAACCCAACATCAGTGGAAGCAGCGTGCATGTTCAGATGTAAAAGTTCAGGAAACACCTGAAGGCAACCCTGTATAGGGAAGCTTTTTTAAGGTTTAAGGTTTTACTATGTATATGCTGGAAGCCACCCAAAGCAGCTGGGGCAACCCAGTCAGTTGGGCGGGGTACAAAGATGCTGGTGTAAGTCAGTCATCGAATATTGAGATGTGGAGTAATAATCGCTGCCTTGCATCAGTGACTGGAGGGGCAGGTTTTGGGCTTCTGAATCTCTGAATCAATATGAGTGGCATCTGGCAACCCAGACAGATGGGTGGGGTACAAATAATAATAATAATAATAAATAATAATAATAATAATAATAATAATAATAATAATAATAATTTCTTCTTCTTCTTCTTCTTCTTCTTCTTCTTCTTCTTCTTCTTCTTCTTCTTCTTCTTCTTCTGTCTACATATCTGCTAAAGAAGCCAGCACAGGTGAGTAGTCCTAATTATTGAACTTTCACAGCACAGCCAAATGACTCCATCTCTCTGGGATATTTCCCCGTGCTTAAAAGTCATGGGCTACAAAGATATATTTGATTAAGGTGACCCACTGTGCAAAGTCACCCAAGCCAATTGCTATGGCATGTCAGCTGGTTGGTTAGTTAGTGAGTCTGTCCATGAGTCCGAGTCTGTGTTACGTCTTGAATTGCTGGAGCAACAGAAATACTGTGTTTGTATATATCTGTATCTATATCCGCAAAACCTACAAGTTGTATGTATCTATAAATGTCCAGAACTGTGTTACTGAAGCCTAATCTTCTACAGCAGTCAACTATTTTGGACCTTTACAAAAAGTCATAGGCTACAGTGCACAATCTGGAGTGGGAGAAGCTGCCCGTGAGCCATAGCTTCAGTGTGTTTTCCTTACAATTTGAGTGGCTGGGGCAGGGGGAAGGCATCAGCAGCTGTTGCAATGCATGGTTTCACTTCAGATCATTACACTTCTTCACCTATGGCTCTGTCCCCCAGCAGAAAGCCATATCTTCAGAGAGATATTCTTCCAATTAGCCTAGCTCAGTCTCGGGGCAATTTACTTTTCTAGTTCCAATGGCAAACCACGTCATTTTGAGCAAAGGCAAATGCCGCCCTCAGAGAAGGCATTGTTCCGTGATATTCCTTCCCCTGCTCCCTCCATCCAAAGGTTTGTGCTTGCACAAAGAGACAAAGGCAAACTGGTGTTTGTGTTGCTAAAAGCTTTCTCTCCCAGAGACATGCCTTGAACGCGATTTGAAGATCAGGGCAACATAATAAATGTTTTGACTCGAACATCTACTTACAGTGAGGCTGTGTGCCAGCTCCCATTATCAAGCCCTGGAACATGTCAGAGGGAAACAACAGACACTAAAAAACCCTACATAATCAGGCAGGTTTGGAACAATAACTTGCAAGATCTTAGCTAAGGGAGCAATTATTTTTGGCCCCAAATGCACACTTCAAAGCAGACCAAGTGGAGCAGCTAAAGGGGGAAATGGAAGAGGATTCTATGGCGTACCATGGTGAGGGATTAGGCTGGGATGGAGCACAGTCTGCTAAAACTAAGGCCGGCACCTGGTTCCATATATATTGTGGTGAATTAATTTAGGGATTAAATCTGCATAAATTTGCACACCTCCCGTAGCTTTGATGGAAAAGATGCTTAGCTGCTCTGAAGTACTCCTCACTGATTTCAGTGGTGCCCATTTATTCAGGGATACATTTTGTTGTTCAGCGATTTCCCAAATATTACTTGGTTTAGTTCATCCAGCGATGGGAACCCCCTAGCCTTCCAGGTGCTGCCGGAATCCATCAGCTGCACCAGCACGGTCGGCGATGATCTGAGTTGCTGTTCAACAACACCTGGTGAAAAACACTGTTTCCCCATTCCTGGATTAGTTGATTAAACACTGCAGCCTGGGTTAAACCAGTTTTAATACCAGCCATGATAGCCGCGCACCTTCTCCAGTAGTGGAGGCAGCATGCCTCTAATGAATATGAGTTGCTGGGAATGCTTATTGCACTCACGTCCTGCTTGTGTGCTTCATATAGGCATTTGGTTGACTGTTGCACAAAAAGAATACTGGGCTACATCAGCTTTGGTCTGATGCAGTGAAGTCTTCATAAGAGAAATGATGATAATATATTAAAAGGCCGCAAGGCTTCTTGTGAGAGCATTCACTTGTCCCTTTTATTTACCTGAAAGCATGCATGCACCATCCAGTAAAAGGTAAAGGTAAAGTATCCCTGGATGGTTAAGTCCAATCAAAGGCGACTATGGGGTGCAGAGCTCATCTCTCAGGCTGATGGGAGTCAGCGTTTGTCCACAGACAGCTTTCCGGGTCATGACTAAACCACTTCTGGTGCGACAAAACACCATGACGGAAACCAGAGCGCACAGAAATGCCGTTTACCTTCCCGCCACAGTGGCACCTATTTATCTACTTCCACTGGCGTGCTTTCAACCTGCTAGGTTGGCAGGAGCTGGGACAGAGCAACGGAAGCTCACTCCATCACAGGGATTTGAACCACTGGCCTTCTGATTGGCAAGCCCAAGAGGCTCAGTGGTTTAGACCACAGCTCCACCCTCGTCCCTACCAACCAATACAGCATGCTGGAAGGGAAGTGTGCCTTAAAACTTAGTATGAGATCTATCTCTTTCTCTGATGCCAGCCAGCTCTAAAAGTAGGGAAGGATTGAAACCTCCAACTCACATCAACTCTGAGCCTTTCGAACCGGTTAGCATCCCTGCATGTTAGAATGCCTCTCTCCACCCATCTCAGTCTGGCTGGATAGGGAGACCCTGTGTGTGATACTGCAGTTCTTTCAATGTGATCATCTGGACCTATGTGTGTTCGTCCACATGGGTCTCTTGAGCCCTGTAAAACAAATTTGCTTCCTGTTTCGTTTGATTATTCTTTTGCCCACCCTCCCATGGAAATTTCAGCAGCAGAATTGTTCGCTGTAATTATGAGGAGGTGGGGGGAGAGAGTTGAGAGATATAATCCTGTGGAATGGGGGGTGTAGTCTGGATAGATGCAGCTACTTGCTCAGAAGCAGCAAGCAAGTATGCGCAGTTGCGGCATCTTACTTCTATAATCTCCGATTTCTGCTTCATTGACACTTACCTGTGCCTCGTAGCTAGCAACAAAATCCCCAAATACACCTTCATTTAGTACAGTAGGTTGCATGTCATACATTTATCACATTGGTTATATATTGTTACACGCTACTCCTATCTCCACCACAGTGTGAGATTTCAGGGGTGAATACCCATGGTCCATGTTACGATTGGAAAGGAGGCACAGCGGAGACTGTGGTGTTTTTATGATATATTGTTTTATTTACACATATATACAACCTTAGTCTATATGGAGAGAGGGCAGAGCATTCGCATCCCAAGAGGGTCCATTCCTGCCCTTGCTAAAGCCTCAGATTCCTGGAGCCCTCAAACATCATGTCTGACCTTCTCTGCAGCATAAAAGAGACTTTGTTCACCCCACCCTCCAGCTTGCAAAAGGGACACTTATTCCTGCTCACTTACCTCATCGCCCACTGCAGTTCTGACATCTTCCCCCTCCCAACTCTGGTATTTTATTTTATTTTTTGCTAATTGGCTAAAGCTCAGAACAGGGTTTCTCCCGTCTGTGTCCAACAGAGAGTCTTTTGCCTTGTCAATGGTTTTCATTGATGGGTTAGTGACCAGCCATCGTGTTCTTTCGTCTGCACCTAGTGAGCTCTGCCAACCTGGCCTGGCTCTTTAGCATCAGTTGAGCTCAGGAATTTCTGTGTTTCACCCGGTTTAGTCAGACCTTGATTACTCCTAACTCTCACTGAATCCAAGCATTATGGGTGACTTGCACCCACATACTCTGGCACCCAGAACCTATATCAATATGTATGCACATATAAACTGTGTGGGTTGCAGAGATACCTTGCACACCAGTGGCCTGGGAAGTGGCTTCAAAGACAGGGAAGTGGCTTTTCGGCATGAGCCACGTGACTGCGGGAGTCAGAAATCACTGGTGCCAGTTGTTTTTGAAATATGGATGTCTCAGCTTTGAAAGGGCTGTAGCTCAATGGCAGAGCACCTGCTTTGCATGCAGAAGGTCTCAGGTTCAACTCCCAGCATCTCCAGGTAGAGCCAGTGTGGTGTAGTGGTTAAGAGCGATAGACTGGTAATCTGGGGAACTGGGTTCGCGTCTCCGCTCCTCCACATGCAGCTGCTGGGTGACCTTGGGCTAGTCACACTTCTCTGAAGTCTCTCAGCCCCACTCACCTCACAGGGTGTCTTTTGGGGGGGGGGAGGGAAAGGAGAATGTTAGCCTCTTAGAGACTCCTTAGGGTAGTGATAAAGCGGGACATCAAATCCAAACTACTACTACTACTACTACTACTACTACTACTACTACTACTGCTACTACTACTACTCTTCTTCTTCTTCTAGTTCTTCTTCTTCTTCTTCTTCTTCTTCTTCTTCTTCTTCTTCTTCTTCTTCTTCTTCTTCTTCTTCCAGGTAGGGTTGGGAAGGACTCTCTGTCCGAAATCCTGAAGAGCTGCTGTTAGTCGGTTTAGACCAGTGGTTCCCAACCTTTTTTGGCCATGCCCCACCTAAGCATCTCTAAAATCCTGATCCCGCCCCCCCCGTGACATATAATTCTTATTATTCAAAAATCCTATTCATGTGGAGGAAGCCTAAAAGGCCATTAACGTGGTCTAAACAAGCTTACAAATTGCCCCCCTTAAAAATCAAATTGCCCCCCTGTGGGGCGTGTGCCCCATGTTGGGAACCACGGGTTCAGACAATGCATGCACCAGTGGTCTGACTTGGCATATGTTCTGTGCTGGGCCCAGGGGTAACCCGAGAACCGCGATCCAAGTCCAGTCCAGAATCCTTGGGTTCCGCTAGGAGTTAGTCCGACAGGGTCAAGGCACAAGGACACAAGGCAGGAAACCAGGCAAGGACAGGTACAGGATCTCGGGCAGGGTCTGGCATACAGCAATGTATGCGTCAAACAACTTTTATGCTGGAAAAGGTTCAAGAAATGCCCACTGACGGATTCTGCCAGCGACTGAGACAGTCACGATGCTGGAGGCTGTTCAGTCAGAAAGGGTTTAACCAGGTAACCTCGCCAGCAGTGGCGGCAACTTACGCACGAGCAACCCCTAAATCCATTACAAGTATTGATCTTCACTTGTAGTTTTTCTAAAATATTAATTATATTCCTCGTATTGTCAGACAAGTGTCTGCCCGGGAGAAAACCCGCTTGATCTTTATGAATTTCTTCTATTAGCACCTTTTTTGGTCTTCTAGCCAAAATGTCTGCAAAATTTTTATAATCCACATTAAGCAGTGATATGGGGCGGTAGTTCTTAAGCTGTATCTTTTCAATCTCTGTTTTCGGTATAAGTGTAATATATGCTTCTTTCCACAACTCTGGTGCCTTTTTCCCTTCCAATATTTAATTACAGACTTCTTTTAAAGGTTGTATTAACCATTCTTTCTAAGATCTGTAGTATCTTGAAGTCAATCCATCCGGTCCTGGGGATTTACCCAACTGCATGTTCTGGATGGCCCTTTCTACTTCCTGTTCTGTTATTTTATGATTCAGCATTAACTTATTTTCCTGGGAAATTTTTTGTAGTCCATTAATTTTCAAAAATTTATCAATGTCCATTTCTTTCTGCGTCTCCTGTGTATATGGTTTTTTAAAATACCTCTGGAAGCACTTTCTAATTTCCACCGGATTCTGTATATTCTTTCCTTCCACTTCTAAATTCGTAATAGTATTAAGTTTTTGTCTTTTTTTCATTTCCCAAGCCAACAATTTTCCGCACTTGTTTGCTGATTCAAATGTCTTTTGTCTCATCTGTTTAATCTTCCATTCTATTTCCTGATTCATCATTTTCATATATTGTACTTGATATAACTTTATCTCTTTTAAAATCTCCTGCGACTTTGGTTTCACCCTCAGTTTCTTCTCTCCTTCCTTTATTTTTTCCAGGATTCTATCTTTTTTCTCATTTTGAGTTCTCTTCTTAATTGCATTCTATTGTATCAAGAATCCTCTCATGACCGCTTTACTTGCATCCCAAATTACAGTGGTGCCTCGCAAGACGAAAAGAATCCGTTCTGTGATTCTCTTCGTCTAGCGGCTTTTTCGTCTTGCAAAGCAAGCCCATTGACGGATTAGCGCTATTAGCGCTATTAGCGGCTTTTAGCGGCTTTTAGCGGCTTAGCGGCTTATCGGATCAGCTGATAAGCAGCTTAGTGGCTTAGAAAAAAGGGGGGGAGGAAAAAACCCCCGCAGGAACTCGCAAGACATTTTCATCTTGCGAAGCAAGCCCATAGGAAATTCATTTTGTGAAGCACCTCCAAAACGGAAAACTCTTTTGTCTAGCGAGTTTTCCGTCTTGCAAGGCATTCGTCTTGCGGGGCACCACTGTACTCTTTTTTCCACAGTAGTGTTCATATTTATCTCAAAATAATCTCTCAGAGTTTTTTGGGCCTTCTTAGTGAATTCTTCATTCCTAAACAAAGTATCATTCATCCTCCATCTAAAGGAACCAATTGGTGTCAATTTCATTTCCATCTTCATGGCATTATGATCGGAGCAGGTTTTGGGGCAAATTTCCACTTTACTAGTCTTCGGAGCCAGTCCTCTCGTTACCCAAATTTGGTCAATTCTTGTCCATGTCATTTTAGCCTCAGAGAAGAAAGTTCCCTCTCTTCCCAGGGGGTTCTTCGTTCTCCAAATATCAACTAAATCCATATTTTCAGTCAAATCAAAGAAAGTTTTGGGTAGTCTTCCATCCTTAGTGACTACCTGTCTCTGTGCCTTGTCCATATTTGTAGACACCACACCAAATGAAATACTCTCCGCCTCTTTTCGGGGGAGTTCAGTCCATTCACATTCCAACTCAAGACCTGCAGCGCCATCATGTGGTTACTTTGGTACCCCCCCAACTGCCCCCAAAGCTTGCTCCTCTTCTGTTGGTTGTGGTGGTGGCACATTCACTGGGGGGTCCAATCCAAAGCATAATGTCGATATGTCCAACATTCCCCTGTTTGGTGATCTTCTCTCCAATGCTCTTTGCTCTGATCCTCTATCTGGTGATCTTCTGTCCAATACTGTTGGCTCTTTTCCAATTCCCTTCTGCAGATCTTCTTCGTATTTAAACAGAAACTTTATTTTATCTTCTACTGATCTTATTTTTATTTTCCTTCCTTTAAAGCTGAAGGATAGGCCTTGAGGAAATTCCCACCTGAAGATGATTTTGTTCCTTCTCAACAGGGCAACCAAATCTCCAAAATTGGACCTAAGGTCCAGAAGATGTTTTGGGATATCTTTAAATATTTCCACTCTTGACTGTTGTATTACCAAAGTCTTCTCGTAATGCCAGCCCAAAATTTTATCTCTCTCTTCTTTAGATTGGAGGGTAATCAAACAGTCTCTTATTCTGTACTTCTCCTTCTTCCCTCCTCTTCCAAGTCTGAAGGCCCTCACAATTCTAAACTCCTCTTTTTCCAGGTCCAAATCCCAATAGTCTGCAAATTCCTCCGTAAGATAGTCTATCAAACAGTCCTTTTCCAGTTCGGGTACAGCTCTAATCCTCAAGTTTGTCTGTTTTTCCTTGAGCTCAATCATAGAAAACGCCAACTTATGGTCCTCAAGTTGCTTCTGTAGGTCTGGAACTCTCTCTGTTTCCAGCTGAGTTACCTTCGCTTCCACAGCCACAACCTTTTCCTTGACTTCCTCTGCGATCTGTCGAGTTGAATTAGACTCCTGAATCAATTTCTCAATGGCTTCTGTATTTGTATTAACTTTTTGTCCCAAACTATTTATACTTTGTGTATTCTGATTTATACTTTGTGTATTCTGATCTAATTTTTTATTCATTTGTTCCAATGATTCATTTATCTTGCTTAATGCAAGTGCCAAGGCCTCTTCTGATATCATTCCTTTTGGTTTAGAGTGCGTTAATACAGCCGCAGATGGGGCAGGCGGGCCAGATGTAGAAGCTCTTCGCTGCCAAGACTTCCCAGACCTTGTTGTTTTGTCTTGGATTGGCGGGTCTATTTTTTCTTTTCCATCTGCCATAACACTTAAGCTCTTCAAGGTCAATTCCACAGTCCCAGAGTCTTATCTTTAGAATTGGAAAATTCCAACCCTTGTAGCAATTTCAAAACCCTCCTCTAGAGGGAAATAGTTACTAATTATATTGTGTTAGTCCAAAATGTCACTTTTTAAAAACACAGTTGAACCAATATATTTAGTATCAAGTCTCAGTTACTATTACTCAGTTGCTTTTACTCCTTTTGGTCCTTATTGTAGTCAAAAGAGAATAATTGAGACAATGTATCACTCTTGTTTCACTAACTGTCAATGAATGGTCTATTCACAGTCTATGCAACACTCCAAAGTACAACAGTCTTAATGGCAGCCCGTTCCCAGGTTCTGAGCGATGGAAATTTAGCTTCTTTCCGCTATTTTTAATGCTGGAAATTTGAACACTTAAGATAGTCTTCACCCACCTGTGATTTTTGAAGGGTCTCCGCCTTCGCCGCGGCGACCAGACCCGATTTCCATGGAGCGGGTTCCTCTTATTCAGAGGAATTCCGCCATTACCGATGGCGCTAACCCGGAAGTCGCCTTTTATCTTTGTCGTGGTAACGGCCGGTCCTGATCCCCCGGTGACTCACCTCCCTGTTTTGCCCAAAGGCGAACACTCCTCCTGCGAGTACTCAGGTCTCTCATCCTCTCAGACCTAAGTCTCTGCAGCTCAGGAGATGTTGGTGGGTTACTAGACCCAGGAGCCGCCTCAGCCTCCCCTGACCAAACTGGTAGTGGAGCAGCTGTAAGTGATGGCCCAGCTGAATGCAACGAGGTAATCCCTGCAACTGGAGCCAGGGCAGGCTCAGGCCCCTGACTCAGCCCAGCTGGTGTTTGTTGCAGGGGAACCTGTGCAGACTGGGACTCTTCAGGATCAGGCCCCAGGATGATGCCTGAGGCAAAGGATCCGGTGCAGACTGAAACTCCTCTGGTTCCGAGTCTGAGCCCGAGTCCCAGGCCATCACATGTTCATTGCAATATAGCAAACAAGTCATTACTGTTATTATTATTTATTAAATTGGTATAGCACCCTTCCCCTGAAGATCTCAGACTACATAGAGACTAGGACTCTTCTTCCTTGGAGGTTTTTAAGCAGAGCTTGGACGGCCACCTGTTAGGGAGGCTTTTGTTAAGATTCCTGCATTGCAGGGAGATGGACCAGATGCCACTTGGGGTACCTTCCAATTACATAATTCTATGATAGCCTCCAAATATCTCAAGGGCTGTCGCATGGAAGATGGAGCGCGCTTCTCTTCTCTTCTGCTGCTCCAGAGGGTAGGACTTGAACTAATGGCTTCAAGTTACAGGAAAGGAGATTCGGACTTAACATCAGGAAGAACTTTCTGACGGTAAGAGCTGTTTGACAGTGGAAAGGACTCCCTAAGGGGGTGATGGCCTCTCTTTCATTGGAGGTTTTTAAGCAGAGGTTGGATGGCCACCTGTCATGGATGCTTCAGTTGAGATCCTTGCACGGCATGGGGTTCGACTAGAAGACCCTTGGGGACCCTTCCAGCTCTATGATTCTTTTGAGCTAGATGGTCGAGTGGTCCAGCTGAATACATGGCAGCTTCCTAAGATCCTAGGTTGCTATGAAATATCAGCCCCTTCAAGCCATGAACATAGGAACCTTCCTTATAGAGAGTCGGATTTCTATTTGTTGACTATCTCCCTTTCTCCAGCATCCTGAGATCTTTCCCAGCCCTGCAGCCTGTGATTAATTGGGGGTTACAAGCACCATCCCTCTGGGACTTTTAAGCATGCAAAGCACACACTCTACCACTGAGTTAGGGACCATTTCGCTCATTTCCATGCATTTATTCAAGGCTGAGGAATTTTCAAGTCTCCAAGTGTTCGCTCTTGAGCTCTGAACATTTTTTGGAAGCCAACCAATTAAAAAAAATAAAATAATGCACCAGGTTTCAGACTGGTTTCAAACTGGCCAAGCAGCAACCCTTGGGTTTAATTATAGAGGCCCCTGGCTCCTTGCATGTTTTCCTCACTGCTTTGGCTCCAGGTTGGCTCTGTTACTGATTCCATGCAAGTCAATGGCTCCAATGGGTTTTAAATCCCAGCCATGCATGAGATGTGAAACGGTTGCTCTGGGTTTTGGATCCATGCGGAGTGCTTTCTGTGTTGCTATGAAACACCCTGTGGGGAAGATAAAACGATGCAGACAACTATTGATGCTGGAAACCGAGGAGAGTAATTAATGGAGGACCTGCTGCTGTTTCTATTTTTAGACCACAGAGCTGTTGTGAGCATTAAGCTAGGCTTTACTTGTGACAGGCACACACACTTACACATCCCGTCATCTTAGTTGCTAATTTACATCTGCTGTAGGTACAAATCAGAGGTGTGTGGTCAGCGGTCTAGGGGGACTAGGCTATTCCCCTAAATGTTCCCTGGCACCTCTTCCCCAAAGCCCAGGAAGCTTTTGCCCGGCTTAGGGAGGGACCTGCGATGCTCCAATGCGGGGGTCAGCAAACTTTTTAGCAGGGGGCTGGTCCACTGTCCCTCAGACCATGCGGGGACCATGTATTTTGAAAAAAAAAATATGAACCAATTCCTATGCCCCACAAATAACCCATTTTAAATAAAAGAACACATTCCACTCCTGTTAAAACACCAGGCAGGCCCCACAAATAACCCAGAGGTGCATTGTAAATAAAAGGACTCATGTAAAAACACACTGATTCCTGGACCGTCCGTGGGCCGGATTTAGAAGGTGATTGGGCCGGATCTGGCCCCCAGGCCTTAGGTTGCCTACCCATGCTCCAATGGGTCCAAGAACTCTCTTGTTACCTTTCCAAAGCCCTCCCCTCTTTGGGAAGGAGGCAGGAGGGCTACAGCATCCTTTCAGGGGCCTGGCCCCTCCTTCCCAAAGCCCAGGAAGCTTCTACCCACCTTAGAGAGTGAGGTGTGATGCTCACCTGTGTGCATGAACTTGCTCCTAGAGAAAACAACAGATGAAAGTGCATTGCTTTAGGGCGCTTTGTTTACGAAAATGTGTACATTTGTAAAAAACTGCATACAAAAATGCGTCTTGGGAGAAAATCACACTAAGAACATGGATGGTTTTAATTGCATACCGCTTAGGAAATGTGGAGGAATCGAGAAATGGAGAGAACCAAAATTGACAGGTTTTTTTCCATCCCCACTGGAGGGTGGTGTTGAGAGTAGCGAAGGATGTCACCAGGCTTGTAAACTGCCTTGGCATTTTTTAATGATGGGACTTTAAAAAAATACATGTTTTGAATAAAAATAAATAAATGGAGCACCTGAAAGCCCAATTCAGTTTAGCTCAAAGTTCAAGTCCATAGAAGCTGGTTTCTCTTTATGTGAATGCATCCTTGCTGTTGTTAATTTATCAATTTGTTCCTTTATAAAGCACCTATGGCAGGCACCCCCAACCTTCGGCCCTCCAGATGTTTTGGACTACAATTCCCATCATCCCTGACCACTGGTCCTGTTAGCTAGGGATCATGGGAGTTGTAGACCAAAACATCTGGAGGGCCGTAGGTTGGGGATGCCTGACCTAAGGGATTCTAGGGACTGTAGGAAAAGAATGAAGAACAACTTAGTCCCTGGCTGTGGACTTGCAAGCTGAAACCAAACTAGACATGGTGTAAATAGCCTTCCAACAACACTGGAGTGAGTCACAGTAGGGCCGGCCCACCAGCCCTCCCCATTTGACCCACATGGCTGGTTTAGGCAAGCCATTCCCACTTGTTCTAATCTTGATTGAAACTGAAATACTTTATTGTCACTTGTACAACTTGTATACAGTGAGATTACACGAGCACCCCCCACTCAGCTCTCTTAGTCTTAATTCCCCTCGTTTACTGACACCCACCCACCAAACCCAAAAGTCAGTTGCCCTGTTGTTATCTTTTCATTCAGCAGCCTTCATTTAACAGCCATTCATTTAAGAGCCCACGGATAGAACTGTTCTTTACCCTGTTGGTGCGACTAATCATGCTTCTATATCTTCTGCCTGAGGGCAGGAGATCAAGAAAGTGCCGGCCAGGGTGTGAATCATCCCTGAGAATTCTCCTCACTCTCCTGAGGCAACGTTCTTCCGCGATGTCATCCAGCGGATTCACGGGACAGCCCATAGTATCTTGTGCTGTATTCACCACCCTCTGTAGGCACTTCCTATCAGTAGATGTCAAACCAGCGTACCACACTGTAATGGAGTATGAAAGGACACTTTCTATTGTGGACCATATATATGACATTGGCTGTGGGGCAGGTAAAGACAGGGCTTGGCTGAAAGGGGTTTTGCAGGTTCGGAGTGCCGTGCCCTAACCCTTGCTTGGTGCTTGGGAGGTGCCAAGCTCAGGGTCTGCAAAGCTCATTGTTCAGTGCTCAGCAGCTAGCTGATTGGGCAGTTCCCAAGCACCTGACAACTAGCTGGCTGATGGAGGTTAGGGAAGTACTGCACAAGGGACTTTGACAGGTGTCAGTCACCTGTTATTATCATGACATTTTGACATGTGGGTTGTCCAACTCACCATTCAAATGTGGCCAATGGTGGTGGGGGGGGGTGAGGGTGAGGGTGAGGGGAGATAAGGATCTGGCCCACCAGGCGAAAAAATTTCCCACCTCCTTCATTTGGACCAGGTTTAAATTCCTATTCAATCGATTCCCTTGAGCAGCAGACTATTTTTCAGCCTAGCCTGCCTCCCAGGGTTATTGTGAGTAGAAAATGAGGCCGCTCTCTGCATGTTCTTGGCACCAAATTACTCCATTTCTGATGTTCCAGCATGAGTGGCAGTTCCTATGCAGATGGCAAATCAGGCACTGCAAAGCTCTGAGATTTTACAGAAGTAAAATAAAGAAAGAAAAAAGATAAGAAGCTCCCATAAAGGGAAAGGGGAATCCAAAGCAGTTCAATGAGGACTGAGCATTCTCAGCGGTCATGGAATGTTGACTGGGAGGTGGAAATGGAATGGAGTTTCCTGGAAGTGGGTACAGCTGTCAGACAGGAATGCTGAATAGGAGCACTCCACATTTTAACACAATGGTTGCCAACCTTATTGGACCAGTGGGGACATTTCAAAACTTCGGAGAGGGTTGGGAACACCAGTCACAAAGTAGCTACTATGGGGTTGGGGTTGGCATAATGCAAAATGGCTGCCAGACGAATACAGCATAACACAAATTTAGAATTAGACAGACTACCACTCTGGCATACTTATGTCTTGCAAGTTAGCTGTGTCCTGCTGCTCCTGATTGTGGCAATCGCACAATATTTTTACACACACACACACACACAATGTCTAACAGCAACAGGGAACATTCCTCAGTATCAGGAAAAATACACAAACTGGCTACACCAAACTCTCATTTCACAGAGATTGCTTAGTACCTGCACATTTTGCTCCAAAGCTTTCATTCTAGGAGGGCTAAAGATTTTATTATTATTATTATTATTATTTTTAAAAGAAAGCTGGTACATAGTAATATCAAGGATTTCAGTTTGTTGCAAGTCCCTCAATAAGATAACGATGGGAAATAGAAGCCCTTTAAAGAACATTTCAAAACAAACTCTGGCAGCGCTAGCCATGTTTAAAAGATGAAATCTTGAAAAACCAAGCTTTTGGAAGCAGCCTTTCATCGTGCAAAGACAGGCCACATTCTATATCACACTCCTTTAATTTTTCATGCTGCCTTCATCTTTCTAAAAGAAGGCCGCTTCTCGTTGTCAATCCGTGTTGCCAGCCTGCCAAGCAAAACCTGTCACCCGCATGGATGCTTTCTGAGTAGAAACCAAGGAAGTAAATGGGAAAACCCGCAAGGCATTCTGCCTGCACTAAGTGAGGACATGATGGAAAGCCTACAGCGATCCATCCGTCCTGCTCACCACCCCTGGCAGCAGCGTACAAACGGTCATCATCTGAAGGCAGCCTGCAAAATGTACGTGGAAATGCTTTTATCTTCCCCGGCATCAACACAGTTGTGACATTGACTGTTCCATCAAGCGATAATGCCCCAAACTCTAACTATCTTTTGTAAACTCATGCTAGTAAGCTGTTTCAATACAAGTACCATATTTTTTGCTCCATAAGACTCACTTTTTCCCTCCTAAAAAGTAAGGGGAAATGTGTGTGCGTCTTATGGAGCGAATGCAGGCTGCGCAGCTATCCCAGAAGCCAGAACAGCAAGAGGGATTGCTGCTTTCACTGCACAGCGATCCCTCTTGTGTTCTGGATTCTGAGATTCAGAATATTTTTTTTCTTGTTTTCCTCCTCCAAAAACTAGGTGCGTCTTGTGGTCTGGTGCGTCTTATAGAGCGAAAAATACGGTAATTACCATGCCTCACCTCCTTCTAGGGAGGGGTTTTTTTGGAAACCATTTCTTATGAGCAGTAGTGTAGGGTCAAATTCAGATGTGCAGGGTCCCTTCTTGACAGTCACCGCCATGCCCCTTTCTCAGATGTTATACTATCTAAGATTACATAAGAATAAGAATTAGGAGTGCATTGCAACCATCAATGCAGCCCACCATGTGTTGCCTTTCAGCTTGATCTACTATCTTCTGTGCACATAGAAACATGGCATCCCATAATTGCAGAGCTGGAAGGGACACTGAGGGTCATCTAGTCCAACCCCCTGCAATGCAGGAATCCCAATTAAAGCATTCATGAGAAATGGCCATCCATCCTCTGCTCAAAAACCTCCAAGGAAGGAGAGTCCACCATCTTCCGAGTGAGTCTGCTCAGCTCCTACTATCAGAAAGTTACATACATAGGCAAATGACTTGGAGTGCTCTAATATCTTATTTCAGAGTGATTTCCATGAAGTCCCAATGTACGTAACAGAACTTGTACATCATCCTCTTGAAACCGAAGCATCTTGTGTTCCTAAATGCTTAGCTTTGGAGCCTACAGGACAAGTCCTCCTTGGAGGTCTTCCTGCATGGTCTCTCCAGAATGACCCTAGGAGGCAATCCTCAGTGACTGACTTTTAGGCCAGGCTTCCTCAACCTCGGCCCTCCAGATGTTTTGAGACTACAATTCCTATCATCCCTGACCACTGGTCCTGCTAGCTAGGGATCATGGGAGTTGTAGGCCAAAAACATCTGGAGGACTGCAGGTTGAGGAAGCCTGTTTTAGTGGCTAACCCCCCCTCCCCTTTCACACTGATTGGGCAGCTGTAGGATGACGGATAAAGTCATAGAATCATAGAATCATAGAGTTGGAAGAGACCACAAGGGCCATCGAGTCCAACCCTCTGCCAAGCAGGAAACACCATCAGAGCACTCCTGACATATGGTTGTCAAGCCTCTGCTTAAAGACCTCCAAAGTAGGAGACTCCACCACACTCCTTGGCAGCAAATTCCACTGTCAAACAGCTCTTACTGTCAGGAAGTTCTTCCTAATGTTTAGGTGGAATCTTCTTTCTTGTAGTTTGGATCCATTGCTCCGTGTCCGCTTCTCTGGAGCAGCAGAAAACAACCTTTCTCCCTCCTCTATGTGACATCCTTTTATATATTTGAACATGGCTATCATATCACCCCTTAACCTCCTCTTCTCCAGGCTAAACATGCCCAGCTCCCTTAGCCGTTCCTCATAAGGCATCGTTTCCAGGCCTTTGACCATTTTGGTTGCCCTCCTCTGGACACATTCCAGTTTGTCAGTGTCCTTCTTGAACTGTGGTGCCCAGAACTGGACACAGTACTCCAGGTGAGGTCTGACCAGAGCAGAATACAGTGGCACTGTAACCCTGTTGCAGAAATCATAATGGGCCTTTTTACAAAATCCACCATCAAATAACATCAAGGCATTAGGCAGTATTCAACTCCACCCCCCCACCAGAGAAGACCCACTGAAATTAATGCAGCTAAGTTAGTCATAGCCATTGATTTTAATGGGTCTACTCTGAGTTAGTGGAATACAACTTAATATATAATGTCAGGCGTAAAGGGACAGCATGTCACATGCTGTATTTGAATTAATTTGCTTGAATTTAATGCTTGATAATGGGTCAGAAAATGTTCCTCTTCCCCAGACTTAAGGATCCTCCAAGTGTAATCTTGTGTGCAATATGGACAGTTTTTTGTGTGAGGATGGAGTCACTATGGAAGCTGCTGATCAGCTGGCCTAGGAGACTGGAGAAAAAACTTGGCATGTATGGGTGATGTATAGCTAACCTTTTGGAGACCATGAAAAGTATATTAATCTCACAGAAGTGCATTCCCCCCCCCCACTTCCAAGTAGATGAGTCTTAACTTCTTTGAAACTTGTTTTTTGGCATGAAATAACTTACTGCGCTGAATGACTGCTCAGAGCCCGCAGGTGGCTTGGGAATTGCAGCCAATCTGAAGATTTATTGATCTGGGAATAAAATATTGACCTAGACAAACTCAAAGTTAATTCTAATCTGTCAGGTTCTTTAAGCAGGAGGCTTTCAAAGGCAAAAAGGGCAGTTACAAACCGAATCGTAGGGAATATTGGATAAAATCCTTGGCTTGATGGAACTGCAAGTCTAGTCAAACTGTCCTCAGGAGGCTATGCTCCTGGATTTGGCTGGTACAGAATTGATGCCGTAGGAGAAGCTGTAGCTGGAGAATCTTCGGGGTGATGAGGACACATAACCAAAGCACATTTTAAGTTCAGAGTAGAAAATTTTATATATCCTATAGTTGTGCAAAATGGGGCCTCCCATGTCCGTCCTTCCAGCATGAGACTGTACATATGAGGTAGAAGCTCATCTGCTTTCTGTTCTTTCTCCCCCTGTCCTTTTGGATTGTCCTGTCCATCTTGCACAATGAATTCTACAGTGGTACCTCGGGTTAAGAACTTAATTCGTTCCGGAGGTCTGTTCTTAACCTGAAACTGTTCTTAATCTGAGGTACCATTTTAGCTAATGGGGCCTCCCGCTGCCACCGCAGCACGATTTCTGCTCTCATCCTGAAGCAAAGTTCTTAACCCGAGGTACTATTTCTGGGTTAGCGGAGTCTGTAACCTGAAGCGTCTGTAACCCAAGGTATCACTGTACATTCAGTTTTGGTGGTGTTGCTGCAAGGAATGTTTAAACAGCTCACAGTGGCAGAGCGTAACATTTGTGTACCATGAACCCCAGTTTCAGTCCCTAGGCCTGGTCAAAAAAGAATCTGGTGCTGGGAAAGACCTATGGTACGGCGTAGTGGTTAAGGTGCTGGATTAGAATTTGGGAGACCTGGGTTCAAATCCCCTCTCAAGCATGAAGCACACTGAGTGGCCTTCAGCTAGTCACCGTCTCTCAGCCTAACCTACTTCATACAGTGTTTTTATGAGGATAAAATGAAGCGGGGGAGGCACCTCATATTCACAGCAGATTTGGGGAGATGGTTTGGCTTAGTAGAGTGCAACAGGGAGGCTTTGCGCCCCGACTCCATATCCTTTGCACCCACTTATGGAGTGGGGAGCATAGGAATTTCACTCAGACCGCATTTCCCTGGCCACTGCAGGGTGCTCTCTGGCTCTGGTGGCCATTCTCAAGCCTTCTGGTGATGAATTACAGTGGTACCTCGGGTTACAGACGCTTCAGGTTACAGACTCCGCTAACCCAGAAATAGTACCTCGGGTTAAGAACTTTGCTAAAGAACTTAGCCTCGGGCTAAGAACTTTAAAGCTAAAGTGGTGCTTCAGGTTAAGAACAGTTTCAGGTTAAGAACGGACCTCCGGAACGATTTAAGTTCTTAACTCAAGGTACCACTTTAATTGTTTATCTTTCACCTACTCACTGCGGAGGAAGAGTGGGGTGGGGAGAGCGCCCCGCCCCCGGCAGCACGATCCTGGTGGGGGGCCAACGCGGCTGCCCCCCTGCCCACACTGGGCGCCATACCCCAGGATGTGCGCCACGCCCCTGCAGGCGGCATGCCATCCCTTTGGGATGTGCGCCAGCCCCGCCCTGCCTGCTCTCTGCCCCCCAGTGCCGGAGCATGAAGCTCCGCCACTGCACCTACTGTAATTTTCTTGTACAGTGGTACCTCGGGTTAGGAACTTAATTCGTTCCGGAGGTCCGTTCTTAACCTGAAACTGTTCTTAACCTGAGGTACCGCTTTAGCTAATGGGGCCTCCCGCTGCTGCTGCACTACTGCCGTGCGATTTCTGTTCTCATCCTGAAGCAAAGTTCTTAACCTGAGGTACTATTTCTGGGTTAGCAGAGTCTGTAACCTGAAGCGCCTGTAACCTGAAGTGCCTGTAATCCGAGGTACCACTTTATTTGGAGACAAAGGCAGACTTTTTTCACTCTTTCCACACTGCCAGAACTGGGCCTACCACTAGGCTGAGTAAGATCATCATCATCATCATCATTTATTTATACCCCGCCCATCTGGCTGGGCTTCCCCAGCCACTCTGGGCGGCTTCCAAAAAAATATTAAAATACTGTAATACATCAAACATTAAAAGCTTCCCTAAACAGGGCTGCCTTCAGATGTCTTCTAAAAGTCTGGTAGTTGTTCTCTTTGACATCTGGTGGGAGGGTGTTCCACAGGGAAGGCGCCACTACTGAGAAGGCCCTCTGCCTGGTTCCCTGTAACTTGGCTTCTCGCAGTGAGGGAACCGCCAGAAGGCCCTTGGCGCTGGACCTCAGTGTCTGGGCTGAATGATGGGGGTGGAGACGCTCCTTCAGATATACTGGACCGAGGCAGTTTAGGGCTTTAAAGGTCAGCACCAACACTTTGAATTTGAAGATGAATGTTTCAGGCAACAGAAGCTAGTACAGGGCAGGCAGTGAGCAGAAGCGAGGTATTGGAAGACAGGGGGTTTTTTTGTCCCCCTAAGCTACCTTCTCCAATGGTGGAGGATGGTATCCCACTGCTGGTGTTGACCAAAGATACAGCTGCCAGTCTGGTTAGCTTTGGTGCACTGAATTGGATGGGGGGGGGGGGACATGCTGTCTTTTACTTTAGGCAACAGCATAGGCCACACTATCTGTCTAGCCCAGTATTGTCTGCTCTGATTTCCTCGGCTTCTTTGAACACTTGAAGCCAGAGATTGAACCTAGGACTTTGTGTGTGCAAAACATGTGTTCTTTGGTGAAGTTATGCGCCCTCCCTGAAGACCAGCCAAGCACAGAAAGTCTTGTTTCAAAGTGTGAAGTGCTTCTTCTTGAAACAGACTAAGAGACAGTGGTGCATAAAATGCGCTATTGACCTAATTTATTTAGCTTATGATAACCTTATTGTGCTGGAGCCAGAACACATAGGCTGCCCTTGGATTGAGCAGGCTGTAAAGAGGTAGGTGGACCAGTGGTCAGATGTAATTCGGGAAGAGCAAATGTTTCAATTCAGATTTCTCATTTGTCCAACATTAAGGTAAGGTCTCCACATTTCCTCATCGCTTTGCAACTTTTTAAAAACTCAGCATTTAAGTGCAAATTTCTCTTATTCACTTTTTTTTTGGCAAACCAACTTTCCCATATATAATGCATTTTCATATGCTGTTTTCATTAATACAGTTGTACCTTGGAAGTCGAACGGAATCCGTTCCGGAAGTCCGTTCAACTTCCAAAACGTTCGGACACTAAGGTGTGGCTTCTGATTGGCTGCAGGAAGCTCCTGCAGCCAATCAGAAGCCGCGGAAGCCCCATCAGACGTTCGGCTTCCAAAAATAGTTCGCAAATCCGGAAAAGTCACGTCCAGGTTTGGGGCGTTCGGGAGTCAAAACGTTTGAGAACTAAGCTGCTCAAAAACCAAGGTACGACTGTATATGCACTGCACACTTTACCATAGTATTTGCATTTTTCTACACATTACTTGGCTGGAGAACTGCAATACAAAATTCAGAGACGTGCAAATTTCTTGGGATGGCTGTGTTTCAGTTCACATCTTGTTTCAGAACTTGAATAAAATATGGGGGGGGGCAGGTAAGCCCCACCCTACATAATTGATTGCATGATGGGACTCACCCAGACCATTTGAATGGCATTGCCCATCTACTTTGGAGGGGCCCAATTTTATGGGGTGGGGCAAAGGGACTTTAGCCCCAGGAATTGGCTCCTATGTTCCGGAAAATGTGAATTAGTTCGGTTCACCTTTAAATGCAAATGGAATTGTCTCCCCCGTACCTAGTTGTGACTCCCTCTTAATTGCTCATCTTGATTTGAATATTTGGGCAGAACAAACATAGAATGGGGGAGTCCATAGGGATAATGAATCAAACTCCTCCTCCATCGCTAGATGCAGTATTTGCAACTTCACACGACTTAATAAACATTACATCGGTACCAAATTGACCCTGCTGAACACAATACTCATTAACAGCATTCTCTTAGAACATCTTTTAATGACCAAAAAATAAAAAATCAAATAAAAAAATCAAAACATTTCCACTGGTGTCTTTTATTAAGTAATGCAAAATACAGTACTAATTATGACACTCCATGCATTTGAAACAATATAAATGCAAGCCTACAGAAAAATAAGTGACAAAGAAACCCTCAATTAATTTTGAGGTAGTGTACAGGGCAGAAAAGTAGAAACACAATGGGACAGACCAACCAAAATATCTGTATCATTTTGTGCATTTATCCCCGCCCCCCCAAAAATTGTTCATACTCCGAAATACATTTGTATTAAAGAACTTAGTGGGTCATTTTTGTTTCCATTGCATTTTTAAAAATATACTTCTTTATAACATCACCATTCTTGTACATCCTGCACCACACACAACCCAAACTTTTAAAGAATCATATAGAGATTTGATTTGTCCTTGTGATAAGGATGTTCTCTTTCTCTCGCCCCCCACCCTCCTCTCTTTTTATACCCTTCTCCTCCAAGAATTCAGGCACATGTGGCCTCATGCACAAAAAATAAATAAGAAACCTACTTGAAGGGGACAAAAAAGTGTCACTCGAAGCGCTTGAGAGTACTAAGGACAGTCTAATAAATACTGATTTGTTTATAAAAATATCTCAGGATATAAAAGTGGGCAAAGGGTTGGTATCCAAGATGGAAAAGTCATCGTCTGAAAAGTGCCGCGTAATGTTTTTTGTCCCCCCCCTTTTTAAATAATCAGATTTGGGTTTCCCCCATCCTTTTAAAACAGTACTATTGTGAATATGAATATATATTTTGTAATACTGTTGCTCAGAAGCCTACCGTATGCTAGAAGTATCAAATGTCACCTTTTGTCGTTGTGATGTTTGTCTCCTTATTGCAACTTTGGAAGATGTTTAATTGAGGAGGGTTCCGTACAATTGTGCTTTCGTAAGGCTGTCCTTCCGACTTAAGCCTGTACTTCCAGTCCGTTGAAACTGCTGCTGCTTGCTATGGAGGCTTGAATGGCTTCCTTGCTCAATGGAAGACTGGTGGATCTCTGAAGCCTCCATAGAACTCTGGTTGAGGGACTCGGCTGAGCTGTTCGGACTGACGTCAACGTATTCTCTTTTCAACACCGGGCTTCCGTCAATGCTTTTACTACTGCACACCTGGACTGTGATCCTTTCGTTCATTTTGTCTCTCGGCTCTTTCGTTTTGTAAGAGGAGGACAGCTTGTCCTGTTTGCAGCTAGTGCTGATGTCAATGTTCAGGCCACTGTCGGTCCTCAGGAAGCAAGAATCTACAAGCCTGCTCTGACAGATGTCGTCTCCCTCTGAGAAGCTATCGCCTTTGTAACTGGCGTAAATGGGACTCGACCGGCTGTCGGCTTTCTTGATGGGACTTCTGTAGTACTGCTCCGAGAAACTGCAGGGCGAAAGCCTGCCACTGTTCCTGTAAGAATACGCACCGATATCCTCAACGCTCAGCTGCCTCCAACGTCCCGGCAGGTCCTCTTCGGACAAGTTGGTGTTCCTGCACTCACTGTGCATCTTCTGCGATGCTAAAGCTTGTTGGGTAGTTATGGCCGAGAAATGATAAGGCTCACTTGCATAAGGCGACATAGTCCTAGTGAAGGTCGGGGAGTTGTTGTCGTCAGCCAGCTCCATGTGCTGGATGGACTTAGACTTTGCAAACCTCGGGCTCCCCTGGTGGTCATAACCTGAAGATGGCTTTCTTTCAAACATCTCATCCCGGCTGCTCAGGTAGATTGCTTGCTGAGAGGCGGTCAGCGTGCTAGCCTGGGCGTTCTCCTTCTCCTCAGACGTCACGCTGAAGCTGGAGTAGGAGCTAGAAGTTGGCAGAGAGGTAACGTATTCTGGGAAAGCTTCGTGGGAGAAGCTGGAATGGAAGCCATCTTCTTCGACGGTGCTGTCCGTGGAATTCTGGGACCTCAGGAACCCAACATCTTTGACTTGCATGTCAACACTCTGCCTCCTCTCCCTGCGTCTTTCATCAGGGCAGTAAAGAGCTGTATCGCTGCAGTAGATGTCGGACTTGTATTGAGGCCTTTGGGCAAGCTTTCCGACAGAGTCCTGGAAGGCGAGATCTCTGTTCGATGAGCTTGACAAGTGCGAAGAAAGGCTGTTTGGGTCAGGCTTTTCCAGGACCTTAGCAATGACGCAAGTCGGTATGTTGTCTGCAAAGGATGTATGACACAGAGGTACTGAGAGGCTGCATCCGTGCTTCTCCAGGTGGATGCTGACGCGTTCCTGAAATTCAGATGGCAGCTGTAATAAACAGGAGGTGGGAGGAGAAAGCTGGGTGAAATGTGGTCAAATCAGGAGCTCAGTAAGGCAGCAATAGCCAGCATGGCGCTGTTCAGATGTTGTGGAGTAGAATTCCCATCATCTCTGACCATTGGTCATGCTGGCTGGGGCTAATGGGAGTTGTAGTCCACAACATATGGAGGACACCAGGTTGGTGACTACTGTCTTAAGGCATCGTTTGTGACCCAGAAGCCCTAGCTACTGAAGGCCACAAATCTGACTTTTTTTTTTAAGGAAGGATGGAAACAATATAGTTGCATTCATCAGTGAAATATTAATTCAGGCACACAAAAATGGTTAATTGCCCTGCCTAGTTAAGGATTTTAGCTGCTTACTGAATGATTATCAGTAATTTGCAATGTTTTAACATTTATGCCCTCCCTTTCTTCCCCTCCTCTAACTCATACACTCTGCTGAGCCTTCACGGTTGAACACAGAAATGCACTTGCAAATTGTCAACCCAGAATTGCAAGCTTCTGTTTTCACTTGTTTTCGTTGTGAATGTAAAGCTTGTAGCTCTCATGCTTTGGAACAACACCCCAAGGACACAATTGCACTCAATTTTTTATAAGGGTCGGACTCAGCAATGGCCCCGACTACAGTGGGGGGAGGGAGGCAGGGAGGATAAGCACTCACATTGCTTGTGGGTTTATGGCGTTACAGTAGCGGATTTTGTGGCATCCCTGCACAACAAAATGCCGAAAGTAGCTTTCAGGAAAAGAGTTTGTTGCCATGACAAATATTTGCGAGAGAGGAGCTGTCCATGGCAGCAGGCTTTACTTTTTTAAACTGAAGTGTTTTGCAGGAGCAATGCACTGGTCTTAATTTGAGTTTTAGGAAAGCACTCATCTTGCCAGGAAGCCACTATTAGGGTTAAGGCACCAAATTCATTGCAGGGGGTGTGTTAAACCACACACAGTGCTTTTCTCTCTCTCTAGAAAAACAGGTGTTGGTACTCACCATGAAGTTGTTACAGTCTGTGCCACATTTTTTTAACAACAACAAAAAGAGGTGCCAGAACTGTGTACCACTGAGTACCCCCTGGGAAAAAAGGACTGACTACACATTAGTTTAACACTAATATGTGTGTGTGTTAAATTACACAATTGTGCTGGTTGCCCTTGAGTGTAAAATCCTTCTCTCACAAACAACAAGCGTGGGTCCCCAGTCCAGATTCTGATATCGGTACATGTGAGGTGAGAGTTTAACCATTTCCTACCCAATGCAACCCTGAGATAGATTGGGGGGGGGACCTGCTATTTGCATGGAGGGGGGAAGCTCTCAATGGGCGCTTTGCTCCCTATGCAAATAATAAATGTGAGGTGCCTGATCCAGTTTCAGACTGCAGCGGGAGACCAAGAGTTGATGCCACCATTAGCACACAGCTGTTGTCAGGGTCCTGATCCATATCAGCCTCCCCCCATGCACAATCCTATTCAGTGAAGTATCTATAGGGTATGACAGGTGCAATGGACCCCACCTATGAAGGTAGTGGTGGGCTTGTGGCTACAAGACTGCCCTAGCCTTCTGCTGCCTTCTCCTCTTGTTCAGTTCCTTCCTCTGGACCAGAGCTTTCCGAACTTCCCATGTTGAGGACACACTTTTTAGACATGCATCATTTCACGACACAGTAACTCAGTTTTCCTTGCAAACAGGAGGTTAAACTAACCCCTTTCCAGTCCCGGGAAGGTGCATGGGGAGCGTTTGCATGACACACCTACACACCGTAGCTGACACACTCACGGGTTGCGACACACAGTTTGGAAAGCCCTGCTCTGGACCCTCAACTCCTGACTCCTGGACCTGTGGTTGCTATTAAGCCTGTATCACTGCTAGCTTGAATAAAGACCTTACTCTGAAGTAAGCGCTGCTGTGTTCTGGGATGGAAGCCTGACAATAAGTACATTAGAACTGTACATGCTACATCAGACTTAAGGTCCATGGAATTCAGCACTGTGTCTCTAAACAGCCAACTAAACAGCACCAGGAAGTTCACAAGAAAGATCATGATTACTATGGCCATCCTATTCAGGGAGAGAATGTTGGGTGGGGTTAAACTTAATTTATTTTGGTCCAACAAGCATCACTGGGCTTGTTGGACCCTTGCAGTTTGGCCTTGCAGTCCTTGAGTTATGAAAAGACTTCCTTTACTTCCACCCTATCCTTGCTGCCTTGCCACCCAATAATCACAGGAATCCTAATAATAATAATAATAATAATAATAATAATAATAATAATAATAATAATAATAAATTTGTAACCTGCCCATCTGGCTGGGTCTCCCCAGCCAATGTCACACGTTAAAAACTCCCCTGAACAGGGCTGACTTCAGATGTCTTCTAAATGTCTGGTAGTTGTTGATCTCTTTGACATCTGATAGGAAGGTGTTCCACAGGGTGGGCGCCACTACTGAGAAGGCCCTCTGCCTGGTTCCCTGTAGCTTTGCTTTTCGCAATGAGGCAACTGCCAGAAGGCCCTCGGTGCTGGACCTCAGCATCCGGGCAGAATGATGGGGGTGGAGACGCTCCTTCAGGTATACTGGACCGAGGCCGTTTAGGGCTTTAAAGGTCAACACCAACACTTTGAATTGTGCTCGGAAACATACTGGGAGCCAATGCAGATCTCTCAGGACTGTTATGTGGTGTTATGTGGTCCCGGCGGCTGACCCCAGTCACCAGTCGAGCTGCCGCATTCTGGATTAGTTGCAGTTTCCAGGTAACCTTCAAAGGTAGCCCCATGTAGAGCGCATTGCAGTAGTCCAATTGGGAGATAACTAGAGCATGCACCACTCTGGTGAGACAGTCCGTGGACATGTAGGGTCTCAGCCTGTGTACCAGATGTATGCAGGAATGAGTGGTACACCATATCCCGTGGACTACGGTTCATATGTTACCCTCCACTGATACTGCGTTTGCCTTGCCATTATTTGCCCCTGCCTGCCCTCTCCCTTCCATTGCTCTTGAGGAGTAGAAGCAAGTCGCAGCAGCAGCAGCTGCTTAAGTGATTTTCAGAGATGCGTTTAGTTTACATTACCTCAGAAAGCTTATGTGCCCTGTCGTAATTCTTGCTACACTGGAGCAGCTGAGCAGCTAAGTTGCAATCCTTCCTATAGAGCTCCTGTAAAAATAAAAATAAAAATGATATGGAAAGAGAGATATAAACATTGAACACCCTGCTCCCTACAGCCGGCAATGAAATGTATGTATCTATAGATGTAATACCCCATGTATTGGGAAATACACCTATGGGCTTACAGTTCAATATAGTGCACATGGAATGGTAGAAAACTATTTTCAGGAACCTTGTGGTCTGAGGATGCCTTAGAGTCCAGAGAGCTTCACAGGGCTGCTGTGTGTGCTTTCGGGCTTCCCTATTTTAACCTGGCAACTGACAGACACATCCTTCCTTGTCCATGTGGGCGGGAACAAACAAGGATGACATCAAGGGGTTTAATGTCATCATGACCAAGTGCAATGGTTGCCATTGCTATCTAGTAGCCTTGTTTATTTTCGTGATTCGATGCAGTGTTGTAAAACATGCCAGCCGCCCACTATTACCATGCACAGCAATTTCTGTTTCCAAAACGAGAACGGAAAACAAAACACTATGCATTACTTTGCTACAACACTACTCGACTTATTTGATAAAAAAAACAACACACCACACAAAACAAAACAACTTGTTGTCTCCAGAGGCTCCTATTTTCCTCCTTTAATGCTTTGTTTGGGGAAAAATGAAAGCCGCACTGATTGAAGGTCGTTTGGACACACACAAGTCTGCTATCACAGAAAATAGGGGCAAACTGGGTTCATGACCACTTTCCTTTTCTACTTATTCCGGACCAGAAGAGGCTGGGATGCTGTGGCAGTGCTACAAAATCCATCGGCTTTCAAAGATGGCACTGGTGCCCAAACCTCACTAACACCCTGCAGCAAAGCAGCAAGGATGGTTCCATGGCATCATCCCAACATGCTGGTGACTCCCCTTATGGGCAGCTCTCTCAAAATTATGAATAGGTGACAATATAGAAACGAGATAGGCTCCCATGGTAACAGGTAGTCTAAAGTCTCAGCATCTATTGGGCTGACATGACCACCCAAACCCCTATCTCGGGGGCAGCCAACGGGGTGCCCTCCACATGCTTTGGACTACAACTCCCATGTCAGTCCTAGCCAGCCAGCATGGCTAGTGGTCAGGAATGATGTTGCTATCTCTTCTTTACTCTCCATTGTCCATCTGAATATTTTGTTAAATAAATTCCAGATACTGAATTCCAGATCTTCAGGGGCCCTAGTTGGGGGTTGAAAGAATATGTGATGGAGGGAATAGAAAAAATCAGGGGTGATCAAGCTATCATTCAATTCTGGTCATGAGGACTATATAGAGTGCTGTGGCATGCAAGTCTTGCTTGTGGGCTTCCCATGGCCACTGTGAGGACAGACCGATGGAGTAAATAGGCCTCCGGGCTGATCCAGTTGAGTTTTTCTTCTTTATTTTGCTTTTCTGTTTTAGACTCCAGTTCCCACCGTCCCTGACCACTGGCCATGCTGGTTGGGGCTGATGGGACTTTAAGTCCAACAACATCTGGAGGGCACAGGGTTGGGGAATGCTCCAGGAAGTTCATGGCAGGAAAGTTTCCTATCTCGTCCTGTCCCAGGTGGTGGCAGTGAAAGAGGGAAGAAGGGATGGGAGACTTTTCTTCCATTTTGTTCCTTAATTTAACTTACTTTTAGGACCCAGAGAGAATACAGGAGAAGCCTCAAGGACTAAACATGTTCCACATGCCCCTCAAAGGGCAGACTGATGCTGTTTACTTCAACCAGTATAGCTGCTGGCAATCTTTCTTGAGTAACAATGAGAACAATAATTTTGAATCGAATGAGCACATGCTTTCTGGCCTGAAGAACTGCTCTTCTATCACTTCCATCTTTCAGCTTGATTCACATATGCAATTAGCATTGTGATTGAAAATTCAGCTTGGGGACAATGGAGAGACTACCCCCCCCCCACTTGTTACTAAAAACCTACTCCTTGCATGGTACTCAACATAGCCAGGAGTGTTTTGTTTCAGTGAGGCTAACTGTGCTAATCACTGTCAGTTTGCATAAATTCAATTGCCATCCCTGTGTAGCCCGGGTGTGTATGGGTGAGGCAAGCAGCTAACAATGGTGTGACCCAGGGGTGCCAATTTGAATAAAATATTGGGTGGGGGCAGGTAAGCCCTGCCCTGCATAATCAATCACAAGATTGTACACACACCAGATGAATGGCAATGCCCATGAACTTTGAGGGAGGACTGGCCCCTTCAAATATTTTATTGGGGCCCCCAAAGGGACTTCGACCTCTAGGAGTTGGCTCCTATGGTGTGACCACCATGCTTCGACTGGAGAATGCAGCTGGGGGTCTTCTAGGTGTCTCCACTGTGTGGCCAGTGTTAGGACCACGAAAAAATATTGTATGGGGAGGGAACACACCCAGAAGAGATGAGATGCATTTCTGGGGTGGGTAAGACTTGTCCCACATGTTATATTTCCAAAAGAGAAATAACAGAACAGTATATTGATGGGGGGGGGGATATGTTTAGATCCTATAGTAAAGATTTTCCCTGAAGCAAGTCCTCTTGATCCACCCTTAGGATTGCAGCTCAGCACTGTCTTATTTCAATTCCCAATTTATGGCTCAGTTTTTTTATTTGCTTATGCAAAGTCATCATGAGGATCCGACAAAAGAGGTAGAGGATAGAGAGAGGTGTGTTATATCTTGGGGAGGGCCACCTCCTTCCTCTGGCGCCACCTATGTGTCTGGAATTTTCTCATGGATAAAAGATTTTTGGCAGCAACCGACTGGGGGTTGGGTGGGTGATTGAGAAGTAACACCTGAATTAGTCCTGGATTAGTTCTGGCGATTTTCACTGCCACATCACACACACAACAAATAGGACAGGGAAGGGGGACTTGCGGACCTCCCTATGTTGCTGTATTCCATCTCCCAGAAGCCTCAGCTAGCATGGCCAATGCTTAGGGATTTAATTAATTAATTTATGAATTGCTTCCTGCGAAGCGATTTTCAAAGCAATTTTCATGATAGACGATAAGGGCAATAAAAGCTTTGACAATGAATCATATGTAAAATAATTTCATATATATATATAAATGAGATGATGATGATGATGGATTTTGGAGTCCAACAACATCTGGAGAGCCACATGTTATCCACCCCTGAACTAATAGAGAAAACTTCTTAAAGCAGCCACACTGATACAGGTAAGTGGGATAATTGAATCCGAGTAGTTAATCCAGCAACCCACAATCTCAGATAACATATATTTCCACACGTGATCATGACAAATAGCCACTATTCAAAGTACTTACATTATCTTCTGACAATTTATCAATTGTCACCTTGGCTTCTATCAGATGGTTATTGAGCGCTATTATTTCGTGGCTTAAAGCTCTTTTTTCTTCTTCGTAATGTTGACCCTGCGTACAAAGACAATTCAATCAACGTCTTTCCCCTCACAACACGAGCTGTCAAATGCTGTTTCCCCAAGCTAAAGAGCAATTGTATGAAATGCCATTTCCACCCCCCCTTTCCGAATATTTCTTTTCCTCTGCTGTGTTCTCTTCCTTACTAAGCAGCATATGACGGAGAACTGAAAGCACACTTGTTTTGCTTTTTAAAATAATGGAACCTTGACATGGGGCATTTTCACACATCAGTTCACTCTGATTCCAAAGTTGGACATGTGGAATTGGTCTGTAATTCATACGTAGAACCTTCATTGACAAGAAAATATACATGCGACGCTCAACTTATGCCAGGTTGCCTTTTTGGGGATAGCGCATAAAGCCAAAATCGTCTATTGTCAAAACACATTGGGTTGAATGGCTGGTGGAGTTGCCAAAATCTTTCCCCCCCGGATGCCCGTCCCCTTTCTATTATTTAAAAAACTCTTTTTTGCCAAGTGTGTAAAGCTAAATGTGCACAAGTTAAATGCATGTAAGTTGCAAATGTACCTCATTTTTCTCCCATTCATGGCAGACACATTACAAGCCATTATTTCAGCCTATGATCCAAAGTTCAGTTTTATGTTCCTACGGGACACTTGTGTACTCCGTGGAAGTTCCTAAACCACCAGAGTGAAACGTGAGTTGACCTCCACAGCTGGATTAAAAATATCCCAAGGTTCTCAGTCTATGAAACAGGTGGAAGCTGAGCCACATGGCTGCTGAATCACATGAGACAGCTCTTGATTGGACTGTACCATTTCAGGCTGCAGGTAGGGGAACTGAATGTTTGGGTGTTCACATGTTCTAACCCACATAGAAAAGGGTCCCAGACAAACCTTCTCCTAACACCCCAATTTTCTATGTCTAGAATTAGATAGGAAAGGCATTGGTAGAGGCAACAGATGGACTGCCAGCATTAGCCTGACCCAGTCAGCCACTGGCACTGTAAAAGGAGACCGACTCCTTTGCTAAGCTGAAATTTTGATAGTATAGAATAGATAACAAACTGGGAATTTAGTAAATAACACCTGGCTTGGTGACCACCTCTTATCAGTAGATGCCATTGGGATGATCCTCAGGATGAAGAATATTTAAGCCCATGTCTTAAAGTTCCCTTTCGAATCAGTTGTTTCCCAGTCAAATAATTAATTTACACACTTTTTTTTTTAAGTGTGCAAGAGTCATTGTGAAAATAGGCTGGACTGGTTCTCTAGAGTCAGCCATTTGCTAAGTCTGGGAGCCTGCAAAGGCCAAATTAGGCAATCCATTCCGCACATTTGCTTTAAATATGGATGGCTTGTTTGCTGAAACGTGCTAATTCTGCAAAGCAGGGTATTCATCTGAAGTGTCTTGGGATCTGAAATATCTATTCTCTCTGCTGACACACACATCTATACACTCCATAATTCTCCAGAGGACATTTTCAGATTTGGGGGTGGAAGAGAAAGAAATAGAAATTGAGGGAAGAGGCACATGCAAAATTCAGCAAGGTTATAGTACGAATACGAAAAAAAGAAGAAGGGTGTCTATTTAAGCCCATTTGCTGTGACTTTCTTTTGCATACATTACAATGTCTATATTAGCATTAGAAGCAAATGCTCCAACCTTTCTTTTACCACCCCATTCTCTTTATTGCTATCTTCATTACTCAAAGATGCACCAAGGATACCATCCGTAATGTAAAGCAAAAGAAATATAAGGAACTATACATTAAAAAGATAAACACAGTAATGGAAACAGAATTCACAATCTGTTAAAACAAAAACTGGCTTGCAATGTTCGCAGCACACCCAATGATCCATGTGGATTTCTGTTCTCTCGTACTTTACTGCACTAGTAGCCAATTTTTCCAAGTGTCCCACCTGCTTTCTTTAAAGGAAAAAGAACTGATGCTAGTGCAAGTCTAGATAGTACAATTACTCTTCAGCATAGAAGTCCATTGAGGACAGGGGCTGAGGTCTCCATTCTACACTGCGTTTCACATTATGGAGGGTTTTTTTTTTAAAAGAAGAAGAAGAAGCCTAAATCCTCTAGGTGAGGAAACACTTTTGTTATCTCACTAAAGAAGAATCCCCAGTTGGAAGGCACACCATAATTGAAAGCCTGCTTCCCCAGGCAGCGCTGTAGGCAGAGCATTTAATTATGTAGGGCAATTTTAACCTATCTATCTATGCCGTCCAAACTCAGAAAAAGACTTTCTCATTTCCGTCTGCAGGAGAGTGTCATTTTAGCAGTTGTTTCTTTCCTAATTTCCTTTCCCATTTTTTAACCTCTCTCCCCCCTCCCGCAACTCTCCACATGTACTTATATCCCTACGGGCGACAACTCTGGTCTCCTCAGGGAAACGTTCCTTAAACTTTGCGAGCTCTGTGGAATTTGTAGTAATATTTACTCTTGATTAAGTATATCGGCAGTTTTATCTGAAATTCACCGGTGTCCTGTCTCCCTAGCATCCATCTGAGATAAGCATGGCTGAAGATGTGCTTTTATGTAATTGATTTATTCCATTCTTCTTGTGCCTTTCCTCCCTCTCCAAGGAGACCAAGGGAGCACATGTGTTCCCCTGACCCCTGCATTTTTATCCCAATAGCCCTGTGAGATAAGTTAGGCTGAGAGATAGTAACCAGCTGAAGAGCACCCATTGAGCTTCATGACTGAGCAAGGACATGAACCTGGGTTCTCCCACTCCTGGTTCATCACTCAGACCACTATACCATACTGGTTCTTTCCTACATGGCATAAAAGGAGAAGCCATGAATATACTGTGGGTGGTATTCATAGAATCATGGAATTGTAGAGTTGGAAGGGACCACAAGGGTCATCTAGTTCAACTCCCTGCAATGCAGGAACCTCAATTAAAGCATCCATGACAGATGGCCATCCAACCTCTGCTTAAAAACCTCCAAGGAAGTGTTGGGATGTTCCGTTCCACCTTAAGGAACATGCACGATTGTTGTGTGTCACATGCCTGTTTACACTCCAGCACAGCTTGCTGGGAACTTCCGTTTGTGTATAGCTTTTGCTTATCCTGCCTTGCTTTGGACACGAAGGAGATCAGACATGTTTCCTTTTGTCCTGATGTATGCTGAATAAACTGCTTGTAAATATGCTCACACAGCCTCTCCTGCCACTTCTGTTGCGTAGTGTTTACTCTGCTGAGTAGCGTGCCCTGGCTTCTGAAGCTCGGCTTGCACATTCATGCTGCACCAAGGACTGGAGTTCACCTGGAACACTGGCCCATAGCCTAGGACCAGCTGGGGGCCTGCCAATTGCCCCCATTTCCTTGGTTGCATGCCAACAGGAAGGAGAGCTCACCACCTCCCGAGTGAGTCTATTTGACTATCAAACTGCTCTTGCCACCATAAAGTTTTTCCTGGTGTTTAGTCAGAATCTCCTTTCTTGTAACTTAAAGCCAGTGGTTCAGGTTCTACCCTCCGGAGCAGGAGAAAACAATCTTGCTCCATCTTCCATGTGACAGCCCTTGAGATATTTGAAGATGGCGATCATATCTCCTCTCAGTCTCCTCTTATTCAATGCCATTCTACTCGGAACAGGTCCGCTGAAGTTACTGGACATGACTGAATTAGGTTCATTTATTTCAGTGGGCCTACTCTGACTAGGGTTTAGTTGAATATACAACCCTCTGGTTAGAAGCCCTGCTTTTGGTGGACATTTGGAGTTGAGGCACTTATTATTATTATTACATATCTATCCTAACATTGGGGACACGGGTGACGCTGTGGGTTAAAGCACAGAGCCTAGGACTTGCTGATCAGAAGGTTGGCAGTTTGAATCCGTGACAGGGTGAGCTCCTGTTGCTCTGTTCCTGCTGCTGCCAACCTAGCAGTTCGAAAGCACACAGTGCAAGTAGATAAATAGGTACCGCTCCGGCGGGAAGGTAAACGGTGTTTCCGTGCGCTGCTCTGGTTCGCCAGAAGTGGTTTAGTCATGCTGGCCACATGACCCGGAGGCTGTACGCTGGCTCCCTCAGCCAATAAAGCGAGATGAGCGCCGCAACCCCAGAGTCAGTCATGACTGGACCTAATGGCCAGGGGTCCCTTTACCTTTACCTAACATTCTTCCATGGGGCTTATCTCCCATTTTGTCTTCACAACAACCTAACTTCTGCATTTAACTTACCCAACAGGGTTGCTGAGAGGATAAAATGCTGGAGGGAGAACTATGTTTGCCACCTTGAGCATCCTCGGAGTAAAATTAGGGCATGAATGTGATAAATAAATAAAACCATTGCCCTTTAGCAAACAATTGAGTTTGCCAAAAACCAATCGCCTCTTCAGTCTTCACTTGCAACAGTAACATTTTCATTGCCGCATGCTGACTATTCCTATTCTTTCTTTGAATAAGCTTTCTTCCTTCGAGAAGTTCAGGGCCCCATTCCCTCCAATATTTACTATTAAAATGAAACATGAAAGATTAGGTGTGGTAAGCAAACCAGAGTATGCACCAGTCTTCTCCCAAATGTCTTGCTTTGTATCAATATGACACAGCCCTTCCATCATCACTTTCTGTATCACTGATAACTGACAGCGTGGGGAATTATTTGCACTGTGGGCCCTGAACAAATATCAAGGTTAATTATCCGTGTGTGTGGAACACGGGGCTATGATATAAAGGAGATTATTAAAATCGGAAAGTGGCAAACTGCTCACACTAAGCAGCTCCTGGGTGATTTCAAAGCACGCCAGAGAGTGATTTCTGCTTCCTTCCCACCTACCCGCCCACAGATTGAATTAGCTTTGTCCTGATCAACAGAAGAGGGACAATTATGGCCATGACAGGTCATGTTGCTCCAAACAAATTCATAGTATATGGATCATAAAACCCGTGATGTTAGTTCAGCTTGATATCTTCCACACACAAGGCCAGAGACCCGGCCTTGTTTCCAGCAGAAAAATTCCAAAGGGAGAAGGCAAAAGCATAGGAGTGTAATTGGCAGGTTATTAGCTCTGAGCAGACTGGCTCAGAATTCACTCCGCCTATAAAGAAGCCGTCTCAGAGTGAGCAAACAGTGGTTTCTAATGCTCCCCTGGATGTTAATTTTTGAGAGGTTATAAGATCTGGAAGCCACAAGTGAGTGCATGCAACAGATATAAAGTGGGAATGTGTATGTTAATGAGAGCTGAGGAACTGACCAAGATAAGAAGAAGAAGAAATTGGTTTTAGTGGCTTGTTCTTTGAACATAGGGGTAACTTGGATTTGGGGGAGAAATTCAGTCTGGCTCATGTAGAAAAACACATCTGCCTAATCTGTGCTTCCTGAAACAATACATGAATTGATACACAGCTAGACTTCGAAATCTGCACTTTTCTGAATTTTGTAAATTCATTTTCTTTTTAGTTGTTGCATCTATAACCCACATTTCTCTCTCTAAGGTGGCATACATGACTCTCCCCCTTCTTATTTAATCCCTGCCAACTGGGGATTTGAACCCTGCACTCCCAGGTCCTGGTCCAACACTCTAACCAGTAGGCCATATTGGCTCGGATTTAGTTCTCTGCAATGTAGCTCTTCAACCACAAATGTGCATGGCAATTCATATGTTACAGGAAAGTATGTGTGGAAATGCCTTTACTGGTTTGAATGCAAACCCGCCAATTATATGCAATCCCTGAAACAATAGGCAAACGGTAACACAGCTATCCCAAGAAGTTCATACTTTTCTGAATTTTTGTAATTTAGTTCTCCAACCAAAAATATGCAGAAAAATCCACATAGCTGGAGAAAGTGTGTGTGAAAGTGCCTGCAGTGGTGAAAGTAGATTAAAAAATGCATTATATTATAAATAATGTGCATATTAGGCAAAATGGGATTTTAAATGTACACTTTAGTGTGCTGACAAATTTTTACAATGACTTTTTTTTGTTTTATTTTAAGCAAACTGATGTGGAAATATGGCAAACTAGGGTTGCCATAGTTCAAAAAGTGAAAATCGGGACACAAAAGTTGTTGAGCTATTTTTCAGGGAATTCGTAAAAAAAAATCAATGCTTCTGACGTGGACTGCCATACGCCCAGACACCATTTCTGGAGGACAAATCCCAGCATACATCCGGGATGTATGGTCGCCCTAGGCAAACTGAACTTAAGATGGGAAAAATAAGAACCAGGAGAAATGAAAAATGAGAGATTTGCTTATTCCTGGTCAGAGCCCTCATATGAGGATGACGTGTGCTGTACCACTAGCACCACACTACACAGGTACTTTCTGTTAGGATATTTCCGTTCCACCTTAACAGGGAGCAGGCTTTGTGAGTCACAGAGTCTGCGTATTTCCTGTTCACAGGATGTTTATGTTTCTATTGCTTTCGTTTTCTCTGTGTGTGTCTGGAGACACTGACGCAGGCAGTCATGTCTTTCTTTGCACTGATCAACGCTGAATAAAACTTGTAAATAGTGCTCTCCTGAGTGCGACTTTTGCTGTGCATTATCTGCTGATAAGAGTGTGCATGAGCTCTGGAATGTGGCAAGATATTTTCTAGAAACTCATGTCACTAATTGCTGATACTGCGTGCCTATGGGAGATCGATGGATCATCCGGCAGACGGCTTGGGGCCATGATGGACTTTGTCTCCCTGGCAGTATCCCAACACTTTCCATGATGAAAGGCCATAGCATAAGGCCCCAGGTTCAGTTCCTGGCATATCGAGGTTGGAAGAGACTCCTCAACCTAGAGAGCCACTGCCAGACAATACTGAGATAGATGGACCAATTGTCTGACTCAGGAGAAGGCAGCTTCCTCTGCTGTTATGATATACATGAATCAAAGAATTGCAGAGCTCTGATTGCATTCCCATCTATTTTGGATGCATTACAATGTGGAGAGTTTTTGGTAGTTTGATAGGATGGATTGCATGCTGTTTCTTAAAATGCCCCTAACAGTGGTAAATTGGCCGGCTAAACGGAGAGTTTGAACCTTGTGGAATAAAGATTTTGTTCCATTTGCTCATGCTGTTTGGAGACATCCTCATAAATATTTGCATAGCTTCCGTAAAATAATTGAAGATTGCTGAACAAATCCTAATCATGTTAATTTCTGTTAGCAAACACAGCAAAGCAACAAAAGCAATGTTTTCACTTTGTAGCTCTGATCTGGAATTGCTAATGTTTAGGTGTCTGTTAAGGTGCTAGAACAAGCTAAGATTTATGACACAGAATTATAAACCCAGTCACTCATATTTCCGTTTTCATCCTCTCACCTCACCCACAAAGCTTACAGGTGGTCTTAGGAACACAATTCTCTCTCTCTCTCTCTCTCTCTCTCTCTCTCTCTCTCTCTCTCTTTCTCTCTCTCTCTCACACACACACAGCTGCTGCCATACTGTCTGTAATATGGGGAAAATAATAATGACCTGCCTTTCCAGTTTTTTTTGCAAGGGTTGCAGAGAAAATGCATGGGAAGCTCCTAAATTGAACACCTACTATATAGCAAACCACATAGCCTCCTCTTTGGCAATCAGTATTGTACAAGATCAGCAATTCAATGATGTCACTCCCAAGAACATCCTGATTTTGTCTCTGGCGAAATTGGATTTTGAGACTACTAAGTACAGTAAAAGCATTCTCTCTAAGCCAAAATCCCAGAGACATCCAAAACCATTCAGAGCTTTTGCCATTACGGTTAGCTCAACACCAGCTGTAACTGGGAATCCTATGGAACTCAGACAGAATCTGCTTATTATAGCTGTACACTTAGAGACTTATGCCTACAGGTTTGGCTAAGAAAGGTAATATAATACAAGGCACTAACTTCTCCCTATTTTTTATATGCATTCCTTTAAAAGGCACATCCCACATGACAGTTGAACCCTGTGCAATTTGTATTTCTCCTTTACCTAAACTTATGATTACCCATGGAGTGTTATATGCCTGTTGTCTTTGTCCATGGAGTTTTCTTGGCAGGCATACTGGAGTGGCTTGCCAGTTCCTGCTCCAGGTGGATCACGTTTATTCAAAACTCTCCACTATGACCTGTCCATCTTGGGTGGCCCTGCACAGCATAGCTCATAGCTTTTCTGAGTTGTTCAAGCCCCTTCGCCACGACAAGGCAGTTATCCATGAAGAAGCTGGACCATAAAGAAGGCTGATCGCCGAAGAATTGATGCTTTTGAATTATGGTGCTGGAGGAGGCTCTTGAGAGTCCCATGGACTGCAAGAAGATCAAACCTATCCATTCTGAAGGAAATCAGCCCTGAGTGCTCACTGGAAGGACAGATCGTGAAGCTGAGGCTCCAATACTTCGGTCACCTCATGAGAAGAGAAGACTCCCTGGAAAAGACCCAGATGTTGGGAAAGATGGAGGGCACAAGGAGAAGGGGACAACAGAGGACGAGATGGTTGGACAGTGTTCTCGAAACTACCAACATGAATTTGACCAAACTGCGGGAGGCAGTGGAAGACAGGAGTGCCTGGCGTGCTCTGGTCCATGGGGTCACAAAGAGTCGGACACAACTAAATGACTAAACAACAACAACAACATGATTACCCAAGTGATTTAAGCATCCTCCAGGCTATTTGGATAAATGGGGTCATGGTGTTCTGGCCTTTTCTCTTTATGCTAATGGAAAGATACCATGAAAGACATTCTGAAGCTTGCAAATTGCTTCCACTGAAGCACTTAAGTGAGGAAGACTCATAACCTTCACAAGTCAGCTTCTTGTTTGGAAGAAGACAGGAACCCTGGCACAGTCTCTGAAACCTGAAGAGCTGTGAAAGTTAAAGGTGCCCTAAAGACAAACACACAGTTTTGAAGGTCCATTCATCTCCTGCAATCACCTGGGTAGGGATGAATGAATCTCGCATTTCCCCAGTTTTGAGTTCTGTTTGCCACATTTCCTTAATTAGCTTGCGATTTATTTTTTTAAGTCCTCAAGAAAATTTGTCAGCCTTCCACACTTTATTTCTCCTAATATACACATTTATGTATGGAATTTTGCCGAATATAAACATTTGGGCAAGCTATTTCCCCTAATATAATTAATCTTTGCTTGTCATTTTCAAAAAAAATATGTAGTATATTTTAAAGCATGCTTCCCCCTATTACAAACATTTTGGGTTGGAAAACTTCCTGGAATGGAGATAGAAAACATGCAGTGTTTGGCAATAGCTAAACTAAATAAGTGAACTATCCATGCCATCCAAAATTACCCTCAGTATTCAATTCAGAGCAAAAACATTTGCATGATAGCTCAGTTGGCAGAGCACGAGACTTGTAATCTGAGGGTTGTGGGTTTGAGCTCTGTGTTGGGCAAAAGATTCCTGCATTGCAGGGGGCTGGTGTCCAAACTTGTTTCAAAGAGGGCCAGATTTGATGAAGTGAAGGGCCGTGGGGGCCAACCAAGGTTATTGACCTTTTTAAGGATTAAAGTTTAAAGTTGTTGAGCTTTTTTTTCTTTAAGGTTTGGAATTGTTTTTTAAGATTGAGGGTTTTTTAGGATTTTACCCCAGGAAATAAACTGCCACAGGCCACATTAAACTGGACCGGCGGGTCGAATTAGGCCCTCGAAACAGACTTTGGACATGACTGAACTAGATGATCCCTTACAACTCTACAGTTCTATGATTCAACCTTCATTTTACTCAGATCCCCAATCTGTTTTTATTGTGGATTATAGTAAATAAATCTTGATATCTAAACGGTGTGCATTCACTGCCACAATTATAATGCAATCTTGTGCGTGCCCATACAGATGTATGTCCCACTGTGTTCAATGGGGCTTAAAGGGTAAAGGAAAAGGGACCCCTGACCACTAGGTCTAGTCGTGACCGACTCTGGGGTTGCGGCACTCATCTCACTTTATTGGCCGAGGGAGCTGGCGTACAGCTTCTGGGTCATGTGGCCAGCATGACTAAGCTGCTTCTGGCGAACCAGAGCAGCGCACAGAAACGCCGTTTACCTTCCCGCCGGAGTGGTACCTATTTATCTACTTGCACTTTGACGTGCTTTCGAACTGGTAGGTTGGCAGGAGCAGGGACCGAGCAACGGGAGCTCACCCCGTCGCAGGGATTTGAACCACCAACCTTCTGATCAGCAAGTCCTAGGCTCTGTGGTTTAACCCACAGCGCCACCCGCATCCCTGAATGGGGCTTACTCCCAGGTAAATGGATATAAGATTACAGCCTAAAAATCAGTCCAAACCTGTGTGACAGGCAATGTGGTGTAGTGGTTAGAGTGTTGGAGATTAGGACTTGGGAGACCATCCTTCAGATCCCCAAGAAGCTCGTTGGGTGACTTTGGGGCCAGTCACTACCTCTTAGGTTTGTTGTGAAGACAAAAGACAAGAGCAGAAGAACTAGGCATGTTACCTTGTGCTCCTTCGGTAGCTTGTCCCTTGTTGTTGTTAAACTGTTTTTTTTTTTAATATTGCGTTTTGATTGTTGCAACCCACCCTGGGACCTTACACTGAAGGGTGGGCAAATAAATATATAAATAACTTGGAAGAAAGTCGTAGACTTGTCGAGCTGTAGAGTCTGAAGGGACCCGCAAAGGACATCTAGCCCAACCCCGCCACAACGCAAGTCCCACGCAGGGAGATGAGACTCACCCTTGTATATCTTATTGGGGAAAGTGTGTTGTAAGCTTAAACAACACAGAGATAGTTTGCAAATTAACAGCAGCTATAGACCTCATAAGCAGAAGTAGCACTTTTACACATGGGAGGATAACACTCTAATCTATTGTAGTCCAGTTGATTATAGCAGCTAAAATAGCCTCTTTGATGAATAGCGGTTATTTTTGTATTTTTAATTCTATAGAAGGAAGCTCTATTTTCAGTTTGACAAAATGATGGAGAGCCCTAGATTTGCTGCACGACTACTTTGCTGATTGCTCAAAGCTGGCAATTTTGTTGCAATCTCAGCTTTTAACGGTGATGGGTTAATAGAAAGCTGATAGCTCACAGGGAGATTATAACAGCAATGTAAAAACAGGTCGCTTTTCTCTTTTGTAAAGCAAGAGGGCTCATCCCCTATTTTAAGGATTGCCCCGGATTTTAAGCCTTCTGCTGTTACAGAATAGCATCTCCATAGAACATTTTTGCTTCCCTTCTTTTCTACATTCTCTTTGGCTTATTCTATTCACCGTTATTAGTTCTTTGGGTGATTTATAGACTACCCTTTACACGAGCCATGGGGTGGTCAAATAAGATAAAAAGAGCCCATCAAATAACACCATCCTTAAAATGCACAACAACTTGTAACTGCTCGCTAAATACCAGTTTACAAACAACAGCAGCTAATCCATTTATCAAAAAGAGTCCATCTCAGCCATTTCCCTGAAACTATAAAGAGAAGAGGCCAGATGCACGGTTGCAGGTGTTTAAGTCAGAGGTTGGATGGCCATTTGTCATGGACGCTTTAGTTGAGATTCCTGTCTTGCAGTGGGTTGGACTAGATGGCCCTTGGGGCCCCTTAGAGAAAATCCTACAATTCTATTATCATCCAGGGACTCAAAGGTGCCATGGCCTTCAATATAAGCTTCACGTGACCTCCGGAAACAGAAAATATTCATGCTGGCGTTTTGCTTTTGGAAAAGGCAGAAATCCAAATAAGATTCCTTGTCATCTTCTGTCATCTTTGCACAGCTCTGATCTCGGCTGATCAAGAGATACCAGGAACCTGTGCTTCTTATTAGCATAACAATGCACATTCCTTGAGTATTACACCCTTGCCCAACTCCGTCTTTAAAAGATATGCATGTCTTGTGATTTTTAAATTGCTTCTTTTTATACGAATTGATTAAAGGCTACTTTCTCTATCTAAGGAAGGCCTGACATGATTTCCAGAGAATGGAATCAAAGACCACTGTGGGCCCAACTGCACCTTATGCTAAGTGTGTGGTTTGTAGCTTTGCCTCCTAATTATTTTTAGCTTTTAGACACGTGAGGGGTGGTGGTTTGTTGCTGCTGCAGGAGTCGCAGCGTGCGGTGAGGGGACATAAGAACACGAGAAGAGCCAAAAGACTGTCTAGTTCAGTGCTCTCTTCTCCCAGTGGCCAGTCAGGTGCCTCTGGGAAGCCCCAGAAGGTGGACCTGAGCACAACAACACCAACTGGGGTCCAAGGCATAATCAGTGCTGGATTTATGTATAAGCTAAACAAGCTATAGCTTAGGGCCCCACTCTTTTGCCCCCCCCCAATTAAAGGAAAACAAAAACTGGATGTACATTTCCAAAATATAAGATAAAAAACCAAATAAAATAAAACCGACATACAGCAACAGTGGTTTTGTGTTGTGTAGGCTCCTATGAGTCATGGGCCCCGCCTGCTAGCCTGCTCCCTAAAATATCGCTGGTTTGCTCACTTCTGTATATAGGGTGCCTACATTCTGCACGGACTGCAGGTTGCATGGCAACATGTAGCATGCAGCTGCAGACTGCAGTGCAGCACAGCTGAATGTAGGTCAAGCTGTTGTACCTGTTATCTAATGTTAAAATACATATTTTTGTTATGTGCAAATGGTTTTAGATACCTGTTAGGTTTACCATATAGCATATATTCAACACACAAAAAACAGCGGCAATTTGTTGTTGACAAAGGACAGCTAGACATATAAAGGGCCCCTTTACCTTCAGTAGCTTAGGGCCTCATCAAACCTAAATCTGGCCCTGGGTATAATACTTCTAGCTGTGGAGGTAGCACATAGCTACCGGGTCTAGTAGCTACTGATAACCTTACCCTCCATAAATTTGATCAGTCTAATCCTGTTTAAAAGTCACCCAAGTTAGTCACCATAACTTTCACTTGTGGAAACGAATTCCTTAGTTTAACTAGGTGCTGTGCGCACCTTTTTGTCTGTCCTGAATCTCCCAGAGTTCAGCTTCATTGGGTGGCCTCAGTTGGTAGAACATGAGTTTCTTAATCTCAGAGTCATGGGTTTGAGCCCCATGTTGGGTACAAGATTCCCGCATCCCAGGGGGTTGGACTAGATGACCCTTGTGGTCCCTTCCAACACTACAATTCTACGATGCTATGATTTCTATGATGCCTATTGGTTGCCCTTTTCCGGACTTTGTAGGATAATGCTTCAGCTCACTGTGTGATTGCTTGTAATCCCGTTACATTTTAACAGAAAGTTAAAATAACACACAGCCTGACATTGATAAATAAAAAGAAAATTTATCTTTTTTCATAGCAATTAATACTATTCTGTATTGTACTTGTGTAGCATTTCAATAACATTTGTAGACATGGAGAAAGGCGAATTTAATTTTCATTATGTATTTTTGCATTTGACAATATTATTTAAGATCACATGAGAACTCTAAGATATTATCTGACAGCAAAAGCACTGTGCGCCTCTGAACAAACCTTTATCTCCCCCTTTTATATTAGCACAAGAAGAAAGAAATGGTTTCTTGAATTTTGATGCATGACAAGTTAAGTAACTTTGGGGAATTCTGCTGGGTAAGCTAAACTCTATCTGGAACCAAATATAGGAAACTCTCTTGTGATGTATTTATCACGGCCATCATTAGACCTTTGAAAGTTGTCTCTACCATTCCTATAAGAAGGAAGAAGACAGAATTTCATCCCTAGCCAGCTCCCCCAACACTGCTATATGCGGTCTGCAGCCAGAAGAATATTAGTGTTTGAGCATTTTTCAGGATGTCAATATGATGAGGAAAGTCATCAGATGACAACTTTTTTTTTATTGCCAGCTGTTATTGCAGACGAGCTCTTTGTACAGTTTCTAGAGGAGGAGAGAACAAAATAACACAAGGAAGAAGTAAATGCAACGGTCTTGAACTGTTGCTCACCAGTGGACCCAGAATGTCCTTATATGGGGGTTGCAGACCAATTAGAAAGTGTTTTTCTTGACAGCTCTTTAGAGCTGACAGAAGCTGAAAAGGGCACCAGTATTATAAGTTTCATGCTTTTGTCAGTTACCTGCTTTTACAGCCCTTTTCCTAATTTTACAACCGAATGATTCGAGGTGCTGTGGGCACACTTGAAATTTTGAGAGAGTGCCCCAGGTGCCAGCCACAAACTGGTTGCCATGGGGGGGGGGCATGGCATAACCCCAAATGGCTGCTATCGAGGTGTGGCACAACACAAAATGGTTGCCAAATCTGGAATCGTAGAATGGCAGAGTCGGAAGGGACACCAAGGGACATCTAGTCCAACCCCCTGCGATGCAGGAATCGTAGCTAAAGCTTGCTCAGGGTAAGAACTGCAGAGTCAACGCAAACAGGAACGGAGCAGGAAGAACGAACTTGGGAGTCAAGGACCCGCCACCCGCTTAGAGATAAATAAGACACAGGGACACATGAATTTAAGGTTAATGGGCTAAAGAAGGCCACAGATTTATTGGTTACAGCATGTGAGTGGTATTGGCTTTAGGCATTGGATCAAACAATCTATGCATGACTCCACCCCACTCAGCGGGGAGTCATCTGAAGGTTAACAGCCAGTGGGAGGAGCTTGTTGATGCAAATACAACGGAAGCTTCCCCTGATGTCACCGGGGGTCGTGCCATGGCCCTAGCCACCAGCAGGGCATTGGACAGAATCCACGACTGCTGGATTCCTTTAACGTAATATCCAACAAGGGTAGGTGATGGCCACACCTGCCCTCCAACACACGACACATACTCCAATGCCTAACTGCCAATACCCAAAAAGTTGTGACGGTTTGCTATGAGGTAGGCGAAAAACCAAGAGGTTCCAAATTGCCAAATGGGTAAAAGTTCCTACCAGGTCCTCTGGTCAACCAAGGCAACCAACCTGAGTCCATAGCAAGGTCAGACGCATAAATATGACCTAAAGGGAGGGTGGGAGGGTGATCCGGCGCAGAATCAGAAGATGGAGCTGCTGCAGCCACTTGAATGCGGCTAAACCCCGCCCACAAGCCAGCCCTATTGGCTGGCCTATGGGCGTGGCACAGCAGCCAGGTAAGCTGACGCAGGGGGCCGAATACGCCCCCCTGCCGACGTGGGAACCAGGCCCCGCTCACAACTCCTTCCCCCCTCTGTTAGGAGGAGAGGCTTTGTGGGTTTTTGAGGGGATATTTTACTGAGACCTTTTGTGGGTGCTACAGCAGGCATCAATGGGTGCACCAGAACTCCTGCTTTATAGGGTGACATGAGATGTATCATCAAGTGACAACTATGCTCTTTATCTCTCTGTCGCGGAGATCTTCTGATGGGGCACCTCTGATGGTTCCTCATGCCCCCGATGTTTGGTCCACGTTCACTAGGGACTGAGCCTTTAGGGTAGCAGGCCCTGCCCCATGGAACTCCCTCTGAGTAGAAGTTCAGCAGGAGCCAGAAGCGACACGTCCTGTTTTGCCACCTGAGGCGAAATGGGAAGGTGACGCTCTGGTACTACAGCCTCCCATACCTGGGCTGCAAGATCTCACTGGACATCACTGCTGTCGCCACAGCTTCTCTGATAGTGGTGGAGGCGGTGGAGAAGAAGAAGAATTTGGATTTGATATCCCGCTTTATCACTACCCGAAGGAGTCTCCAAGCGGCTAACATTCTCCTTTCCCTTCCTCCCCCACAGCAAACACTCTGTGTGGTGAGTGAGGCTGAGAGACTTCAGAGAAGTGTGAGTAGCCCAAGGTCACCCAGCAGCTGCTTGTGGAGGAGTGGGGACGCGAACCCGGTTCACCAGATTACAAGTCTACCGCTCTTAACCACTACACCACACTGGCTGAGTGACTGCAGGGCTACTGCCTCTTCAGGTTCCGCTGCCTGAGGCAAATGTCTCAGCTCGCCTCATGGGTGGGCCGACCCTGACTGGAACCAAGACTGCTTTCTTTCAGGTGTCTACTGCAAACGGTATTGTTTGGACAGGCCTTTGAAATATTATTTTCTGTTTTTAACAAAACTCCATTCATTCATGAGATTTTTATTTTAAAAAGCAGTGTTAATATGGGCGTGCTTGCTGATTTCATTACAACATTGTATGCTGTATACCACCTTGTTACACTTTTATGAAAAGCAAGAATTATAAGAGGCAAACAAACAATCTACAATACTGCACACAAAACAGGTCACCCTATTTTCTGGTATCAGTTTTGCTTTTTCCGCGTTCTCCCGCTGCCAGGGTCCTGAAGATGTGCATCCCGTTTTTCAGCATCTCTTCCTCATGCTAATTCCACCTTGGCTCTCAGGAAGACATTTAGGGATCTCATCAAGGGTAATTAGCAATGCATTCTATTTATTCTGTAGCATACCAGCTATTTGCTTAAAGAGCTTTGCTGTTTTGCTGTAACTGCCAGAGCCCAAGACATGTAGCCTGTGGAGACAATTTCTGGGCACAGAAGATGCTATAATACACACTTTTCTTTTTGCAAGGGTCAGGGAAAACAAGTTGTTGATCTGTATTCAATCTACCTCAGGGCATTTATCTATTATAGGAATCTGTTTCCTGACAGGAGCAAAAAAACAGATGAAAAGGAAGCAGAGAGAAGCTCTTGGGCAGAGTTCCAAAGCAGATTCTCTTCCTTAAACCCAAGTGAAGATATTGAAGCAGGAGCGGGGAATTCTTTTCAGTCCTGGGACCCCAGTCCCTTCAGGACCACCTTTGGAGGGAGGGCATAGGCCAATAGTGGGCGGGTCCACAGGCAAAAGTGGGCGGAGCAGTAGATGTGACTCAAATCTTTCTAAGGCAGGCTACTTTCTTCACACTGACACATCCTTCTCTATCCTCTATCCAGGGAAGCAGTAGGCATGATGAGATTTCAAAGACATAGTCTAGCCCGGCAAAAACATTCAAGGACGGTCTGCTAGGGATATGGCCAAGGAAGAACACCAAGACCCAGATAGAGAGGCCAGGAGGGATGCATTTTGTCCCCATGAGCTTCTACATTCCTATGTTACAGAAATGTCATGCTACCAACCCACCACGACTGCTATCTGCTGGGCTTCACAGTAAATTGGAAGTCCCCACCTATTGGTTCAGGAGCCACAGAAAATCCGGACACAAAAGTTGAGCTTTTTTTGGTTTTGACATAGAACTTTTACAAAATGTTTTGGAGCTATTTTTAAGGAAGTTTGCCAAAACCTAGACTTCCGACAGGGATTGCCATACATCTGGATTTTCCTGGACGTTTCACTGATTTCCGCCAAGACACTGATTCAGACTGCTTTATTCTGGCTATGTCCAGAACACCATAGGTGAGAGCCCTCTAGATGGTTGAAGATGGCAATCATATTAACTCTTCTCCAGGCAAAACAGACCCAGCTTCTTCCATTTCTCCGCATAGGACTTGGTCTTCAGGTCCCTCACCCCCTTTGTGTCCTCCTTCCAGGCACGTTCCAGTTTGTCAGTATCCTTCTTAAACTGCTGTGCAGTGGACACAAGACAGGTGAGGAATGACCAAAGCATAGTGGAGTGGTACTATTACTTCTCATGATATCTGGACCCTAAACTATGCCAGAATCATAGGTTTTGGGTTCTGGAAACCTTGATTTCTTGAGTAAACACAAGGGGTTCCAGCAGATCCAGGACATCACACTACATAGGCTCAAGTGCCTCTTGGGTTTTTGCGCATGGTGTACTTGTTAGAGCATCAGACTAGGACCTGGGAGAATAAGGTTCAAATCTCCACTCAGCCATGAAGCTCATTTTGTGACCTTGGGATACAGTGTCTCAGCTTCATCTACCTCACAGGGGTTTTGTGAAGATAAGATGTGTTGGGAAGAAGTATGTATGCTGCCTTGAGGTCCTTGTAATAAAAGAGGGTTGTAAATAGAAACATATAAAATGTGATCTGATCACTCAACTGCAGGCTTTAGCATAAGCTTGGTGCAAATACATCAATACGCAAGATTGTCCTGGTGATGTTTTAAGGGGAAAAGAAAGAAGGAATGACTTTATTTTGTTTGGATAAAAGATGACTGCATACAATAACATACACTGAAAAGCATACACTCTATTTAGGGAAGTTTTTAATGTTTGAGGTTTTATCGATTTTTTAAAAAATTATTATTAATATTCTGTTGGGAGCCGCCCAGAGTGGCTGGGGAAACCCAACCAGATGAGCGGGGTATAAATAAAATATTACTACTACTACTACTACTACTACTACTACTACTACATGAATTGATCTGGTCAAACTTAGGGAGTTTTAACCCCCATTTATGTTGAGTTTTTTAAATGAAATTCTCTCAGAATGTATAATACTTAACTTGGGGCCACATCCATTCTTGTTAAATGAAGCACATATCACATTCTTTTTGTTATACATTACAGGAACACTCCACAATAACAAGTCCCCAACCCTGCCTTCATCAGACAAATTTAAACTACAAGCTGAACATAAAAAAGTGTTCTGCTCTGTATACAGCACTATTGTGAAAGTGGTATCTGATGTTTCTTTTGACATTTTGTAGGCAAGGGCAACCCGACCCCCAATCCAGCAACTTGAGTTGGGCGAAAGAAAAGCTCTGGACTAACTGATATTTGAGTCAATGGAAACTGGGTTGCCTTTAGGATATATGGTTTTATTTACATATATATGCAACCTGAGCATAGGATGGAGAGGCTCACTGCATGGACACCCCAACAGATCTTGCCTCCTCCTCAGGGTTCTGAGAAGCCCCAAGCCACAGCAGAGCAAAACATGTATGTGCGTCTCCAGCGTCCAGCATCACCCCAAATCACTCACACAAAACTCTGGCTTTTGTTCTTCTACCTTACAAAGGGATGTTGCTTCCAACTAGGTTACCCCATTGGTCTCTGCGGCAACAGGGCAACCTCTATAACGTAAACAGAAGTACTCAACTGGCTGGCTAAACTGAGCATCTTGGGCTTGCCGATTGGAAGGTCGGCGGTTTGAATCCGCACACTGGGGTGAGCTCCTGTTGCTCTGTCCCAGCTCCTGCCAACCTAGCAGTTTGAAAGCATGCCAGTGCGAGTAGATAAATAGTTACCATTGCGGCAGGAAGCTAAACAGCATTCCCATGTGCTATGGTTTCTGTCATGGTGTTCCGTGGCACTACAAGCGGTTTAGTCGTGCTGGCCACATGACCCGGAAAGCTGTCTGTGGACAAACGCCGGCTCCCTCGGCCTGAAAGCGAGATGAGCACCACAGTCCCATAGTCGCCTTTGACTGGACTTAACCACCCAGGGGTCCTTTACCTTTACCTTTTTACCTATTACCTTAACAAGGGAATTGGTTTGGCTGCTTTCCTCTTATAAATTCCACCCTACATGGGATCAGGGGTTCAAAGGGCACTCATTGGGTATCATCAGGGCTTTATTTCAGCTAGTGTGTGGGACGTAGTGATTTGAATGGTGACTGTGCATAAACACCAACCATCACACACATTTATTAAGCGTGCACAAAGGACTTGCACAAGCGGAAGATGTCTGGTTGATGTGCATAGTCTAGATATAACACAAAGCAAGCTGGGGAGTGAGAGTAGGAAGGGATGTTGCCATCATGTCCTGCCTGGGGGCTTCACAAAAGCACCTAGTTGGCCAGTTGTGGAGGAAGATGCTAGACACCTTTGGTAAAGGCTGTTCTCCAACTGGAGCTCTCGCAGACCAGTGTTTCCCAGTTAGCAATAGGATGAAAGAACAATACCCCCACCTCCCTCTCTCCCTCCCTCTCTCCCTTCCCTTTCCTTCCAATCGCAAGATGTCTATGACAAAAGTTACATGAAAACAAACTGTGAAAAAGACTATGTACTGAAAGTGGAGACATAAGATGTACTTCCCCCCATTTATTTGTTTGTTTTGTAGCACAAGCACACTTTTAATAAAAATCTTACCTACCCTTCATCAAAAAATTCCAGGGCAGTGAGCAAGCTTATGAATAAAATCTATTCACAAAACATACAGATTGACAATTAAAAAACAACCAGCAGGTTCTTATTACAGTCTACACAATTCCCAGTTTGTTGTGCTAATCCGTGCGCATTAACTGCAACTTCACTTTAGGCTCAGCCAACTGTTATATATCATGTTAGGCCAATGGTCCATCTGGCTGAGTATGGCCTACACGGACTGGCAGCAACTCTCCAAAATTACACAGAGGAAGTCTCTCCCAAGGCTACCTGAATATGCCAGAGATCGAACCATTGAGTTACAGCCTTTGGCATAACAATCCATGATCTCAAGCCCTTTCCCAATGTCGTCATGGATATACAGAACCCATTTTATCTGAGCTTTTACTGATCAAAGCATTTTTGATGCCCACCGGCTACATGGTTAGTTTAGGGGCTGTATTGGGTAATCAGCCTATTGCAATTTTTGCCTGTGCAGCAACTGAGCTTTTCTGTTGTTTTTATTATTCATAATTTCTGCAGAGCTTTCCTGTGGACTATTTCTGTATGTCATTAGTCCTCCTAATCAGGGGTGCCGTTTCAGCAGGAAGAGGAGCAGCATTCAGCAATGTCCAAGGAGCAGCTTGTAGATGCATTCAAGGTTAAATTGTGAAAAACTGCAGCAATCTATTTTAGGAGCATCCGTTTTCCCCATACCTCATAGGAAATCAATAAAGAAGACAGAAATTTGGTTTAGAACAGATTGGCTTGCAATTGGATTTTGGGTGCATGAAGAGTCTCAGCGATTGTACCCAGGCTCTGGAACATTTTCCTCTGGGGAGACTTGCCTGGTGTCCTTGTTCTTTGAAGAAGAAGAAGAAGAGAAGAAGAGTTTGGATTTGATATCCCGCCTTTCACTCCCTTTAAGGAGTCTCAAAGCGGCTAACAATCTCCTTTCCCCACCTCCCCCACAACAAACACTCTGTGAGGTGAGTGGGGCTGAGAGACTTCAGAGAAGTGTGACTAGTCCAAGGTCACCCAGCAGCTGCATGTGGAGGAGCGGGGAAGCGAACCTGGTTCACCAGATTACGAGTCCACCACTCTTAACCACTACACCACACTGGCTCTCCAGTGCAAATCTCTCAGGTCCTCAGGAATTTCCCAAGCCCACAACCCTGTGAGGCAGGTTAGGCTGAGAGGCACTGATTACCTAGTGAGCTTTGTGAGGGTTTGAACCCTGGCCTCCCTGGTCTAGCCCCCTAAACTTTGAATGCCTTGGAAATCCGACACTGCTTCTTGCCTGCTTGAATATAGGATATTTTCTCCTGCTGCACAAAGGTAGAATTATTCGTCGTTCTTTGCCTCTGGACCTGTCATGTGGTCTCCCCAGAAGGTCTTCAAGAAGGAAATGTGGTCCTCCGGCTGAGAGTGGTTACTCATCCCCGCTGTCATGGACTTGCTGGATGCAGAGGCACCAGCCAGGGACCCCCCAGTAAGAAGGATCAGAGCCTGGGGGAGTCAACTATTTATTTACTTGATTTTTTTGAGGGGAGCAGCCACTTAGCCTCACCTGACTCCAGTGGCTGGTATCCATAGAGGCATATTGACTCCCAAGTTATCACTACCCGAAGGAGTCTCAAAGCGGCTAACATTCTCCTTTCCCTTCCTCCCCCACAACAAACACACTGTGAGGTGAGTGGGGCTGAGAGACTTCAAAGAAATGTGACTAGCCCAAGGTCACCTAGCAGCTGCATGTGGAGGAGCGGAGACGCGAACCCGGTTCACCAGATTACGAGACTACCGCTCTTAACCACTACACCACACTGGCTCTCAAGACTCTTCTATTACTACATTCATACCCCAATTTCCCTCAAGGTGGCAGACATGGTTCTCCTCCCTCTGCATTTTACCCTCACGATAGTTCCCAGGTTGGTTTAACAGTGAATTACTCTTCACAGGGAACTCTGGGAATTGTAGCTCTGTGAGGAGAACTAGGGTCCCCAAACAACTCTCTCAGCACCTCTTGTAAATGACAGCTCCCATAATTCTTGGGGGTGGGGGGAAGGAAGCCATGATTGTTTAAAGGACTACAGCCTTGCTTTAGATATGTGATGCAAATGCGGCTTAAATCAGGGATGGGAAATCTGTGTCCTTCTTGATTTTACTCCTTCATGCCCTCCATCACTTTGAAGCCAAAATATAAGACACCATCTTCCTGGACGCCATGTTCCCATTTTTATTGCAATTTTATGCCATGGTTCCCCCCAAAAAGCGCTTTTATGGGGGTGTGGTGCCCCCAAACGTGCATTTTGGGGCATTGCACGAGATCGCAGACCAGGGAAAATGCTTTTTTGGAGGGAAACCATGCCATAAAATCATGCAAGATCACAGCAACCAAGATGGCTGCTGTCCTCTCACCATAACAAATGGGACGTCCCTGCTTTTCCGGGACACCCATCAGGTATAATCCCTGCATCCCTGAACATTGACTATGCTGGCTAGGGCTCATGGAAGCTGGAGTTTAATAGCGTCTCTGGAAGGCCATCCCTGCTTTAAAGCACATTGTGAAGATTCATGATCATACCATGAAACTTATTTGCTGTAAATAAGCATAACAAAATGTTTTTAGATTTGCACCCAGATTCACAGTTCACATCTGCTTTTGAACAGAATTGGAAGTGCATGTAAATTCTTCATGCAAAGCCTTCTTGTAAATTCCTCACCCCAAACAGCTTTTGGTATAAGGAGTGTCTGGAGTTCTGAAGTCTATCTTATATGTAAATTGGTCTCTGCGGTCTTATGAAAATAATAACAAAATCTTCATTATTCTTTTCAAAGAGCTTCAATCCAGATGATGATATTTAAGTTTTTAAGATTTAGGCGCCCCCACCCCAATCATGTGGAGCTCCCTAGGATACAGAGAAAAATAACTTCATAAACATTTTTCACTACCCGAGAGAGAGAGAAATTCATTAATATAAATTGCTCCGTTCCGTTCTTCTCTCCCCAATCCTCTTAATTTGAACCATGTTTTTAAAGCCAATGTGTCAAATAAATGAAACCTCTTTAACCCAAGCGTATTAACTATATTAAATAACTTATATTGAAAAAATGTAAGTGTTAAAGTGGGGTTTGTGTGTGGAATTATGTAAATTGCAATCCTGGGAAAGAAAGGAAGAAACAGATTTGGCTTCCGAAACCTCTTTAATATGTTACTCAAGTTCCTTTTGCCTCTGTTCGGTTTCCCCAGAGCAGCCTGTGATCCCAGCTGCTCGTAATAATTGTTCCATGATGCTCGTATTAATGGTTATTTAACACACTGAAGAAGGCCAATAATTCAGCTCCTTCAGAGGTGCGGAACACACAGTGATATACATCATTATATAAGACAGGAGACTGCCAACATTTTGGGGGGCCATAAGGACATTTGTAAACAGGGGGGACTATTGTGGGCACCTCCCCTCCTTTTCTATTGCCTACAATGGAATGCTTCTTTCAAGCCAAATTTCAACAGGGACAGAGGTCCTAATGGGCACTAGGGAATGACTCAGTGGGCAGATGAGAAGACAGCACATTGGCAACTTCTGACATAGGCCATGAAATTGCTATTGAGGAATCTGTGTGTGGCTGCCCTGTGTGGCAAAGGACTGAATTGCTCTCTCGGTAGTGAAGGATCTCCTAGACTGAGTCTGCCCACCCAGGCTGAACACTGGATCCTTCTAGGTAGGTTGAGGAATGTAAACTTCTGCACGAACCAGAATTCTGGAGAAGGTAGATCTTGGTTTGACCTTGTTGAGGAAATTCTTACACACCACCAAGTCCTCTCAATTGACTTCGCTGCCGCATATGCTCCAACACTTCACAAAAAGGAATCAGGGCATTTCTTGCCCAATCATGCCGCCAACGCCAATGTTTGCCAGCTTGCACCCCATCCACAATCACGCCAACAATGCTTTCCAACTTGCACCCCCACCACACAACTACGCCGTCTATGCTTGCCCGCTCGCACCCACAACCACATACAACCACGCTGTTGACGCCACTCCCTTGCTCACCACCTTACCGGCTCGTGCATGTGCATGCCCGCCAGTGTGCGCCGCTCTGAACTGCCACCCACCCGCACACAACCAGCAGCCCCCCCACTCACTGCTACACATGCATGAGGAAGGCCGCAGCGATGTACTTCTGGAAGCAGCACTGTACTTCAGGAAGCTGCACCACTCCTTGCACGTCTGTGCCAGGTGGTGACCAGCTGCACAGGAAGCAAAGAGTGTGTGGAACCAAGAGAGAGCAAAACCAAAACACATGTGTATTTCGGTTCCGTGCTCTTTTGGTCCCCCTTAACTGAATTCCTAGGGCATCCTGAGATGGAATCAGAAGCTGGGTCAGCTTCTGTAATTCCAGGATGTCCTGGTAAAAACAGGACAGTTGGAAGGGCTGCTGTCCTCCTAGTGGGCTTCCCAGAGGCATCTGGTTTGTCACTGTAGGAAATGGGTTATTGGACTAGATAGACCTTTGGGACATGGGTGGCGCTATGGGTTAAACCACAGAGCCTAGGGCTTGCCAATCAGAAGGTTGGCAGTTCGAATCCCTGTGACAAGGTGAGCTCCTGTTGCTCGGTCCCTGCTCCTGCCAACCTAGCAGTTTGAAAGCACGTCAAAGTGCAAGTAGATAAATAGGGACCGCTCTGGCGGGAAGGTAAACGGCGTTTCCGTGCGCTGCTCTGGTTCGCCAGAAGCGGCTTAGTCATGCTGGCCACATGACTCTGAAGCTGTACACCCTCAGCCAATAAAGTGAGATGAGCGCTGCAACCCCAGAGTCAGTCACGACTGGACCTAATGGTCCTTTAGGCCTTTGGTTTGATCCAGCAGGGCCCTTTGTATGTTCTTATGCCATGTCATCAGAAACTTGGGAAGCTTCTTTAGTTGGGCTATTGGTCCATCTAAGACCTTCTGCATGCAAATCATGTGATCTGCCACTGAGCCACAGCCCTTCCCTTCTCCTAAGACCATTCAACAGTCAAGGAACCAAGTAATTACAGAGTTGTGTACCTTCTCCATCTGCCTCACGCCATGCTAAATGAAATTGTTTTGGCTTGTTTTTAAGCCGGCATGAAGGCGGTTTCTAAGGACGGGTCTTGGCTTAGAAAGAACAAAGAGGCATTTGCCTGACAGCTGAGGCAAATGAGCTGCCCGCGTTTCATCTTTGTTTCAAGGCTGGTTCAATGTGCAGGTCGTGTTCATGCCTCATTAGTGAAGAGTGCAACTTGTAGAGGCCGTTTCAACTGTTTCTTTGTGCAGCTGTGATGGAGGAAGATGCTTTCAAACATTTCAGGGCAGGGGGAGAGGTTGGGGGCGGGACAGCGCAGGGGGAATGTAAAGCAACGCAGAACAAATGAGGTTGAGTGACAGGAAAATGAGAACAAAATGAAGCAAGCTCTAATGAGCCTTGGTGGTGGAGAGACATTGTCAATGAACTGTCCGTTTTTCTGAAAATGTATTGGAAGTTGTTGGATGAGGGAATGGGGATTTTGCCAGCCCCCAAATCTAGCATTTATTGTGAACCACACCACTTGAACTCACTTTAAAAATCCATTTAAAGGATTGCTAAGCTTTGTCTCTTAAACTGCTAATAAATTAAGGAAGGCCAAATCTATGTGCACGGATCTGGAAACGAAGGCACTCTCATTGTGTAATAAGACCCTGATGCCTGCAAATTATTTATTTGATGCATTTATCCCTCAATTTATAAACTGCTTGTCAACCAAAAGTTACCAAAGTGATGCACACTGAAATCAAATAAGGTACAATATGAGATACAAAGGCTCACAAACTCAGTAAACCAAAGGTGACAAAACCATTTCTGCAGTTGTGTGATTGTGGTTCCATATCATAGAATCATAGAATCATAGAGTTGGAAGAGACCACAAGCGCCATCGAGTCCAACCCCCTGCCAAGCAGGAAACACCATCAGAGCACTCCTGACATATGGTTGTCAAGCCTCTGCTTAAAGACCTCCAAAGAAGGAGACTCCACCACACTCCTTGGCAGCAAATTCCACTGTCAAACAGCTCTTACTGTCAGGAAGTTCTTCCTAATGTTTAGGTGGAATCTTCTTTCTTGTAGTTTGGATCCATTGCTCCGTGTCCGCTTCTCTGGAGCAGCAGAAAACAACCTTTCTCCCTCCTCTATGTGACATCCTTTTATATATTTGAACATGGCTATCATATCACCCCTTAACCTCCTCTTCTCCAGGCTAAACATGCCCAGCTCCCTTAGCCGTTCCTCATAAGGCATCGTTTCCAGGCCTTGGACCATTTTGGTTGCCCTCCTCTGGACACCATATTCTCTTCTCATCTACTGAATCATGGGGCAGAAGTTATAGGCAGATGCTTTAGAAGGTGCTTTTGGGTCCCTATCTGATTAAATTCACTTGTTTTGAAACCACTAATGGTACAGGAGCCATGTCCTCATTTGCATCTGGTCACCCTACCAGACTGGTGTCCTTTGAACACCAACGGCAACAGGATTTGTGATTCTCTGTTTTATGAATCAGATTCTTCTACTATATTGTTCCAGCTGCTGGTGGACCTTCCCTTTCTAAGGCAGCTTGCTAGCTAATGAGTCCAGGGTGGTCAGCTGCTGCTGCATCTATAGGAGCTAATGGTCAGGTGATGGTCTCCTGATAGCTGAGGACCTCTTTGTCTCTTGGAATAAGGGATCCATCACAGCTCGCAGAAGCTGACAACCCTCCAACCAAGGGGAGGTGACAGGTGTTTGTGCATTTGAGAAATAGTAGTTGGCAGTTTGGAAGAGGTAATGAGAGAGAAGCTCTGTCTGTTTCAAATTAGCTGGACCTTGGAGGTGCTGCTGGGGGCAAATGCTGCCCATGTTGCCCTCTAAGGTATCTTCTGCCTTGTAGGAAAGCCTGCTTGCTTCCAATTATGTTCTGCTTATACATTTGTAAACAAGACAGCAACTTAGCCTGTAACTAAGCCCCGAAGCACATGTGACTGAAATAGCTGTATTCCTTGCTTGCCCCTTGCCATCAGTTGTCACCATCCTTGGTTTCCCCTGTATCTATTTTTAGAATATCATCTCCTTGGCAGGAACATAAGGAACTGCCTTATACAGAGTCAAGCCATTGCTCCATCTCTTGCTTAGGGCTGACGACAACGACAAGCAGTGGCTTTCCAAGGTTTCAGGCAAAGGTCTCTCCAAGCCTTACCTGGAGAATGATCCTGAGACCTTCAGCACACAAGGCAGATACTGTGCTGCTGAGCTATTGTCCTTCTCACTGATCCTATAGTTTCAGATGAGTGGTCTTTCTCAGCCCATCTGGAGTTGCCTGGGACAGAACCTAAGACTTTCTGCATACAACATGTGTGTATTTATGTGTGTGATTCTTTCGTACCCTGTAAAGCAGACGTCCTCATACTCAGCCCTCCAGATGTTTTGAGACTACAATTCCCATCATTCCTGACCACTGGTCCTGCTGGCCAGGGATCATGAGAGTTGTAGGCCAAAAACATCTTCAGGGCCGAGTTTGAGGAACCCTGCTGTAAAGTACTATGAATGCCAATGACGTATTATTGTTATGATATGCCTGGTGCCTTCATTATATATTTTTAGGTGCCAGGTGAACATTCGTCATCCAACCAGGCCTTTGGCTGATTAATATTCTACAGCCTTTTAAATGGGTCTGTGGGAAGGAGGGTTATTGCTCTGTTGTTTTGTTTTTAATCATTTGCTTGTTTTTATGCTGTATTTTATTCTTTTTGCCCTGAGATGGTATATAAATATTATTATTATTATTATTATTATTATTATTATTATTATTATTATTACTACTACTACTGTGGAACCTCGATTTTCGAACATAATCCGTTCTGGAAGACTGTTTGACTTCCGAAATGTTCAAAAACCGAGGAGGCAAAGTCCATTGAGAAAAAAGAAAAACACACAGAAGCCGTTTGACTTCCGAGGTGCGTTCGAAAACGGAAGCAATTAACTCTGGGTTTTCGGCATTCAGCTTCCGAAATGTTCGGCTTCTGAGATGCTCGAAAACCGAGGTTCCACTGTATTATTATTATTATTATTATTATTATTATTATTATTATTACAAAGCTGGCATAAGTGAACAACAGCAGCAGCAGCAGCAACAGCAACAACGTGTTAATAATTACTATTACAAAGCTGCTTTAAGTGTCTAGTCCCTTTCATCCAAAGGAAATGATGAGTGTACCCCCCAGCATGTCTACTCAGAAGTAAGACTCACTGACTCCAATGCTCCTGACTCCCAGGTAAGTATGTGTAGAGTATTGTATGGTTCAGCTGTCAATGGAAATTCTTACAGCATGGGAAGCATTTAACTATTCTGTCTACCCGATAGCAGTCTTTGAACAGAGTATTTGCTCTCCTCTGATATTGCTTCCCTTCCTTCATATGGCTGCCCTTTGCCTTCCCATGATTTAGGCACTGATGTACACTATTATTATTATTACTACTATGACTAACACTTTAACACATATACATTGTCAACAGCAATGTATTACCAAAATTGTGAGCCATTTGCCTCTGTTATTTCTTTGCTCCAAGACCTGATATTTAACACTTAGATTCCATCACCGCACCAAATAACAATGATAACAATAATTTAGATACCATTACCTCCTTCACCCCAGCTACTTCCTCCCATTATTCTGGCAAATAGGGCCAACAATTGAACATTAACTCCAATACAAGGGTTGCTCCAGAAAATAAGTAGAGCTGTTTCTCTTAAAAGTTGGAGGCAGCTTCGGATGTTTGCAAGCCTATCCGTCCATCACGGGAAGATGCCTTGCACAGAGTCAGACCGTTGGTCCATCTAGCTCAGCATTGTCTACACTGACTGGCAACATCTCTCCCGGGCTTCAAGGCAGGAATCCTTCCCAGCCCGACCTGGGGATGCCAAGGACTGGACCTGGGACTTTCTGCGTAAAGAATTATCTGCATCCAACCCGCTCCCCATGTGTCTTCCCCTTTCCAATGGCCACAGTGGTTATGCTCTATCATTACTGTTGGAGGCAGAATACCTCTGAATACCAGTGGTGTAGTGTGTTGAGGGCCATAAGGGCAGTTGCCCCAGGTGCAAAATTGTTAGGGGTGCAAAATTTCAACAGCTGGTGCTGCCTCAATACAGCTGTACACTTCCATCACTGGTCTCCATGCAGACCAAGAGGTGACCTCTACAGGCAATGGAACGGCTGCAATCTCCTGTGTGATGTGGATGCCATTAGACAGTTGAATGTGCATGTGCACTCTTATCTGTTTCCCTCCCTCCAGCCCGTTCTGCGTGGCCCTGGGTGCTGGCAACCCATGATATGCTGTGGGTCACAGGAGGGGAGAGTGCTGTTGAGGGCTTCCCATGGCATGTGGTTGGCCACTACGAGAAGAAGAAGAAGAGGAGTTTGGATTTGATATCCCGCTTTATCACTACCCGAAGGAGTCTCAAAGCGGCTAACATTCTCCTTTCCCTTCCTCCCCCACAACAAACACTGTGTGAGGTGAGTGGGGCTGAGAGACTTCAGAGAAGTGTGACTAGCCCAAGGTCACCCAGCAGCTGCATGTGGGGGAGCCCAGACGTGAACCTGGTTCCCCAGATTATGAACCTACCGCTCTTAACCACTACACCACACTGGCTCTGATGAGATCAGGACCTTGGACTAGATGGGACTTTGGCCAGATGCAGCAGGACATTTCTTATGTTCTCCATGCCATCTGGAGCACAACTGCCCCATGGACTACTTTAAAAGGGTATCAGAAACTTTCCTGGACCATAAAGCTAAGCGGCAAGATAAGCTGATTTCATCTCCCCACCCCACCCCTCTGCCTTATCTCCCCAAGTACATGGGGATAGACAGATCTGCACTTTATAATGGGTTAAACTATGCTGTTCAGATTTTTTAAATATATATAATGATAGAGGTCCCTTACCAGAACTGCAAGCGACTGTGAAGTTCCAGGGTAGTGGTATAAATTGGTTAAATGTTAAGCAAATTCCCCTCCTTATTAGGGAACCAAAGATACGGGCCAAAATACACACTCTCTGAAAATATTTGAAACTTTTATTTCATCTTGGGACTCTGAAAATGGTCTCACCTCCATTTTAAATTTTATAATCCTAGACTCACAGTTCTCCCCATTTGAGAATTCATGAGTGGTCTGGGAAATGGACCTTGGAATGGAAATCAATCCCTCAAAACGGGCAAAAATCCATCTAAATCCTTTATCTTGGAGTCTGCTAATGTACATGAAAATTCATTAAAAGCACTTCATAGGTAGTTTCTGATTCTGGCCCGCTTGAATCATATCTCAAAGCCCCCTCCTTTGCTGGAGGGGGTAACATTCCAGAGGAACCTGCCATCATATGTGGTGGGACTGCACCCCTGTAAGTTCTGGGGTTTGAAAATATCAGAAATTGGGACCATAACTGGACTGGATCAGTCTAGAGCAGTGTTTCCCAACCTTTTTGGGCAAAGGCACACTTGTTTCATGAAAAAAATCTCGAGGCACACCACCATTACAGCCCCGTGACGTCAGCGCGCAGCGTCACGCCGGGAGGGACATGAATTGCTAGCAAATTACATAATCACCTCCTTGAGGGCTGGCTCATCTTCTCCGAAGGCAGAACCCCATTAATTAACAGCATAGACTCACACCATAGCCAAGACGAGGGGGGAAAATCTCAGTCATGCACAGTCATGCACATGTGGGGGCTAAATGAGGACGAAGACCGGGCAGAGAGCAGGGTTCAAATCACCCCACCTGGCCAGGACAATCCCTGGGTGCTCCCTTGGGCCACTCGCCTGACCCACCTCGCAGGGCTGTTGTTGCGAGGATAACACGGGGAGAACCACGCGCGCCCCTGGGAGCTCCTTGGAGGAGAAAGCGGGCGATGAATGCAATGCACGAAATATATGAGAGGCGACCAGGTTTTGCAGGTGAGGGGCCCCCGCCAGCCTCCGCTTCCAACACCCGGCGCAACGACGCCGAAGTTTCCCCCCGGGCTCGGCTCGGGGAGCAGCGCTGCTCCCCCCCGGCTCCACTTCGCCCTCCCGGCTCTCTCTGCCGCCCACTGGGGACCCCCCTCACCTGCCAAGTCCGGAGCGCCGGTGGAAGTTGCATGCATGCATGCAGGGCGCCGCGTTGCCATTGCATTGCACTGCACTCCATGCAACGCCTGCACGCATGCATTGCCTTGCACGCTCGCCAAGGGGTCTCCCCGTGGTCCGATGCGTCCCCTCCGGCGCAGATGCAGCATTGCAAAAATAAAAAAACCCCGACGCAGCCCTACCTGGGGGGCAGCCTCCGCCTCCCCGCCCCGCCTCCGCGGGGATCCCCGGGCTCCATCCTGCCGCCCGATCTCCGCGGGGGCGCAGGCAGGCTGCGCAGGGTCTGCGCGGAAGAGCCCCTGCCCGCCCGGCCGCCGCCGCCGCGCTCATTCCATGGCCGGGAGAAGAGCGCTTCAAACAAAACGCCCGGCCCGCCAGGCCACGCTGGGAAACGTAGTTCGCGCACCCCGCACGGGCGCGGAGCCCAAGGGCGAGGGGACTACGGATCCCGGCAGCCCCCGCGCCGGGGACGGAGGGGGAGAGGCCGGGTGCAGGGATGGAGGGACGGGTGGGCGAGCGAGTGAGTGGCAGCCGCCAAGCCTTGGCCGAGAGCCAGGAAGGGCCTCCCCGGAGGAGGGAGGCGCAGAGTGGGAGGGAGGGAGGGAACCCCAGGGGTCATCTAGTGACGGCGCCCCAATCGAAAATTTGACTTTAAAAAAAAAATCTTTCGAATTTTTTAATTTTTCCCGCGGCACACCAGGCAACATCTCGCGGCACACTAGTGTGCCGCGGAACAGTGGTTGGGAAACACTGGTCTAGAGTTATAGCACAAGGGCGGAAGGATATCATATCCCACGACAAACTGTCTCCATGAGGCTTTGTAAATTGCAACTTCTGAAAAAGTCACTGGACTTTACAGCAAAGTGGTGGCTCTTTGTAAACAATTTGTCATAGGAAACACTGGGCCATCCCTTTAAAATGTGATTTTATCTGGAAATGCTTATGATTTGTGGCTGTACAGGTTTTTTCCCCTCTGATTTGTATTTTATGTTATGGATTCATGCACTACTCTTTCTTGGTGGTTAGCACGAGTGTTTATTTCCCTGCCCGTCTTTTCTCAAGTTTACAAATAACTGAAAAACAAAACCCAGCTGCTCTTCTTTTCTCCTATGAGAAAAGAGATGTAAGGCTGTGTACAAGGAGGCAGTAATTGATCTCTAAATCTGAAAGCAACCAGAATATGGAGAATGCAGTTTAGGTAATCAGCCCTGCCTCAAATCCCTGTTGCCTTTTGTTTACTGTGGAAGCGAGCCTGGTAAGACCTTGATCCTCACTAAAGCCTGTGTGCAAAAGCCAGCGCTGATGTGGAGGTTTTGCAGATAAGCTTCTGCTTGGGGAAGACTGCTTGTCGACGGCTATATAGTTAATCTCAGAACAAGCATGCATATTTAACTCTTCTTAATGTGAACTTGCCTTGATGCTAAATGATTATTTGGAACATTAAACCAAAAGGGGAACATTTTGGAATAGCTTTGCAGCAATAATGCCCAAACCTGGCCATCGGTGATAGCTGATTCCAATTGGAACCAGTAGGGTGGAAGGCAAGGTGACCAAGCCTAGATGGAGCCAAAGCTAACGACAAGCCAAGCCAACTAATCCCGATTTTGTCCCCATCCTCCTCTGATTCCCACAAAGGCAACAGTAAGGAAGAGGAAGCCAACTGCCCTGGAATGGCTATATGTAAAAAGGTAGGCATGTGGGGGCTAGCTGAGTGCCGTCTGAGGTTGGAGGATCAGTGCCCCATTTGCCTGAATGGACCAGCTTCTATCGCTGACCACCTTCGGCAAGCTGCAACACTGAAGGGAGGGCATATATAGTGTCCATCCCACTTACTGTCATTGGTACACATGTTCCCTGCTTCTCTCTGGTTCTGCTTCCTCATAAGGAGCCAAGGAAATTGGCTTGTGCTGGGTCAGGTCATTAGGTCTAGCCTAGGATTGTCTCCTCTAACTGGGATGAGCGCTCCAATATCTCAGGTGGAGGTATTTGCAACTCTGACCCTGGAGACCCGCACCATGCAAAGCACCATGCCATTCCACTGCAGTCCTTTTCTCAGTGCCTTCTACCAAGGAGATGCTGGAGTGAGGTCAGGAGCATCATTCCTGGACAACTGGTGCTCAGTGGCCTGCTGCCTCTGAACTTAGAGCTTGCCAAGTTAGGTTTTGGATGTAGAACATCTCAAGCATCCCTAGTTGGAAGAGGTGGGAGATGCTTGGGGGAGTGAGATGTGAGCCTATTCATGATGGGGGACTCACAGTCTAGTTTGAGTATTAATTTGGTCAGTGGAGAATATGCTGAGGCTGAGATTTTGGACATGAAGTTTCTTAGGGCACCTAATGAAGTTTCCAAGGCATTTGCCCCTGTAGCAGCATCTCGAGAATCAGGGAGGGAGAGAATGAGAGAAGGTGGAACTCTTCCCTCCTCTCTCTATCACTGCTGCATCAGTTGCTGCAACAATGATTATAATGATGCAAGTGGACGTGGTGACTTTTGAAGGGAGGAGGCGTTGGGAAGTTATGAGGTTGGGGGAGAGATCCAGATCCGAGCATGCTCATTAACTTCTTCCTGCATTTACAGCAAGGTTAGGGTGGCGCTGTGGTCTAAACCACTGAGCCTCTTGGGCTTGGCTATCAGAAGGTCGGTGGTTCAAATCCCCGTGATGGGGTGAGCTCCTGTTGCTCTGTCCTAGCTCCCGCCAACCTAAGCCAGTGTGGTGTAGAAGAAGAAGAAGAGTTTGGATTTGATATCCTGCCTTTCACTCCTCTTCAGGAGTCTCAAAGCGGCTAACATTCTCCTTTCCCTTCCTCCCCCACAACAAACACTCTGTGAGGTGAGTGGGGCTGAGAGACTTCACAGAAGTGTGACTGGCCCAAGGTCACCCAGCAGCTGCAGGTGGAGGAGCGGAGACACGAACCCGGTTTCCCAGATTACGTGACTACCGCTCTTAACCACTACACCACACTGGCTACACACTGGTGTAGTGGTTAAGAGCGCTAGTCTCCTAATCTGGGGAACCGGGTTTGCGTCTCCGCTCCTCCACATGCAGCTGCTGGGTGACCTTGGGCCAGTCACACTTCTTTGAAGTCTCTCAGCCCCACTCACCTCACAGAGTGTTTGTTGTGGGGGTGGAAGGGAAAGGAGAATGTTAGCCGCTTGGAGACTCCTTAAAGGGAATGAAAGGCGGGATATCAAATCCAAACTCTTCTTCTTCTTCTTCCTAGCTCCCGCCAACCTAGCAGTTTGAAAGCATGCCCAAAAGTCCAAGTAGATAAATAGGTACCGCTCTGGTGGGAAGGTAAATGGCATTTCTGTGCACTGCTCTGGTTTTGGTGTTCCGTTGCATCAGAAGCAGCTTAGTCATGTTGGCCACATGACCCAGAAAAACTGTCTGCGGACAAACGCCAGCTCCCTTGGCCTGTAAAGCGAGATGAGTGCCCCAACCCCAGAGTCGTCTGTGACTGGACTTAACTGTCAGGGATCCTTTACCTTTACCTTTTAGGGTGAACTGTAATATGGCCCAGCTGTCAGTGTGCCATAACCTCCAATATAATACCTGTGCATTGATGCCACCAGAAGCATGCTCAGAGGCGCCAACTTCTGGAAAAGATTGTGGGGCCCTGATGCAATGCATTGACTTCATGTGCACGATGTCACAAGGATCCAGGGGATGGAGCTGAACATGGCAGCAACCCAGGCCCAGCAACCGGGGGACCCCATTCCCCCTGCTGTTCAAGGGAAAGGCAGGAGAAGACACCTCTGGCCAAGGGCAGCAGCATCAGCAGGAGAAGCCACTGACCACCAAAACTGTGCTGAGCTCCATGTTCGCTCCCCTCCACCCTGTGAAAAGTGGAGGGCCCTGGCCTCTTCAAAGAAACATTGGGAGACCACAAAGTGCCTCAGCTCCTAGGCGTTGGTGCCTATGAGCATGGTAGAGACTGAAGTAGACTTGAATTGAAATTAACTGAGCTCCTTTTCAAGTTGCAAGGGAGTGAGGAAGTTTGGATTGCTGAGTCCAATTTCAGATTGTTTTGGGTTACAACTTCCCTCCTCCATAACCATTGACTGGTGAAAATTGTAGTTCAAAACATCTGGAAGGCACCAGATTTTGGGCAGCAGCCCTATACACTGACTTTTCTGCAGTTAGGAATGAAAATGGTGGGGAGAGAGAGTTAAGGGAGGGCCAAAAAGATTAAAATGAGCAAACTCACAGCTTCCAGGTGCTCTTATTGCGCTTGTGCACTATGACTCCCCCTTTTTATCTCATACAGAGCCTGCTTGGGAGGACATAATTTTTTTGTATCAAAGGCAGCATTTACAAGTTCCTTTTCCTGGCGAATTTCAGCTAAATAGCCAGTGAAGAAAGCAGCTCTGCTAATGTTTGAAGCAAAGCTCTTAGATCCAGCATTAAAGGTGTCAAGACAAATAAGTTTACGTTGAAACCCAAAGCAAGAGTGGAGAGAGCCGCTCCCTAAACGAAAACTCATTGTTTCCTGTTTCTGCACTAGAAGGAAGCAGGGAGGGAGGGAAAGAAAGAGAGACTGCACAACACCCAAGGGCCACATTGTGCTTCTGATTATAATGTGAGGCAGAAATCATTCCATTGCTGCAACCGCCGAGCCCAGTCTAATTTCCAGCTTTTGGCGGGGAAGGGGGGTGGAATGGCAAATGAAACCAACCAATAACAAGTGGATATCTTTGAAACCCTGTTCGTTTTGTATTTCTCCATTATCTGTTCTATGCTTGTTCCATCTCCCTAGTGCTACTTAGAAAGCTGGTTGTTAGTTTCAGGGATAGTGGGCATGTATCTGCCTGCAACAACATTAACAACAACAGCAATCTATTACAGTGGTACCTTGGGTTACATACGCTTCAGGTTACAGACTCTGCTAACCCAGAAATAGTGCTTTAGGTTAAGAACTTTGCTTCAGGATGAGAACAGAAATTGTGCTCTGGTGGCATGGCAGCAGCAGGAGGCCCCATTAGCTAAAGTGGTGCTTCAGGTTAAGAACAGTTTCAGGTTAAGAACGGACCTCTGGAACGAATTAAGTACTTAACCCGAGGTACCACTGTATTTGTACCCTGCCCATCTGACTGAGTTGCCCCAGCCACTCTGGGCAGCTATAGCGTGTTTGTGGGGTACGATCAGGTATGATGGCAGGGTTGGGAATGTAAGAACTTAAGAAGCTGCCTAACATCAATTTACAAATGGCTGACATTGAATCTGCTCCCCCCGAGGGATAGCCCCACTGATCCTCTGCGACCAGTTCCAGTCAGGCTGGCTGACAGTGGTCCTGAACACCCTCCAGAAACTGGGTTTTGCCCCTCAAGCCCTTCTAAGTCTGGGGTTGGGCCAGGCAAAAGCTACGGTCAGGCAGAGAATCATAGACACCGAGAGACAACAGGACTGCTCAAGGTGCCCCGACTATAAAATTGGAGAAATCGAGCATATCTCTTCTTTCTCGTATCCATAAATGCTAGAAGGGCCTTTACACTCGCCAGAAGCTCGGCTCTGCCCTCGCTGGTCCTGGAAGAAGCCTTTAAAAAAGTCCCATATGCTCAGAGACTTTACACCTGTTCATTGGGGGATATAGGAAGCCCAGACCACTTGTTCTTTAGATGTCCCTTTTATGAAGAGGAACTTAGTAAGACCATTGATCCCCTCCTGGTGAGGCTCACTGACCTCTCGGAAAATCAAAAATTTGACCTTTTCCTGTTAGGCAAAGATCATAAAATGACCTGGATAGTCGCCAGATTCTGTGTACAGATCTGTAGGCGCAGACCATCCCCTGACTCAAACTAGTTCGTGAAGAAAATCTCCAAACACGGTTCCATGGGTGACTCTGGGTCATATCTATGCGGTAGCTTATCTTAAAGTTTTAAGTGTCTATATGCTTATCGCATTTATAAATTTTAATATTATTGTTGTACATTGTTTTAACTGTTTGTTTTCTTTCTGGGATTGTACCCCCAAGTGTGTCTTATAAGCTGGTCTCCGACCGTAATAAATTATCTATCTATCTAACTTAAGAAGAATCTGTGGTTTCTAGCAACTGGTATTCAGAAGCATTACTGCCTGGGGCAGAGCAACGGGAGCTCACTCCGCCGCAGGGATTCGAACCACCAACCTTCTGATCAGCAAGCCCAAGAGGCTCAGTGGCGGCAACTCTTTGTAACCACCCACAGATTTCCCGAACTGCAGCCCAGAGAACATGCATTGACATTGCGATGTGGCTGCCTGCCACTACTTCTCCCATTCCTTCCTTCCTTCGCCGCATCAAAAGCTCTGCTGCATGGCAAACTGGGAGACCTGTTCATTACAGCAGGTCGGGGGAGAAAGAAGGAAGGGAGGATGGCGAGAGGCCATAGGACAGAAGCAAAGCATATGCCTTGCATGCACAGGGCCCAGAGTTCAATTCCTGGCATGCCCATGTGAAAGGAACCAAGAGAGCAAAATCTCTGCATTGCCTGCTGTTTGTCAGAATCGACAACACTGGGGAATGTATGTGCTGGGCTGTGGGGAGTCATTTATATGCCAGGTCACCACCCAGAGATCTAAGGCAGATTCTTCAGTATGCATTCAGGCAATCCAAGTTATCCACAGCATTGGGCTTCCATTGAAGAATCTTCCATATACTTCCTCCTCCTCCTCCAGTACCTGCATTCTGTTCCATTCTGCTTTTGATATTCCTTGCCCGTCTCACTGTACTGTGCTACGTTTAAAGCAGGACGGGGAAGCCACCTAGGTTTATAGGCAATGCCACGGGAAGCAAATATTTATCATTAGCTCCGTCAACTAAGGAACGGTCTCTTTCATCCTGTTGGCAGGGAGTGAAAATATTGCTGCTCAGCTGATTTCACACATCTCTTAATTAGGCTACTTAATCAGAGTGCTTTTTGATCTGAGCATTATTGTTCCGCATTGCAATCTAGGGGGGATTTGTTGGGCTAAGATTGATCCTATGGAAACCCAGCCGTATTTGCTTTGAGGCTAATAAAAAAGGGATGATCCTTAAAAAAAACACAACACTCCTACCAGTAAAAATTATTCCCATAGGTGCTGCCTCACAACCACAGTGGATTGCATAATTCAGATCTATTCAACCTGTTTAACTCTTTGTTCACCGTGTTGGAAGAGAGGCTTTTTGTTGTTGTTCTGCATGTTGTTTGCTATCATGGTGAAACTAGATGTTTCTGAAAACACACAGGGTCTGCTACACAGACAGCACCCCCATGATAATTCCCCACACAGAGTAATGTTTCTCTTTCTCTTCACTGGTTCTCCCAGCAGCCAATGAAGTGGTGAGAGATGGGGAAAGGCAGAAATTGATGAGATGACAATCTAGAATGCAACCACATTGAGTATCATTCTGGTCACCGCATCTTAAAATGGATATCGTAGAGCTGGAAAGTATAAAGAACAGGGCAATTAAAATGATCTGTTTCGGGGGCTAGAGCACCCCCACTACTGGGAACAACGACAACAATTGGAGCTTCTAAAATTATGCTCCGGGCAGTGGATGAAGGGAATGCTTTTCCTCCCTTGCTGATCATTCTAGAGCAGGGTTTCCCAAACTTGGGTTTCCAGCTGTTATTGGACTACAATTCCCATCATCCCCAACCACCGGCCTTGCTAGCTAGGGATGATGGGAGTTGTAGTCCAAAACCAGCTGGAGACCCAAGTTTGGGAAACCCTGTTCTAAAGCCTGCAGTCATCCAGTCAAACTAAAGACTGGAAGAATCGGACCAGACAAAAGGCTGTACTTCTTTGTACAGTACATAGCTAAACTATGAAATTCTTGAAAACAAGATGTGGCAATGGGCGCCAGTGTAGAACCCAGAGGATCTGGATCACCATGGTTGGAGAAAAACTATTGGGCTGAATAGGCATTTGGTCTGATCCAGCAGGGTTTTTTTTTTAAAAAAAAAATTATATAAGCACTTCCAAAAAAAGTTTACTCCTGCTACAGGTGGCAGAGGAGCTACGGTGAGCAGCCCATCTGTGACTTCTATAGAATGTCAAAAATGAGAATGGCAATACTCTAGGTTGTTTCAAAGGGCATTCTGGGGCAGGCTGAAATATGTAGCTCCGATTTTGGCCCAGCACTGATCAAGTCATGTCCTAAGATTATACTTTTAAATGGGCAGAGCTGTTTATATTGTTTGCTTGGATGCAACAATGAATGCACTTTGCATTTTGTCTGTTATTAGCTCATTATGCATCCTGCCTGTGCCAAATTATAATTCCAATGCTTGTGATTAGTGGCTGTATTCTATATTTTTCTTGCATTGTCTGGTCTCTAGTTCATCAGGCTTCCCTCTTCTGTGTGTCACACTGAAAATCTTATTCAGCAACTTCTCCGGCTTCTGAGATAACCAGCAGGCATGGCACACAGTGTTTCAAGGATATCTTTGCCAGTAAATGGCTGTAAATGTTGCCGTCTTAAGAACAACCCTATTGAAATGGGACTTTATGCCCCTTGCCACACTTTTTCATGTTTTCAGTACTTTGGAGAAATTGTGGCATACACACAATGAGGGATGGGGGAGAAAATTGAGCCAGTGCATATGTAAAGGCAAACCTACCTAATTCACTCTTTCTAAAAGAAGAGGTGAACGTAAACACAGCCATCTTTCAAAATTTGCCCTTCTCCAAATTTTGCAGTTGAATTAAACAGAAAAGTGATATGCTCAACAAACAAATAAACAAACCTGGGTAAAACAAACAAATAGAAATGCTTGGGTAATAATATGTGGGCATATAGTAGTCGTTGAAGGATGAGTAACTTTGAGGCCTTAAACAGACCTTAGTGAAACATGGTAGATCCTTTAGGGAGAGACAGAAAAACACAACTCTCTCAATGCTAAAGTAAAAAATGGCATATTTTTGTGCAGTCCAATGAACCTTTTGTGTACTCTGAGAGAAGCATCTGTTTGACCTAAGTTAAGCGCAGGGGAACGTGTGCAAGGTTTATCTGAGTTTTAGGCACATTAGTGGGGTTAATGCAGTGATGCCTTGGTGCATGGCAGTGAAGTCTACCAGCTAATCTTTTGCTTGCCTAAGTGATATATCCCATTGGAATTCCATCCCAGAACAGAAATCTGAAGAGAGGCTGCAAAACTATCACACCCCAATTAACTGGAATGAGCTTAATTAGGATCTCTGCTTTTCTGGCAAATCTCCCAGGGAACCTGGACTAATGAGAATGGATGCTGGTTGACTACTGATTAACTAGAAGAAGGTTAGCATGTGTTTAGCTTAATGAGCCTGGATTGGCCAGCATCTCTGTTCTAATGTGCACCTTGGAAACCAGGGTGTCTGGCCCTAGTTTAAAAGTTCTGCAGTGCAAGGCAGCCTCACTGATCTGAATAGTCTAGGAGACATTAAAACTGACCAATAAAATGGGGAGACATTAGTCAATGGTGCTAAAGCACACACTTTGCAGGTTGATACAATCTACAGGCAAAGTTTTTTCTGACTACAATGACTTGGCTTCTGCTTCCATTTCTACTCCTGCACATCCATTTCCCTACCTACCTAGGTCTGGTCACTGCATTTGGGTCTACACAAGTAGGAATATGAGGTGGTGGAATCAATTGCACTATTTCAGGTGGGGAATGTTGTTTTGAATGTTCCTCATGTAAAACAAACCCTTGTAAGAAAAACGAAGTATTGCTAGCATATCAGAGAACGAGATTCTCACTTAGCATATTCCTCCCTGTGCTAGCTTTCTGCTTGCATGGAATTCACCCCCAGGAGCTGTCAAAAATGTGGTATCCGCTCCCCTGTAGTCCTACTTCACAAACACAGAGAAGCATATGTATGTTGCCTTGAGTTCTACAAGAGAAATGCAGATTATAAAGGCAATAACTAAAATAAAGTATATCATTAAGATCCTTGATATTCTTTTAGACTTGCCATATTTGGAGTGCTGTAGATTTTTTTTTTTTTAATGCTTTCCAGCAAACCTTTATTTTTACAGGTATATAAGCAGGATTGCTATAGGTTAGCGAAAGTGAACTCAAGACTCCAAATTCATCATCTTAGCAATGAAGACGAGCCTGCAAAGGCTTCCATTTAAGTCTTTTCTCTTTAATTTGGCACATACTTAAAGGTTGGTGCTGTCGCATTGTAAAGTGCCTTGCAATCCCTTGCATGAAAGCACAGTAACAATGTAGTCTGAATGATTGATGGCGGCTGTTAAAACACCAGTCCAACGTTACCGTTTGCAATTCCAAACGCTGGCATCATCTATAAAGTTGTCCAGCAGGCCTGCTTAGGATCATATAGAATAATCCTGGATTTTACAGTGCTATGACCAACCATGGTAATTAGGGGAATTAGGATAGGCTCTGCCTCTTCCCTTAGGAAAAAAGGGGTTTCACTGGAATAGAGGAAGGACAGTACCAGGACAGAATAGATCTTCCTCTAACCAGAACCAGTGCCAGCTGCTGGCAGCAAAACGTGTTCTCCCTAACAGAGAGCATGTGTTGCGGTGGGGGCCAGCAGGCCACCCCACTGTTGCTGGGCAGATCCGTTTGGATGTCCATGGGCAGTGATTGGGTAATTTGTGTCTCTGGGGAGACTTCGATGTTGCCAATTTGGAGGTGGGGTCAAAGGTTTTAAATACTGGGCATGCAGCCTTCAGCGTCTTCTTGGGCTGAATTGGGGTGGTGGTGGTTTGTTTGCTTTGTCCTTGCTATGCCTGTCATGAGGTCGCCTGCTGTTGGGGCAGGGGCCTGGTAGGAATTTTGTCCATTTGGCTGATTGGCTGGTGCCATTTGGTTTTTGCCTACTGCGTAGCAAATCGTCACAACTTGTCAAGTTAGGCATTGGTTAAAATTGGTTGGTGGAGGGGTAAGTGCCTACCCCTCCAATGGTGGTGCTGCAAGGGAATTCCGTTAAAGGAATCTAGGGGCTTGCCATCCTTTTTGTCCAAGTCCCTGGCATTGGGCTTGGACCGTGCAAGCCCCGGGAGCATGCGGGTGAGAAGTGAGGGTCTGTTGCCCAGCTTCATTTCTCCCCAATATTGTTTTCCCTGACTGGCTTCCGCTGGAATCTGGAAGTCAGTTCTGTCCCTGGGGCAAGGACAAATAGTCGTAACCAATGCCTAAGCAAATACTCACATGTGTGTATTTAAATAAAGTTGTGGCCAAAATCATGCTAAAAACCTTAAACAAAAACTGATGTGTGAAGTATGAGCTTATTTGGGGTGATGCGCAACAGTGTGAGCTGTAGTGGGCAGCTGATAGCTGTCCAGTGTTGTAATTACATAGGAAGATACCTTGTATGGAGTAAGACCACTGGTCCCTCTAACTCAGTATTGTCTACACTGACTGGCAGCAGCCCTCTAGGGACTCAGACATGGAGCCTTTTCCACCTGTACCTAGAAGAGAGTGCTATTCATAGAGGAAAAGGCTATCAATAGCTGCCAGCCATGATAGTTATACTCTGCTTCCACAGCTGGAGGCAGCAATGATTCTGGATACCAGTTGCTGGAATCATATACTCATAGAATAACAGAATTGTAGAGTTGGAAGGGACCCCGCGGGTCATCTAGTCCAACCCCCTGCAATGCTGAAATCTCAGCTAAAGCATCCATGACAGATGGCCATCCAGCCTCTGCTAAGAAGCCTCCAAGGAAGGAGAGTCCACAACCTCCCGAGGGACAACTGTTCCACTGTGAGACAGCTCTTACTGTCAGAAAGTTTTTCCTAATGTTTATTCGGAATCTCCTTTCTTGTAATGTGAATCCATTGCTTCAAGTCCTATCCTCCAGAGCAGGAGAAAACAAGCGTGCTCCATCTTCCATGTGTCAGCCCTTGAGATGTTTGAAGATGGCAAGAATATTATTGGCACAAAAATGGAAGCAAGAATTACTGGCGAAAGAAGAATGACGGATGAAATTGATGGACTATGCAGAACTGGATAAATTAACAGGAAGGATTCGAAACCTGCGGGACCAGAGATTCTTAGAAGACTGGAGTAAATATACGAACTATTTGAAAAAGTAATTGTAATGAACAGATTACGCTAGTAGGACTGCAAGAAATTTTGTAAGGAGGACTATCTGAAATATTGCAAGAAAGACTATGAGGAGAATCATTAGTTAATGATAATTAAGAGTAATAGAGAAATTAAGAAATGCAGAATAAGTGATAAAGAACGGAAAATCATCAGAGGTGTTGATGGAAGTCTAAAACATTGTATAAGATAAGATGTTATGTTACATGATTGTTGAAAATGATATGTTAAAAAAACCAATAAAAATGTGTGTGTGTGTGTGTGTGTGTGTGTGTGTGTGTATATATATATATATATATATATATATATATATATATATATGAGAGAGAGGTTTGAAGATGGCTATATCGCTGTAATGGGTATGAGTTACTCGTGCGTAAACTGGTGCCTTTCTCGGTTAATTTGCCTTGTTAAAACTTTCTGATTGCACAGCCCCTTTCTCATGGTGGCTGCCTCAGTCACTGGCAGAATCCGCCAGTGGGCGTTTCTTGAACCTCTTCCAACATAAAAGTTGTTTGACACCCAGTCTCCTCCTCCTCTCACTGCGTGGGAGTCTTCTGCGCAGGGAAGGCGTGGGTAGCGGAGGACCTGGGCTCTCCTCACTGATGTCCAGTGAAGAGTCCTGGAGCCCTCTCTCCACTTCCCCCGTCTGCGCTGATTGGCTTCCCCCTCTACTGAGCTGTTTCTCCCCCTGCTGCTGGGTCCTTCGCCAGCATCATCTGGGAGCCTCCCCTTCGCCTCTCGCTCCGATGTCAGTTCCCTGACAATCTCCTCTCAACCTCCTCTTTTACTTCTCTTGATCTGGACACTATACTTCTGTCGACGCAGCCTAGAAGAGTGTTAATATGTTTTTTGCTGCTGCTGCATCACGCTGTTGACTCATGTTAATCCTGTGGCCCACCAAGACCCCTAGATCCTTTTCACGTGTACTGCCAGTAAGCCAGGTGTCCCCCATACTACCACAGGAAGGAGAAACCACAGGAGGGAGAAGCTTCTTGTGCTTGAATCCTGCTTGCTGGTTTCCCATAGGCATCGGTTGGCCACTGTGAGAATAGGATGCTGCTCCATTGGCCTGATCCAGCAAAGGCTCTTGCAGCCTTCCACATGCAAAGCAGATGCTCTGCTACTGAGCTATGACCTTTCACTATTGCTGACCATTGGTCCAGCCAGCTCAGTATTGTCTATGCTGGCTGACAGGAGTTTCCCAGGGGCTCTGACAAGAAGTCTTTCCCAGTCCTGCCTGGAGATGCCAGAATTGGACCTGCAACCTTCTGCATGCATGTGCATTATTCACAATACCTCAGTGTAGCATTGCTCACCAATCTGATGTACTGTACTCCATATTTTAGGTTGTAGCTCTCTTCACCCCTGAATACAGTGGTACCTCGGGTTAAGAACTTAATTCATTCTGGAGGTCCATTCTTCTTAACCTGAAACTGTTCTTAACCTGAGATACCACTTTAGCTAATGGGGCCCCCCGCTGCTGCTGTGCCACTGGAGCACAATTTCTGTTCTCATCCTGAAGCAAAGTTCTTAACCCGAGGTACTATTTTTGGGTTAGTGGCGTCTGTAACCTGAAGCGTCTGTATCCTGAAGTGTCTGTAACCCGAGGTACCACTGTACAGTGGTGCCCCGCAAGACGAATGCCTCGCAAGACGGAAAACTTGCTAGACGAAAGAGTTTTCCGTTTTGGAGGTGCTTCGCAAAACAAATTTCCTATGGGCTTGCTTCGCAAGACGACAATGTCTTGCGAGTTCCTGCTGGTTTTCCCCCCTCCCCCCTTTTTCTAAGCCGCTAAGCTGCTTGTCAGCTGATCCGATCAGCAGATAAGCTGCAAAAAGCCGCTAAAAGCCGCTAAAAGCGCTAATCCTCTAATCCGTCAGTGGGCTTGCTTCGCAAGACGAAAAAACCGCTAGACGAAGAGAATCACAGAACGGATTCTTTTCGTCTTGCGAGGCACCACTGTATTGGCCATGCTGAATGGAAGTGATTGGGAGTTGTAGTGCAGAACTGGAGGGTGCCAGCTTGAAGACTGATCTAGGGCATTGTAGGCAATATGAAAGGGTGGCCTCCCAAATCCTTGCCTCTGCTGCTTGGATCGGCCTTCACTGGGCAGGAAGCAGCTCAGCATAGGAAAGAGACTGCTCTTCACAATCGTTTTACTTTTCTGTGCCAGCTGAGATTTCACAAACAGGGCACTGATCCCAACACCATCATTTCCATATTTATCTTGTATTTACAAATAAAGGTCCTGGCCTGGTGGAACGCTCTGCCACAAGAAATCAGGGCCCTGGGGGATTTGACATCTTTCCGCAGGGCCTGCGTGATGGAGTTGTTCCGCCAGGCCTTTGGTCAGGGCTCAGCCCGACTCCCTTTCTCTTTTTGTATAAGAACTAGCATGAAAGAGGCCTCCTAGCATTCTTACAGGCCTATATAAGAACAGCTGGGCCTGATGAGCATTTACTGTTCCCAACCCTAATCCTGTGGAAAACCATCTAATTAAAATCTAATTAGATTTGATCCTGACTTGTTTTTAGGAGGTAATTTAATTATTGCCTGATTTTATAGCAATGTTATATATTTGAAGTTAGCTGCCCTGAGCCTAGTTTCAGCTGGGGAGGGCAGGATGCAAACAAAAGTTTATTATTATTATTATTATTAGTAGTAGTAGTAGTAGTAGTAGTAGTATCCGTTTAGACACCATCTCTCCAACATTTCACATTAGGAAATATTAGGATATTGGGATGTGGAGGTACAAGGATTTCATATCCCCAAACCTCCATTTTATTTACTACAGTTCATGGGCGGCACTTCAGCTAATATTCCCCACCCCTGTTGAGAAATCTGTTCCCATTTTTAGCAATCCGCTCAGTTAAGTTCTGCCAAAGCTCTATGCAGTTTGAGTCAAGTCTGATCTCTTGTTTAATAATGCATCAAAAAATAGATATCTTGCCATCACAGCCCAGAGCTAGCCAAGGAACACGGGGAAAGAAAAAGAACTTGCAGATATAACCGGAAAGCACTACACCAGGAGGAGGCAAAATATGGCTTTTTGTAGCACGCTATGTTCAAAAACAACTTTTCACACATCAGAGTGCCAACCACATCTCAGCACTAAATTTTCCATGCCATATTTTCTGCTGGTCAGTGGGAACTCTTTTTATCTAAGGATATAATTCTCTTGGGACAAAGATAGATATTTAGAGAAGGAGTATTCCTAAAAGTGAAAGTTATGGGCCAGGGCTTGCCAATGCACCAGCAGCAGGCATCAATAGCACCTGCAATGGCTTCAGTAAATATCTGCTCAAAAATGCACAATGCATGGGAGTTTGCTCCTCATGCTCAGTTCCTGTTTACACTGGCTTCTCCTACACTGAACACACCCACCCACACCCCTTAAACATGTTGACCTTTTATTGGATGCCTGGACTGAACACCCAGCCTTACTTCCATTTCTGGACAGAGGAGAGGTGCAAAGGAGCCTCTCTGTGAGTGAGTGCAGCAGTAGCTGTCTCCACTACTGATGGAGGAAGTGCATTTCTTTGAATGCCAGCAAAGCAACAGCAGGCGTAATAAAGAGTCCTATGAGATCAAACCAAAGTTCCATCTGGTTCCTCACATTGACAAGCCAGATGATTCCAGTAGGCTTAGAAGCATGAATGCAACAGTTTCCCCACACTGCTCCCCCCTGCAGCAACTGATATCCAACCACATCCTACCTCTGCATCCCTTGTTCTTGTAGAACTCTTTTTTCATTTCCCCTCTCCTCCAGGATGGACAAATGAAGCCTTCAAATGTCAGCAAATCTCAGCATCATATTTTGTTTACAAAGTGCCTAAGGTGTATTACGAGCATGCATACAATTCTATCCCACATAAGTAACCCCCATCTAGATGCATCTATTGTAACATTGACACTTGCATGTGACATAGAAGCAAAGTGGATTCATTGCTTTGAAAAAAAGATTTGTGCCCACAAGCTGGTGGGAGAAAAATGAATTGCTTGCCCCACCCTATGATTTGTCATTTTCATTCCCAGTACCCAAACCTACTCACCCTGTCTTTTTCATTTTTGCACCAATCACTGCTCAAATTAAGTGTATGTGGTATCTATCTATCTATCTATCTATCTATCTATCTATCTATCTATCTCTATCATCTATCTATCATCTATCTATCTATCATCTATATCTATCTATCATCTATCTATCTATCATCTATATCTATCATCTATCTATCTATCTATCTATCTATCTATCTATCTATCTATCTATCATCTATCTATCATCTATCTATCATCTATTGATCTATTGATCTATTGATCTATTGATCTATCGATCTATCATCTATCTATCATCTATCATCTATCTTTCATCTATCTATCTATCATCTATCTATCTATCTATCTATCTATCATCTATCTATCTATCTATCTATCTATCTATCTATCTATCTATCTATCATCTATCTATCTATCTATCTATCTATCTATCTATCTATCTATCTATCATCTATCATCATCACCATCATCTCTCTCTCTCTCTCTCTCTCATCAGATCAGATTCAGGGGAGATTGCTTGCTTGCTCAGTGACATAGTTTCATAATGGCATTGCTGCTGCCATACCCATTTCTTTGTCGGCACATCTCAGATTCATTCATGCAATCACTGTTCAACCTGCTTTTCCATCTGTGTAGAACTGCCTTACGGTGTGCTTCTGGCTTTCTAACATTTGGATTGACAGCAGACAGCAAGATCTCTCTCCCCCTCCCCCCCAATTTGCTAGCAAGATGGCCAGTAGGTTAGATAGTGGAAAGCACCAGAACTGTCTGTTCAGCACCTCCTGTAGGGACAGCGTCCAGAATGATCGTCACAATCATCTAATGTACAGTTTGGCTCTGGTCCAGCTACACCTACATTGAATTGGAATTGTCAGTGGTGCTCAGTTATTTGAAGAGCTGGAGCTATCAGGTTTGGGGCTGTAAATAGGCAGATGCCTGAGTTCCATGCAACCTTATTGATAGAGATGTTTAAAGAGCATAATTTCCTCTCTTCGTTTTTGGAGACATTAAAGCCACAAGTAATTGAGTTTGAGACACTTCATTGAAGAGGTTGGCAATGGCTCAAATGCTCTTTGTTTCTGTTATAATGGTACTAAATCAGCACTAAACAGAGTTAATTATAGAAAATGTGCATGAGGATAAAATGTCACCAGCAGAAACAGCTGGCATATCTACCTCCCATTCTACTTTTCCATCGTGTTATAGCTCTTTTCCCCCTTCCTTTTCTGAGTTTAGATGTCTTGTATTTCATTCCTTCTGACAACACAGGGGAATAATAATTTTAAAAACTGAAAGAAATTAGGGAGTGAAGACAAAGGTGGATGAAAGAAGAAGAGTTTGGATTTGATATCCCACTTTATCACTACCCGAAGGAGTCTCCAAGCGGCTAACATTCTCCTTTACCTTCCTCCCCCACAACAAACACTCTGTGAGGTGAGTGGGGCTGAGAGACTTCAGAGAAGTGTGACTGGCCCAAGGTCACCCAGCAGCTGCATGTGGAGGAGCGGAGACGCGAACCCGGTTCCCCAGATTACGAGTCTACCGCTCTTCACCACTACACTCACACTGGCATGACAGCATGACTTTGATTAAAATCTAATTTGAAGAAATAGCCAATGTTTTTACCACCATAAAACAACAACGGAAAACCCCAGCTTATGACAAACAATCTTTTTTAATTGCTCAAGAAGACTGGGGAGGGTAACAATGCCAATAATCCTGCCTTGTTGCTCAGATCCAGCACACAAATCTTAAATTCAAGAATGAACTTGTTACTGATAGACACACACACACACACACACACACACACACACACACATGTACTGTGCCCAGTTCTGAGCACCTCATTTTAAGAAGGGCATTTACAAGTGGGAATGTGTCCAGAGGATGGTAACCAGGATGGTGACAGGTTTTGGAAATCAAATCTTGTGAGGCCCAGTTGAAAGAGTATGTTTAGCATGGAGAGGAGAAGGTTAAGCACAGATGTGCTAGCAGTCTTCATGCAGAAGGTAGGTCAGGCTTGTTCTCTATTGGTCCGAAGGATGCATGCTAGAATCCAGGGGAATATAGTTTTCATGGTTCCTGACATCATGAGCATGCATGACAACAACCAGATTCAGGAACCATGGGAAATATAATTCCTATGGACCCTGATGACTCACAGAATCATATTCTAAGCGTGCCAGGAACCACTTCACATAATTACTGACACCACTGATGCTCTGTATCCTTGTGGTTCAATGATCCCATTAAAAATACCATATATTCTGATCATGGCTTCTTCAAGTATCAGTCCTGTTTACTGAGGCTACTTGGGCCTAAAAAGAGTATTGCTTGGACAGCAGAGATGGTAGCTAACCCCTCCCCCAAAAAGGAAAAGTTGCAGCATTTGGGACTTACTAGTTTAAAGAATGATAGAGGTGACACAGTAGAAGTTTATAAAATTATGCAAGACATAGAGAAAGTCCAAATTCCAGAATTCCAAAAAGTCTTTCTCCTTCTCTCACAGCACTACAATTTGTGGAAATGCAATGAAACTGAACGTTGGATGATTCAGCACAGTTTTTTGTTTTGTTTTAGTACTTCTGAATGCAGTGCATAAACTATGGAACTCAGTCCCATAGGAGACAATAACAGCCTCCAACTTCGGATAGATTTAAAAGATGATTGGACAAATTCATGAGGATAATGCTATCAGTGGCCACTGGCCTCAATGGCTTGGCTTTGCCTCAGAAGGAATGCTTCTGAACACCCATTGCTGTAGACCACAGGAGGGGGAACGGCATTTGCAACTGTGTAGCTGTTAGCTGGTTCCATAGCAAAGAGCCATCTTTTAAAAATATGATGCCAATTTTATGCTGCTTTTGTTCTCAATGGTTATGTGCAGCTAAGGGGATGTCTGTGCGCTTGAATGTGAACACACACACAAAGCCAAACCCACCCCTCCAATCCCCTGAAGCTACATCTCTGGAACAGACAGACATAATTTAATAATGTGCAAGAAGAAAAAGAAAAAGAACTTTGAACAGCAGAGTTCCAACAAGTATTTTGCAAACAGAGAATATTGAACCGTGTATCCTACCACACAGGGAGACACCACAGACACCTGCAGCTCAATCTGGGGCTATCTGGGTGTGTCAAGTGGTGGGTGGAGGGGAAGAAAGAGAGGCAGACAGAAGTCTTTACAAAGAGCAGTACGAGGCTCTTTGCAAGAGGGCTTTCAAATAGCCCCTTGTTGCACGTTGGCTTCGTTTTCATGTTCCCTGCAGGAACAGCCATGAGTATACAGCCAAAATGAACAAGATTGAACCATCTGCTCACTGAGGTGTCCTGGATTGTATCTGGGGACATGCAATGCCTTAGCAGTTAGCACCCAAGCTTTAGGGCTTGAGTCATCAGCACCCTGTTTTCCAGTTTATGGTGGTGAAAACAATGTGTTGTAGAAAACAGGAGGTCTATGCTTTCCTTCCATATCCCCACCCAGACCATCTTCTCTATACTGTGCTAGTTATGTGTTCTCTGGAGCCATTCTGAAGTATCATCTCTATTTTTAAAAATTAAATGAATTGAGCAGGGTCTGATGAATTTATGGAGGCTGCTGCTGTTTTTATGTTTCTGGAGATTGGTAAATTAGCTAAGCCTTTGCAAGACTCAGTCTGGTTTTAACACTGATGTGTACTTTCAAGGTGCTCATTTCAGAAGCATGTACAAGCACCTACTGATTAGTGGCTCCTTATTGTATTGTGTACTGATTAACTAGGCATAATAGAAATAAGATTTCCTGGCTGCACAACAGCCAACCATTAGTTAAATGGCAAGACCTGCTGATTGGTCCATATGAATGATGACCAACTTGGTCTTATTTAGCCTTAGTTTGCTAGATGTGGAACCTTCAAGTATTTCTCCCTCTCCCATAATACTATAATTTGGGGCTATCCAATGAAGCTGAATTTTGGAAGATCCAGGACAGACAAAAGGAAAGATTTTTTCACATGGATTTTGCTGCTGGTGATCACCAATTTGGGTGGCTTAAATGCGGATTAGACTGTTAAGATTCCTGCTCCGTGATTGCAGTCATGGGATTGTTGTCTATCACATGACGGTGTATGTTTTGACTCCACAGAGTGCGAAGTGACGGAGACAGGATGTTTGTGTTATTGTGTTCTGTGAAGTGGGACTATTGTCCTTTGTTCTCTCTCTTTGCTGTCTGATGAGAAAGAGAAAGGAGCTAAGTCAGAATGCTCTGAGTGGTTTATGTGTAAATAAATGTAGATTAACCAAATGCTGGGCTACTGAGTTCTGTTACGCAAGCTGCGCAAACTCTGCGGATCCCTAAGTGTGCTGATGTCTATTGACATCAGTCGCTGTGACATTTGGGCAGAAGAAAGCTTTTGAAGCTCCTGAACGATAGACCAGGAGGGAGAGAACATGCCAGTCGGGCATGTGTCTCTACCAGGGTTCTACACAAGTGTGAGACGGATCCTGACATAGACAAGTTCAGGGAGGAGAAGACTATCAATGGTTGCTAGCAACAATGGCTATGCTCAACCTCCACTGTTAGATACCAGTTGCTCCAGGCTGCAAGGGGCGATATCATTGTTGCACCCAGGTTCTGCTTGTAGTTTTCCCACAGGCATGTGGTTGACAGCTGTGAAAACAGGATACTTTACTACATGGACCAATGCCTTAAGCCAGCAGTGTGCATACAGGTAAAGGTAAAGGTAAAAGTATGGAACACGGGTGGCACTTTGGTCTAAACCATTGAGCCTCTTGGGCTTGCTGATCAGAAGGTCGGTGGTTTGAATCCCTACTACGGGGTGAGCTCCCATTGCTCTGTCCCAGCTCCTGCCAACCTAGCAGTTCGAAAGCACGCCAGTGTAAGTAGATAAAGAGGTACCGCTGTGGTCAGAAGATAAACCATGTTTCTGTGCACTCTGGTTTCCGTCATGGTGTTCCGTTGTGCCGGAAGCGATTTAGTCGTGCTGACCCGGAAAGTTGTCTGTGGACAAATGCTGGCTCCCTCAGCCTGAAAGCGAGATGAGCACCACAACCCCATAGTCACCTCTGACTGGACTTAACCATCCAGTGGTCCTTTACTTATATAGCTAAAAGATCAAAATTACAGCTCTCAGAAGAACCTAAATTTCCTGCAGCTGGTGGCTCAGCCCTAATGCAGTGATATGTAATTTTAAACTCCGGCCTTAATAGTCTTATTAGACTACTAATTGTCTAAAGAGGCGCCCTGCTTTAGATGGAGAACACATATTACTTCTCCTATTTCTGCTCATTCTGCTGAGGGGAGTCTTAGACTTCAGTCCCTAAGTCCTAACCTGACAGCACCATCCCTGCTGTTATATGAATGAGGGCAGCTTGTGATGCAACCCATATTTCCCGTTCTACCCAAAGTCTAAGCCATGGCATGGTGAACGGGAAGGCGATCAAGCAATGGTACGTGCCGGTTGAATCATGCAGAGTCATTGATGTTTGTTCTCCGGGTGAAATTGTGCATCTATTGCACAGCATGCATGAATAACGTGGCACAGCACTGTAAAGTAGGAGATGGTCTATAACAATGCATTATACAAGATATTTCTAGCTGGTGGGAAGAGATGGAACTAATTCACGGTTAATTCCCTTGAGTCCCTAATGTGATCTTCGGAGATGAGATTGCATTGACAGTAACTTGTACAAGGGAAAGGGCTGCTTCCCCCAAATGCAGCAAATAATTAAATCGATAAGTAACTAGAGGTGAACTAATAAGACTGCTGACAGTAGATGTCATAACATTACGAATTCTATTTGCTCCAAATACTGTTGTAGGAGCGTGGAGGGCCCAATTATAAAAAATCCATATCCATGCAAGCCGTCTAGCCACACAAACAGCAATACTCATATCTTGATTAATGCCATGCCTTCCTCTAGGTCTCCCAAGCTCTAGACTGTCTTATCTAAGCAGGGAGATATCCCCCACCCACCTTTCTAGGCTGAGAAAATGAAAAAGATTTAATGAAATTAGCAATGTCTTAGGAGCCAGAGACACATTCCACATGAATGGGTCCATGAGAGCTCTGATTCCTCTTGATAGGGGGGGTCATTTGAGTGAAAGTGCGGGGTGGGGAGGTGCTTAACTCTCCCTCTGCCAGGAAGAAGCATTTTGCCTGGTGGAAGCAGGAGCCGCCATGCTAGTTCCCCAGCAACAACATTGCTGCACCTTAGTGGGAGCAAGAGGAGGAAGGGTGATGCTGTGAGGAGTTTGATTCTGTCTGGCACAGGTGGCACAGTGGTCTAAACTTACCATACTTACGGGACCGCCTCTCCTGGTATGTCCCACAGAGGACCCTAAGGTCAATGAATAATAATAGCTTAAAGGTCCCAGGTCCTAAGGAAGCCAGACTATCCTCCACCAGGGCCAGGGCTTTTTCAGTGACGGCTCCGACCTGGTGGAATGCTCTGTCCCACAAGACTAGGGCCCTGCAGGACGTGATCTCGTTCCGCACGGCCTGTAAGACAGAGCTATTCTGCCTGGCCTTCAGTTTGAATTAGCCTGATCCTCTATTCCCTTTTCCCCTTTCCTCTTCTATGAAGAAACCCTTTCTGGGACCCCACATTTAAATTTTTCCCTGGTCTCCTTCTTGGCCCTAGTAGGAGCAACTTGGTCAGTTAGCCCTGGTGATCATTTGATGTCTAATGACTGGATTTTTCTTTTCTTTTTTTCTTTTCCAAAATGATCCCTGAATTTCGAAAGCATACTAGTGCAAGTAGATAAATAGGTACCGCTGCGGCGGGAAGGTAAATGGCCTTTCCGTGCACTCTGGTTTCTGTCACGGTGTTCCATCGTGCCAGAAGCGGTTTTAGTCCTGCTGGCCACATGACCCGGAAAGCTGTCTATGGACAAACACCGGCTCCCTTGGCTTGAAAGTGAGATGAGCGCTGCAACCCCATAGTTGCCTTTGACTGGTGGAGGAATTTGGCTCCCCTCTTGCTGTTCTGGCTTCTGTGATAGCTGCGCAGCCTGCATTCGCTCCATAAGATGCACACACATTTCCCCTTACTTTTTAGGAGGGAAAAAGTGAGTCTTATAGAGCAAAAAATACGGTAAGTATTCTCTAAGGCTAATAATAATGAACCTAGGTAGAGCAACTGTATGCGGATTCAAGAAAGAGATTCCCACCCAAAACTGAGGCTAGGAAGGGCCTTCCTTGCATTTGCATTTGGACCCGAGCCTCTGAGGTTTAAATTTAGTATATTTAAAAATTTAGTATATTTTAAAGTTTTCCAAAGAAGTTTGTTCTTTTAGTGCCTTTGTCTGGGATCATCATCTGGCTTTCCATTTACTGAAGCATTTGCTTCCCTTTGCCCGAGCAAGCTAAAAGCATTTGGATAAAGAAATAAAATAAATAAATAAAAGCCAAATAATTAATTGGCCACTTGTTCATTGCAGGCAGGCTGACGTTGCCCAAACACTGGAGAGACGCACAATGTGTTCCATTGGCCTACAGTTGTGATATTTAGCCCTCATAGAAATAGTGACTCAAAATGACATTTCTTCATTGTATTAAAAAAATCAAATAAATTTGTTCTGACTTGACACTCACTTGTTTTTTATATTAGCAGTAAAAATCCACCATACTATTATACTAGAATTTGGAATATATGGCACTGTATTGGTTTTTTTACTCACACACACAAAACAACTTTATTGCGGTCCATAGACCCAAATATTTTATTTGCGTTGTCACTGTTGTTTTAATTTCATTCTTGTATTATTCCCTTGTATTCATTGAGGCATATTTGTACTTACCTTCACATTGATTTGAAGCCACTTTTGTGTTCTTCCTAAAAGAGGTTCCTGGGAGGCAGTAGGGACATTGCTGGGACAACTCTTGGGTTGGGGCAACTGCCTAAAATGTTTTAAAATGCTTTAAATGGTTCTACTTTTGGTTCCTCTGTTTTGTTTTTGTTGGGTTGATGTTGGCTATATGGTTAGTCGGGGTTGTCGGTTATAGCTATAACTATAAAGTGTTTATTATTGTTATTATTATTCTTATTGGTTTCTGTAGATTTCTTGGTTTGCTTAATGCTAGTATAGGATATTTTGTTTTTTAATGTTTGATGCTTTGTTGTATTTTTATATATGCTGTAAGCCACCCAGAGTTGCTGGGGAAACGCAGCAAAATTGGCAGGATATAAATTTAAAAATATATTATTGTTTTATGAGGAATGGCAGAGATTCAGTTCATTTTTAAAGGTGAACCTACCTAATTTGCCCTTTCAGATAAAAACATGTGAAATGTAGTGCAGCCATCTTTTGACATTCATACTTCTCTGAATTTTGCAATGTAGTTCTCCAGCACAAAACTGCACATACTTGGGTAAAGTGTGCATAAAAATGCAAATATAGCTAAAAATAACATCAAAAAGGCAATAGATAGATATGGGGAAATTGTTTTGCAGAAATGGGTGCATTAGAAAAAATTGCATACAAAAATGGGCATATTAGGAGAAATTCAGCATTAAAATGCTGATGAATTTTCGTGAGGACTTTATAATAATAATAATTCACAAACTGTTGGAGAAATGAACTTAAGATAGAAATAATGAGAAACTTGGAGAAACCCAAATGGACAGATTCACCCAAGTCATACTAATGAATCCTATATACCGATATATCCAACTATATGGATACCGCCCACATGCTGCCTGCTTATGTGCAGGGCTTTTAGCTAGGTGACCACACAGATGTCTGTTTTGACCTATTTCCTAGCCATGGTTTGTCCTCTATTTATGCTGCAGGGTACAAAATTCCTGGGGGCCAACCTGCCTATGGCAACCTAGAATTCTCCAGGGCAGGCTCGCAAAAACTTTACCTCTGGGACAGGTAATTAAACAGCAATGTTTTGTCGATGTTTTCTCTTATAACTTTCTGCTGCTTCTTGTTTTTTTAATCCCTCTCTTCCCCTGCCAGCCATTTCCCAGCCGATAATAAGATAAAAGATGCAGCATTTTGGAAATTAGGGACCTGACAAGAGCTCCATTTGACTGCATGCACCATAGATTTCATGGCAGCACTTTGCAGGATAATTAATACCAGTGCATGATATGTGCTGGCAAGAATGTTGCTTCATAGAAAAAAAAGGGGGCAGCTTCATTAATCTCTGAGATCACAATGGGCATCACCAGCTCCATGTTTTAGCTCCATGTTTTGTCCACTCTTGCGAAAGACACCCTCCATGCAGTGGTGGCTGGCGCCCAGAGGGACTGGCGATGGGTGAGGGGGTGGCACAGGGCCCAGCAGTAAGTGGAATCAGAGCCAACTCATTCTACTTTTGCCCCCAGCCTCCTCCCTGCTGCACTGTTTTCATGAGGACTTTTAAAGAGAGAATTTGCAAACTGATGGGGGGGGGGGGAATCCTTCCAGTAGCACCTTAGAGACCAACTAAGTTTGTTATTGGTATGAGCTTTCGTGTGCATGCACACTTCTTCAGATACACTGAAACAGAAGTCACCAGACCCTTATATATAGTGAGAGGGTGGGGAGGGGTATTACTCAGAAGGGTGGTGGGAATGGGTGATTGGCTGATCGGTGTGGTAAACCTGTTGATTGTTAACGACTGCAATTGGTCTTACAGGAAAAAAGCAAGGGGTGAGATGGCTAAAAATAGCTATATCATGTATAATGAGATAAGAATCCAGTGTCTCTATTCAGACCAGGTCTCTCCATGGTTTTAAGTTTGGTAATAAGTTGCAATTCAGCAACTTCTCTTTCCAGCCTGTTTCTGAAATTCTTTGGTAATAAGACAGCTACTTTGAGATCTTGTATAGAATGTCCTGGGAGATTGATGTGGAAAAGTGATCTTGAGTTGGAAAAATGTGAAACTGAAACAGACAGATACAGCCATCCGTTCTGAAGTTCAACATGGAGCATTATTATAATTAATTAAATTTGTATAGTCAGCGATCACAGGGTGGTTTGTGACATAAAAACACAAAACTGGAGCACAGAATGCATAATGAAACAAAAAATAAACTAGTAATCTCTCCCCCCCCCCGCAAACACATTTAAAGACCCCAAAATATGAGAAAAATCCTGGGGCCTAAAGATACGCAATGGATGTGCCAGGTGAGCCTCCCTGAGGAGAGCATTGCACGAACGAGGAGCCATGGCAGAAGAGGCCCATTTTTGTGTTGATCCCCTCAAGTCCTCTTGTGGAGGACGCACACAAAGGAGGGCCTCAGATGATGATCGCAGGGTCCAGGTTGGTTCATATGGGGAGAGGCAGTCCTTGAGGTGTTAAAGGTAAAGGTAAAGGACCCCTGACAGTTTAGTTCAGTCAGTTCCGCAGACAGTTTTTTTGGGTCATGTGGCCAGCATGACTTATGCCGCTTCTGGCGATACCAGAGCAGCGCATGGAAATGCCATTTACCTTCCCGCCGGAGTGGTACCTATTTATCTACTTGCACTTTGATGTGCTTTCAAACTGCTAGGATGGCAGGAGCTGGGAACAAGCAACGGGAGCTCACCCCGTCGCGGGGATTCAAACCACTGACCTTCTGATTGGCAAGCCCTAGGCTCAGTGGTTTAGACCACAGCGCCACCTGCGTCCCCCTTGAGGTGTTAAATGAGCCATTTAAGACTTTATAAGTCAACACCAGTACTTCATCATCAAATCATGAAGACTGCAGAGAGGTTGCATACAGATATTTTCCAGGGGGCTGACTGAAGAGGCCCAGGGTGCACTAGATCCCATGTCAGCCCCACTGCCACCACATGATTATATCAGGCCTGAGCTAAACCTGATCACTGTGCCAGCTCCAGGTTGTTACAGCTTGTGGCGTTTGCCCTCCTATGTGTGTCATCATACTGGGTTCATAAGGAAAGGGTTAACTAATTGTAAAATGACTAACCAATGGGAACCCAAGAGGCAGAGTCAACTGTGTATAAGGTTTAAGCACAGAGGTTTTTTTAGAAGAGTTAAGAGTTAGAATGGTTGAGAAGACAATCTGGAGTTAGACGAGAGACGGAAGAGAAGTCTGTGGGTTGGGCTAGTCTGGTGTGAGAGGGAGAGAATTTGTTAAGAGGAGTCAGTCAAACAGTTGGGATAATCAGTCAGAAGCTATTAGGAAGGTATAGGCCAGTAAAGAAACTAAAGTTAAGATGTTGTTGTTGTTGTTTAGTCATGTCCAGCTCTTCATGACCCCATGGACCAGAGCACGCCAGGCACCCCTGTCCTCCACTGCCTCCCGCAGTTTGGTCAAACTCATGCTGGTAGCTTCGAGAACACTGACCAACCATCTTGTCCTCTGTGTTCCCTTCTCCTTGTGCCCTCCATCTTTCCCAACATCAAGGTCTTTTCCAGGGAGTCTTCTCTTCTCATGAGGTGGCCAAAGTACTGGAGCCTCAGCTTCAGGATCTGTCCTTCCAGTGAGCACTCAGGGCTGATTTCCTTCAGAATAGATAGGTTTGATCTTCTTGTAGCCCATGGGACTCTCAAGAATCTCCTCCAGCACCATAATTCAAAAGCATCAATTCTTCGGCAATCAGCCTTCTTTATGGTCCAGCTCTCACTTCCATACATCACTACTGGGAAAACCATAGCTTGAACTATACGGACCTTTGTTGGCAAAGTTAAGATACCGACAGGAATATTATCTGAGAAACCATAAACTTGTTAATGTTTGTAAAATAAACTTGTTTTTTTTTGGTTCACTTTTAACAACTGACTGGACTCAATATTTTACCAGAGAGTAACTGGTTGGTGGCAGCGGGGAAGCGAGCACAGTGGTGACACAGGGATCAATAGACTGTTAAATACAGTGGTGCCTCGCAAGACGAAAAGAATCCGTTCTGTGATTCTCTTCGTCTAGCGGTTTTTTCGTCTTGCGAAGCAAGCCCATTGAAGGATTAGCGGATTAGCGCTATTAGCGCTATTAGCGGCTTTTAGCGGCTTTTAGTGGCTTTTAGCGGCTTATCTGCTGATCGGATCAGCTGATAAGCGGCTTAGCGGCTTAGAAAAAGGGGGGGGGGAGGAAAAAACCAGCAGGAACTCGCAAGACATTGCCGTCTTGCGAAGCAAGCCCATAGGAAATTCGTTTTGTGAAGCACCTCCAAAACGGAAAACTCTTTTGTCTAGCGAGTTTTCCGCCTTACGAGGCATTCGTCTTGCGGGGTACCACTGTATCCGGGGACCCTGTGTGATCGCCACACAGCCATTTACCTGCCCTTCTACCCAGACCAGCGTGAATTGGAGGGCTCCCGATGCAGCTGCCCTGTTAAACCTTGTTACTCCCTGGTGAACATTTGGATCTCAAAGAACTGGTCCATGTTTGCTTCCCCAAGTTGCTTGGCATCTCTGCCCATGATCCTGTAGATTCTGATTGCACTTGAAATCTATGTCTTATCTGGGATTTCAGCAATAGTTTCACTCCTGGGAGGAGGAAAGTTGGCCAGACTTTTGCAGTGTCAAGCTGGCAGACCTCATGCATTTTTGTTCTTTTATAAAGGGCGACGACTTTGAAGATGACTTTGAGCAGTTGAAGTGATTTAAAGCATCTTGCTTACTATTTCTTTTCTGAGAACAGCTTTTTTTTTTTAGTATGCCCTGTGAAAGTTAAGCGTGGATGACCTAAATATAGGCTCTATAGAGGAGCTGCAACTCAAAAGACAATCAAAGTTTAGAGTCAGCCTGACAAGCTCATTTTTCTAGGCATTTGGTGATGATAGCCCTGAATTTTCTGATAACATCCAGAGTAAAGTCAATAATTTGAAGTGGGACTCAGGGATACTTTGCCCTTAGTGGAGAATATTCTAGATTAAATTTCTCCCCACCCCAAAGCATTTTTTGAATAGCTTTTCTTCCTTAGAAGATTGGGGTTTCTTTTCTCTGATGGACGTAGATGATGACCACAATATGTGATTTCATATTTGAGTGGAACTACACATTATAACAGGCTGGCATGGGGTCATTTTTTTACTTTCAGGAGAATTTTAAAAACATTCTGGTGTGCACAGGCATTGATTGATCTTGGGCATGGCAGATGTGAAATGAATAACTGTGGGGGATGTCAAAATAAAAAATTCCTTCCAGTAGCACTATTTATTTTGACTGTGGGGGATGTGTTGGCATTTAAATGTTTTCAAATGTTCTAAATACTTTTAGATGGTTTTAAAATGTTTTAAATGTTTTTACTTCATTTGAAATTGTAACATTACTCTTATAAGAACACAATAAGGGCCTGCTGAATAATGCCAATGGCCCATCTAAATAAATAAATTGTTGTATGTCTTTGTTTCTCAATTTGATCCTTTTACATGGCTTTGTATGTATTGTGGTATTTTATGCGTTGCGACTACAGTTATTTTTATTGATCATAGTTTAGTAATTATTTACAGTATTATAACTGTTAAGAGTGAATTTCTGTATAATTATTACTTGTTTGTTTAATTATTAATTGCTTGTGTTAAATATGTATTCTGTAGTCGACCTCCTTTGTAATCTTTTATTTCGAAACCTTTAAGATAATATTTTAGTTTTCTGTTAATTACGTTGCTTTGACTGTATATTCTATATTTGACTTTCTTCAGATTGTTTTATTGATGTTTTATTGAAGTTTTAATATTCTGTAAACTGCTTCGAGATTTTTCTTAAAAATATAAATTAGTATAGAAATAAATAAATAAATAAATAATACTAATAATAAATACTTGCTGATGTTCTGAGAGTTAATTCTATTGTGTATTGTTATATTCTAATAGATTATTGAATATTACTTTATTTGATATAAGTCGTTCCAGTTTAAAGTAATGTTTTATTATGACTTATTGTATTGGATCAGATTATTGCAAGGTATGCGTTCTCTGTTGTATACTTTGTTGCTGTAAACTGCCTTGCATATAGTAATACCCAGTATACCTGAAGGAGCGTCTTCACCCCCATCGTTCAGCCCGGAAGCTGAGGTCCAGCTCCGAGGGCCTTCTGGCGGTTCCCTCATTGCGAGAAGCAATGCTACAGGGAACCAGGCAGAGGGCCTTCTCGGTAGTGGCGCCCGCCCTGTGGAACACCCTCCCATCAGATGTCAAAGCGATAAACAACTACCTGACATTCAGAAGACATCTGAAGGCAGCCCTGTTCAGGGAAGTTTTTAATGTGTGACATTTTAGTGTATTTTTGGTCTCTGCGGAAGCCACCCAGAGTACAAATAATAAATTATTATTATTATTATATAATATAGAAAGGCGGCATACAAATTAAAAGTGAAATGAAACTGGGGGGAAATCCTGTTTTTGCAATTGCCAGCCAGATGCCTGTGGGAAATCTTCAATTCCCCTTCATACATTTGGAGAGAAAATTCTCTCATCTGATGGCTTGGAGGCAAGCAAGTGCAGAGTCCCAATGTGCATGGACAACAACTCCTGTCATTAGCAACTATTGGTCATGCTGACTGGGATTGATGGGAGATGTAGTCAAAAACATCTAGACAGCACCAAGTTCGGTGCTCTTCCCCCCCCCCCCAGTCGGAACTCAATTCTGGCACCTCTCAAGTGGGTGCCATTGCCATTATAAGAGAACAAGGGAGGTGTTCATGGTGAGTTCCAGCACCTATTTTTCTAGAAAAACAGAACTCACTAAGTTGATATATAGAAAACACGCATTCTAATTTCCTGATCGGGAGTTGAAATGTGTGGCCAATTTGCGGGCAGAGATGTACCAAAATTTGATTCAGTTGGCTGTAGAAAGTTGCATTGTGCTGAAACCTGTCCCAGTTTCTTGACAGCACCCCCCCCCGCCCAATATGGCTATCGTCTTATTATCCATAGACCCAAAATCAGAAGATAATCTAAAATGCAGAGATTGAGATTTTTAGCCCCATTAGCAATATCCTTCTATTGGAAACAATTTGTTGAAATTCCCAATGAAATCTGATTAAATAATATTTGGAATGTGACTGTATCGGAATGCCTTGCTCGCCACAAGAGAGCAATTAAACTTACTTCACGGAGGGATACTTGGGGTGAGATTGGCTCCTTTCTTTACCTTTACAACTAAGACGGAAAATACTTTTATTCCACCCTCAACACAATAATCTTTAACAAGAGATAATTTGAATTGATAAATGCGTAAAAAAATCTATTGGTTGTGTTCTTTGTACTGAATACGAAACTTTATAAGAACGTACTCCTGGACAAGTTACTGTTATTGTATGTTGTTCTTGAATTTCAATGAAAAACAATAAAAATTTATTGGGGGGCGGGGAAGAGAATTAACATGAGTTAATTTGGGTTTTGGTAGAATACCCTGCACATTGCTAATAAAAAAAGAACTCTGCATCCTGCCTATGAGAATTTCACTGCCATTTCCCCCCCCCCTTTGATAATTTTTGAATGTATTTTCCCCCTCTCATTAATTGATGGAGAATGGTTGGCAGGGAATACCGCTAGAATTTGGTAATTCTTCTTTGCAGCAGGATTTGATCAGTCCCAGGACATTTTGAGGTGAAGTATGTCTATTGATGGAGAGAGCTTAAAAACAAACTCATAAGAATAGTTTATGCCTGTTATATGTGGGTAGAGGTTGTGCCGTAAAACATTGCGTAATAGAACCCTCCAGGGATTTGTCACAAAGATAAACCTGTCACGCCCTTGGACAAGGTAATTCAAGATGCTGTTATTAAGCCTCGGAAACAGAATGCAGAACATGGAGAAAGTGAGTGATGTATAAAATTCCTATGGCAGCCAGGATGTTCAACATTAATCTATAGGAAAGAACAATCCGCTCAACATCTAATACTAAGATGGTGGCTGAGCGGAACATTGGAAAGACAAATTCCTCAAAGGGCCAAAGCAACCTTTGTAAAACTTAAGAACTGTAACCAGCATGGCTTTGAAAATCAGTGGATTTTCAAATCATAATAATCATTGTTAGCACGATAAATCTCAAATATTTTAAAATGCATTCCTTCATGGAAGTCACATTCATTCACAGTTAGATCAAAGGCAGTATCCAACCCTTATCATTAACACGACTGAACGCCCCATTCAAATATAGTGAGCCATCTAATAATAGACGTTCTCCTAATGGCATGATTGCCGTTGCTGCCACAGTTTCTTCCATGCCAAGCAGAGGATGCCTTAAAAGCTCTCTTGCCCTGGGTTGCTGTTAAGTTGTGTTAGCAATTAGATAGGGCAAGGGGCTTGGGAAGCCATTTTCTATCTGAGCGCCACATTCCCTTTTAGGCAGCATTCTGGAGGCCACACGCCAATGGTGGGTGGGCCTTGAGGTGAAAGTGGGCAGAGAAACAAATGTTAATTTCCGTATTATGCAGCAGTCATGTGTTAGGTACTGGCTGGATGAGGAGGAATGGTGGGAGCCTCTGCCTGGGAGCCCCCCTCCAGGAGGACAAGAAAGATGAGGAGGAAGAAGAAGAGTTTGGATTTGATATCCCACTTTATCACTACCTGAAGGAGTCTCAAAGTGGCTAACATTCCCCTTTCCCTTTCTCCCCCACAACAAACACTCTGTGAGGTGAGTGGGGCTGAGAGACTTAAAAGAAGTGTGACTGGCCCAAGGTCACCCAGCAGTTGCATGTGGAGGAGCAGAGACGGGAACGCGGTTCCCCAAATTACGAGTCTACCGCTCTTAACCACTACACCACACTGGGTCTCCACAGGACTTGTGGTGGTGGGACACTGGGGAGGAGGCTGGGGAAGGGACGAGCTGGGAGGTGCTGGAAGCAGGAGGTTGGAGCAATCAAGGTGGGCCTGAAGAAGAAGGCCCTTCCAGAACAGTGGCTGGAGGCTGAACGTCTCGATGTGAGCACAGACACAAACAGGGAGGAATCAGAGGGTACATTTGCCATTCTGCAGCAGGACAGTCTCAGTCCTGCTGGCTCTCCTTCTTTCACACCCTGCTCCAGGGGAGTCCTGCATGCTGCAGTGCAAAGGGCCAGACAGGCCCAGAGGAGGAGCTCACCCCTATGTCACGGTCTTCGTCTGTTGGAGAGGGCTCCAGAGTGAGAGGCCAGAGGAGAAAGGTGGGACTGGTGGTCAGTTTCCAGCAAACTTCTCAAGCTGAAGGAGTCGAGCCAGGGAGACCCCTCTGTGTTTACTTTTTTGGTGAATGAAAGTCAATTGCATGCCAAGCCTCTAGCTTTTTCCTGACCTGCAGAGAACCAGTATTTCCCTGCCAGCCTCATGACATCATGTTTCTAGACCTACTCACAAATTCTTCTCTGTCCTCCTTCCAGGCAAGCAAGAAGCGCTCGCTGCCAGAGGACAAGTTCCACTCAGGTAAAAACACTGAAGGATGGTACAAAGCAGAGCTGGTGAGGGGTTTGCCTCAGGAACCCTCCTGTTACCTGGGGAGAGTCTGAAGGACCAGTTAGAATGGTCTACAGGGTCATATTTGGCCCCCAGGCTTGAGGTCCTGCCTCCCTGAGATATGGGTGTGGGCCTGACAGAGATACAGAGGGTCCTACTATGGCCTCACATTCACACTATACCTTTAAAACCTCTTTTAAACTTTAAGGAAGTTCAAACTCCTAAACTAAAAGGAAGAATGGCATGGTGGCCTCCTTAGATGGTCCCAATTAGAGTTGTTTTGATAAAAATCTCAAGGTTCTCCTTCGCACCAGCTGGAGATTTCACAAAATGGAGTGACGGGTCTACTGTTTTTTATGATCCTGTTTGACGGCACGGCAGGGGATGCAGTTGTGTCAGGCATCTAAATTTGGCGATGCCTTGTGACAAATTAGCAAGAATAATTTCTCGAGGGGAGGGGGCGTTTCCATTAAACAGCAACACTCTGAAGTCTCTTCCTTGAATTTTGACCCATTTTATAGGTGCCTTGTGCTTTATAAGTATTTGCCTACGCAACAATTCTGCAGGATAAGTCACATGCAGAAGCGGGCAACCTTGAGTAAAAGATAGTCTATTGTTTAGGGGTATGCAGTAAATTTTATTGCAGAGCAAGGAGCCTGAACCTTGGGGTCTAAGATTTCTTTTCAAAACCCTCACTCAGCCTCCCCCAACCTGGTGCTTCCCAGATGTTGCTGGACTACAACCCCCATCTGCTCCTGCCAGCATGACCAATGGCCAGGGATGATGGGTATTATAGTTGCAAGTACTTGGAGGGCAACGGGTAGAGATGGGGAAGAGAAACCTGATTCTGTAAACATTGAAAGGCTCAACTATGTCAGTCACACTTACTGAAACTATATATGAACCGAAACACAGCCAATCCTTCAAAGTTCACACTTCCGCAAATCTTGGAGCTGGGCAAAAGCGTCAAGCCACCTGAGGTTCAGTTTGTTTCAAGATAGATATTGCAAGAGATGGAGGACCATGTGGATTGATTCGGAGTTTCAATGTCTCTAAGGTGTGCTGGATTGATTTTGCATAATATGTCTGTTGTGATCCATTTCTGTGATGGTTCTAGGCCAAAGGACAAGATATCAACCCACCTGCCCCCCTAAATAAAGAATAAAATAATAAAATAAAATAGCAGGTTGCAGCACTGGCAAAAAAAAAAAAAAAGTTGAGTTGGGAGTTAGATGTAGATATTGAATGACTCTTGTCTCCCCACTCTGTACCCCTGCAGAATTCTCAAAGCTTAGGTAAAGGTAAAGGGACCCCTGACCACTAGGTCCAGTTGCAGATGACTCTGGGGTTGCGGCGCTCATCTCGTTTTATTGGCCGAGGGAGCCGGCGTACAGCTTCCGGGTCATGTGTCCAGCATGACTAAGCCACTTCTGGCGAACCAGAGCAGCACACGGAAACACCGTTTACCTTCCTGCCAGAGCGGTACCTATTTATCTACTTGCACTTTGTGCTTTTGAACTGCTAGGTTGGCAGGAGCTTATTCTTCATTAAATCTGTAGCCAGAGCCTGAAAGGAAGGATATTGCTCTGTTGACTAGGTAAGGACAAGAAGCCCCAATGTTTATACCAGGCCTAGCCAAACTTATACACCCCTTTTCAGCTCGAAAAAGGCTCAGTGTTATAAGAAGACAAGCCAGTGGCCCACAGAACCAATGCAGCCAATAATATATGAAGTCAGACTGTCTTTGCCACAACCATCTCTGCTATCCCTAAAACGAAACCCAGGTCATTTCTTCTTTGCTGGCTCTTTCCCTTCCCTGAACACTTGAATGCCAAAGGCTGCAGTCTAATATCTGGACCACAAGTCTCGTTGCAGGCTATCCATTCCTGTCCTACAGTGATACTGTTAGGATCACACTGTCAAAGCTTAAATGCAAGTTTCCTCAGTGCCCGCTCTCTGTCAATATGTTATGTGCTTGAAGAATCATAAAGATATAGAGAATAGTAATATAACAATCCCCTGTACTTACCATCCTGTACAATTTGTCTTCTAGGTCTTGATTAATTCTTTGTAAGGCTAGGTAATTGTTTTGTATCCTAAAACAAAGATGAAATCATATAATTAACATACCTCTGCACACTCAGCACCACACTGTTTAACGTCAATTTTTGCATAAGAGATTGCAACTTACTTCCTCCACTAACGGTTCTTAGCTTATTTGATCCTTGATTTCTGCCGCTTAGCAAAGCCTTTTTGATTAACTGAAAGCTAAGGTTTGCAGACTTCAAAATCCCACCCAGTCTTTGAGAGAACTGACATGTAACAAGGTGCTTTGAGGTGTCAATCCTGGCTCTTGAGGCAGGGCCACAGCTCAGTCGTAGAGCACCCACTTTGTATGCAGCCTGGGTTCAATCCCTCGCCTCTCCAGCCAGGGCTGGGACCATTCTTTGTCTGAAACCAGGGAGAGCAGATGCTACACAGTGTAGAAAATACTAAACTAGACAGACCAATTGTCTGACTTAGTAAAAGGCTGCTTCCTAAGGTTATGGGTCTATTGACACACAAATCATTCTGGAGGTGTGGTTTTTTTTTGGGGGGGGGGGGTAAAATGCAGATGCCATTTCTCATAAACTTGCCATGGTGCCAACGCAAAACGGCTGCCATGGACACCAAAAATGTACACTTATTCTGTACCGGTGAGTACTCTTACAATTTTTTTTTTATAGGTATACATCTAATACTTTTTCAGTTTACCCCTCTCATGCCAATGCAGAGACTGATGCAGAGCTAGTCCTGCCATTAGGCAAAGTGAGGCCGCAGCTAATTATTAGTTATTTGGTTAATTGCTATTGTATTTTTACTTCCATGGAGAAGGAGAGATGATTGTGGGATTTTCTGCTTCAGGTGCCACAATAATTTGGTTTGGTTTGGCTACTATGCACCTTTATTTTGGTGTGTGTTTTGTTTTGTTTTGTGTGGGTGGGTGGGTGGTATTTACTGCTTTGCTTCAGGTCCTGAGTGAATATGCCATGTAGATGCTGGGAAACAGAGACATTATAGATATACATTGGTAAATGGGAGAACTAGCTGGGGTATACTTAGGCTAGTTAGCGTCTCTCAGCCCAACCTACCACATAGGCTTCTTGTGGGGGGTAAAGAAATGAGAGAACTGTGTATTATGTCGAGAGCTCCTTGGAGCGAAGGTGAGATAAAAAAATGGACTCCATAATATTTCACCCATTGTAGCTTCCTGCTGAGTATATAAACTCAGATTTCCTTTTTTTTATTTTTATGAAATGTCCCTGAGGAAACAAAAGAGAAGATGAAGCACACTGATAGTAGTGCCCTGATGCTCTGGCATGTCACAGCTAAAAATTGGCCACTGTTTCTTTAATGCTAAAATAACTGAATCAGCAAGAGTCAGCGGCCTACAATGACTCATGCAACCTTTCACCAAATTGTACCTGTATATATAGAGGGGTCAATGCTAGTGTTTGGTGTGGGTTGGTTGGATGGTAGAAAGCTGGTTGCGTTTGGTGTGTGTAAAAGCTGTCAGTCATGGTTGGAGAAGAAGACTTTTTAAGAATAAAAGCGGCAATACTCTGCAAGGATACACTCTTTCAAGTGACTCTTTTGTGCCAACTAAGGTCTGAGGACTTGGCAAAGGAGTAAAAAGGAGGTCAGAACCTTTTGTTTTTTCAAACACTGACATGGCATTGGCGAAATCCACCTTCTTGAAGCATTTTCATATCATTTAGCTTCGCCAAGCCAAAATTGTGTGCGGGGACCTTTTCTGAGAACAGTTTCAGTCCTCTGCAAAACCTGGCCCCTTTTTGTGGTGAGGTAACAATGTTCTCAGCATAGCTCCATGCTGACAACCCTTCAGAATGAGGATTGCCCAGTTGGCAATTACGAGAGGAAAACATCTTTCCAACATATTTCAAAGAAATCATCCTAATGGAATACATTTGGATTAAATGTGCGGTATTTTGAATGCTACAAGATGAGATCTACAACCAAAGCCTAGACCCAGCATTCCACTGAAAAGATGTAGCACGGCACATCTTATGATCAGTTCCCATTGCTCATCACTGTGAAGTTCATTTTCTTGTAACATGGCAAAAATGGTCTCTTAGAAGACAGCAGGGGATTGTAAAACGTGTCCTCTCTTGATGTACTGAGCCCCCAAAGGAGTCTTACTGAGGCGATGCAGAACTCAGGTGGAAGCATAAGAAATCTTGCCCATGGTGAAGTTATTGTGAGGGAAAGGAAACTTTTGCAAGTGAAATCCCCTGAAAGCCCGTGTGAGACAGGGTTGGTGCTTGGTCTTTGCTCAGAACAGAGTTTTGACTTCAGAGTTTCACTTCTATTCTGATTCTGAAGCAAAAAATAAATCAAAATCAACCACACCCTCTGCAAGAGATCCTTGAGGGAATTCAAACCTTGCAAATCCTGCTACTGACCAGATCTGCGACTCCCAGATGAATGCGCAGATCAGAACATGGCTAGCCGCATTGGATTTTTCCACTTCCCCAAATGTTGCAATGCAGTTCTAAATGCAGCAATAGATTTCAAGGCAAAATATGTTACAAAATGTGGAACTGAATGTGATTTTTTGTTAGGATCTCTTTTAAATTGCAGATTTAAAAGCAGAAGCAAAACAGAATGAACAAATGCAAAAGTGACATGGGCCAGAAAGAGACGGATCTGTCCATCTTATCCATTTTTGAAAATGGACAGAAGATCTGCCAAGGAAGATGGAAACCATCTTCTGGGCAAAAGAGGCCTTGCTGCAGGGTCTTCTTCCTTGCTACTCCTGAGCTGGAGAATATCCACCCATGGGCTGCATATTGAGCACATTTCCTTCCAGAATTCCTCATGTCTTCAACATTCACCTACTGTTTGTTGTTCTACTCTTTTGCTGCTCACTTTTTCGGTGTTCTATTGGATTGTTCTAAACTTGTTTTCCTGTCTGTCTGTATTCATTTGACAGTCAACTGCTTTTAAACTATTGGGGGAAGGTAGAATAAAAAGATTGTGAGTGGATGAATAACTGAAAGGGTTTATCCACAGAACCTTTTCCACCACTGGTCTTGAGCATTAGTCACAACACAGTGACCTCTGAAAACATTACTGATAGTAGTTACTAATGATGTGGAAACTCAATGTATGATTATGGGGATCCTCGTAATAAGCCACTCCTGATGGGACAGAATATGCTACATGGAGGCTATTTTTCTTCCAGTCTTGGTAAATGTTGGTACTTACTGGTTAATGAGCAAAATTAAAATGTGATATTTATTGGCGTGTCTTAAAATGAGCCAGTAGGGCTGCAGTGCTCTGTTAAGTAACTTGAGAATCAGCCCCATAAAGTTAGATGGGGCTTATTTTTGAGCAGACATATATATGATTGTGCTGCTAATCTCAAAAATGGGTCAAAGGCTCACTTTTGGTCTTTGCACATGGGCCATGTTGAAGGTCCAAAAGAGGATTAAATATGGCCATTTACTGAAGGAAGTCGCTTAGAAATTTGAAGCTGGTTGCTTAGAAATTTGCCAGTTAATGTTAGCATTTCCTGATGGCCTCCTTCAGCATTTCCAGCAGATTGCAACATTTCCCAAATTACCTAAAGTGAAATATGACATTTCTTTTGAGGAAAGGTCAGTGAATTCAACAACTAACCGTCTCAGCTTTTCAGTCACTTTTTCAAGTTCTTCCTGAGCACGTCTGAGTTCTACTTCAAGATATTGGCGTGTAGAATCAAATTCTGTTTCAAGCATTTCCAGTTTGTGAGTTGTGTAGGAGAGACGCTTGCGAAGTTCCCCCTTCTGTTCCTGCAACGTGCTGGAAAGACAAAAGATTTGCATCTGATTAACAGCTTGACGGAGGTCCTAGTGACAGAAGTGGTCACAGTCTTCGTAAATTATACTACTTTAATGTAATATAATGAATCATAGTTCTTAATTGTTCACATTCAGCACGGCTGTCATTATAGCTGTCCTGGGGATCAAGATTACAGGCTTGCTGCTATATGACATTTGGAAAATGTAAATCACCGCCAACGTTTGTTTTTGGAATTTGCTCAGGAACATACAAAATTGACTTATCCCAAGTCAGAATGTTGGCCCAAGCAGCTCAGAACTGTCTATTTTGGATTAGCAGTTGCTCTCCATTGTGTCAGCCACAATTATTTATCAATTTATCCATTTGTTTATTTATTCAATTCATCCCCCCCGCCCCCCGCTTCCTCCCAAAGGAGCCCAGGATGGAAAACACACAAGAAGTAAAATGACCAAAACATTTAAAAAACAATTCCTGTACATAGGCAGATCGGTAAAGATCTTCACTTTAAAAGTATTGTTGAAAGATAAAGGTCTTCAGTAGGAATCAAAATGACAACAGAGATGGTACCTGTCTAACATTGAACAGGAGAGAATTCAGAAGGGTAGGCGCTACAACACTGAAAGCTTATTCCTGTGCAGAAAGAAATTTCTGATAAAATGGTTCCTGCAGGAGGCTCTGATCATTTGGCTATATCCTGAGTATAGGAGTCTTTTTCCAGTCTGGTTAAAAGGTAAAGGGACCCCTGACCATTAGGTCCAGTCGTGGCAGACTCTGGGGTTGCGGCGCTCATCTTGCTTTGTTGGCCGAGGGTGGCGGCGTACAGCTGGTCATGTGGCCAGCATGACTAAGCCGCTTCTGGCGAACCAGAGCAGCACACGGAAACGCCGTTTACCTTCCCACCAGAGCGGTACCTATTTATCTACTTGCACTTTGACGTGCTTTCGAACTGCTAGGTTGGCAGGAGCAGGGACCGAGCAACACGAGCTCACCCCGTCGCGGGGATTCGAACCGCCAACCTTCTGATCGGCAAGTCCTAGGCTCAGTGGTTTAACCCACAGCGCCACCCGCGTCCCTCCAGTCTGGTTACTTGATAGGAAATGACAGTGCATGGATCTGGGACGTTTTGCACACAAAACGCAAGGGGCTGGATAAAACTGAACCCTTCTTTTCATGGAAAGATATCTTCCATAAATGGAAAGCTCTTTGATGACAAGGAGACTCCCACCAACGGAAAGGGGAGCGGGGAGGTGATTTTTACTGATTCTCCCTCCCCACTGTGCTAACCTAGGCCCAAAGAACCATCAATGTCAGCAAACTTTAGTGAACAGCAGCCATGAAGGCCTAAAATGAATGAAAATGATGGAAACAATAAATAAATTCTAGGTCCCTTTGTGCAGGCTGCTTTTTGGTAGCTCTCAGTTAGAGTCAGATGAGACACTGGCTTCTTAAGTGGTAAGTACGTGTATGATAAGGTTAAAAAAATAATTAAACCTAATAACATGCTACGGAAAGGGTGCTCTATCTAGGTCTCAGGACTCTCCATAGGCCACACCCCTCCTTGGCCACACCCCTCCTCAGTCCTATTTCATATCCTTCTCCAGTGTTTTCCGGGTGGAGAGCAGTGCGGAAGTGTGTGTAGAAGCTGGCCTATGTCACAAAGGTAAAATTGATATTTTCTGCCCCGCCCACTTTTGTCTCTAGCCCCGCACAACCACCGCTAGCATGGGGCTCCCAGAAAGTTGCCCAGAAGGAAATGCGGCCATTGGTCTGAAATAAAAAGGTTCTCTACCCCTGTGATAAAAAGGACAACAACAACAACAAAAGTGTCAAATTGGAAGTGGGATTATAAAGACGGTTGGATTGTTTTGAAGAAAATACTCGAAGGTGCCAAAGTGACGATGACTTAAGGAAATGCCGGAAAAGCAATACTTTCCCCTAGTTAGAGAGGAAAACCCACAATCTACAGTTTACATGAGCTACAGTTTAAATTTATATCCCACCATTGCTCACAAAGAAGTCTAAGATGGCAAATATACAAGCAGAAAAAAAAACAGTTACTTATTGATATGCAGACTGGGAAAGATCCCTACATTAAAAGACTTGTTGAAAGTGGAAGATCTTCAGTAGGATTAAGGATTGATGTTTTTATTATGTTTTTAGATATGTTGTAAGCTGCCCACAGTGGCTGGGGAAACCCAGTCAGATGGGCGGGGTATAAATAATAAAATTATTATTATTATTAGGCACCAAAAAGACAACAGGGATGGTACTTCTCTAATGTTTAATGGGAGGGAATTCTGATGTGTACTGTAGGTGCCACGACACTAAAATGGTTTCTTTTCTTCCACACAGTTCATTTGAACAAATGGTCCTTTCTCTCTCGTCCCTCCCATGAGGAGGGTTTGGGAATATTAACATGATGCACAGAAAGCTGAACCTCAGATACTGAGGGGTCATAGTGCAGTTGTATGATCACGTGCAGTTGGTTTCTTGGTCGATGCTCTGCACCCCAGTCATAGGATCGCAGATAGGGAAAGAGCCCTGCCTAAGCGTCAGTGCCAGTCAGATAAGAACCAGGATACGGCTGAAATCGGGCACATATTCAAATGGGAGCAAAGAGGCATAGGACTGAAGGGGTACACAAATTACTTCCCCCACTCTGTATAGCTCCATATACGTACAACCATGTGGAAGAAATGTAGTGCACATGCACAGTGATGCTCATGAACAGGACAGCACTTTCCCAATCACATATTTTTTAAAAAAATGAAATAATTTTCTCATCTTTCCAATCTTAAGTTCAATACTACACATTTCCACATTAGGTTGCAAATCACCAGCAATTCTAGGAGAATTTCTTTTACACATATTTGTATATATATATATTTCCCATTATACACACATTTTTGCAAAACAATTTCCTGTTGTTGTTATTGTTGTTAGAAGACATCTGAAGGCAGCCCTGTTTAGGGAAGCGTTTAATGGACTATTGTATTTTAACGTACTCCCAGTACGTTTCCGAGCACAATTCAAAGTGTTGGTGCTGACCTTTAAAGCCCTAAACGCCCTCGGTCCAGTATATCTGAAGGAGCGTCTCCACCCCCATCGTTCTGCCCAGACACTGAGGTCCAGCACCGAGGGCCTTCTGGTGGTTCCCTCACTGCGAGAAGCCAAGTTACAGGGAACCAGGCAGAGGGCCTTCTTGGTAGTGGCGCCCTCCCTGTGGAACGCCCTCCCACCAGATGTCAAAGAGAACAACAACTGCCAGACTTTTAGAAGACATCTGAAGGCAGCCCTGTTTCGGGAAGCTTTTAATGTTTGATGTATCACAGTATTTTAATATTTTTTGGGAAGCTGCCCAGAGTGGCTGGGGAAACCCAGCCAGATGTGTGGGGTATAAATAATAAATTACAACAATCGAAACACAACATTAATATTAGAACAACGTTAACAGCAGTTTTAGACAACTTAAAATTACAGAGATAAGGTGTGTCCCGGAAATATGCACCGAACGTATCAAAAGCCAGGGCAAAGAACTCACGACAAACTATACAAGGAAGGTGCTAGAATGCACCTCTGTGGGAAGTGTGTTCCACAACTTAGGAGCTGCCACAGGGAAGGCACTCTCCTGAGCCCCCTTCCTGAGCTTCTGAGGGCAGTGGAGCAACCAAAACAGCTCCCTCCACTGATCTTAGCTCTCAGTAGGATATATAGGGGAGGAGAAGGGTCTATTTGGGGACTGTGTAATATTGGGCTTTAAACACTAATGTGAGTGCCTTGAATTGAACCCGGAAATGAACTGGCAACCAGTAAAAATGCTAATAATGCACCATTGCATTTTATTTTCCCAAATATATGCATTAACACAAGGTTTACCAGGATATATGCATTTTTGTAGACCTCTCTTGGCTGAAGAATGGCATTGCAAAATTCGGAGAATTGCAAATTTTGAAGGATGGCTGTTTCAAAAGGAGTGAATTCGGTGAGATCTGAGATCTGGTGGTCTGAGTCAGTATAAGGCACCTTCCTGTGTTCCTATAGCAGGGAATGGGCAAAAGGGTTCTTGTTTCTTTGAGCAAAAAAGGGACAGCGTTTAGCTAAGGCTGCGAAGTTTTCAGCCAGCTCCCATAGCTGGGATTTTAATAGCAGCTTCTCCTGGAAACATTTGGAGGTGAAAATGCTTATCTCCGTGCCCATTTCTGATTGGGGCAGACTTCCACCAGGGTCAGCTTCCTGCATGTAGAATTTGGCCGCAAGTCATAACTAATGAGAATAGCAGTTTGACCTCCTGGTTTCCTCAACTCCAGCTGCTATTAAAGACGCAAGAGCAGGTCAGGGTGAGCTCTTCCACCCCGCTGCCCCCTGGCCAGCTGACAATCCTACAGCCAGTTTGCTTCTAATAGGTAATTTGGTTAAGTAAAGCAGAGATGAAATGAAGTCAAGTGCATATATAAGAATACACAGAACTATTGTTGGCCTGTATTCGCACACGTTTTTTTTTAATAGATTTCTTTGCTGCTCTTTTTTTAAAAAAAGAGCTTCAGAAAATGCATTTCAAAAAAACCTTAACATTAATAGCAAATGGCAAACAGTGAAAAGATTCCTCCCGTCTAAATCCTGAAAAGAATGCATAGCAACACAGGGATAATGATCAAGGGTTGGCTTTCTGCAGGTAACGTTCCTCTTGAGCATAGAGCAGGCACCCCCAAACTCGGCCCTCCAGCTGTTTTGGGACTACAACTCCCATCATCCCTAGCTAACAGGACCAGTGGTCAGGGATGATGGGAATTGTAGTTCCAAGACAGCAAGAGGGCTGAGTTTGGGGGTGCCTGGCATAGAGCAGGCACCCCCAACCTGCAGCCCTCCAGATGTTTTGGCCTACAACTCCCATGATCCCTAGCTAACAGGACCAGTGGTCAGGGATGATAGGAATTGTAGTCCAAAACATCTGGAGGGCCGAAGGTTGGGGATGCCTGGCATAGAGGACCTACAGCTTGGTCTCCTCCCACTTCACAAGAGACTTCTAAGAACGTAAGTACCTGAGAAGAGCCTGCTGGATCAGGCCAATGGCCCATCTAGTCCAGCATCCTGTTCTCACAGTGGCCAACCAGATGCCTGTGGGAAATGCCCAAGCAGGGCCCAAGCACAAGAGCACTCTCCCCTCTTGTGGTTTCCAGCAGCTTGTATTTCAGAAGCAACTGTGGAAGCAGAGCATGGCCTTTGTGGCTAGTAGCCATCAATAGCCTTGTTCTCCAGGAGTTTGTCCAATCCTCTGTTATGTATTCAGTGGTCAGCATTTCCCTGAGCTTGAGTTTGGACTAAGGATTCTGAGCCCCTGTGTTCTGATTCGATACATGATATCCAATCACAGAACATTTCAGGATGTGGGCCACTGCCATTGGCCCTTAAACTCTTGAGTTATGATTCACAGCTTGGGAATTTAGACAGCCAATCACGTTGAGAGTGGGAGTGGCCCAGGCCTTCAGAAATGTATATAAGCAGTTGCTTTGCCCCTGTTGTCCAGTTCTGTTAGTTCAAATAAAGGTTCTTGCTGTTATCTCCGTGTCTTGCTTCGTGGGAACGTACCTACACTTCAAGAACCATCCCAGCTTGTGGCCACCATTGCGTCCTGCGGGAATGACTTCCTTTTATCTGACCTAAATCTTCTAATATTCAGCTTCACAGTATGTCCACAAGTCGTAGTGTTACGAGAGAGGGAGAAAAGCCCCTCTTCAGCCACAGTTTTGATGCCATGCATAATTTTGTGTTCTATCATGTCACCTCTTGCTCGCAAGCTTTCCTCACAGTGGAGAAACACCACCCCCTTGGCTTTACTTTTCTGAACCTAAAAATACTTCCCTTAGACATTAGGTTGCCCACTGAGAACAAAATTCTGGGCTAGGTGGCCTTGAGTGCCTTCATGGCACGGAAAGGAGTCATGCTCCCCCAGCAATAAAACATTGTGAGAAGAAAGCCTGGAGCGCTACAGGCTTCTAAACAGAGAGAACGCCATTGCTAACCTGACTTGGAGTCTTCATAATGCATTGCTAGTTTTTATTAACAAGATATCTGGTTTTGCTGAAGAGACAGTTCTGAGGGTTATATATCTGGGGGAGGTGAAGCTGCATGCTGGAGGAAGATAAATTACTCTGCTCAGACCAAGACATACAGGGGAGTTGCTGCCAAATTCAACAATGACTAAGGGAATCTAAAGTAGGCTGGACACGTAAGGAAGCTGGGATTGTCAAACATCAGCCTTCTGAGCCTCTGTAGTGTGCATTTCACTTCAAATTATACTAGATGATGCAGGCTGCCTAATTCTGGTAATCTGATAGGAAAAGGAAGAGAGTGGCATCATCATCATCATTTTTATTTGGATTTCTTACTCGTCCTTCACCATAAGGTCCCAGGATAACAACCATACAATATTACACCCAAATTATTCCCTTCCTCAGTAACTCTCTAACCATTTTGCCCTGCTGGAGCATTGTATTTCCGAAAGACCAATTTCAGTACCTAAAAACAGAAATTATCTTAGTGAAATGCTCAGATGCCTTTGATGTGTGTATACAAACTTCCTTGCTCCCACCAAAAATAAAACTTTTGTATGTTCATGTTTGAGCCTAAGAAGAACAATAACAATAAAACACAACGTTAAAATCAGTTAAAGCATTTTACGTTCAGAAGAATAAGGCATATCTCTTGCCATAGACATACAAGAGTAAGGCTTCATCATGCTCTGCGGTTTGTGAGTTGCGGGGGTAAGGTAGGGGGTGGGCCAGGCAGTGCAAGAATAGACAAGGGGTTTGGTAGAATATGGGGGAAGGGCAAAGAGTGGCAACAGTCATATACTGTATATATGTACACACATATATAGACAAGGGTAAAGATGTGCCTTCTCAGAATATGATGGGAGCTATACAATGAAGGAGTGCATGTTGAACTTTCCTCCTTCCCATTTTCTGATTTTGAATTGTAACTCTAAAGCTTTTACCAGAAAACGAAAACTGGATAGATAGATAGACACATGCTAAACGGCCGCAGCTTTCAACACTGATGACGAGCACCAGAAACAGGGAGCGTGTCGTCATCCACCTCACCTACCCAAAGAAACGAATTATTGCATAAGCTCCCTGAGAATGGAATCCTAGAAGGAACCAAGGAGCTATTCTGTTGCTGCTTTTTCCACACAGAGAACCAAATTTCTGGGAGGCAGAGATTAAAGATAAACACTTTTTTAAAAAAGCAGACAGCTAAAAAGAATAAAGCAAGCCGTCCAACCAACCTCTGGCTATGAAGAGACGGCTTGAGTCCAACAGCAGTGATATTGAGAAGTGCTTATTTTCAATGCTATGGTTGCCAACTGACCGGGTGGGGTAAGACTGCTCCCACACTTTTAATAACTTTTAAGAGAATCTGATTCCTTTTCCAGAGCGACAAATACCCAGAGTGGTTTAACAATCAATCCCTTTCCCCAGGAAACTCTGCGAGTTATTATTTATTATGACGTATTACCTTTATATCCCTTCCTTCCTCCGTGGGACTTGAGGTGCTATACATAATTCCCCTCCTCCCCATTTTATTCTCATGACTTATTCTCATGAGGTAGGTTAGGCTGAGAGGCAGCGACAGATCCAAGGTCATCCATTGAGCTTCACAGCTGAGCAGTAGGTCGATCCCTGGTCTCCCAGGTCACAGTCCAGTACTCTAACCACTAGGCCACAATGGCTGTCCCACAGAATTGCAACTGTGAAGGGAATGGGGGTTTCTCTAGGCACCCAGAATTCTTCCAGGGAAGCTAGGACTAAAGTGCTACCATAGTTGCTTTAAATGTATGGTGTGAATGTGGCCATAATCTCAATATTGCCCTGGTTGGAAGCAGGGAGGAAGACAAAGCTAGAATGAGCTGGCTTTGGTTCCATCTACTACTAGGCCTCCTGCTTCCATCATCCTACTAATCTCACTGAGCACCAGCCACAACTACATGGAGGGTGTCTTTCGCAAGAGCAACCCAAACATGGAGCTGCTGCTGTCCATTGTGATCTTGCAGATTAATGAAGCAACATTTCCTATGAAGCAACATTCTTGCCAACACATATCGTGTGCTGGTATTAATTACTGCAATGTGCTGCCATGAAATCTGTGGCGAGTACATTCAAGCGAGGCTGCTGTCGGGTCCCTAATTTCCAAAACGCTGCATCTTTTATCTGAGCGGCTGGCAAATGGCTGGCAGGGGAAGAGAGGAGTTTTAAAAAAACAAAACAAAAAACAAGCAACAGCAGAAAGTTATAAGAGAAAACATCAACTTGACAAAACATCGCTGTTTAATTACCTGTCCCAGAGGGTAGGTGAAGATTTTGCGAGCCTGCCCTGGAGAATTCTAGGTTGCCATAGGCAGGTTGGCACCCAGGAATTTCGTACCCTGCAGTATGAATAGAGGACAAACCATGGCTAGGAAATGGGTCAAAACAGACATCTGCGTGGTCACCTAGCTAAAAGCCCTGCACATTAGCAGGCAGCAAGCGGGCGGTATCCATATATTTGGATATATCGGTATATAGAATTCGCTAGTATGTCTTGGATTAGGGATGGGTGAATCTGTCCATTTGGGTTTCTCCCAGTTTCTCATTCTTCTTAAGTTCAGTTCTCCACATTTTCCCATCATTTTGCGAAATTTTATTTTTTTAGAAGTCCTCCCGAAAATTCACTAGTATTTTAATGCTGAATTTCTCCCGATGTGCTCATTTTTGTATGCAGTTTTGCCTCATGCACACCTTTTTTTTTGCAAAGCAATGCATTTTTATTCGTTAATTTTTACATATATATATATATATATATATATATATATATATATATATATGCATTTTTCTGCGCACTTTACAAGCAGATACATCACTTAGAGAACTGCATTGAAAATCAGACATGCGAATTCTGAAGGCTGGCTATGTTTTTGCTCACAAATTGCATCAGATAGTGCAAATTTAGGTAGGTTTGCATTTAGGTTGAATTTCTCTCCCATCCCTAGTTTGGATACATACAAGATGCAAAATTAGCATGTGATTTATTCAAGCATTTTAACTTCCAACAAGATCTGCTGTCTATATCACAAAGTAGAAGTTCACAGTGCAATCCTATGCATGCCTTCTTTGCAATCCTATGCATGCCTTCTTTGATGTAAGATTCATTGAGTCCTCAGGCAAGTGTGTTTAGGATTGCAGCCTGAAGGCCTCATGCAGTTTGGAGAGCATCTCTCCTCCTCAGTCCTCTGTCTCTCTCCCCCCCCCCTCACAGCAATTAGGCTAAGAAATAAGGTCTCATCTCAAAATACATACAGCATTTCTTCCTAAGCCTAATCGCTACACAGGGTGGGGATTTGTGGGGGTATTTGTATGTGGCAGTAGAGAAGGACCTCACACCAAATTATGCCTTCAATGCAGCAAATAGGCTTGAAATCCCATTGACAGACCATTCCCCACACATACCCATAATTATGGGGTGGAGGAGGGTGATTTCTGGAGCTGATGGTGGTGGCAGATGATGGATTGCACTGTATAGGATTGCAGTGTTAGGGTTAAGATAAGGGATGGGCTTATGCGACCTTTGAGCTTCTGGCGGACATCTCCCCTACCTGCCAATAATCAACCAGAGGGGTTGCAATGGGTCACTGGGATACCTCTAGGTACAGCCTGGTTTGTTTTTTTGAAGTCCTTTCACATGATCCACAAGAAAGGAGGCTGGTCCTGTTACTTAAGGTCCTTGGTTGGTTAGCTGGGTCCTGAAATTCTCTTATTTCCAAAATTAGTACCTTTGGGTTGGATTCAGACAACTGTTTTCTAGTACTTAATGTTTTGTCTTGCATGTTACTCATGGGAACCAAGTAAAACTAGGTTTCCAAATCTGTTCAATACATGATGGACACTACAGATAATACTGACTCTTTTTGCCTTTGGGTCAGATTCTTCTCAAGCCCTCATTGAATGCCTTAATCTTAAATGTGCGTATATGTAAACAAATGAATGTGTGAAACTGAGTGATGGCTGTATTTTATTTATATATACCGATTTTTCCTTGCTCACTGGGATGGTGTCAGGCCTGCCAAGAGAGCATCAAGGCAAACACACTGATGTACTGCAGTCTTCAGCAACCCGGTGCCCTCCAGGCATCAGCTGGGGCTGATGGGAGTTGTAGTCCAAAACCATCTGGAGGGCACCACGTTGGCAAAGGCTGATGCACTGTGTCCACTGCTTCAAAGCTTTGGGGAAGGCAACCTCAAAACCTGGGGAAATCGAATTCTGCATATATCACCGACTGAGCACATCCAGCAGCAGTGGCAGAACAAGAGCTGTGAAATGTTTAAGCAGAGGAAAAAGAAGAAGAAAACGTAGGCACAATGGGGACCAAACCCTGAAGAAGCAAAATATATATTAAGGCAGAGCTAAAGCAGGTTGGAAACCTAACAGAACACCAACAGGTAAGCAGACATGTAACAGGAAGTACTGTATGAAAACACACCAGCGCATCATCAACATCAAGCACCGGTCCTAGTGTTGAAGGCAGTTTAACCATCTCTCTTTGGTGCAGCTCCTTGTATTTCCAATAAAACCTTTCTGCACTGGTGAGGAAAACAGATCCTCCTTATTTTTAAGTTATCTCTTTCTCTCTCTCTCTCTCTCTCTCTATATATATATATATATATCCACATTTTTCTTCTTTATGGTTGACATTTATATCCCACCTAACGGCTTTGCAAAAGCAAACAAACAAAACAAGAACAAAACATAACCTGGGGCGGGTGGGGTGTTTAAAGAATGGATACCATTCTATTGCTAAAGGTTAAAGCAAAAACAACACCAGTATAACAAAGAAAACCCACAAGCATTTGGTGGATAGCACAACCGTACGTGTTAATCACTAGGTGGCACTAGACTTAGTTACACGGGGGGCATGAAGAGTCAAGAGTTTTCCTGTTCCTGTCCTGCTCATGTTGGAGAAAGGCAACAAACTTCCTGTCTGGCTCCCTGACCTGTGTGCCCTCTAAGCCAGGGGTCAGCAAACTTTTACAGCAGGGGGCCAGTCCACTGTCCCTCAGACCTTGTGGGGGCCCGGACTATATATTTTTTGGGGGGGAAGAAAGAATGAATTCCTGTGCCCCAGAAAAGACGAAGATGCATTTTAAATAAAAGCACACATTCTACTCATGTAAAAACATGCTGATTCCCAGATCATCTGCGGACCGGATTTAGAAGGTGATTGGGCTGCACCTGAGCCTTAGCTTGCTTACACATGCTCTAAGCCTTCCATGATAGCCACCATGTTTCCCCATCAAAACACAGTGGATGGGATTCACCTGACAGACCCCATCAACACAACCCGTGCAACAGGAATTTCCCCTGCGTGCCCTCCGTACCCCTGAAATTTGCTCGAGGGAGGATGTTGGGCGAACTCCCACAAAAGTGCACGGGGGAGGTGGGTCATTCTGTCTGGCAAACTTATACAAGCAGAGGGAATGTTTGTAATGGTGTGATGCTGAATTCCACCTTCCGAGACTGAAATAATATTTACGTGACAAATCAACTAAACATCTGTGCACTGGGGGAAAAAGCGACTTTCACTACTTCCCCAAAGATCGCAAGAGTGGTGGGCCTGCTGAGTTTCGCTGTGGGGTGGGGTGTTCCAACATTCAGGCACCATCGCTGCGGAGAAGGTACTGAACCATAGGCCAGCCAACCTTGGTTCAGTATAGTGGCCAGGTGAAGAAGAAGAAGACCAGTCTCCTGCACCTTTCATAGTTTTGTTGAAGAGGAAATGTGAACAAGTGTAGCTTGCCGTGCAAATTGCATTGCAACCATGCTTAGCAATCTAGTTAGTTTGCATGTCAAGCTACACCTGCTGGCATTTCCTCTTCTATGTAACTATGAAAGGTACAAGGTAAAGGGACCCCTGACCATTAGGTCCAGTCGTGTCAGACTTTGGGGTCATCTCGCTTTATTGGCCAAGGGAGCCGGCGTACAGCTTCCGGGTCATGTGGCGAACCAGAGCAGTGCATGGAAACACCGTTTACCTTCCCACCGGAGCGGTACCTATTTATCTACTTGCACTTTGACGTGCTTTCGAACTGCTAGGTTGGCAGGAGGAAAGGTACAAGAGCCTGGTTTAATTTTTCACCTGCCTACCGTAAAATTCAGGTCATGCTGGTGCTTGGGGCACAATCCCACTAATGGCCTTTGCACATGAGGAAGCATTTATTAAAAGAAGCATTCCTTGAACTGCCATGTGGGAAGCCATCCAATCTTGTGGTGCCCCACCTCAAGTCAAGGGCTGTTCCAAGACATTTTGCTGCCTGAGGCAGGCCAGCACATGCTGTCCAGAGACTGCTCCTTCCTCCAGCCTCAATGTGCAGCCATTCTACTCATCTAATGCCCCAAAAAGGGATCTGGAGGAAGGACTGAGCCCTGCTGATTACTTTGCTGCTGCAGCAAATTCTGTTTAAACATTGTTTGCATCCACAGAATAGCAGAGGTAGCACAGGTGCCCAAGTGACCTCTGATGAAGGACCCAACGTCATGTTGTCCCCAGGCCTCTGACAAGCCCAAAAGCAGGACATAAATTCCACACAGAATATATTGTTTTGTTTTATCTCGCTTTTTGATAAACTCAGAGACTGTGAAAAGTAATGAGGATTAACATCAGAATGATTTATTGGAACTACAGTGGTACCTCGGGTGAAGTACTTAATTGGTTCAGGAGATCCGCTCTTAACCTGAAACTGTTCTTACCCTGAAACACCACTTTAGCTAATGGGGCCTCCCACTGCCGCTGCGTCACCGGAGCACGATTTCTGTTCTCATTCTGAAGCAAAGTTCTTAACCCGAGGTACTATTTCTGGGTTAGCGGAGTCTGTAACCTGAAGCGTATGTAACCCGAGGTACCAATGTATCGTGAAAATTATGAAAGCAGTAGGAGTATGAGATGATCAGACACCCCCCGACCTCAGAATATGGGAAGATACTTCCATTTTTTTTTTATAATTTGGTATAATATTTGGACTGTTTGATTACTGAATAATAAGTATAATTTGGAATGTTTAATATGGTTTTATTGGATTGTTAAAGTGGAAAATGTAATAAATAGTATTAAAAAAAAAAAGACAAGCCCAAAAGCAATATCCTTCCCATGTGGTTGTTCCTCAGTAACTTCTATCCACTGAGCTTCTGTATACAAGAAAATAAGAAGAGGCTTGCTCAGTGAAGCCAAAGGACCATCTAGGCCAGGATCCTGTACTCACAGTGGCTTGTGGGAAGCCTGCAAGCAGGACCTGAGTACAACAGTGCCATCACAACTACAACCTGGAGCAACTGGTAACCAACAGCAAAGGCTGAAAATAGCCATAACAGTCATTGAGAGCCTTCTCCTCCCTTAATTTGTCTAATCCTCTTTTAAAGCCACCCAGGTTGGTGACCATCATCAGCAAATTCTATGGTTTAACTATGTACTGTGTGAGAAAGTCCGTCCTGGATCTTCCAACATTCAGCTTCACTGGATGGCCCCAAATTATAGTATTATGGGAGAGGAAGAAATACTTGAAGGTTCCATATCTAGTGAACTAGGGCTAAATAAGACCACCATTCATTTTGAACAATCAGCAGGTCTTCTCCTATCACTTGCCATTTAGCTAATGGTTGGCTTTTTCTGCAGCCAGGAAATTTTATTTCTATTATGCCTAGTTAATCAGTATACAATACAATAAGGAGCCGCCAATCAGTAGGTGCTTGTACATGCTTCTGAAATGAGCACTTTGAAAGTACACATCAGTGTTAAAACCAGACTGAGTCTTGCAAAGGTAACCATGGCTTAGCTAATTTACCAGTTTCCAGAAGCATAAACACAGCCGCCGCCACTGCCAATAAATTCACCAGACCGTGCTCAATTCATTTAATTTTCTAAAATAGAGATGATACTTCAGAATGACTCCAGAGCACACATAACTAGCACAGTACAGAGAAGATGGGCTGGGTGGGGATACGGGAGGAAGGCCTAGACCTCCTGTTGACTACAACTATCTGGCATATTTTCACCAGCATAAACTGGAGTGTGTGGAAAACAGGGTGCTGATGACTCAAGACCTAAAGCTTGGGGGCAGTGCATGCCCCCAGATCCAACCCAGGACACCTCAGTGAGCAGAGGGTTCAATCTTGCTCAGTTTGGCTGTATACACATGGATGTTCTCAGGGAACATGAAAATGAAGCCAAAGTGCAACAAGGGGCTATTTGAAAGCCCTCTTGCAAAGAGCCCCGTACTGCTCTTTATAGAGGCTGCTGCCTGCTTCTCTTTTATTCCCTCCACCAGCCATTGCCCCACCTTTTGACACACCCAGATTTTGTTGAGCTGCAGGTGTCTGTGGTGTCTCTCTGTGTGGGAGGATACATGATTCAATATTCCCTATATGTAAAGTACTTGTTGGAACTCTGCTGTTCAAAATTCTTTTTCTTTTTCCTCTTGCTCATTATTAAATTATGTCTGTCTATTCCAGAGATGTAGCTTCGGGGGATCTTTTGGGGTGGGTGTGGGGGTTGTTCTGGCTTTGTGCATGTTTTCACATGCAGGTGCACAGACAACCCCTTAGCTGCACATAACCATTGAGAACAAAAGCAGCATAAAATTGGCATCATATTTTAGAAATATGGCTCTTCACAATGGAATCAGCTAACAGCTACACAGTCCTAAATGACTGCAACTGTTAGCAAATTCCATTGCAAAAAGAAGAAAAAGACACAATTGCCTAGAAAATGCCCAGAAAAGGCATTTAGTACAGACAAATTACTGAGTAGGTAAGCAATAATAATCTTGAAATATCTGCAGCTACCAAAGGCAAAATGTAACTTAATAACGGGGATGAATAAACAAAGCAATTTATTATAAAGCCAAGATCCCTTTCTCAGTCTGGTTTTAGAAGACAAGGCTGCAATTTTAAAGGCCTCACATTGCATTCCGTGAGTGCCAGACAGTTTTGACTCTTAATGGAAAACAAATAGTGAGAGGCAACTTCAACAAAGACTAAATATCTTATGTGAAATATTCACAAGCAAGGGGTCTCTAATGTGTTGGGTTTGCTCAGTGCCCTCCTCTGTCTTGATCACCTGTGTGTGTGTGTGCAGGACTGATTGTGGGAGCACAATCTAGCAGGGATTACATGGAGTGATCAACTGTATAATGTAGCCCCTCCATATTAAATACCCCCTGTATGAGTTCCATCAGGGATGAAGACCCTTTATTGCCACCTGTTTGCTTTCCTGGTTCATGCACAGAAACCAGATGAATCTTAGTTCAGCATTGAAAACAAGGCCAAATCCACCCTATAAATCACTTTAAACATTCATGGCGTCCCCCAAAGGATTATGGGAAGTGTATTTTGTTAAGGGTGCTGAGAGCTGTTAGGAGGGCTGTCTTCCCCTCGTAGAGCTACAATTCTCTGAGGGGTCTAATTCACAATCCCTTTTCAGAACTCTTGAAATTATAGCTCTGGGAGGGGGATAACAACTCTCAGCGCTCAGTGAGGATGTGGAGCAGGAGCAGTGATAGAGTGCAGCCTGAGGAAAGTCCTTAGGGTGGATACAGGCCTTAGAGGCTATGTTTGACCTGAGATTCCTCACCCGCTTTCAAGCATTATAGCAACTCCAGACCCAAGTACGGGTTGGAGAGCCAGTGGGGTGTAGTGGTTAAGAGCGGTAGACTTGTAATCTGGGGAACCGGGTTCGCTTCCCCACTCCTCCACATGCAGCTGCTGGGTGACCTTGGGCCAGTCACACTTCTCTGAAGTCTCTCAGCCCCACTCACCTCACAGAGTGTTTGTTGTGGGGCAGGAAGGGAAAGGAGAATGTCAGCCGCTTTGAGACTCCTTCGGGTAGTGATAAAGTGGGATATCAAATCCAAACTCTTCTTCTTCTTCTTCCTACCCCTCATGAGGAAATTTGACTTGCAACTTGACAATCACCTGACATCACAATATCATCAGCGGATGGGCTGAGCTCCGTCATGGAGTTGGCCATACAGCCATTCCAGACATACATCTACCTGCACCATAAGATGTCAGGTGTGGGGGACTGGTAGGTATAGTTTGGGGAAAACAGCCTTGCAAGCCAAACTGGGACCCAGATTTAGCCCATAGGCCAGTGGATCCCAACCCCTGCTTGCTTTATAGATCACCCAAAGTTTATTGATGCCTCTCTTCTGCATCTCAGCGGTACTGGTGACATGCTTTGCTAAACGAGACTTTAAATAATTGCTCCTAAGTGAACCAATGCTGAGAGATGCAATGTGCTGTAATATATGTGGCATATATATATATATATATATATATATATATATACACACACACACACACCCTAAGGGATTAAATAACTTCCTGTCAGAGATAATCAGTGTCAGTTGTACCCACACTAATCCAATTCAAAAGTGTAAGGATGAGAGATAATGAGCAATTACATGACTTATTTATTTGCCTGGCATATTAGAAATATGAAAACGAAGCTACCAACGTTGCGAAATTACACTGAAAATGGTTTCATCTCCAGCAAAAGTGGGTTTGGAGGGGGGAAGAATCTGACACAATCCAGAATTAATTCTCATCTGGAAGAAGGTCGTTTCCTTGAAAAGCCAACTGGGTGGGGGAATTGCAGTTTGACGAGAACCCCGTTTAGAAACCAGCACTTGCTGAATCAGTGTAGGCACCTATTTCTATATGAGCAATATTTTTATTTTGTCTTTAGTATGAAGCTGGTGAGATTTCCCGTAGGGAAAGGGCTTCCTTCTATAAATAGATCTGCAAGTGCTGAATATACTGTATTTCAGATTAGAAATAAGGGAGCTTTTTTATTACACTGTGGCACGATAATTCAATTTGTCTTCCCCACTTCCCTCCCCTCCTCAACCTCATTATTGATTCACTTTTAGTATTTTTCTATGCCGCTAAGCATGCTTGGGATTTTCTCAACCCACCCTGCTGCAGATGAGATAATCAAGGGAAGTTCCAGAGTCAAGCGAGGCCTTGATCAATGCAATGGCCGTGTGACATTTTGCTGTGACACCCATAATAGGGTAGTTCATCATCTTTGGGGGTGTTCCTGGGCCACATGTGCGCAGCCCCCGTGTGTGGTCAGCAGGGCGGTCATTTATGCATTGCCAAGGAAGGGAAATTAGCTAGCATAAAACAAGGCGGAAATCTGCATCAAATATACATCTGATTATTTGTATATATACATGCACATTTAGAAATAATTCGTGGGGGAAGGGCCTTAGCTTGGTTAAAACTTATCTTTTTCCCTGTTGGGTTGGCACCCTTAATCCTACTGGATTCCTACCAATCCAAATGGAAAGCTACACTACATGAAAAGCTAAGAGGCTTGGGGTTTTCCCCACAGGCCCTGATAGCTGTAGGTTATGAGAAAGCTAGAGCAATAATCCGCCAACAAATTTGGGATGTGGAACGGCAATGCCGCGTGAGCGAGATGAATAAACACCCAGCAATAAAAGATAATGGGTGAGAATTTACCCCAGCAAATTATTTGTCAAAATTACAAATACAGTGGTACCTCGGGTTAAGTACGTAATTCGTTCCAGAGGTCTGTTCTTAACCTGAAGCACCACTTTAGCTAATGGGGCCTCCTGCTGCCGCCACGCTGCTGGAGCACAATTTCTGTTCTCATCCTGAAGCAAAGTTCTTAACCCGAGGTAATTTTTCTGGGTTAGCGGAGTCTGTAACCTGAAGCGTATGTAACCTGAAGTGTATGTAACCCCAGGTACCACTGTACCTAAATACAGATGGTTATTTACCCTCGCAAGATTCAACCTGCTGCCATCTGCCTTATTGCAGGGCAGATTCGAGGGTAAACTATACGCGGAACGAGTCTGCCCCTGCGGCTTGATGGAGGTAGAAACTGTCTCTCATGCCTTGTTACGCTGCCGTTTCTACGGGTATATATGCTCGGTATTTATTACCCCTGCTATGCAAAAATCTTAAATGAATCCAAACTTCAATGTCTAAAATCCCTGGTAGAGGACAAGGATCCTGAGATCACATTAAGGGTAGCCAGATTCTGTGCGATTGGCATAAAACGTAGGGAACAAGCTGTGCTATCGTAATGATTAATGCCTTAAAGGTTAATTTTAGGTTATATTTTAGTGACTAAGTTTTAATTTATATATATTTTAGAACTGTTGCTATATCTGTATTGCCCCTGTTATACCTAATTGCAAATTCAAATGTATCCCTATTGTGTTTTATGACTTCCTTGATATTGTATGTGGGCTGGAAGTGGTCTGTGACCGAAATAATAAATTCATTCATTCATTTGCTTTGTATGCAGAAGGTCTCAGGTTCAGTCCCTGGCACTTCCAGGTGAGGCTGGGAGAGAAGCTTAACCTTCTGAAGCGGCTCCACACTTGTGGAATGCTCTCCCCAGGGAAGAAGAAGAAGAGTTTGGATTTGATATCCCCAGATTACAAATCTACCGCTCTTAACCACTACACCACACTGACTCTCACAGGAAGGCTCGCCTGGCACCTTCCTTATGTATCTTTAGTTGCCAGGCAAAAACATTCCTCTTCTCCCAGGTCTTTGGCTAATTTGGGCAGCAACCTTTTTCAGCAGGGGGCCGGCCCACTGTCACTCAGACCTTCTGGGGGGCCGGACTATATGTTGAAAATAATAATAATAATAATAATAATAATAATAATAATAATAATAATAATAATAAAGAACACATTCCTATGCCCCACAAATAACCCAGAGATGCATTTTAAATAAAAGGACACAATCTACTCGTGTAAAAACACGCTGATTCCACGGGCCGGATTTAGGTGATTGGATTGGGCCGGATCCGGCCCCCGGGCCTTAGTTTGCCTAGGTAAAGGGACCCCTGACCATTAGGTCTGGTCATGACCGACTCTAGGGTTGCGGTGCTCATCTCGCTTTATTGGCTGAGGGAGCCGGCGTACAGCTTCCGGGTCATGTGGCCAGCATGACTAAGCCGCTTCTGGCGAACCAGAGCAGCACACGGAAACACTGTTTACCTTCCCACCGGAGCGGTACCTATTTATCTACTTGCACTTTGACGTCCTTCGAACTGCTAGGTTGGCAGGAGCAGGGACCGAGCAACGGGAGCTCACCCCGTCACGGGGATTTGAACTGCTGACCTTCTGATCAGCAAGTCCTAGGCTCTGTGGTTTAACCCACAGTGCCACCTGTGTCCCTGTTAGTTTGCCTACCCATGTGCTAATTAAACCATCCGTGGCCTTCTAAACTGTGGGAAGGAGGGGGAGATTATTGCCTTTGTTTGTTACTCTGCCTTTTTGTGCTTTTATATTGTAAAAAGCACTGTGACCCTCTGATGAAGGGTGATATAGAAATTTAACAAATCATCATAAATAAAACTGTAGTTCCTATTAAACCCATTGATCCCCAGCAAGCGGGGCTGGCTGACAGTGTCCCCTGTTTGATGCCCTGGACAGAGGTTACCAGTCAATGTAGACGATACTGAGCAACATGGACCAAGAGTCTGAGTTGGTGTAAGGTAGCCTCCTGGATTAGTATTTGAATAGAAATACCATAAATCTCAACATATGCCATGGATTGGCTGAATGCAGAGTAATAGGGGGAGGCACCAGCTGGGGAAACCTCCAGGAAACCCCGTCTTCCTCCTGTAATGGCAACACTGAGGCTAAGGAGGTGGAAGGTGACAGCCAGGACCACCCCTTCAACTGGATGCAAGCAAGAAGGTTGACGGGTGAGGGTTCATAGAATCATAGAATTGTAAAGGGACCCTGAGGATCATCTAGTCCAGGCACCCCCAAACTTGGCCCTCCAGATGTTTCGGGACTACAATTCCCATCAGCCCTGACCACTGGTCCTGTTAGCTAGGGAGGATGGGAGTTGTAGTCCCAAAACATCTGGAGTGCCGAGTTTGGGGATACCTGATCTAGTCCAACTCCTGCAATGCAGGAATATGCAGCTGTCCCATAGAGGAATCAAACCTGCAACCTTGGTGTTCTCAGCACTACACTATACTGAGCTATCCACTATACCAACTGAGCTATCCAGGCTGTTAGTGAAGGACAGACTGAAGTTGGTGGGGCAGCACCCAAGCTAGCTGTCAAGGGGTTGTCAGGAGAATGCAGGTCATCTACAAGTCAGGAAAAGGGGCTTGAGACGCTTCCTCTTTGGGCCTGTCTGGCTTTTTGCTCAGCAATGTGAAGGACTCTTCATGTTCTGGGGGTTAGTGGAGGAGGAGAGCTGGTTGGAACGGAACTGTCCAGTTGCTGAGCAATAAAAGCAGCTTCTGCCTCCTCTCTGTCAGAGTCTGTATTCACATTGAGACTCAGCATCCTGCCCTGTCCCGGAATGTCTTCCTTCTCCTGCCCCCCGCCCATCCCTGTGTTCACTCAAACCTCCTGCTTCTAGCACCTCCCAGCTTGTCTCTTCTGCAAACTGGTCCCCCGTATCCCACCACCACTGTCCTGGGTCTATGTCTTCTTCCTCTGTGTCATCCCCGGGGTGGGCAGTGCCAACCACTCCTCCTCATCCAGCCAGTCCCTGACACAAGCCCTAACAGACCAGTCTCCACTGCAGTTACCTACCTGATTCTGGACTTAATAGTCTCATTCCAAACACACACACTGGTCTAACTCTGTATAAGGCTTATGTTCCTAGCGATTATAAATGCCAACTCAAGAGACTCTCCTAGAGCTGCCTTGGCACCCTTAAAGTTCAGTTGTTGCCTTGGAGTAAAGCCGAAAATCTGTGTTCAGTTAAACATGCAGAATGCATTCATTTCCCCCCTCCAGGGATTATATCTACCCACTTCCTCTGAGTACTGAATGCGGAAGCCGACGGCTCCTTTTATGACTGGGATGGGTTCCTAGAGTTGCTTTTGTTGCGAGGGTGTATTTTTGGAATAATATTCAAAAGGGGGAGTGGAAGCAATGTAAGAAGGAAAGACAAAGGAGAGGGAACAAATACCACCAGTGTGAACAACAAGCCCTGAATATGGGTAGAAGCCAAGGCAACTCAATGCATTCTCAAGTAACCAAGGCATTGACTTGGCTGAGACATTTCTCCTCTACAGATGTGATTTCCTTTTTTTATTATTAAAAAAAGTAACAAATAGTAATTAAGCATTACAGAGCTAAACAGAGAGAAAAAAGAGTGTGGTGTTCAAGTCTTTTCAGTAACAGTGAGTATATCACTTTGGGTGGTCTCCAACTGACACGTTCCATCAGCACCAGGATTTATCCTTCGGCAACAGAATTTACCCCTCCTGCCTCCGTGTCCCTTCTAAATCTGTTCTAGGGGTTCCTCCAACCCGTCCCGTGAACATATATAGGGAGGGTTCAGGGCATGTGTGTGTTGTGTGTGTGTGAGGAGAATTCCATTGCTTAAGTGTAAATGCTTACACCTGGGATAGCTCAGTTGGTAGAGAATGAGACTTTTAATCTCAGGGTTGTGGGTTCAAGCCCCACACTGGGCAAAGGATTCCTGCCTTGCAGGGAGTGTGTGGACTAGATGATCCTCAGCAGGGCTCCCCCCCAACCAGCACTTCCTGAAACTCATTTCTGGCACGTCTCAGGTGGGCAGCATTGCCATTATAAGAGAACAAGGGAGGCGATCATGGTGAGTTCAGGCACCTCTTTTTCTATCACTGACCCTCATGGTCTCTTCCAACTCTACAATTCCATGATGCTATGATGGAATGCATTGGTTGGATGCTGCCATTTGTACTCAAAGTGCTTTCCGTATTCAAAATATGCCACATGTGTTACCCAGCTGCAGTCCTTATATTGATCCTGCAAGGAAGTCAGTATTACTATTCTTCCTCACATCTCCCACCCCATCTCCTTACTGCTCCTTCAGCTCACCTGGCCCCCTCACCTGGCCTTCAACTCTGCACCCCTGTCATACCTTACCACCCCATTCTCAACCTCCTTCCTGCCTACATTTCTGGGGCTTAAACTGCTACGGGGGCCCCTTTGCGAGCAGCAATGAGGTCTGGGTAACCACGGTTAGCTTCTTCAATGGGTTTGTTCCACAGCAGATCATCACAGCTTTACTACATCTGTGCTACTGACTCTCAAACTTTGGGATTGTTGAAATGTATACATAATAATCATAATAATAATAATAATAATAGAATTGTGTCCTGTGCCAAGACAAATTTAAGTAATGTAAACTAAAGTAACTTCTGGAGCCCCTCTGGGATTAGGGGGCCTGAAATTTAAGCTTCATTAGTTTCATAGTAGATCTGACCTGGTCTACAGTTGGTTCCAAACTCCCCCATTCTCCACTCCTATTCCCAGCAGTGATGTATGGAAGTGAGAGCTGGACCATAAAGAAGGCTGATCGCCGAAGAATTGATGCTTTTGAATTATGGTGCTGGAGGAGACTCTTGAGAGTCCCATGGACTGCAAGAGGATCAAGCCGATCCATTCTGAAGGAAATCAGCCCTGAGTGCTCACCGGAAGGACAGATCCTGAAGCTGAGGCTCCAATACTTTGGCCACCTCATGAGAAGAGAAGACTCCCTGGAAAGACCCTGATGTTGGGAAAAATGGAGGGCACAAGGAGAAGGGGACGACAGAGGACGAGATGGTTGGATAGTGTTCTTGAAGCTACCAGCATGAGTTTGACCAAACTGCGGGAGGCAGTGGAAGACAGGAGTGCCTGGCATGCTCTGGTCCATGGGGTCACGAAGAGTCGGACATGACTAAATGACTAAGCAACAACAACATTCCCTCACAGCTTGTCCCAGTTCCAAGGTTCTGCTTCTGCTGCTGTTCTGAGATGAGAAAGGAGTGAAAAGGCGAAAGTCTTTCTCCCCTTTGCCTCATTCTCCACCGTCAACAAAAGAAAAACCTTCTGTCGGGTGAAGGGGAGTAATCCTTTCTCCTCCTCATTCCCATCTACTCCACGAGCATCCTTTTATATGTCTAAAGAGTTGGCCGAGTACTGATGTGAACAACTGATCAGTGATGCCTCTAGAAGAAGGGCTAAGGCTTTCTCCTCTCACCTGGCTGGAAGCCACACCATCCCAGAGGTAGGAGAACAAAAGGCTAGTGGCTAGTCTGGGTTAGGCGCTGAGATCTAGGAAAACACAGAGGCTGGACTTGCTCTCTGTGCTGAGTCCAAAGCTATGGCTTTGAGGGCCTCCCTGGAAACGCAGTGAAGGAGCAAGATTTGTTAATGCTATGAACCCTGCTATCTTCTGCTCAGCTTGTATATACATGTGTGCATAAATAAAATCATTTATCAAAAAGATACCACGGTTTTCTGTGACCTTCATTCCAAGGAAACAGAACCTAAGGTATATGTCTCTCACTGTTCAGAGATTGGAGTGTGTGTAACAAATGTATTTGTTTAGATTAGACTTATTTCGACACATAAGACAGAAAAATGCCCCTAGGTGACTTACAGTTTAGAAAAAAATAATAATACAAGAGATATAAAACTTTTAAAACAGAGTAATGACAATGATAAACCCACCACAAACTCTGAAATATTCAAGCTGTTTCCCCTGCAGTTACCATTGGCCACTAAAACTTTTTGAAATCTAAAATTCCTTGGTGAGAACGAAAGCCTGAAAGCTGCACCACAAAATTCAAAGAAGTGTGTGTTCTGAAAGCTATCCGCCTTCTGATCTTATGCAATAGTCCAGGTGGTATGAATTAGGCAGCTTCCTTTAAAAATGCAGATGGAACAAAATTCTCCTCCATCTGGGCCACCTGATAGATAGTAGGAGATGGGGGAGATGGTGGTTCACATCACATTTTAAGGCAAACTTACAGTACCTAATTTGCACTTCTGAAGACAATTTGCAAACTGACGCTCAGCCTTCTTTCGAAAGTCACGCTTCTCTGAATTTTACAATGCCGAAACAATGTGCAAAAAGGAAGTGTATGGTGCTGGAAAGGGTGGACAAAAATGCATGTATTTGTGAAAATAAAATTGCACAGTATTACTATACTCATTATACCTCTTCTCATCCTCTGCAATGATCGGGGAATCTTGAGTTGTTCTAGTGTGTGTGTGTGTGTGTGTGTGTGTAATGATGTTCAACCTCAAAAAATATTTGGAGACAATTTTGCAAAGTAGCCTTCTTTTTCTGCGTGTGTACGTGCGGTGGGGGTTGGGGAAGAAAAATCTCAGAAAGCTTTTCAGAGAAATGTTTTGGTTCAGCTTGGAAAGATCTGCTCAGTTGCTACTGCAGCGTTCTGTCCAGTTATCTAATGCAATACCATAGCTTTGCCAAGAAATTAATCAAACGGAAGTGCACCAGTCCATCAGAAATTCTGAAAACCTGTTTCTTGCATGTCCTTGACATTTGTCAAAGGGTATAACATGCAAATACTCTTAGCAAACATTTGTTATTCTTTTTAGATTTTTTTACTTTGTTTTAAAAGATGCCGTCTGAAAAAGAAAGAAAGAAAAGATCCCAGCAGGTGTGAGCAATCACTGTACAATTAATTCCATTATGAACTAACTGAATTATCTTCCCTTCCATCCTTTAAGCCCACTGTTGTCGAACATGTCACATTTAATAATTAAAAAACCCTGTAAATTCAGGTGAGGTTTAAAGCCACCTGGCTAAGTCCCGTCAGCTGCTCCTTTGTGCTTTCTGCTCAAATTCAAAGAAGGCTTTGCAGCAAAAGAGAAGCATCAATCCTTTTTCTTTCTCATGCATATAAAATCTGGCGGGCGTGGAGGCTTTGATGTACATTATATATATAAAAAAAACTTAAAATGACTATATTAGAGCAACATTTAAATTTAAATGTATTTAAATTTAATGCAATGACACATAGCCTTCCCACATTTGATAGAGAGCTTCTCGGAAAGTTCTGTCTGGTTACAGAAAAGACGGAGCGAGTTAAAGGCAGAGTTTCTATTTCAATCTGTAAAGTCGCATCATGCTGTTGGTTTTCTCTCTTTTTCTGAGTTTTATTTATTTATTAACGTTCTTATGTTACATCAGTAAACATTATCATATTACATCACATGGCTTATTATAATATAATTTTCAGCATGTATGCAAAGTTTAGTGATGCGGGTGGCGCTGTGGGTTAAATGATGTTTAACGATGGGCTGCATTAAGAAGTCCTTTCTTTTGTCTATCCCGAATCTTCCAACATTCAGCTTCATTGTGTGCCCACAATATTTAGTGTTATGAGAGAGGGAGAACAACATTTCTGTATCCTCTTCCTTTATGCCATGCATAATTTTATGGACCGTGCCACCTTTTATTTGCCTTTCAAACTTGAAAGTCCGAAACGCTGCAGAAGAGTTGCTCCAGCCTCTTGATGGTTTTGGCTGCCCTTTTCTAACTCTGCAGCGCAGGTGGCGCTGTGGGTTAAACCACTGAGCCTAGGGCTTGCCAATCAGAAGGTCGGCAGTTCGAACCCCCATGACAGGGTGAGCTCCCATTGCTCAGTCCCAGCTCCTGCCAACCTAGCAGTTCAAAAGCACATCAAAGTGCAAGTAGATAAATAGGTACCGCTCTGGTGGGAAGGTAAACGGCGTTTCCGTGCGCTGCTCTGGTTCGCCAGAAGCGTCTTAGTCATGCTGGCCACATGACCCGGAAGCTGTACGCCGGCTCCCTTGGCCAACAAAGCGAGATGAGCGCCGCAACCCCAGAGTCGGTCACGACTGGACCTAATGGTCAGGGGTCCCTTTACCCTTTATGTAAAGTTTATATACAAAGTTTATATACCTAAAGAAACGAAACAGGGACAAAAAACTATTCCAAAATCATATATGTACCAACCCTTTGGACTTCCTGTCTATCCCGTTGTATATTCCTTTTTTACAAATGAATATACTCTTATTATTGTATATTTCTTTACATTTTATCTAATACATTCCTATACCAATACGTACCCTTGGTCTTATTTCTCAGCTCAGTCTCTCTCCAACGTCAATCAAATGCTAGCATAGATAGCGAACCTTTACTGTATTTTTGAACATATATCTTACATCTATCCCACTTTCCCATAAAATTTTGTTTTGAATTGCCTCTCAGGCTATTTGTCAACTGTGCCATTTCAGCAAATTCTTATAGTATGTTTGGCATCATGTTGATAGTTTTTGGCTACCTGATGGTTTCAGGGGAAACAACTCTTTGTCCCAGGATGGGGAGTCTCAGTCCTGGTGCCAAATTTGGCTGTCTAGGTCTTCTTCTTGGGACTTTCCCTAGTTCACATCCCTTACTGACCTTGCTTCACAATCCTGGCTGGGATGTCAAGCCCTGCTTTAAGGCTTTAGATGACTCGAAGCTGTGGCTGAGACAACGCCTCCCCAAATTCAGCTAGCAGGGTCCACTGAGAGCTCTCCAGGGTCATGTTTTTTGACTGGTCTTGGACCTTATCAGACAGAGGCTCTGTTCCCCTGTGCCAGTTCCCCTATGGTCTCCAAGCAATGGGAGAAAGAGGACAACTGATATCCCTGCTCTCCCTTCCCAACTGAATATGGACATACTCAGGTGGACACTGCTGCAGTGAAGCCTTCTCTGGCAACTACTGGTGGTGTGTTTACTAGTAATGATTCAGAGTCCAAGAGAAATTCAGCATCTGCTCTTCCTTTCAAAACATGGGGTTGGAATCAGAGGTTGAATGAGACGGAGGATGCTCTTCCACCCAGATACCTCCTGTATCCCCTGAAAAACCTCTCCGGAGAGCTGCATCTTCTTGAATGGTGTGGACTTCGTTACGGGGAACAGCTGGGAGAAGAGCAATTGGCCAGAGTCAGGTAGAGGAACTTTGAGAGCGTAGGACTCCACTAATGCAACATTCCTCTGCCTGACTTTGGGTAGTTCCTCCATACCACTGCTATCTCTGACACAGCCCACACCATTCAGGAGGGGTGTGTGTGCAAGGAGTGCTGGGGGTGGGGGCTGCAAGCGGCCTACTCTTTCTGCAACGATGGAATTCAACGCTCCTCAAAACACTGCTAAAGAAATGTTGGTGAAGAAGACAGAAAATCAAAATGGTGGTAAAAATAGAACAGCAAAACTAAGCAAGCAACAATTAGCTATACAGTGGTACCTCAGGTTAAGTACTTAATTCATTCCAGAGGTCCGTACTTAACCTGAAACTGTTCTTAACCTGAAGCACCACTTTAGCTAATGGGGCGTCCCGCTGCCGCTGCGCTGCCGGAGCACGATTTCTGTTCTCATCCTGAAGCAAAGTTCTTAACCTGAAGCACTATTTCTGGGTTAGCGGAGTCTGTAACCTGAAGCGTCTGTAACCTGAAGCGTATGTAACCCGAGGTACCACTGTACTGTAATGCACCCCCACACCCTGGGGTGTTATGGTTCCCTCTATGATAGAGGGTACTATGTTGGTTAACGCTGGTGTAGACCAGGTCTATGTGCATTTCAGTTCATAGCGGCAGACTGTGTGTGTGTGTGTGTTTGTGGGTTAACATATGGGTCCAAGCAGCTGATAGCCTCTAAAGTAGCTCTGTACTAACTACCCACATTCTTCAGCAATTCCTGGTTCTTTTTTGTTTTTTCCTCAATAGGAATATCTGAATTGTTTCCACAGATGTCACAGAAGAGGGTATTTTGCTATCTTTCAGAGGGTGAAACAAAACAGAGGACATTAATCCTGAGCAGTGCTTTGCAGCTAATGCACTTGTCTCAGAGAATCATCTGGTGGTAGATTGAGAGATGAGAGGGAGGAAATTGAAATATTAAAAGTTGGGAGAATAAAATGGAAAATAACAATTAACGAAGTTGCTGGCTGATTATAAGCTGCAGACATTACTGGCTTAAAATGTGCATTTCAAAGATTTTAAGAAATGTTATGTGTATTACTGATAAAGCAATCTTCTTCAACAGTTCAGATTTAATATATATTAATTCCCAAGGATTAAAATATTGATAGAATTTATCCTTTCCACCCCGTTAATCTTCAATTTATTGTTCTTTCATATATATATATATATATATGGCTACCATCTGCCAAGGAAGTTCTCCCTGAGCTGCTGTCAGCTTGGTTACTGTTATCTCAGCATATGCTTTCCTCTCAGAGAGCTGGGTGATAATATAAGAAAGGAACTCATAGGCTGAAAAACCATCTGAGTTATTGCTGTGATTTTCTAAACACAGACAGAGCTGATGATACTAACACATTGGCAATTTCACTGCATAGTCTCCCGCTGGTCTCCTTTTCATTCATTCTGACCTGACAGGTTAAATAAGAATGAAAACTGAAACCTAAATGTATGGTAAATTGTAATATTTCAGAGTTACGGAGTAAACTTTATAGAACCAGTGGTCTATGGTGGAGTGCATGAAATGGTGCAGGGTGGAGTGGTCCTGATCAGTGTCCTAGTCAGATAGCCGGCCATGCCCTCTTACAGAATCCTTTCATTCCTCCACCACTTCTGTACCCCTATCCAAAAAAACACTCAAAACTGTGGTCACCAAGTCTCTCTTTGGACCATTTTAGCTGTCCCTCACCCTTTACATTCCCCCTCCAATGTGCAAAACTGATCTCTATCCAGAGCATAAAACTGATTTCCATGTATGTTGAGTCCTCTTATAGTTGTTACTTAATGTTCCAGTTGTAGGATTGCTTTTGATTCAATATTCTGAGGTCCCCAACCTGATTCAATATTCTGGGGTCCCCAATATTTTCAGTTCCAAGGAATATCTAGTTTTTAAACATGTACACGTGTCTTTTCCTGAACAACTAGCCACTTGTTTTAGTATGAATTTAGTATGAATTCCATGAATTTGTCAGAAGTTCACAATTCAAATCGTTGAGTTCCCTTACTAGAGAACAGTCATGGAAACAAGCCCTGAAGGACTGGGATCTCTTACAATGTTTATCCAGAGATCATGAGGGAATTGTGGGAAAGTCAGTGCCTGTATTTACTGCAAAGAAACTTGGGAGTGAAGCATTAATATGAGTGAAAACTCACTGGTTTTAGAGACCCGCAGCACTCCGCATGTTTGACCACACTCACACTTTGCAAAGTGTATGTGTGTTGTAGGAGGGAATCTATAGCCCTCCAGATGTTGTTAGATTAAAGCTCCCATAATCCCCCAAATGCCACAGAATGGAAGATGGCAGAATTCCCAAGGATGTGCTCTATGGGGAGCTGACTTCAGGCACCAGGCCCCTTGGCAGACCAACTCTGTGTTACAAAGATGTCTACAAATCTGACACCAAGGCTGGCAACATCAACCCTGCCATGTGGGAATCCACATTGTGCAGATGACAGTCAGCCAGGTTGTGCCTCCACAGCAGTGACCGGAGGAGAAATGACCGCTGGGAGGAACACGGGGAGAAGAAACGCCCTGTTGCATCTGCAGCAGCACAACCAGATGCCTTCATCTGTCCCAGCTGCAACAAAACATGTCTCTCCTACATCGGTCTCTACAGCCACAGCAAGCGCTGCAACCTCCCAACACTTTGACTTCACCCCCCAAAACACATTCCTCTATTGCATCAGCAGTAGCAGTTTGCTAATTTAGTTAACAGAGCTTCCAAGATTCCACTTCTGCGCATTGTAGAACATAGGAAGCTGCCTTGGGACAAGACAGATGCCACCTTGCTGGCTGGAGCTGTTGAAGTCCAACAACATTTGGGTGACATCAAGCTCCCCATCCCTGATGCAAAGTCTTTGTGAAACACCTCTAGGCATCTCTTTGCAGCAGGCCTCGATGAACCCGCGTGCTACTGTGTTAAGTTGTCTTGGAGAAAGGATGTCTCGTCGCCAACTGATGGAATCATAGCACTTTCATTGCTGCTAATAGCTGTTAGGCGCATGTAGTGCTTGAGAGGAATCAGCCTCTGTGTCTAACAAGACTGATATAGTACCTGTGCTCCTTTAATGTGCCCCTTAAGTGCATTAGGAGCATGTAAATGTTGGAGAAACTAAATGAGCCAAGCTCAAATACCCATCGCAGAGAACGCACTATGAATGCAAGTGAGCTACTGACACTATGTCATCTGCCATCGTCCCAAGCTGAGGCTGCGAAACACTGAATATTCAGAACCACGGGCTTCTTTCTCGTTTAAGAGACCCACACAGAGGCACACGCCCCATTCTTCAACCATGGAAGCATCCAGTTATGGTTAGTTGCTGTATAAGGGACACTTGTAGCTTCCAACAGCACCGAATCATGTTCAGAGCAGCATCAGCAGTAGCAGTTTGCTAATTTAGTTAACAGAGCTTCCAAGATTCCACTTCTGCACATTGTAGAACATAGGAAGCTGCCTTGGGACAAGCTGAACTATAAGATCATCTGGCCCTGTATTGTCCAATTGGACTTAGAATGGCTGTTCAGAGCCTTAGGCAGAGGTTCTTCCCATTACCTGCTCTCTGCCCATAGCAGGGGTGCCATATCACCCTCAGGATTGTGGGGGCCCATCACCATAACACATCATATTCACATGCTTCACAGGTGATGTCACATCCACTATGTGCAGGAATGTGCATGTGACGTCACATATCCGTGTTGTGGTGGCCAACATCAGCTCCTCTTCCTCCTCTTCTCCCTAATGATTGAGGCACCCTTTTCTGCTGGGAGGGGTTTGGACTCTGAGGCAGAGAGACTCTGACTGCGCATCTGTACCCCCCCTCCCCAGAAAAGGGTGCCTTGCTCGCTGGTTGTGGAGGGCGGAGCTGAACTGCTTCTATCTCAGAGGCAGTGCTGCCGCCGCCTGCTAGCTCATTGACTTTGTGGGTGCCTGGCTCCCATGATTATATTATTGTGGGTGCCCTGGAGTTGCCTCCTATGCCCCGTAGTAACAGGAGATTTCAAGCGGCAAACTTGGGATCTTCTGCAGGCAAAAGCATGTTCTCTCGTCTACATCAGCAGGAAGGAAGAACTGTTGCAATATGAAGGGTACCTAGTTATCAAGTATGGCATTTCTTTTGCTATAAACTATATTGTGTTTCAGTAACATAAGAACATGAGAAGAGTCGGCTTGGGTCAGGTCAATGGTTCATGTAGTCCAGCATCCTAGTCTCACAGTGCCTAACCAGATGCTAGAAGGAAATCCTCAAGAAGCAGCCTAACATGAGAGCCTTCTCCTGCCCTGTGGTTTGCAGCAACTGGTATTCAGGAGCTATGTGAAGAAGTACTTCCTCTTATCTCTCCTGAATAGCCCAGAACGTTTCCTCTTGCTCTCACAATGTTATGAAAGCGAAAGTGTAACATCTCTCAGTCTGCTTTCTCCATGTCAAGCTTGATAACCCACTGCTGCCATGTTCACAGTTGTGCATGGAGATGTCAAGAACTCAACCCAAGACCTACTCAGGGTGTCTGTGCGTCCTATTTTACAGAGGACAATCTCAGTGTGAGGATTTCTCAGAGGACAGATCTCTATTTGTGAAAAGCCCTCTATGTGAAAAGCTGTCTGATCTTGGTTGGGTTTGAAGATAAAGGACCACAAGGGGGAGCAGAAGCCTTGAAGCTGCCCATTGACCACTAAGTAGTAGTTGAACAGCACATAGAGCAGGCACACAACTCACTTACTCACAGTCTCCTCCATTATGGCAGAATGCACCACAGTTCTTTTTAAATGATAGTAATGATTTCCAAATTTCCACCTGTGCATATACATTAGCATATGCAAATGCTATGCAAATCTATGCCCCATATTTTGTTATCTATTGCTGGTAGTTACAGACGGGGGAGGAATTTGTTTCAGCTTGCATGTAAAGCCAAATCTATCCCATTTGCACTTTCCATGAGAAGCAAAAGACATCTTTCAAAATTTGCACTGATCGGAGGTTTGCAATGCATGTCTCAGGGGGAAGTGTGCATATAAAAAATAATGAAAAGAACATACAAAAATGCATTATATTAGGAGAAAGTGTGTGTGTGTATGCCAAAACTGCATACGAAAATGTGTGCAGCAGAAATCCACACTAAATTGCTTACGAATTTTCATAATCTTTTTATTTTTTAAAAAAAGTCCAACAAATTGCAGCAGAAATGCAAAGAATTGAATTTAGGATCAGGAAAAATAATGAGAAACTGAGATAACTGAATCTGACAAATCCATCCACCCATCCCTACTGGCAATTTCCTTTCATCATAATGTATGAACGGCCACCCTAAACCTTCTCCATGCAAGGGTCTGCACCACTGACTTTTCAAAAATAAGGAGACACACACACACTCTCTCTCTGGTCCCAGTATAATTCAAAAGACTGGCAGGTGAGCTCATTCAGTAAGAAGCTCCAGGGAAGGAAAGTTCATGCTGAACTTGAAAGTTCACCCCTATGCCTGTCTTTTACTCTACACCAACTTCTAGAAAGCTACCTTTTCCTTGGCATTATTTAAGCTTTGCAATTAGCATTTGGCAGGGGAGGGGGGATTGTTCCCCTGAATTTCATGTGCAGTTTCAACTCTCTGTACCAAATGTTTGCACAGTGACCCAGGTCCAGCTTAGAATTGTGGAATTGTAGGGACCTTGAGTTTCATCTGCTCCAACTCGATGTTGCTGTCTCTTTCATTGCTTGCTAGAAATTCTCAGAGTTTGGTCTGAGGCTCTGTCCGCTATTGAGTCTGGTGAGTATTTGTCCTACATGGTTTCATTCATTGACCGCAGGTCTCCTGAACTGGAGAGCCTTGCTGGTTGTTGAATGCTTTTTTATTTTTAGACTGATCTTTGACCCTCAATGGGACGGGGAGCATATTCTTGGCAGTGCATCCATCTCATGGCAATTTTAAAACAGAAGTTGGTAGTAAAACTCCTGCAGTGCCATGCTCTTATTGACCTCACTCAGACAATTAGAACATCGCAATTATGTTCCTTTGAGGCAATGTGCACAAAATACTTCTCACTGCTCAAGCGACCGGAGTCTTTGTGGAAAGAAATGGAACTGTTCAGACTCTGTGATGAAACGAAAGAGTAGGACAAGCATTTAGCATTTTAAACTGGTAGTTTCTGAAGCCGTTGTTGTTGTTGTTTAGTCGTTTAGTCGTGTCCAACTCTTCATGACCCCATGGACCAGAGCACGCCAGGCACTCCTGTCTTCCACTGCCTCCTGCAGTTTGGTCAAACTCATGCTGGTAGCTTCGAGAACACTATCCAACCATCTCGTCCTCTGTCATCCCCTTCTCCTTGTGTCCTCCATCTTTCCCAACATCAGGGTCTTTTCCAGGGAGTCTTCTCTTCTCATGAGGTGGCCAAAGTATTGGAGCCTCAGCTTCACAATCTGTCCTTCCAGTGAGCACTCAGGGCTGATTTCCTTAAGAATGGATAGGTTTGATCTTCTTGCAGTCCATGGGACTCTCAAGAGTCTCCTCCAGCACCATAATTCAAAAGCATCAATTCTTCAGCGATCAGCCTTCTTTATGGTCCAGCTCTCACTTCCATACATCACTACTGGGAAAACCATAGCTTTAACTATATGGATCTTTGTTAGCAACACTGCACTTTAGATCTGCATATTTTTAGTGATGCAGAGTACTGTTCTGTGCTGCTTTACTCTCTGATGGGGAAATCTTTATGCTGAAATCTGTACGCTGATTTTATTGTTTTGTGGTTTATTGACTTTAATATTTCGACTGCTGTAAGTTCCCCAGAGCTTACGCTAATCAACTTCACCATCATGGATGGTGGCTGACAAAATCAGTCTCAGAGTAGACTGATTGAAAATGCTCAAAAATAAGTTAAGTCACAAATAAATAAATACAATAATTCTGGTGCGATGAAGATTAACATTGTATGCTTGGGGCACTTCTCCTAAAAACAGATATGAGGGCTGAAATTTCCAATTTGTTAGTTTTCAAATTAGTTCAGTTCATAGCATTAGTCTGTATTGCTTCCTGTCCCTTTAAAGGCAATGAGGCCTTTTAAATTTATCTGGGTTTTTTTCTGCAGAAGCACATATGTGCATGTCCTTTTTTAAAAAGAAAAAGAAAAAAACCTTCAAAAACTGTTCTGGATAAGGAGAAAAATGGCACCCTTGTGCATGGTTCTATATTTAAAGCTAGCTTGCTATGCTCAACTGGTTCCCTACAGAACTCCTTAACTGGGTGCTTATCAGAAGATGCTATTCAAAGCACTGTATGGGATGCTATTGTGCAGCGTGAGGAGCTGGGGTTGGGTGGACCAAGCTTAATTTTGCAACACCAAGTGCAATGAGGCATTGCTTTCCCCCCCTCTTTGCGTGTGGAAATCATCCGTAATTGCTTGGAACACATTGGTTTTCTTCACAGTACTTTTAGGTGCACACCTAAGTGATGATGATGATGATTATTACATACCATTAAAATCCAAGAAGGTAGATACACATTTCCTGCATATGCATCATAGAAGTATATCTTTCAGAAAACCAGGTTTGGCTACAGCTCCCTTGTGATCTTATACTCCACATGTACTAATGAACCTGAATGGCTTTAAAAAGTGTTTAGACAAATTCAAGGGATAATAAAGGTTTCAATGACTGCTGGTCCTTATGGCTATGTATCACCTCTGGTATCAAAGCTGCTATACATCTGAGAAAGCCAATGTGGTCTAACAGTAAGTGTGTTGGGCTCTGACCTGGAAGACCTGGGTTCGAATCCCCACTTAGCCACATGAAGTGCACTGGGCAACTTTGGGTCAGTCATTGCCTCTCAGATTAACCCACCTTACAGGGTTATTGTGGGGATTAAAAAGAGCAGAGACAGAACCATGTACACCACTTTGAGCTCCTTTTAGGAAAAGGTGGAATTTAAATTCTACAAATAATGATAATAATAATCCGAAACACCAGTGGCTGGGAAACACAAGTGGGGAAAGTACTATTTGTTGGGATACTGCCAGGGAGACGGAGGCATCAGGAAGGCCTCCACGTCATCTCCGGACGATCTCCGGTCTTCCGTTGGAACAACATCAGTCAATTAGCGACACGAGCCTCAGATACATTCCAAGACTCATGCACGCCCTTTCCGCAGAGTTTCCACAATGGAAGATTCAGACACAAGAGCATATTTACAGCTTTATTCAACGTAGATCAGAACAAAGGAAAAACATGACTGCTTGCATCCGTGTCCAGGAAAACAGCCAGAACAAAGGCTATATACAAAACGGAAGTTCCCAGTGAGAACAGTGCTGGGAGTAAACAGGCATGTGACACACAACAATCATGCCTGACGCTTTTAAGGTGGAATGGAACTATATCCTAACATCCTCCCCCTTTCCGTGTAACCTGCAACCTCTGCACATAAACCTTAAGTTGTTCTCTGTTAACAACCTTAGACAACAGATCAGCAGGAATTTCATTTCCTGGCATGTAGGACACCTGAATGAGTCCTTTCTGAATACACTCTCTTGCATGATGTAACTTAATCTGCAAGTACTTGGTTCTCAGGTCTTCTTTGTGGGCTTCTCATAGGCATCTGGTTGGCCACTGTGAGAACAGAATGCTGGACTAGATTCCCTGATCTTGCTACACTCTCTTAAGTTGATACCTGTTTGCAGCTGTAAATATGCGGCTTTCACTCCCTAAGCAAAAGCTCATGGGTAGTCAATGCTTCCATATTAAAAACTAAAGCACAACTGCAGTTATGTATTCTAGAACAGGAGTGGGGGACCTGCGTCGCTCAAGGTGCAGTTGGACTATAACTCCCACCATTCCTGGCTATTGTCTATGCTGGCTAGTGCTGATGGGAGTTGAAGTTCAACAGGATCTGAAGGCCTACAGGTTGCCCATGCTTGTTCTACAGGATGGGATTCACCTAGAGAGCCCCATCAATGGAAGCCCTGCATAAGGGCTGCATGCGCAATGCGGCTTCCCCCATCTGTTGCTCCTGTAAATGGCTCTGGGAAGGTTTGGGAGAATCATGCACAGAGGGAAAAGATGGGAGATCATTCCATTTATTGTCTTTCAGCTAGATCTACTATTTTCTGTGGGTGTACATGGGCAAATACTACTACTACTACTACTACTACTACTACTACTACTACTACTACTTTATTATTTATACCCTGCCCATCTAGCTGGGCTTCCCCAGCCACTCTGGGCGGCTTCCAACAATGATTAAAGATACATTAAAATGTCACACATTAAAAACTTCCCTGAACAGGGCGGCCTTCAGATGTCTTCTAAACGTCAGGTAGTTGTTTATCTCTTTGACATCTGATGGGAGGGCATTCCACAGGTTGGGCGCCACTACCAAGAAGGCCGTCTGCCTGGTTCCCGGTAGATTTGCTTCTCGCAGTGAGGGAACCGCCAGAAGGCCCTTGGTGTTGGACCTCAGCGTCTGGGCAGAACGATGGGGGTGGAGACGCTCCTTCAGGTATACTGGTCCAACAGCTCCAATATATTCTAACAACACCCCCCCCCATGACCACAGACAACCATACCACCGATTCCTAGCACAAAGGTAACCCATGCTCACTGAAGGACAAAACTAGTTTACAAGCCACTGAACTGGCTCAGAGTTTTTGTCCCACAGGTTTGGGATTTTATTTCTGCTAGGAAGATGTGCGAAAGATACTCACACAAAGGAGCACATCAGCCCCTCATAAAATTTGTTCTTTTTGCAGGAGGTGGTGGAGGAAAGACTGGGTAAGTTATCATTAGGTGCAGACAGTTTTGACATTCTGGAAAGATGGATGACAGATGCCTGAGTTTTGATTCCAGCTACTCCACTGACATGTAGTTTTGAAACTATAGTGTCAGCTTCCTACAATGGAATAATTAACGCAGGCTTAATGCAACAAAGGCATTGCCCATTAAAGCCACTGCTAGCAATTAACTTGACAGTTTTACTCTAAGCACTCGTTGCAAGAGCTCGTCTCATGTCCTCACCCTGAAGCCATTCAGCGATTATATGTCTGATTAAGATGGGTGGGGATGGAATAGCTGTTTGGGAGAACTCAACGGAAATAGCCTTGGACAGCATCAAAAGAGTTATCAAATAAGAAAATGTTCAGTCAATGCCAACTTGGTGAAGACTGCATCAGGGCAAATAACAGCAGGCTGAGCTAATTGGGCAGAGAAACTTCAAGGGGGGAAGAAAAGAAAGGTATGACATTTGTCAGGTTCTTTAATCTAGATGTGTGCACGGTGCTGTATACATATAGGGAAGAGCCATAGCTCAGTGGTAGAGCATTGACTTTGTATGCAGGAGGTCCTGGGTTCAATTCTTGGCATCTTAAGGTAGGACTGAGAATGGGCCCTGTCTGAAACCATAGTTTAGCTCAGTTGGTTAGAGTGTGGTCCTGATGTTGCCAAGGTTGCAGGTTAAATCCCTGTATGGAACAACTGCATATTCCTGCATTACAGAGGGTTGGACTGGATGACCCTCAGGATCCCTTCCAACTCTACAACTCTACAAGCCTATGTTTATGCAATGTTCCAAATACCAAGGAGTGTCTACACAAGTATACCTGAAGGAGCATCTCCACCCCCATCGTTCTACCCGGACACTGAGGTCCAGTGCCGAGGGCCTTCTGGCAGTTCCCTCCCTGTGAGAAGCCAAGTTGCAGAGAACCAGGCAGAGGGCCTTCTCGGTGGTGGCACCCGCCCTCTGGAACGCTCTCCCACCAGATGTCAAAGAGAACAACAACTACCAGACTTTTAGAAGACATCTGAAGGCAGCCCTGTTTAGGGAAGCTTTTAATGTTTGATGCATTACTGTATTTTAATATTGTGTTGGAAGCCGCCCAGAGTGGCTGGGAAAACCCAGCCAGATGGGCGGGGTATAAATAATAAATTATTATTATTATTATTATTATTATTATTATTATTATTATTATGCACTCCCCACTGCAGACATTCAGGCCCCAATATATGGAAAGGAGTAGGGATAGACCATAAGGTATGCTGGAGTGTTTTGGGGCCAACAGACTTGTCCTCACTGCCTCATGTGGTCCAAATGGTGTATAGGTGTGCATATGACAACAGGGCTAAAGTTCCTTTGTGCCAATGTCTCCCTATCAACAATTTCAGAGCCCCAGCTCCTTTGGAACATGGTTTGGAGTGCTCTTCCTTGCCAAACAGTGAGCAGTGGTTTGGTTGTTAGAAACACAAGAAGCTGCCTGATTCTGAATCGGTCCAGTGACATGCCCTCCAACATTCCTCAGAAAGTTAGGACATTCTATAGGTCCAACTTGTTTATTATTGTCTATTCTCACCAGCAGGGACTTGCTAGTGTTCCAGGTAGGAGATTTCTGCAGCCCTACCTGGAGACACCATGGATTGAACCTTGGAGATCTGAAGGCAGCCCTGTATCGGAAAGCTTCTAATGTCTTAGGTATCGTGTGTTGGAAGCCGTTAAGAGTGTCTGGGGCAACCCAGTCAGAAGGGCAGGGTACAAGCAATGAATTATTATTATTATTATTATTAACCTTCTGCATGCAAGATGTTGTAAAGCTGAGCTCTGGTTTTGAGCTATGCTCACTGAACTGGATTTGAATATAAATGTTAAAAACATGTTTTTATTTAAAGGAAGACTTCAAATGATGCACTTAACTCACTCATGAAATAATGCATATTTCAAGAGCTGAAGTAGCAGAAGTGGTGTTCACAATGATGTGCTGTGATTCCAGGGGTGCCATTATACCCCACAAAGCTTGTTGCATATACTTTCTTTCTATCACTTTAAGCATAATTACAGCTAAATCTTGTGGATTCAGAACACACCACAACACAGAGCCATGTGGATTCCAGTTCTCCTAGAAGGTGCAGGCACAAATCCATTCATACTTAGTTCTTCGGAATCACGTCATGGCTTTTCCTAATTGACTGTAGCGCAAAGGAATTGCTGCATGCACCTCTGTCATGTCCCTGCTTACTCTCTTTTTAATGATAAAATAACCCCAATATTCTAATGTTTCCCCATAGAGCAGTTGCTCCAGACCCTCTGATCATTGTGGTCATCCCCTTTCCTCACCTTTTCCAACTCTCCAATATCCCCCCACTTACACATATTGACCATAATTGCAGTATTCCAAGCTGCCCGTTATTCACTAAAGAATTCAGCTGACTTGCTAATTAGTTACATTGCTGCTTAATTGTTCTAAGACAATATTAAGGTCTTATTGGCTTTTTCAAAAGGTTGTTTTCACATTCTATGAGTATCTTGGGCTTACAGTTGCCAGGATACAACGCAGCAACTCACATATTTCTTTTTAAACTGCCCACAATGCAGTGGGTGAAAAGGTCTGCACAGACAACCACTGAATTGGTTGCTATACAAGCCCCGGTGATGTGCTGTGCACTTTGCAAGCTGATTATCAGCTGACTAGGGCTTGCAAAGCACCATGTATGATTTTCTTTTAAAAATACATATTTTTTATTCATTTTCCAATATGTACCATGTATGGTTTTCATGGGGGCCTGCATAGCCAGAGATTCCCTGTCTCTGCCACATGCAGAACTCCCTGCCCCAAGAGGCAAGAGTAATTTGTCTTCCGTGTTCCACTAGTGACTTAAGTCATTTAAAGGAGCCATTGATTCTATACCACTAAATTCATTTACTGTTCGCTCTGGATACCTGGGTCCCAAATGTTCTTTTTTGTCCTCTGTTGTTGTTCAATGATGAGGTGATCATTATTATGAAGTAAGTAAATTTTTATTTATACCCCGCCCTCCCCGGCCAAGACTGGACTCAAATATTAAATACATTAAAACACAGTCAAGCAATTGATTAAAATACAGCTTAAAAATTAGAATCAGGATAAAATTAAATGACTGCCCATGAATTACAACCATAGGGGTCGGGAACCTCAAGTATTCATCAGGGCCAGCTATCCATGTTGGTCCCACATGAGCCGATAAAAGGGCCAAAGAGGAAACTTACAGGGTCCCATAGAGGGGGGGTCAAACTGGGCCCGAATTGAAGGCCAGACGGAACAGCTCCATCTTGCAGGCCCTGCGGAAGGATGTCAAGTCCTGCAGGGCCCTGGTCTCCTGAGATAGTGTGTGCCACCAGACTGGGGCCACAACCCAAAAGGCCTTGGCTCTGGTTGAGGCCATTTTAACCTCTTTGAGGCCCGGGACCTCCAAGATATTATTTTTTGTGGATTGTAAGGTCCTCCGCAGGGCATACCAGGAGAGGTGGTCCCGTAAGTACGAGGGTCCTAGGCTGTATAGGGCTTTAAAGGTTAAAGCCAGCACCTTAAACCTGACCCTGTACTCCACCAGGAGTCAGTGCAGCTGGAAAAGCACTGGGTGAATGTGGTCCCACGGCAAGGACCCCGTAAGGAGCCTCGCAGCAGCATTCTGCACCCGCTGAAGTTTCTGGGTCAGCTTCAAGGGCAGCTTCAAGGGTAGAGCAAGTTACAATAATTGAGCTTGGAGGTGACCATCGCATGGATCACTGTGGCTAGATCAGGGCAAGAAAGGTAAGGGACCAGCTGCTTAGCATGGCGAAGGTGGGAAAATGCCGCCTTTGCTGTAGATGCAACCTGCACCTCCATAGAGAGGGAAGCGTCAAGGTTACACCCAAACTCCTGATGGAAGGCGCTGGCACTAATTGAGCCCCCGCAAGAGATGGGAGTTGGCCCCCCAACCCCATGTCGTCCTGATCCAGCCAGAGGACCTCTGTCTTCGAAGGACTTAACTTCAACTGGCTCCCACGCAGCCATCCAGCCACACCTTCCAAGCATCTGGTCAGTGTGTCCGGGGCTGAGTCAGGATGGCCGTCCACCAACAGATAAAGCTGGGTGTCATCAGCATATTGATGACAACCCAGTCCAAAATTCCAGACAAGCTGGGCAAGGGGGCGCATAAAAATGTTAAGAAGCATCGGTGAGAGGATTGCACCCTGCGGTACTCCACACAACAAGGGGTGCCGCGATGACAACTCCTCCCCTAGCATCTTCCCACTTTTTTTGAGTGTTTATAGTTTGTTAACCAACTCCTTTGGTGAGGAATCTAAATCAGTGTGTAAAAAATATGAGTCTAGGTCAATAGCACCTAAGGCGAGTCATGGTATCCTGGCACATGAAACAGAAAATCCTACAAGCACCTCCCCACCCACCCCGTCCCTGGCAGCAAAAGTATGAACAATAATAAACAACAACAAATGAAATAAGTAGCAATTTGCTGCCCTTTCATGACAACCCAAATTGGCTGCCTGAGGCAGGTCCCCCATTCTGCCTAACGGCAGGACCAGCTCTGCATTTTCTTGTACACTGGAGATTTTTTTTTCTCTTTTCAAAATGTGCATTTGCTTTGAACTTCCTTAAAGGATAGAAACATAGAATATAATTATGGCAGACCGACAGATGGAGGAATTTAAAGGAAACAATTTGGATCTTCAGCTTGTGCTGTTCTTGAAGAAAGCCTTTTATTCTGAGGCAGAGGTGCACACCCTGTGGCCCTCCAGATGTTACTGGACTCCAACTTCCATCAGCCCCGGCCAGTTTGGCCAGTAGTCAGGGATGATGGGAGCTGCAATCCAGCAACAACCGAGGGGCCAGAGGTCTCCATCCCCATTTTGAAGGCATGGCAACATAGTGCTGATTGGGAGAGCCAAATTAACTTCTGGGTAGGTGAGCTGTTTATCACTCAGTGACTTCAGCAATGTGATGTTCTGCATTGATGAAACAGGTATCAAATCAGTCAGCAAAGGCAGAACTAGCCTGGTGCCTGAAATCATCTTCGACAACTGATTGAGGCAGTTCATGCCAATGGAAATTGAGTAAGTTAATTGGTTTTGATTCCCACAGCCACAGGCCTCTATGGGTCAGTGTGCACAGTCCTATCAAATAAATGGTGATTTGTCCTCATCCTGAACAGCTGATGTGTATGAATGTACCTTATTTGAAAGGTTTTCCGATGGCCAGGCATGCAGAACCCCGCTTCAGCACAGGAAAGGTAGCAGCTAGAATCTGCCAACTTTCTCAGCTGTAAAATTCCTTGAAACTGCACGAAGATCAGAAAACACTTCTGATCTCTCTCTCTCCCCCCCCCTCTCTCTGAGCATAATCATAGCCATTGTGTACACAAGACAGGTACATTTTTTTGCACTAGGTATATGTGCTAAGTGGGACGTGGGTGGCGCTGTGGGTTAAACCTCAGAGCCTAGGACTTGCCGATCAGAAGGTCAGCGGTTCGAATCCCCGCAATGGGGTGAGCTCCCGTTGCTCGGTCCCTGCTCCTGCCAACCTAGTAGTTTGAAAGCACGTCAAAGTGCAAGTAGATAAATAGGTACCACTCTGGCAGGAAGATAAACGGCGTTTCCGTGCGCTGCTCTGGTTTGCCAGAAGCAGCTTAGTCATGCTGGCCACATGACCTGGAAGCTGTACACTGGCTCCCTTGGCCAATAAAGGAAGATGAGCTCCGCAACCCCAGAGTTGGTCACGACTGGACCTAATGGTCAGGGGTCCCTTTACCTTTACTATATGTGCTAATGGTGTACATGATGGCTGGTTTGCAGATGAAATATTTTTTGGTCTACAAAAGTTCTAAAAATCCTCTCCAAATCTATTGCCTCAATATTATCTTGAGATATGGGTCACTCACTTGCTGAACCACGGCAAAATGAAATTAGCCCTGGATTATTGACCCTGTATTAGTGGAGCTTAATTTCTTCCATGATATGCGAAGACCTTGTTGGTTTCAACATTCCATGGGTCATTCCTTTATAATGAATTCCTGCTCTAGCTTGAGGCATTGACTTGCTGAGCAGCATTAGAAGTTATATCACCAGTCTCAGCTTTCCACAACTGGCATGTTGCTGTAAGAGTTTTCTCTCCTGGTCAGTACTGAACTAATCACCATATTAATATTCATTCTTATTACCAACTGACATTTGATCCGAAAATCAGTTAAATTGGTGCCTGAAATAGAAAGATCACTTAGGCAGAAACGGCCAGAGTATTTCCTATCCCTTATTTGAAATTAGCATTTAAAAATACATTCACCTAACTAAAGTGAAGTGTCATAGTTTAGTGGAAGAATGTGTGCTTTATATTCAGGAAATCCCAGGGTCAATTCCTGATACCACATTCAATGGCAGTGTGGTATAGTGGTAAGAGTACTAGACTAGGCCGGGGGAGACCTCCTGAGCTCAAGTCCATCTTTGCTGTGACTCCTGCAAGACCTGGTCTATTTCCACCTGGCCTAGGAGAGCCGGACCCTGGCTGACTCCAGGTATGAACCTTGCACCTTAGCTGTGAGCAGTGGTGGAGCTTCATGCTCCGGCACCGGGGGGGGGGGTGTTGGAGAGCAGGCAGGGGCAGGCTGGCGTGCATCCTGGGGCTTGGTGCACCACCCGCAGGGGCGTGGCACACGTCCTGGGGCCGTGACACGCCACCTGCCGGGGCGGGGCGCCCAGCATGGGGCAGCCATGATGGCACCCTACTGGGATTCCGTTGCCAGGGGCGGTGCACTCCCCCCGCACTCCTCTTCCTCCACCAGTGGCTGTGAGTTCTGCAGGAATTGCTGCTTGGGATGCCTAGAGAGACTACTGTATTGAGGTGGGGCATTGTTTAAGAGTTTGTCTTGGGGTTAAGATTTAATTTTGGAGATGCTTAATTTTTGCTGTTATCGATGGATTGTATTTATATTCCACCTTCTCCCTCCAAGGAGGTTGAGGTACACCTTCTTTTCATTCAGTGTGGTGTAGTGGTTAAGAGCGGAAGTCTCGTAATCTGGGGAACCGGGTTCGCATCTCCGCTCCTCCACATGCAGCTGCTGGGTGACCTTGGGCTAGTCATACTTCTTTGAAGTCTCTCAGCCCCACTCACCTCACAGAGTGTTCGTTGTGGGGGAGGAAGGGAAAGGAGAGTGTTAGCTACTTTGAGACTCCTTCGGGTAGTGATAAAGCAGGATATCAAATCCAAACTCCTCCTCCTCCTCCTCCTCTTCTTTTTCTTCCAACCCCAAAAACCACCCTGCGAGGTAGGTTAGGCTGAGAGGTAGCAACTGGCCTAGTGAGCTTCATGGCTGAGCGAGGATTTGATCCCTAGTCTCACAGGTTCGAATCCGACACTCTGACCACTTTACCACCACTGGGTCTCTAAACAGTAAAGTTTTAGATAGAAGTGCAGCACATCCAACAACAGATGGGCCTATGGGCCTGCTCAGCAGTGCCAGATTTAGGGCACAGCCAAGCATGGTTGCTCAACTTTGTGAAGATCCATAACTGAGAAAATCCATTTGGGGGCGCCAAGTTTTGGCCTTGCACAGGGTGCCATATTATGGAAGAAGAAGACTAAAGTCCGCTCCTGTTACTCAGTCTGCTGTCCAGGTGTTGGTGGACTACCTCCCCTTCTCCTCCACTTGTATGCCCCCTAAATCTCCCTAGTGGTCCCCTTGACCCCCTGCAGCAGGGTGTGGGGCACACACAAGGGGAGGAATAAGTCCAATTGCACATGTGGAAACCCTTCAGCTGATGGTACTTGTTAGCCAAACCTGTCCAGAAATAATAACTCTCAACATCCCAACCGTTGATTGTGGTGGCTGATGGGGTTATGAGCCTAAGGACACCTGGAAGGGGCACCGACTCTCAATATCTGTTTTGGCAAGCAGCACAGATGCTTTAAATGGTAATAATAATCCCTGTGTTGTCGTTTTGCCAGCCTGGGAAAATGGCAGAAGGTGGTGTGTAAACCAGCCTGCCTATGACAGCCTGGGAGCAGACAAGCCACCACCAGGCTCACCACCATAGCTTGCTGATTTCAGATTACTTCTGCGTGGGTTCGTTTAAGTATATGTCTTGTTCATTTTAGATTAGCTGAGTGGAATGATCACCGATGGCCCTCTATGAGGACTTGTCATTCGAGGAAAATGTTGGCAAAGTCATCCGGGAACAGGGGACAGCACTGTGACTCATCCAGAGAGGATCTTGTGTATGCAGCAGGCACAACATTTTAATGACGAGAAATAGGAAGCAGGGGCAACCCGTGGAATCACAAAGGGTTTTGAGTCACAGGTGACAGGTCCCCCCTGCTTTAATTACTACAGTCTCACAGCTTACAGAGGAATGCAAGCTGGAAAAGGCCGACAGGCCTCCAGTATTCTGCCATTGTTTTTGTTTCCTAAACCTCTTGCAGAAGGATTGGCAGCATCTGAGACGGCAGCAATGTATTCCTAGGGTCTCCTCCATGGTGTGTGTGTGTGTGTGTGTGTGTGTGTGTGTGTGTGTTTTAAAGGCCAAAGCTGGGCCACAAAGCAATTGCTTTGCATGCAGAAGGTCCCAGATTCAACTCCCAGCATCTTCAAGGTAGGAGTGGGATAGACTCCTTGTCTGCAATCCTAGAGACCTGCTACCAGACAGTGTAGACAATACTGGGCTAGATGGACCAACGGTCTGACTCTGTATAAGGCAGCTTCCTGTGATCCTGTGTTGACTGGCATCCGTCTGTCTCGGGAGACAATGGAAGAGTGCGCCTTCTGGGGTGAAGTTATACTGTTGGAGAGTTACAGCGCCTGCTGTGGCTGTAGAGACCGATTCAGGAGAGACATGTTTTGTTGCAACTGGGGCAGATGAAGGCGTCCGGCTGTGCTGCTGCAGATGCTGCAGATGACCACTTCTCACTGTTCTCCTCCCAGCGGTCATTTCTCCTCTGGTCACTGCTATGGATGCTCAACCTATCTTGTCTTTCTCCAGACAGTGTGGTGTCATCTGCAAGTGATTCCCACACGGCGGGGCTGATGTCGCCAGGATTCATGCCATGTTTGCAGACGTCTTTGTAACGCATGGTTGGTCCACTAATGGGTCTGTTCTCCCTGTAGACCACGTCCTTGGGGATCCTGCCATCTTCCGTTCTGTGGACATGACCAAGCCAGTGTAGATGTCGCTGAGACAGGAGTATGAACGTGCTGGGAATGTGGGCTTGGGAGAGCACACCTTTGAGACTCTGTCCTGCCATGTGATGTTCCTGTGTAGATCCTACTAGACCAAGGGTGCAGAACCTAAGGAACAAATGCAACTCTCCAGGTCCATCTTGGTCAGACTCTACTTAGATGACACCCCTGTGATGTTAACATATTGAGAGTGCTGGAGGTGAAATAGTTAAACAAGTTACCCAATCAGAACCCAGGGGGGTGGAGTCAGAGGGACCATAAAACCAGCTCTGGGAGGGGCGAAGGAGAAGTTTGTTGGGAGTTGGGTGGTTGGTTGGAGTGAGAGTGAATTGGGATAGAGTCTGTGGGTAGGTTGAGTTAGTGTAGCGAAATAAGCTGAGTTAGGAGCTAGGAAGACAAGTAAACATCTGAGAGGTGGTTTAGTGAGTGAGAGCAGCTAGCAGAAGTTATAGGTCTGGATAGGCACCCCATGATTGTAACGGACCGATACTGTTTGTGAAACCACACGCTTGTTAAACTGCAATAAATAAACAGAAGTTTATGTTCCAATTTAACCCTGACTGGACTCAGTATTGTCCCAGGTAGGGCCTGGGTGGTGGCAGCGAGAAATAAAGTGGTGGCATAGGGATCAATAGACGGTGAAACATCCGGGGACCCTGTGTGATTGCCACAACCCCCTCCATAAGTCACCTTCTCAATAGCCTTGCTCCATGCCTTCATCGGATGCTTTTTCCTCCGTAAAATGTCCTTGAACTGTGATCAAGCTACTTGCTTGCCTGAATGGAGAGAAGCATGTCTCTTTAGGCAGGAACCCCTGGGCTTTTTGTATGGCTGGAATGTAGCCTATTTCAGAAAGGGAGGAGCCATATCAGTCGCTCTGCCCCACTTTTGCCTTTGGCTCAGCCAACTACCAGCATGCACCCCCCCCCCAGGTTGCCGATGATGGGAGTGCTGAAAAAGATTTCACCCCCCTGGGCATTCAAATGGTAGCTCCCAGAAAAAGAGACTGTAAGCCCCTATCCATAGGGTTAAGTGAGTAATTGAGTTTGCTGCCCGTCCTTGCAGTGGCCTTTTAATTGTGGCTTGTCAGCACAATTTGCAGGCTTCGAGTAATTGCGGAGCTATTTTCTTCCCGAGAGATTATTTTTATATGCATACGCTCTAATTTCGGTTTCCAAATTGGGAAGCTCTAAGAATGGAAGTACTCATCTTTCCCCCCAAAGATGCACAATTCAAAAAAAGGGAAAGGGAAAGAGGATAGGGTGGTTGGGGAGAGAGTGTGAATGGGCAAGACTTGAGAAAAAAAGGATGTAGGGCTGTGCCAATACACTCGGAGCCAATTAGCAGGAGTGATGCGGCACTCTGCTTCAGTAAACAGAGAAGGCAGGCTTGGAAAGGGAGCAAGGAAGAAGCTGCTCCCTGGAGTCTGTACATTGTTACCGGCTCTGTTGCAAGTGCCACGTAATATGCATTTGGCATCTGCAAGAAATCAATATTTCAAGGCAGAGGCAGCTAGACTTTGGAACTCCCTGCCTATTGATACCAGGCACTCACCTTCACTGTACCTGCTTAAAGCTTTTTGTTTGCTTGTTTAAGCAAGCCTACCCAGATGCATAAAATTGACAAGTATTTTAATCTGCAATTTTACTTTATAATGTATGTTTTAAAACTGTTGGTTTTATTATTATTATTTTTTTGGGGGGGGAAGCAGGCTAACCTGTTTTTAACATTGATTCCCACCCACCCCCCAGTAATTTTAATGCATATTTTATGTAAAGCACTTAGAAGTTTTGATGATTAAGCACTATGATGTTAAATGAAATTGTGAATATTTTCCCCCTGTCCTGGAATGCTACATGGTTATGCCAACCTGGGACTCAGGGAAATTACTATGGCTAAAGAGTCCCACATAAAAGACTGGGGGTTAATTATAGAATTGTAGAGTTGGAAGGGACCGTGAGGGTCATCCAGTCCAACCCCCTGCAATGCAGGAATCTTTTGCCCATTGCTTTTTTTGTCTGGGGGACGCGGGTGGCACTGTGGGTTAAACCACAGAGCTTAGGACTTGCCGATCAGAAGGTTGGCGGTTCGAAGGTTGGTGGGGTGAGCTCCCATTGCTCCCTGCTCCCATTGCTCCCTGCAACCTAGCAGTTTGAAAGCACGTCAAAGTGCAAGTAGATAAATAGGTACCACTCCAGTGGGAAGGTAAACGGCGTTTCTGGTTCGCCAGAAGTGGCTTAGTCATGCTGGCCACATGACCCGGAAGCTGTACGCTGGCTCCCTCGGCCAATAAAGCGAGATGAGCGCTGCAACCCCAGAGTTAGTCACGACTGGACCTATTAGTCATGGGTCCCTTTACCTTTTTACTCAAAGGTACGCAGTCCCTGCACCTTTTTTTTCCTACCAGAAAGTCACCAATTACAAGTGTAGCACTTAATGTAACAACATCATAGTGAGTACAACCACCTTTATAAGAAAAGCACTGCTTTTGCCCAAGGTGGGGTTTGAACCCACAACCCTGAGATTAAAAGTCTCATGCTGGGCTATGTCAGAGCACTGTGGCTGGAGCTCTCCTACTCTCAGTGGTCAAACAGGAGAAGCAATGGGATTGCAACCAACCACCTTTCCTGTGGATGAAGTTTGTGGTTTGCCCTTTGCCCTTACCCCCGCCCTCAAAAATAATAGATTCAAAAGTGACTCGACTGCGTTCTGGGGAAGGTGAGGCCTATACATTTGAGCGGACTCACCTGGCACACATTTACAACATCATGGCCAGCCCAAGGCAGTTTGGCACCTGAGGCGAACCACAAAATGGTGGCCTTCTCTCCAGGGAAGAAGGGGCGAGTGAAGATCTACATCAGGAACAAGGGGGGGGGGAATGAAATAAAGATATACATTGGGAACTGGGGTTGGAGGAGAGACCACCAGCAGCTCCTATTCACCAAGAGGTTGTTGTAGATAGAGGTGGCATGAGAGGCAGGGGAGAGCTGAGGCGGTGACAGGTCTGGCCTCCAAGGAGCACAACAACAGCTGTTGTTGTTACTGCAGCAGCAGGGGCAGTGGGTGATGTGTTCTTTGGAGGCTGGATCTGCTGCCCCATGGATCCTGTCGCTTGAGGCAGTCACCTCACTTTGCCTCATGGGTGCGCTGGCCCTGCACACCATGGGTAGGCAAACTAAGGCCTGGGGGCCAGATCTGGCCCAATAGCCTTCTCAATCCGGCCTGCAGACAGTCTAGGAACCAGCATGTTTTTACATGAGTAGAATGTGTGCTTTTATTTAAAATGCATCTCTGAGTTAGTTGTAGGGCATAGGAATTCATTCACCCCCCCATATAGTCTGTCCCCCACAAGGTCTGAGGGACAGTGGACTGGCCCCCTGCTGAAAAGGTTTGCTGCCCCCTGCTGCACACCATACATTTAAAGCACTACCCTTCATAGTGTTACAATTCTCAGAGTTCTGGATTTACGTATAAGCTAAACAAGCTATAGCTTAGGGCCTTGTTCTCTTGCGGGGCCCCCAAAAAATTAAAGGGGGAACCCCCTCCCGGGTGTACCTTTTCAAAATATAAGATAAAAAACAAAATAAAACCTACATGCAGCAACAATGTTGTGTGTTGTGTAGGCTCCTATGATGTAAGTAATGGGCCTCTCCTGCTAGCCTGCTCCCTAAAATATCACTGGTTTGCTCATTTCCATATAGCATATATTCAACACAAAAAACAGCGAAAATTTGTTGTTGACAAAGGACAGCTGGACATATGAAGGGCCCCATTAGCTCCAGTAGCTTAGGGCCTCATCAAACCTAAATCCGGCCCTGCTCAGAGTAGTCCAACAATCAACCTCTCTTCCAAGGGAGCTCTGAGAATTGTAGCTCTGTGAGGGGTCTAGGGGGTCTCCTCACAACTCTCACCACGCTGAACAAACCACAGCTCCCAGAGATCTTTGGGGGAAGGCAGGACTGTTTAAAGTGGTGTCATAGAATCATAGAATCATGGAATCATAGAGTTGGAAGAGACCACAAGGGCCATCGAGTCCAACCCCCTGCCAAGCAGGAAACACCATCAGAGCACTCCTGACATATGGTTGTCAAGCCTCTGCTTAAAGACCTCCAAAGTAGGAGACTCCACCACACTCCTTGGCAGCTAATTCCACTGTCAAACAGCTCTTACTGTCAGGAAGTTCTTCCTAATGTTTAGGTGGAATCTTCTTTCTTGTAGTTTGGATCCATTGCTCTGTGTCCGCTTCTCTGGAGCAGCAGAAAACAACCTTTCTCCATCCTCTATGTGACATCCTTTTATATATTTGAACATGGCTATCATATCACCCCTTAACCTCCTCTTCTCCAGTCATCAGTGTTTTAAATGGATAGTGTAAAATGTGGCCTTGATCCTTGCCCAATTTGTAGCAGACATAGTCGCAGGGGCTGGAACAAAATGAAACTGTTCAGACTTGTTCTTTTTACTGTTGCCAAGAGGTGTAATGTTGCTACGTTTATAACACTGAGTATTTATTTTATTTTTTTGCATGCTGTTGTATTTACCATATGTTGCTGTTTCGTTATTGCCGTTATTATGAAATGATTCTTGCAACTGTTAGTTTTTACAGTTATGATATATTCCATCCAAGGCAGTTAGCTCAGTTGGTTGGAGTGTGGTGCTGATAACGCCAAGGTCATAGGTTCAATTCCAGACACGCATTCCTGCTTTGCAGCAAGTTGAAGTAGATGATCTCCAGGGTCCCTTCCAACTCTACAATTCTACGATTCTCGTTGCCGTAAGTCACTTTTTAGGCAAAAGGTGGCATACAAATAAAGTGGTTGTGCTGATGAACTAAAGCTGCTTGAGCAGTCAGTGGCAATCGCCCAGGGAGTCTCTGTTTCCTGTTACTGGTATGAGAGCATTGTCTTTAACCTTTGCATTCTCCTGCTCTATTCATGCAAGTAGCAAAGTCCCATTTAATGTTGGCAAAACAGGTTGCCCTGATACAGCAGGTGGCTCAGTCTAAGCCAGGCATAGGCAAACTTGGCCCTCCAGATGTTTTGGGACTACAACTCCCATCATCCCTGACCACTGGTCCCGTTAGCTAGGGATCATGGGAGTTGTAGTCCCAAAACATCTGGAGGGCCAAGTTTGCCTATGCCTGGTCTAAGCGATAACTTGTCAGGTACAAAAAGTCTTAGAGTGGCTAGATTGATGGAAGCAATGCGAGTCATGTGGAGATGTTTGTGGATCTTGTAAATAATAATAATAATAATAATAATAATAATAATAATAATAATAATAATAAATAATAATAATAATAATAATAATAATAATAATAATAATAATAAAAAATGGCCAAAGGCCTGGAAACGATGCCTTATGAGGAACGGCTAAGGGAGCTGGGCATGTTTAGCCTGGAGAAGAGGAGGTTAAGGGGTGATATGATAGCCATGTTCAAATATATAAAAGGATGTCACATAGAGGAGGGAGAAAGGTTGTTTTCTGCTGCTCCAGAGAAGCGGACACGGAGCAATGGATCCAAACTACAAGAAAGAAGATTCCACCTAAACATTAGGAAGAACTTCCTGACAGTAAGAGCTGTTTGACAGTGGAATTTGCTGCCAAGGAGTGTGGTGGAGTCTCCCACTTTGGAGGTCTTTAAGCAGAGGCTTGACAACCATATGTCAGGAGTGCTCTGATGGTGTTTCCTGCTTGGCAGGGGGTTGGACTCGATGGCCCTTGTGGTCTCTTCCAACTCTATGATTCTATGATTCTAAAGCTGCTAACAAGAAGTTGATAAATACGGTATGTTCCTGGCCTGCAAATACCAAAGATTCATGGAGAACATTCATACCTCCCCTTTCTCCTAACTTCCCAGGAGCTGTATAACTCAAACTATCTACACATCATCCAGGGTTCACCCACACGGTATCCTTCGGGTATTGTTGGACTACAACTTCCATCATCCTTGGCTACTGGCCATACTGATTGGGGCTGATGGGATCTGGAGTCCGACAGCACCGGGAGAGCACCCCCCACTCTGTTTATATGCCATAAAAACAACTATAGGTGCCAGAGGCTGAGCCTGTGAACTTGTACATGCTGTGGCATGAAATCGCCTCCTGAGGAAATTTAAAGAGGCCTAGAAAATTTCAATTTCAAAAATGAACCTAAGAAGACTTCTTTTTACAGATAGGTAGCCTTGTTGGTCTGCCATAGTCAAAATGAAAAAGTTCCTTCCAGTAGCACCTTAAAGACCAACTAAGTTAGTTCTTGGTATACCAAGAACTAACTTAGTTGGTCTTTAAGGTGCTACTGGAAGGAACTTTTTTATTTCTTCTTTTTAGTCTGGAATGTGCTATTATTATTTTTTAGTAACAATATATGACAGAAAGTAGAAGAAAGCCAACACTGAGTTAGTTTTCTATATTCTAGCCAATGAGGGAAATGAAATTATGGGCTTCAGAAATGCGGGGGGGGGGGGGGGAGAGAGCGATATGCAATTCAATGCTGTACATGTCTACCTAGAAGCAATTCCCATTGGGTTCAACAAGGCTTGTTTCCCGGTAAGGTGGTTCTGGGTTTGCACCAAACCGGTCTTTCAAACTTACCCACTTGAGGTGAAAAGCAGAAAAGAAAAAGAAACGAAAAAACCTAATTTCAAAGGCAACGAGATACGTGTGAGAGATAAACTTTCACTTTGTGTTTTGACAGCTAAGGGAAACGCTTTCAAATTCTGGTCTGGAGAAAACGTAATTGGCTTCACTTGTTAGTCTTCAAAGCACTTTGATGGTAACATGGCCTGCTGCAATGCACAGGGCTCACATGCGCACAGAATGGCTTATGGATTGCAGCTCAGGTCTCTGAAGTTGAGCATGGAGTGGGGTTTAACTTAACAAGCTATCAGAGGCAGCAGAAACCTACGGTAATAAAAGTGATATTGATTGGAGGGAAACAGAAGACTGTTCCGAGGTTGTATTTCTTAACTTGGGTTGCTGACAAAAATAAAACAATAGATATGGGGGGGGGGCATGTGGACAGTACCAAACAAAGAAAATGTTTTCCACCCCGTCTCTCTCACACACATTTCACTGGAGTATTGTTGAGTCACCCAGATACTTCAAGGCATTGGTATACTTAGATGATGCAATTCAAGTCTGGTTCTAGCACACAGCAATCATAGACAGCTGAGGCACTGTGCGAAATTAAAAATGGCCGCCATTTGGTGCCTATGGGAGCATTGTGGAAACTGCCACCAGCAGGTAAGTTTACCAGAAGTAACTGACATAGAAGTGGACTCACCAGAGGATACTTTATCACTTCCCTGCTCAATGAGGAGCCAGTCCTGACTTAATTAGGTTAAGTCCTGATTTATCAGCAGCCTGTCCACCAATTTTGCTGCCCTCAGGGTAGCTTGACTTCAGGGGATAAGCAAGGATTCATTGGAGCTTTGGAGGCCATGTCAGGCTCAAAAGCCCTAGGTTAGGACTGGGCAATCTGTGGGCCTCCCAGGTGCAGCTAGACTGCAACACGCATTATTCTTGGCCAGGCTTGATGTGGTTGATGGGAGCTGGAGTCCAACAACATCTGGAGGGTCACAGGTTCCTCAACTCTGCCCCAGAAACTCTAAACCTGCTGCTGCCTGCATTGCAATGCAGTGACTTCTCAAGAAAATAAAAAGAGTTTGCTGGATTTGACCAACAGCCTATCTGGACCAGCATCCTGCTCTCACAGTGGCCAGCCAGAAGCCCACAAGCAAGACCTGAGTGCTGTTGCGCCTTCTGAACTTGTGATTCCCAGCACTTGGCATTCAGAGGTTTACTGCCATTGAAAGCCTCCCTGCAACACAAGACAACTCTCTACGAAGAGAGAAAGATTCTCGAAGCACACACTTACTTTACCAGCTAAGGTGACTTTCCAAATAGCTGGCCCTTGCTTGCTTCAGTGGCAGCTGTCACCAACTGGCACTTACATAGGTTTAGTATTTCCTGCCGGTGCCTAATGTTATCGTTCTGATCTACATAATACTTGTGCAAAGGTTAATGATTCTTACATCCATCCTCGTTGTGCGAGACATTTGGCAGTAAAAACCTCTGACACCAATTGGCTGAGGTGGTCTAGTGGCTCTGAATGTTCAGTTGCCTAAGGAGCAAAGCAGTCTGCATAGCAAGGGGAGAAGAGAAATGGTCATTTGGGATTGTGTTAAAACCCAAGGGTGGACCTTGGCAATATGGCACCTTGTGCCAGACCAAATTTGATGCTGCCCACCCTCATGCCGCCTTCCCAAAGCCGGCTAAGGGAGGTGCTGGGCTTTGGGAAGGAGGTGTAAGGGCTCTGGCAGGGGCCTAGAGCCCTCCCTTCTTCCCAAATCTGGGCACACATTAACTAAGTTTTGGGAAGAGGCAGGGGGACTCTAGGATCCTTCCAGATCCCTTATGCCACCTTCCCAAAGCAAGCGCTTACTAGGCCTTGAGAAGGAGGAAGACTTATGGTCTCTGTGTGTGGTTTGGGAGCGGCACAGCCAGGGAAAAAACAATGCTGTCCAGGGTTGTAAAGTCTGCAGAGAGAATAATTGGGTGCACTCTTCCCACCTTGGATCAAATCTATGCTTCCAGGTGCCACAAGAAAGCTGCAGAGATAGCACAGGATAGTGCGCACCCAGGAAATGATCTCTTTCAGCTTCTGCCTTCTGGAAGAAGGTACAGGTTCATAAAGACTAGGACTAGCTGCCTGAGAAACAGTTTTTATCCAAATGCGATTTTGGTTTTAAACACAGTGTGAGGAGTCTCTAGGAATGCGGGTGCTGCTGTGGTCTAAACCACTGAGCCTCATGGGCTTTCCGATCGGAAGGTTGGCGGTTCGAATCCCCGCGATGGGGGTGAGCTCCAGTTGCTCGGTCCCAGCTCCAGCCAACCTAGCAGTTCGAAAGCACGCCAAAGTGCAAGTAGATAAATAGGTACCGCTCCGGTGGGAAGATACACAGCATGTCCGTGCACTGCTCTGGTTCGCCAGAAGCGGCTTAGTCCTGCTGGCCACATGACCCGGAAGCTGTACGCCGGCTCCCTCGGCCAATAAAGCCAGATGAGCACCGCAACCCCAGAGTCGGTCACGACTGGACCTAATGGTCAGGGGTCCCTTTACCTTTACCTAAGGAGTCTATATTGTATTTAAAAATGGGGTATCAGAGTTTTTAGGGGGCTTACCAGGCTGGGATAGCAGGCTTGTTGGTTTTTGAATGTCTTATGTAGATTTTTCAATTTCGTTGTTCTGTATGGGACAATGACAATAAAGATAATTGTATTGTATTGTATTGTATTGTATTGTATTGTATTGTATTGTATTGTATTGTATTGTATTGTATTGTATCATACTGGAAGGTGCCCCCTCGGCCCAGCACCCTGTGAGGGGGAGCCAGTTACACTGCCCTAAATGTGCCTTTGTAAAACTTCACACAGGACTCGGAAGAGGTCTAGAAACTGGTGCGCTGTAAGTCTAAGTGGGGGTGGGTTAAGGCAGATGGTTCCGCCTGCTGGAAGGATTTGCTGAAGCTCGTCTTTTGGTCTCCCTAACTCTGTGATTCTGTCATGACACACAGCTACACATTCAATATTTCTAGTATTATCTATTGAATTTGTACTCTACCCTTCAAGCCAAAGGTTTCCAGATGTAAGCAAGTGATAATATTTATCTTCTGGCTGTGAGGAGTTTTCACTTGCTGACTTCTGCAAATCGAGAGGCTGTTAGAAGTACAAGAGCAGATCAGGCTGTGCTGCAGATTCCCTCTGTGACCCCCCTCCCCAACTCCCATCACTTGGCACCATAACAGAACTTTGCCCATGGTGGCTAAACCAAAAATTAAATATCACACTAGTTAACAGTGCCAGCATTCCGTGCCAATGCATAATGTAATGCTGAAGCCCTTAGAGGCTGACCATCTCTCCCCCCCCCCAAATAATCCAGCTTCATCCAGCTTTGTTTTGTAGCCGCACTAGGTAATTAAATTGCAGCTGGTTTTTATTTATTGTAAATGCCTCGTCTGACTTGGCTAGGAAAGCAAAGTGTCTGTACCTCTGAATTATCCATCTGTACGGCTGCATTCTGCTTCTTAAAAATGGTCTGTTATTGCAGATCCGAACATTAAATATTTAGAGGCCTAGAAGTTCTTGCATTTGTTATACTTTGGGCTGGGTTTTGGAGGGTGGAACAGGCATGGTTCAATAGATGCTTGAGAAGCTTCTCTCCCCCCCCCTTTCCATATTTTAAGTCCCAGGCAGGCATCAAAGAATAGGATGTTCACTTGGGTGGATAGGCTTGATTTTAATGCAGCTATGTAAAGCGTTGCTGCAGATCAAAGTGAGCAAGAACAATTCCAGGAATAAATATGTATAGGGTACAAGGCAGGAAAAACCCAGCTGCCTTCTCACTTCAGCAGTTAAGGGCCTTGTTAGAGTGAAACATAATGTATGCCTCAGACTGTACTTTCATTGCACTCAAAGGACTATGTGGGGTTTTTTTTTGCACTTGTTTGTAGACACGGTTTGGGGCTGTGCGCTTTCGAGTCAGCTGTAATTAGTGGTGTTTGTGTGTGTGTGTGTGTGTGTGTGTGGTATTTATTTATTTATTATAAAGCATAGTCAATGCAAACATATACACCCAACCTACATAAATGCAGATCCTTTTTTAAAAAAGAAAAAGTTTGTGATTAGTTTAGCCTCACTCCCAAGCTCCGAGAATGCACACTCAGTCTTGTGAACACAACTCCGCAGCTTGGCAAGTCTCTAATAATTAGGCACAGTCTGCTTCAGCAGGTATTCTGGCAGCTGGGGAGGAAAACAGCACGCTGGCATTTCAACAAGCAGTTTCCCCTGTACTCGTGGCTAATTTCTGAGGATTTCCCAATACTCTCCCCACCAAAGTTATCGTTAGGGCTGCAGTTCAAAAGGATCAGGTGTGACACAGGAGGTCTGCACACTTCTTCCACCAACAAGCAGAACTGCTGCACAGAGATGTACATGCCTCTGTGTCTGTTCATAGAATCTTCTTACACCAGTTTCTGAGTTTCGCCCACACACTGCTGATTTCATTCGTTCTTTCTCCTCTAACACCATTGGACAAAAGCAAATGAAAATGAGAAGAATCCCAGTTTTCAAAATGAGGGAGCTCAGCAGACACTTGTGATGTCATTTGCTTAAAGAATTTTGCTTTTTTTAAAAAAAATCCAGTATGAGCTGACCTGATCCCTGCCTCCTGGACTAATGTGCTGATTTTTCTTCTCTCTGAATTTCGCAACACAATTATTGGCTTCAAAACATAACATGCATTTTAAATGTGCTTTTGAGACCATATAAAAACATTTTTTTCTTTTATTAATTTCATAACGTTTATATATCTCGTGGTTTACTTTTAAAAAACCTCAAAGCTGTTTACAAGTAAGTGAAATGATGAAATTATCAATAAAGACAATTGTAAACAACTGATTTTAAACATTAAAAATAATTAAAAACCTGATTAAAACACATGTCAATATTCTACATATATAGGTAGGCTTGCTGGGAAAAAACCTAATTAAAACACTAAGCTAAAAACCTGATTAAAACATGTCAATATTCTACATATCTAGGTAGGTTTGCTGGAAGAAAAATGTTTGTATCTGGTGCTGAAAAGAATACAAGGAGCTGTCTGATGTCAAAAGGCAGGGAGTTTCAAAGTATGTGGGCTGCCACAATAAAATACCAATTTCCTACAAATGTGGAACTCAGATTGAGAAGGCTGGGGGCAGAAGCCATACCTTCAGAGAACCTTGCAAATACCAATTGTATGGGAGATTTCTACAAGAGGGGAGTTCCAAAAGCTAGCACTGCCAGTATCTTCTTTCCCTGAAGTTGCCACCCAGAAACAGTGCATGACCTTTTTTATATAAAAATTGTTTTTATTAAAGTGTTTTTAGTGTTACAAAACAAACAGGGAAAGGTACACATCTACTGTCTGCACTTTCAATTCATATCCCTTTTCAGTTTGTTTATATTTAGTGAGAGATGCTTTTGCCATAGACTTCTTGCGGTTGGCTTCCATCAGAGCGGGGGGGGGGGGGGATCCCCTGGCTGCAGGACTGTTTGAATTCACAGTGGCTTCCAGGGAATTGCTGGAGCGACAGCTATTGCTAGGAATGCCTTGTGTGTTCTACAGGGATCTGTCCAGGGTCCTGAACTACTGCAAACTAGCCTGCCCTGCAGCTGTTGGCAGCACTCCTTCAGGTTCTCAGCCTGAAAGCCAACCGTGGCAGATTTGGGGGTTTAGCCTTCCAAAGATCCATTTTGGACCAAACTCAAGACTTACCAGAGTCTGCTGTTGGTTTAAAAGTGTTTCAAGACTGGGAATTTCTAGGAAGGTTGCTAAACTGAGTGCAGACATCATCATCATCAATAATAATAATAATAATAATAATAATAATAATAATAATAACAATAATAATAATAATAAATTTATACCCCGCCCATCTGGCTGGGCTTCCCCAGCCACTCTGGGTGGCTTCCAACAAAATATTAAAATACAGTAATGCATCAAACATTAAAAGCTTCCCTAAACAGGGCTGCCTTCAGATGTCTTCTAAAAGTCTGGTAGTTGTTGTTCTCTTTGACATCTGGTGGGAGGGCGTTCCACAGGGTGGGTGCCACTACCGAGAAGGCCCTCTGCCTGGTTCCCTGTAACTTGGCTTCTCGCAGTGAGGGAACCACCAGAAGGCCCTCGGTGCTGGACCTCAGTGTACGGGTAGAACGATGGGGGTGGAGACGCTCCTTCAGGTATACTGGATGGAGGTCGTTTAGGGCTTTAAAGGACAGCACCAACACTGATTGATTTATAATGAATGTACTACTTCAGAGAAGGGCTTGAAGAATCCACAGGTAGGGTTGCCAATTAGAGCACCTGGGAGGTACCAAAGTTGTTGATGAAGCCAGCGGAAAGAGACTATGATTTCTGGCAGAACCAAGACCAGACTGGTGCAAAATCTGCCTAATTACCAGAGGTATATGTTTTGAACTCCAGCTGCCATCAGCCTTGGTCATTGGGTCCATGCTGGCTGGGGCTGGTGGAAGTTGTAGTTCAAAGTACCTGAAGGACACCAGGCTGGGAAAGGATGAAGCCAATGATTCAGTTATTGGTAGGAAAGAGATATCAAAGACAGAAGAAAATAACAACTCGAATTTCAGATTCAAGTGTGCTATAAACATTTATGAAGTCTTGTATTTGGTTCAAGCTCCAAGGGCTGATAGAACTTAAATATATATCATGTGGTCAATACTGAAGCTAGCATTCCAATCTAATATGGACAGCTGTGTGCATGTTTTATTTTAAGAAATAAATCAAGAGATACCAAACAGCTTTGGTGGTAGATTGCAAAATAATTTCTGTTGGTGGAAAATCATGCAAAATGTAACAGTAATCCATTAACTTCATTTTTCTATAAGTATGCCTGTACCCCTGTGTCCAAAAATATTTTTTGCGTTTGTATTCAAATAACTTTCACTTGGAGTAAACTCACTGAAATTAATGGCCATGGCTAACTTGGGTCTGTTCATTTCCATGGGTCTACTCTGAGTAAAAGTTGGGTGAATACATCCCATGATATCCACAAATATAATATTTTTATCTGTGCAATAAATGACCTTACTCTTATGCTGTACATTGTCTGATATATTGAATAAAGCCTCTGGTCTCTGGACAGAGTATTATCTTTTTATTTTATTTAAGACATTTTTATACCACTTAATTATTCAAATTTCTAAGTTCAATGGAGGCTAGTTCATTAGGGCAAATGAGGCTGTGCCACACCAACCTCAGTCTGTCTCCTGCCAGTCCCTGACCTGCCAACCTTCTAATTTCAATCAATCCAAGGAACTGCCCTGCCTGTCTGCTTCCTCCTCCGCCTTTGTCTCAATGTTGCCCCTTATAGAACTCATCAGGGAGGAGGGTGGGAACAAATTTAGAACAGGTTGGCTCCATCCATCATTTGCTCTGGCTCCACTCACTATTTGGGTTCCCTACTTTCTGCCCCACACATCCCAACAGACACCAGCCACCCCTGCCTGAGTGGTGTACATAAAAGCAATCCACAATAAATGGGCCATTAAAACAACAGAAATGTATCATAAAATCCTATTTCATGCAGCAGAGTCAGCAAGAGCCCAAGTTTACCATTGAAGCCTGTTTGCATCATATATAGTCACAAATCTATTTAAGTATTCTTAGGCAAGACACTGCCTTTTACACACTTCCGAATAAGTGCTACTCAACCTCTGCTGAGAAACTATTGTCCTTCCTATTCTTCACACAATGATGAGTCACTTCTATGTCTATTTTTGAATGGCAAATGGAATACTTCTGATTGACTCTCTACCATACAACAAGCCCATGGTATCATCTGACTCTTAATAGCAAACAATCCTGTTTTGCATGATGTATGTACCAAGGACTACTGGACTGACTTCAGTCTTGCATACCTGAGCAACTGCTACAATAGATACCAAACACAAGAAATGAACTTTGATTCCAGCATGCATTCATGATATTCTAACACCTTGTAACTTCAAAAATCCCTTACTGATTTCTTAAATGTCTAAAGATAAATCATCACACAGTGAGTCTAGAATGATTTGTAATATATCTTTCATTTTCCTGCAGTTTTGCCCTGCTTTTTCTGCATAAACTTTCCCCTACATTCCAGAACCTCGCCTTGGGTATAATGAAGTTCTGGCTTCAACCTTATTGACTCTGCTCCTTAAATAATATTTTTTCAGAGCGCTGAATGGTTAAGCTAGGAAGTAATCATCACTTGTTTGAAATAAGGAATGTATTTGCCATCGTGGCAATTTCACCTCCTGTTTTGCCTTATTAATCTGGTAACTTTAATTACTGGGATACAAATATCCCAGGAAAGTGATCAGATAATAGTTGTACTCTGAGTGAAGCACCAATGTGAAATTTAATTAGTCTAGTCCAGTTCCTTCATGATGAAAGTCATGCCCAAGAGCCTCAGATATGTTGACTCAAATAGATCATCCCACCCATCTCTATTATCTATACAGCACCTTTAGATTTTCATCCATCATTTGGACTGGCAGCAGAAATCCACCAGAAGCAGGGAGTAGAATGGCATATCCTAGCCCTGGTTCCCCCAACCTGGTTCCCCAACCTGGTTCCCCCAGCGTGTTTTGGATTCCCACCATTCTTTACCCTAACCTCTGACCTTGGCCATGGCCAATTTCTCCTTACTTGGAATCTCCCTAGTCTCTAGGCTCATCTAGACTTCCTGTTGTGCAGCACTTTCCAGATACAGCTCCACACTTTAAAACTGTGGGTCCGAATGGGTTTTATTTGTCCCCAGTGCTTTCTCCATGGAAAACCTGGTTGCTGTTTGCTCTGATTCAGTGGTAAAACACAGGTTTTCTGAAGAATGGCAGATGAAGATGATGGACTATATGGAACTTGCCGAACTGACTGGGAGACTCCGAGACCAGAGAGAAGAGACGGTGGAAGAAGACTGGAAGAAGTTTAAAGAATATTTGAAAAAAATATGTTAATATTTAAATCTTAGAATAGCTTTGGAAGTGGATATAGGCTGTAGGGTTAGAAGTAGAAGATAGTGTACTTTAAAACGGTATTATCTGTATGTTATAAAATGTGAAGATTTTTATGGTTAAAGTAAGAGTGATAAAAAATGGTTAGAAATTATGATATATGTAACCGCTAAAGACGAGGTAAAATGAAAATCAGATAGGGGGGATTTGGGGAAGCCCACCTAACAATGTTTAGAAAAAATAAGGACGAGACAAGAATTTGTTTGTATTGTTTGTTTTTCTGTTTGTGTTGTTTATTTGTGTTATAAAATGGATATTATTTTGGAAAAACAAACACACAGAGGTTTTCCTGGGGAATGCGCTGTAGTAGTGGTGGTGGTGATGGAGAAACCGCTTGGAAACATGGAACAGATGTAAGTTTGGATGAGCCCTGTGTTAATGCAAAGGAAAACGGAAGGAAGCACTTTAAAAAATAAACTGATGCAGCATAAAATGTCAAGCTTCATTTATTCTTTCTACTGTACCACCGTTGCACACAGAACTTGATATTGTTATTTTTAACATAGGACATCAGTCAATGAAATAGTTGTGTGCACACAAGGATTAGTGTTAGGAAAACAAGACCCCCCCTCCTCCCACCATGTGCCCCCACACTGTTCCTGCATCTGCTCCAGAGGGTTGGGGGGAACCCCCAGAATGGATTTAGGGGGCATACAGGGAAAGCTGAGGAGAATATTCCATTGTGCAAGGAGAAATCCTCGTGCTGACAGTACTGTAGCCTTAGTGTTATGTTGAATACAACCCATAATAAGCAAAAGGTAAGTCCCAGCTCAAAGAAATCTACAGCCTAAACCAGCCTTTGCCAACCTGATGCCTTCCAGATGGAGTTAGACTCCAACAAACGTAAAGTGAAGCATGTCAGGGCAAAAATGTTTAATTCCCCATATATACTCATAGGGCCTGAACTGACAGTGATGGACCAGGAATGAGAACTTGGGGTCACTAGGATAACTTGACGAAGATGTTCACCCAGTGTGTAGCAGTTGTGAAAAAAGGCAAAATCCATCATTAGGAAAGGCATTGAAACTAAAACTGCTAATATCATAATCTATGGTGGGAATGCATTTGGGATATTGTCTACAGCTCTGGTGACCTCGCCTCGAAAAGGATATTGCAGAGTTGGAAAAGGGTCAGGAAAACACAGCCAACATGATCAAGGGGGTGTCATGGCTCCCCTATGGCAAAAGCTTGCAGTGCTTGTAATTATGCATGACATGGAGAAAGCAGATAGAGAAAAGTTTTTCTCCCTCTCCCATGACATTAGAACTTCTGGACATCATCCCTGACCACTGGCTATGCTGCCACTGGCTGACGGGAGCTGAGAGTCCAAAACTACCTATTGAGGGCACCATCTTGGTGAATTCAGTCCATCCTAAACTGAAACAAAGTAAAATTTTGGTATGGCAAGGGGCTCATCATCCCCTTGAGTTTGTGGCATAAACCAGATTTAAAATGTAAAGCTTTTTTTTTTTAAAAAAGAAATAGTTATGAATAACTAAAATACCCAAGACAGTAAGGAATAAGAAAATGTGGTACTGACAAAGAAAATACCAAGGCTTCCTCTCTGTGGTGCTGCTCAGTTCTTCTACCTGTACCAATCTTTGATGGCATATAATCATTCTCCTGACCCACTCTCCAGCAAAGAGATTATGATATACAGGATTACATCACAGTATTGAAGCACTGCTTCTTGCTGAGAAGGTTTGATGTGAAGAAGAATTCTGACCCAGCAGTTGTTCCGGCTGCCATGGAAGCAGACAATGGAACCCTGCCCCTTTCACTGGGCGAGTGCTGAGATCACACATTTTGCTTCTTTAGAAGAACCAAGCCCATATGACTCAGGCTGAATCCATCCCTGAGCACATTTCTCTGGGAGTGAGTCCTACTAAATTCAACATTACTAGAGTTTCCTGAATAGACATACCTAGGATTAGGCTGTTTGGGCTTTTGCAAACTTTGCTCACTTTTTAGACTATTTGCTACTTGCTCGTTCATTTGCACTGTTCGTTCATCTTATTCTCTGAATTGCCTCCACTTTCGCACAGCAGTTTCATGGCATAACAACATCTGATTGGCTATGTAGCTTTTGCAAAATCAAATCATTAAGTGCAGGACCCCAGATTCGGTGGGATCACTCTTGCAACTAATGCAGGAAGGAGAAGGAAGGAAAGTAGAAGCCAAGTGAAACAAGGGTGAATGTTGAAGATTGGAAAAGAGATGAATCTCAGTATCCATGGGGCTTACTTCTGAGTAGACAGGTTTATGAATGTGCTGTAAAACTGCTACAGTAAACCTCAACATTGAAACCAAAGAATATTAATCAGAGCTCTGCTATTTATTGTTCCCATCTGGCTTCTCCCATCTCCACATCTGTACAAAGATCTGTCTTGGAGTTCATGGTCCATCATCTATCTTTCAATTTTCTACAGTGGGAGCACCTTTCCAGTATTACTACCTTTTAGTAAATATAAATGGAGAGTTTAATGAACCCTTAACAAACCACTCACATCAGCATGCACTCTCTCTGTTTTCCTTTTAAAGCTGGGAATCTGTATAGATGTTGCTGAAACTCTCTCATGACGAGAGGAAATTATCTCAATTTTTACTTGTGATGATTTTATGGGTAGCTGAGCTATAGCAGGGACAGTCAACGTGGAGCCCTCCAGAAATTGTTGCTGAACTATGGCTCCCACAATCTCTGGCTGAGCTGATTGGAATTTTAACCCGGCAGTTTCTGAAGGCCACCATGTTGGCAAACCTCCTGAGCTACAGGAGAATGATGTGATTCGCACAGGTGGTTGTGATGTTGTGATGTATATGTAAATGATATTGTGCAAATATCAGCGTAATTACAGTAAACTAGTATGCGACAGCATGTATTATGTGAAATGTGTAGGTAAGTATATCAGGTAAATTAAAATAAGTGTTAGGCTGAGGTGATAGCATTGAGAGGGAGTGGTAGAGAGGGGTTGGAAGATTGTGGCAGGGTTAGTGAGATCATAGAATCATATCGTTGGAAGGTACCACGAGAATCATATCTAGTTCTGTTGTTCCTGATTAGCTAGTACTGCGGATCCCCTGTTTTTCAAAAGCCAATCAATGGACCCCTTACTTTTGAAAATGTTGTTATCTCTATGGTAGTTTTTTTGTTATGTGAATGGTGTCACAGTCCCCTTGGGTGGGTTATGTGGACCCCCTGGGGTCTGAGGACCATCAGTTGGGGACCACTAATTGAGTCCAATCCCCTGCAATGCAGGAATCTTTCAACCAACATGTGGCTCAAACCCACGACCCTGAGATTAAGAGTCTCATGCTCTACCAACTGAGCTATCCCATCAATATTGAAGATTGTGGGGCTCTCGGGCCCACCACCAGTGGTAAGGAGGATGTTGACTCTGAGTAGCGTGCCCAGGCACTATTCATGAGGAACTCACTGGTGTCACTCTTGATAATTAGGAGGTCCATTTCTACCGAAGGAAGTCCAAGATGAACCTGTCCCTCTGGAGTGGCGAGTCATGGCTGCACTCAGTATGAGGCCAACCAACACCTCCATGTTCAGGATGTTTCCACCGGCCAACACCCTTAGCTTCATGCCTTCCTTGTGTAGTGGCCTGAGCACCGAAAGCTCATCCAGGCCAACAGGATCTTGCTGAGGCTTCCTCAGCATCTTTGTGGCAGCCTCTCCCTCCTGCCTGGTGGGCTTGGCTGGCTGCTCCAGCTGGGGAGGCTGGGGTGGCTGCTGGTGGATGGGCCGTGGCATGGCCAGAGCATCCTGAAAATGAAGGCACTGCTGGGTCTCCTGGCTGGCCTCTACACCGAGTGCAGCCACGGCTCATTGTTCATCTCGGACTTCCTCGAGTGGAAATGGACCTCCTGATTATGAAGAGTGATGTGGGTGAGTGTTAGAAATGGAAATGCGTTGCTTAAAACAATATATTAGAAGAGCGCCACGCAACCCAGATGTGATAACTGTAGGTTGTGCTCCTGTTGGGACAGCACCAGAGGCAAAGAAGCCCAAGTATCTATATACAAAACTGCCTTTTAAGCCAAGATGGCAAAAATAAAGAGAGCTAGTTGCATATCTAGAAGCAGGGTGCTCTTTCAGATTTTCAGGAGACAGAGAAGCCTGTCCCCTCCTCCAGCAAGGTTTTAAAAGCCCAGCCCTTGCATACACTCAAGATGAAATGGCCCCAAAAGGAAAAAAAATAAAGCATATTTTTAGGGAGTGTATTGCATTTACTTATGAGTGTATTGCCTCATAAAACTACAGTGGTACCTCGGGTTAAGAACTTAATTTGTTCTGGAGGTCTGTTCTTAACCTGAAACTGTTCTTAACTTGAAGCACCACTTTAGCTAATGGGGCTTCCCGCTGTTGCCGTGCCATCGGAGCACAATTTCTGTTCTCATCCTGAAGTAAAGTTCTTAACCCAAGGTACTAGTTCTGGGTTAGCGGAGTCTGTAACCTGAAGCGTCTGTAACCCGAGGTACCACTGTAGAGCTATTTGCACCGGATGTCAGACAGCCTGTTTTCTGCAGAAAAGGGGACCTGTGCCTTTGGCATGCATGTGGAGTATATCAGTCCACTTTATTACTTTAAGAACAGATTGCAATTGTCTCCTTCTTGCTGCCATGATGCAACCCTGATGTATTGCTGTTGTGGTTTGGTTTTTTGTTTTTTGTTAAAAAAATTGTTTTATCATGTAGTATATATTTCCATGTTGTGTCCTGCTCTAGGATTGAGTTTAATGATGAGTAGAAGATGCCTAAATAAATGAAAATGTAGAAGCAGTCAGTTGAACAGAAAAAGAGGTACCTTTGACCAGTGGCGTAGCGTGGGGGGTGCAGGGGGGGCCGGCCGCACCGGGTGCAACATCTGGGGGTTAGGGTTAGGGGGCGCAAATCCACGGGTTAGGGGGCACAAATCCACGGGTTAGGGGGCGCAAATTATTTGCCTTGCCCCGGGTGCTGACAACCCACGCTACGCCACTGCCTTTGACTAGTTAAAGCAGCAGTAGCCAACAAGGTGCTCTCTAGTCATTGTTGGACTACAACTCCCAGCATTCATAGCTACTGGCTATGTTGGCTGGGGCTTGGAATCTGTGTTGGCTGCTCCTGAAATCAGTGTTTGAAGTTCTGGGGCTACGAAGCCTGCTTAGCTTTCTGTGGTGCTGCTTTGCCCCAGATGTTATTGCTTTGTTTGGGGGAAACACATTTTCTTTCAACCCCACTTTCCCATTTGCAAAAGGGACAGATCAGTGACCATATCTTACGGTATGTGATTGCAGAAAAATGTACAGCTCTGAAAATTTGGGCCCTTCTTGAGCTAATGCCCAACAGAGTCTGGGGGGGGGGGGAGTTGCATGACAAAATCATTGAGCTGTGGCAGAAGCAAGAATTAACTTACATTGAATTCACAATTTGGTGGCTTTTCTGGCTGAATAATGAGGATTGGAGCATAATTCTGTTGACAATATTTCCCTTCGCTTGAAAAGGCCTGGCCAGCCCATCTCTTCCCATTCCTTCAAACTCTTCAGTCAAGGGAGCTCTGAATATTGCCAGACCAGTGACTCCCATCATCCCTGTGCACTGGTCATGCTGGCTGGGGCTGGTGGGAGTTGGAATCCAACAACATAGCAGGTTGCAGGTTATCCAGCCCTGTTCTGTATGGTATGGAAATACTGAAAGGAAGTGTAAAATCTTCTGCAGTTTGGCATGCCTAGAGGCAATACCCTAGACGTGGGATTTGATTCAGTGTTGTTCATTCCCTGACTGGTGGAATTTGATAACTAGAAGGCAACATGCACAATGACGGGTGAATAATGCAATCCTTCCCCAAAATGGTGCCACCCAGATGTTGTTGGACTACAGCTCCCATCATCCTCAACCATTGGCCATGCTGGTTGGAGCTGAAGGGCCACAGGTTGCCTTAAATCAACGGAGGACACAGAGGAGGACCCTTCGGTCAAAGCAGTAGCAAAGCTCTTCACAGGAAGGAAAGTAAATACTTTTGGACTACACAGACTCTTCCCATCACCATGTATTTGTAGACCACTAATGAACCATAACGAACCTCCAGGCTAATCCCTGATGGCCATGAGGCCAAGCAGTAATGAATGAGAAATGAAAGAAAGCTACCAGTGTCGAGGGTGTGTTCAGAAGCAGTGTCTTCGTGAATACTAATCCTGCCTGCACTTCCCCCAGCTAAGATCCAGCTAAAGGAACCCATTCAGATTTCCTCTTTCCCCCGTTTGTGTTCGTCTACCTTTTCATCAGAATCCACAGAGCTTTGCAACTTTCTGACACTTTTTAATAACTTTGTGGCTGCCCTTTTTGACACCAACGAGTTTGAAAGCTGTATTCTGTTGGTTCTACTGATGGCAATGGCTCACTGGAAACTGTAGGAAAGACTCCTGATAAACCCCAGATCTTTAAACAGAAATGGAGAACCTGTTGGACTCCAAATCCCATCAGCCCCAGCCAGCACTGCGAGTGGCCAGGAATGATAGGTACCATAGTCCAACAATAGTTGGAGAGCCACAGGTTCTCCAACCCTGACTCAGAAAACATTTGGATGGTAATATTAACCTTGTCAAAACACAGGGAGGATGTAACATAGCTCCAAATCCCACTGTATTGCATACAATCCAAATCCTATGCATATTTACTTTGAAGAAAGTCCCATGGACTTCAGTGAAGCTTACTTCCAAGTGTGGACAAGATCATTCACACTTAATTGTGCGCTGTACAAAAACAAGTTGTAATTGGTTCAATAAGAAATCTATGGCTTTTCCTTCCTTCCTTCCTTTTTTAATGCCTTGCAACGACATACAGAAACGAAACCTCCCAAGCAACACTCAAAACATGAGCTCGGAAACTTGCACATTTTCCAAATGCCATCTCCCCTTTGATTGAAAGCAGGGGGTTGATGCTAAGAAGAAACTTCTACAGGCAGGCAACATTTTGAACACAGAAGGAATGACTCAAAACAAAAACCCAGCTAGAAAATAAACGTAAAACACAAAAAAACCCAAACACCAATATTACACCATTTACACTGAAACAAACAACAGGCAATTGGATGCTTTGATGCAAAGTTGATTCCCCCCCAGCCCCTCAACTGACAGCTCTCTCTTCCTCTTCTTTCCCTGTGAATTATTTGATCTGGCTTGTTCTCACTGAGCAGAGGAAGCATGCTCTGGCAATAGACCCAAGTGGTGGCTACTGCGTTTCTTTAATTGACTGTATCGCCTCCTATTTTATCTGGTAATGGAAACATAGCATTGTGCAGACAGAGGCTCCTTCTGAAATAGACATCTTTGCAAAAGGCTCTCAACAACCACCCACCACCCCAGTTTCCTCCAGACCCCTGAGATTTCCAAAACCAGGCAATCGAATCTACTTCCAGATAGCCAAAGCACCCCAAATAAAGAAATGAACGGTCTTCAATCAGTATAAGACCCAGCAGATCGCCTGCCTTATAACGAGCAGTGCAGGAGGGCGGGTGGGAAGGGAGGGGACGGGAAGAAGAAAGAAAGAAAGAAAGAAAGAAAGAAAGAAAGAAAGAAAGAAAGAAGGGGAGACCCCCAAACTGGTTGACTTACCTTATTTTCTCCATCTCTGCCGCAGAGGCCTACAAGAAATCAAACAAACAAGGTGCAAGTGAATGGAAAGGGAGCAGCAGCGTTCACTCGGCAGATTTATGCATAGTTCAGGCTATCCAAAAAGGCTGGCTGGCAGGCTTGGCTGGCTGCTGCCGCCGGCTCCCGTCTACCGAGCCCCGGCCAGACCCGGACCCCAGATCTGCATGGGAGCAGCAGGGGTGCACGTTGACTGGTGAACTCGCGAAGAACGCAGCAGCAGCAGCGGCGGAGGCAGCAGCAGCAGCAGCAGCGAACACGCTGCAGAAAGGCTGGCGAGCTCCCCAGGAGACATGGGCAACACGGAATGACTCAGTTTGTAGCGCCCAGGAGAAGAAGGCAGAGGAGGAGGAGGAAGGTGGAAGGAGAACCAGTAACAGGTTACTGTGCCGAGCGGGTTCCGCAGGAGAGAAAGTTGAAATCGAGGGGTGGCCCCGTCCAACAGGAGCCGAGGGAGGGAGGCAGGCAGGCAGGCAGGCGCGCACCAACGTGGCACATAGACGCTGCCACGATCTCCAGTTTCTCTCCTCCCTCGCCCTCCCCCCTCCCCCCCAAAAACCCCCACACCACCTTTGAGTTTTTAATTCATCACGTTTCCCCGAGATCTCGGCAGATGGAGCGCGCGCACGCAGCTCGAGCGAGAGTTTCAGGGATCGCGTTAGGGTTGTTTTTTGTGTGTGTGCCCCCCACCCACCCTATAATTCATGGTCTTAATTCATCTCTCTCGCATTCCGCCTTGCCCTTTAAGATCCACGCCGGGGTCCCTTTGATCCGCACCGGCAAGAGGGTGGGGGGAAAGTTTCAGGCGGACTCCTTTTTTTAACCCCTGTTCCGCCAGACCCGGCCAAGGAAGACACCCCTCTCCAACACCGCTTGACTCTTTGGCATCCTGCTTAACCATTTGCTTCCTGAGATCTGCTCAGATGAAGCCACCGGGATGGTGCGGGGGGGGGGGGGAGGACGGATTCTGTTGCAGCTTTTACCATACTAGTGTGTCCTTCCTTTCTATCATCTATCTATCTATCTATCTATCTATCTATCTATCTATCTATCTATCTATCTATCTATCTATCTATCTATCATCTATCTATCCCTGCATCGTTTCATTTCTTTTGAATTCTTTCCCCTTTCAATGTATGGCATGCAACCATTTTATTCACCCTCGACACAATTCTCTCCAATATTTTGAGCTGTCAGGCTTCTTTTGGCTCCGCCTGCCCTTCACACACATCTAGAGTGGGTGGGCGGGCTCTTCTGCTTTCCCCCTTCCATCCCAGTTTTGTGAATTAGAGGATGAAAGCGCCAGGGCGAGTCGGGGAACCCGACATTTCAAAAGTATATTCCCATCCTTTTTTTAGTCCCAGAAGACCTGTCGTTTCAAAGCCTCTTGTTTTAGATAGTCCTAAAGCACATTTCTCCCCTACCAAACACAAAAATTTAAAAACAAACAAACTGGGAAATGCTGTTTAAAGGTGCTAGGAATTGTAGCTCTGGGGGGTGGTGGACTACAGTTCCCAGAATTCTGGGCGGGGTGTGTGCTTTAAATGTATGGTATGTACTTAGCCTGTGCAACAGATGTTGGTTAGGTAAGAAAAGGAAAAAGGAAGCATGATCAGAACAGCAAAAATGAAAATCTACACAGTGGCGTTTGTGTTCTTCAATTGCCAACAGATCCCCATTTCTCCCCCCCCCCCGCGTCCTTCCTGTTTTTTCTCTGGCCCAGTCACTTATGATCTCATGATATGGAAGTCCTTTCCTCACGTCCATTGTTGCCTTGGCAATGCCTTGCAAAATGCACCGAGAGGCAAACCGAGCCCATTGATTGAACGGTTCCCCCACACCAATTCATTAACATACAATATTGCAGCGCACAAGATGAGACGACTTTTCTGAACGCCACCCTGCTGGTTCCGATCCTGAGAGTCCTAAATGCCAAATGATAATCGCCAGTGTCCACTCTATGAAAGTGGAACCTCCAAAAATGGATGGGCTGGTGCGCTGGGGGAAGGAGGGTGTTCTTCTATGCTCCACAAAACAACCCTCCTGTGCTGATGATGCAGCGCAACCCTGAATTCTCATCCTTTCACTAATGTAGTGTTTGCACTGGCAAACACCTTTCCTAAGCTGCTGTGTAGAGCTAAAAGGAGGACGGCAATGAGGAAGGGGAAGAGCTTATGGCACTCCGCTATGTGCTTCATATCAGGGTAGTGCATAGAGTATGGAACTTGCTCCCACAGGAGGCAATGCTGTCCACCAACTTGGGTGGCTTTAAGAGAGGATTAGATAAGAGAAATTCATATTAATGGAGGATAAAGCTCTCAATGGCTAACAGCCACAATAGCTATGTTCTACCTCCACATTCAGAGGCAGTAATGCTTCTAAACACCAGTTGCTGGAAACTGGGGGAGAGGAAGAAGAAGAAGAGTTTGGATTTGATATTCCGCTTTATCACTACCTGAAGGAGTCTCCAAGCGGCTAATATTCTCCTTTCCCTTCCTCCCCCACAACAAACACTCTGTGAGGTGAGTGGGGCTGAGGGACTTCAAAGAAGTGTGACTGGCCCAAGGTCACCCAGCAGCTGCATGTGGAGGAGCGGGGAAGCGAACCTGGTTCACCAGATTACGAGTCTACTGCTCTTAGCCACTACACCACACTGGAGGAAGTGATCTAGGTCAGTGTTTCCCAAATTTGGGTCTCAAGCTGTTTTTGGATGACAATTCCCATCACCTCTGACCACTTGTCCTGCCAATTGCATGGACAGGTGGAGTCCCGCCAACCCCAGGTGACCCCCAAGCTGAATAATCCTTCTGTTGTGTTGGCAAGGCAGTCCTTTCCCCCTACCTGGCCAATCCCCTGGCAACACCCCCCCCAGGTGGGATTGGACGATTGGGTGAGGTAGGTGGAGACCTGCAAGTATCCATCCTGGGGAGAGCAAAGCCAGCCCGTATTACCAGGAGCACTGCGTGCGTCCATACAAAAGGCACCCCCCCATTTGATGTGGGGAGCGGTTATTAGGGATGATAGGGGTTGTAGTCCGGAAACAGCTGGGGACCCAAGTTTGGGAAACACAGCTCTAGATGTTGTAGTCCAAATCCCAGGATCTGGAGGACCACAGGTTCCTCATCCCTGGCATCAGTCAGTTCCAGGCTGGTGCTGGAGTAACATGAGTAGCTTCTCAGTGAGTCTTGTATCTGGCTTGTTTTTCCTAAGCTAGCTCCATGGGTATGCACCTTGTCATACCTGACTAGAATGTACCTCCTTGGTCTCAAGGCAGTTGTCCAGAACAGGAGAACCAAGCTGGCAACATGACCAGGAGATTTCGCAACTCACATGGTTAGTGAGTTGCATTTGTCATGGTATGCTCTGGCTGGAATGCCAATTGCTGGACCCCGACAGCCTGACTACAGTGGTCCAGGCAATGGTAACCTCAAGACTTGATTACTGTCATGCATTTTAGGTGGGTCTGCCCTCACAAATGGTCTGGAAGCTGCAGAATGCCATGGCCAAACAGCTCGCAGGAACAGGTTATTAGAACCCTGCTACTCTGCTGTTGAGAGAAAGCTATGCTACTGGGCCAGGTTCAAGTTATTTGGATTAATTCACAAAGCTCTAAATAACTTGGGCCCAAAGTAAATTAAGGACCTTCTCATCCCTTATGTTTCATTTAAGTCAATAGAGCACTTCTGGTGATTCCTGCATGTCCCTGAGGTTCAATTCGCTTTCATGTGGCAGGTTCCGTGCCAAACAGGTAGAAGTTTGGCAGGAACTACAAATTCCTAGACCATAGAATTGTAGAGTTCCCTCCTTCCCTCCAGACCTCTTTTGAAAACTTTTTTTGTTCAGATAGGCCTTTTGCAACATGATCTTTTTTCCTTTTAACCATTCGATATTTATTGATGTTCTTAATTCTTTTAATGGGTGCTTTGTATGTTGTATGCCAACCTTGATATACTTTATGAAAATGTGGATTATAAATATATCACTAAAAATAAAGTAAAATAAAGGTGTGTCACTAGTTGTGCAGGCGTTTTTCTAGCGTGTTGCTCTCTACATTTTGGAGTAGGCAGCTGTTAACGCCATGTCATCTTGCTTTATCATACAGCAGTACAGATGATAGGTGTTAAAAAGCCATGTCCAAATGCATACTTACAGATTGCTGCAATGGGTTTCCCATACAGGCGGGGGAATGGCTTTTAGTGTTGTGCTAACATTCCAAAAGGCTTTTATGTTTCATTTGGCTTTAGCTTTTGCAAAGATGTCTGCATCAATTTTTTATTGTGTTCAGACGCATTGTTCCATAAGTAAGCGTACTCTAGTAGTACAGAAGGTTAGAAGCAAAGTTGTTTGTGAACAAAAGTTACTGGGGAGCGTGTGTGTGTGTGTGTGTGAGAGAGAGAGAGAGAGAGAGAGAGAGAGAGAGAGAAAGAGATTTTGTAAAAGCATTGGTGATGTCAAGTGGATACCCTTTTCTGGGTAGATATTCTGTTAAAGGACTCAGACAAGAACTTTGATTGAACCAACAGCATCGATGGAGGAGAACACTGAGCTTTGCAATTGTGTAATAGTCGTGTAGTAGCACCTTTTAATGGATTGACTGTAAGAGTTTGAAAGCTTCTGAGATCACCAGCTATTTCCCATGCAGAAATAAGTAAAGGGGCTGAGTTTACTCATACAACCAATCCCTTGGTGTATTCTCTATAAATACCCAGCACTTATATCTCAATGCATTAGATGAATCTATCCTTAGTTCCAGTTTCTCATCATTGGCTATTAAATGAGAGCCTGCATAATGTCATGAGTAGCGTTGCGCAATATCTGCTTTCCAGTGTCATAATATACCACCAGCTAAACTTTGTGATATGGCGGTATATTATGAGGCAGGGAGGAAGAAGGCAGCTGCCAGCCATGGAGACAATGAGCACCACTGTGCACAGCTTCTGCCGCTTCTTTCAAGGTCAAGAGGGCGGCGCTGCTCTAGACAAAGTACATCAGCCAGGGCACCACATACCAGGGCACTGTGGAGCTGCCTGCCCCAGCCTCTTGCCTCCTCCTCCAGCATCTGGCACATGGAGGAAGGAGCCCCACGAGGCATAGGGCGAAGCTACTTCCTCCTCCAGTGCCCGGTGCACAGAGGAAGGAGCCCCTAGGGTGAAATTGTTCTCAGGCATGCTGTTTTGGAGGTGGGTGACACGTGTGGGGTGCTGATTGGCAGAGGGCAGCACAGATCCCATGCATGCATCCACCCACTTCTAGTGCTCCTGAGTTTAGAGCAGTTGGCCTGAAACCGAGAGGCGAAATACTGCCAGGCCTAAAGTTAATAATAATAATAATAATAATAATAATAATAATAATAATAATAATAATATATTATTTATACACTGCCCATTTGGTTGGGTTCTCTGCTGCTCCAGAGAAGCGGACACGGAGCAATGGATCCAAACTACAAGAAAGAAGATTCCACCTAAACATTAGGAAGAACTTCCTGACAGTAAGAGCTGTTTGACAGTGGAATTTGCTGCCAAGGAGTGTGGTGGAGTCTCCTTCTTTGGAGGTCTTTAAGCAGAGGCTTGACAACCATATGTCAGGAGTGCTCTGATGGTGTTTCCTGCTTGGCAGGGGGTTGGACTCGATGGCCCTTGTGGTCTCTTCCAACTCTATGATTCTATGATTCTATGATTCTATGGTTTCCACAGCCATTCTGGGCAACTCCCAACGGAATACCAATAATAATAGAAAAGCAATAAAACATCTAACTTTAAAAACTTCCCTAAGCAGGGTTGCCTTCAGATGTCTTCTAAAAGTCAGATAGTTGTTTATTTCCTTAACATCTGAAGGGAGGGCGTTCCACAGGGTGGGTGCCACTACCGAGAAGGCTCTCTGCCTGGTTCCCTGTAACCTCACTTCTCGCAGTGAGGGAACCACCAGAAGGCCCTCGGAGCTGGACCTCAGTGTCTGAAAAATGGGGGTGGAGATTCTCCTTCAGGTATACTGGACCAAGGCCATTTAGGGCTTTAAAGGTCAGCACCAACGCTTTGAATTGTGCTCAGAAACGTACTGGGAGCCATTGCAATCTAGCCCTCAAACTGATCCTGGATGATGCATTGATACACCGCCCAGGCCTAATCATGAGGATAAAATGGAGAGCCAGGGATTGTGAATACCACCCTGAGCTCTTTGGATAAAAGGTGGGGCATAAATAAAGTAATAAATAATAAATAAAACTGGCAGCTGAAAACTTCTGGCCCTCAAGCTGTTGCTGAATTCTACCAGCCCCAGTGTAGCAGCTAGAGTGCCAGACAAGTACTAAGGAGGCCTGGGTTCAAAATTTCAGCTAGCCATGTCACTCGCTAGGTGACTTTTGGCCAATCTCTCACAACCTTACAAGGTTGTTGTGAGTATAGCAACATAAGAAGCTGCCTTGTACTGAATCAGACCTTGGGTCCATCTTAATCACTATTATCTACACTGACTGGCAGTAGCTCTCCATCATTTCAGACAAGGGGCCTCTCCCAGATCTACCTGGAGATGCTGGGGATCAAACTTGCGACTTTCTGCATGCAAGGCAAGTGCTCTGTCCCCGAGCTATGGCCCTTCCCCAGATAAAACCACTGAATGAGACAAGAGGAAGAGAGTGGTCCTACCCCCTTCCTTTCCTTCTTGCTAGGCTTGTATTTGGAAAATATCAATCCATTATGACCTTTGATTAGAATGGCTTCTACTTAAAATACGCAGAGGTTTAAATAAAGATGGGACAATACTACACACCGCTTTCTGTGTTTGTAGTTCACCTTGGGGGGAAGCTTAACTTACCATGACCTCACAAGGAACAATGATCTAAGAATAACATGAACTGAGAAAGTACCAGAAACCAGGAGAGTGTGAAATCAAATACCCGAAGGACTGTGCCTGCCTCTCTCTCTCTCTCTCTCTCTCTCTCTCTCTCTCTCTCTCTCTCTCTCTCTCTTCGGTGAGTGCACTGCTCTTTTTGGTATGTACCATACCTTGCTTAATAACTTGTGTGGGTGGGTGTTGAAACATAGCACAGAGAAGCAGTTTGCTGGTATGTTTATAATTACACCAAGCAATTTAGGCACAGAGGTTGCTGTTCAGGAAATCGGGGCATTATGTGGCTGTTAAATCACAGCGGTATTTGGGATACTATTAAACTTCTGTGGGCATCGTTTCAAAAGCCCTTAGCTGATGGGACCTTTGCGATTTGACCTCCTGGGCACCCCATCTTGACTCTGGCAAAAGAGCTGTCTGTTTTTTGAGAAACTGGGCAGATTGGTAGGTATTGAACTGGTGGGACTTAACAAAGCTGATGATCAGCAGCCTGGAAACCAAGCCTTACGGGGAAAGGCTGAAGGAACTAGGTATGTTTAGCCTGGAAAAGAGGAGACTGAGAGGAGATACGATAGCCATCTTCAAATATCTTAAGGGCTGTCACATGGAAGAGGGAACAAGTTTGTTTTCTCCTGCTCTGGAAGGTAGTACTTGAACCAATGGCTTCAAGTTGCAAGAAAGGAGATTCCGACTAAACATCAGGAATATCTTTCTGACAATAAGAGCTGTTTGACAGTGGAAAGGTCTGGTCTCTCTTGGGAAGTTGTGGACTCTCCTTCTGTTATGTACTGAGCTGAATCCTAGAACAATAGGATCCAGAATGCAGCAGTCTGACTGGTCCTCAGGAGCCACCCAATCCAGCTCCAGGTGGAAGTGAATCAGCGACCTGATTGGCCTGCAGGAGCAGCCAATCAGGCTTCTGGAGGAGGTGAATCTGCAGCCTGATTGGCCTACAGGAGCAGCCCAGAATTAGCCAATCACGCGGGGCCCATTGTGTAAATAATGTATATACAGCTAGACGTTTTGGGGAAAGTTTCATTCATTGCTACTATGAGCTGAATAAAGAGCATGAAATTCACACTCGACTCCAAGTATATTTCACCTTCCTTGGAGGTTTTTAAGCAGAGGCTGGATGGCCATCTGCTATGGATGCTTTAGCTGAGATTGTAGCATTGCAGGGGGTTGGACTAGATGACCCTTGGCGTCCCTTCCAACTCTTACAATTCTATGATTTTTTTATGGAAAAAGCAGGTGGGTTTTATTAGTATATGTAGATCCCAACTTTCCTCCAAGGTAGCATGCATGGTTTTCTCCTCATCCCTTATTCCCTGTGAGGTTGATTAGACATAGGCCATTCATATCATAAATTTAAAACACTATGAAACCACTTTAAACATTCATGGCTTCCCCCACAAAATCATGGGAGCTACAGCTTGTTAAGCATGCTGGGAGTTGCCAGGAGACCCTGTTCTCCTCACAGAACTACGATTTACTGAGTGGTGTAACAGTCAATCCCTATTCCCAGGGAACTCTGGGAATTGTGAGGAATAGGGCTGACCAGAGCTTCGGCTGAGATCTAGAACTTGTTTTCATATCAATGCTCAGTAAGTGAAATAACAAGGATGGTTATTTGGCTTTTGTACAGACTGCTATTCCTTCAAAGCTGACTGTTGTCAACATCCCCCACTCTTCCCCAGTCAAGGTCATAGTCCTCAAGGCTGGTTAAGTTATTTTGTTCCACAAATACCTCACCCTAATAGTAAAAAAATGCAAAAATAAACCATGAACTAACTAGTGATTTCCTGCTCTTTCTTAATACCCAGCACTAGTTGCCTGAAGCAGCAACTTCACTCTGCCTAATGCATACCTGCCAAGAGTACCGGAAAAATTGGACATCCCATTTTCTCATGCAAGATCTCAGCTGCCATTTTGGGTGCCACAATATTGCATGCTCAGGGCCACGCTCTAGACCCCAAAAGCATTTGGGGGTGCCCGAGAGCGTGGTGTGGGTCACATGATTCTCCCAGAAGCACTTCCCAGAAGACACGCATCCGAAAAAGTTGGATGGTATGCTAATGATAGGAACATACCAGTTTCTTGATAAGCAATGCATAGGATTAAGATGTTAAATTGCAATGAGTAGAATGAGTACTGTGCTGCATATTTAATAATATTTTGAGCTTTGATTAGCTATAGATCCAAGCTCCTTGTATTATAACAAACAGGAGCTAATAGGGTTGGGTAGGGTAGAAAGGTGCTGTCTATATGACAAAGCAGGTTAAAAAAAGTCAATAATACATTAATACAAAAGAAATGAGTTAGCAGGTGTGAAGCAGCACTCAGAATCATTTTAGTCTGATCCAACAAGCTAATTATTATGTTCTTTAGCACCCCTGAGGTCCCCCCTCTCTCAACCCCTCCCCCATATATTGAATTAAATGAATGTGTCAATATCTTTGAAATAGGAGGCTTAATGTTATCCAATTCCTTGAATATATCTATATCTCTAAGTCTGCCTGCCTCTCTACCTACCTACCTATCTCAGTCAGTAGACATGAGACTCTTAGAGTTATGGGTTCGAGCCCCAGGTTGGGCAAAAGATTCCTGCATTGCAGAGGGTTGGAATGGATGACCCTTGTAGCCCCTTCTAACTCTACAATTCTATGAATCTATCATCTGCACACATTTCCCCTGAATGTTCTCTCAGCTCTCCAAATGTTCGTTTTTGATCTTTTCCAAGCTGTGGGTTTGTGTGTTGCCTGGAAGAAACAGGCTCTGTTTAGCTTATTATAGAAAGAGGGGCATCCTACACGGCACCTCTACACACACGAAAGGCTGAAGTGAAGCCTGTACTGGACTGGGATGCTATTTTAATAGCAGAAAGGTCACCAGAAGTCTCCCCATGGTCCCTCGATACCCTCTCTTGCGCTGCGCATTAGCATTCCTCTCCGCAGGTCCCTTTCTACTAGTCTGAAAGAGTCGGCTCTCAACTCCTACACAAAATGTGGAGTTGTTAGGATTTGCAGAGGAGACATTAAATCAGCCTCTGTAGATTCCTTTGTCAAAAGGAAGCCACATTTATTAAAAGTGCAGTTGGCTCTTCACATGTGTCATATTCCCTCCCGCTCCCCTTGGCCTTTCCCCTCCTTCTGGCACATCCACCCCCTGCCCAGGGTGGGGGAAAAGCCCTCTGCAGGAACATCCAGTGAATATTATCTAGTGGCTCGTGCTTGTCATTCTGTCCTGTGTGATACTATTTTTAGAAAGGGATTTTCATCCAATTGCCGTTCAGTAGACTAGTTGTCAAGGCAAACACTGAGAAGGTGGTTGAGGTTGAATTTGTCAATGATTCAGCAGTGCGGGCTGTTGTTAGCAAGCCAGGCTTGCCTCTCTGATAATAATGTGCGCTCTGGCATTTCTGAGACCCGGTGTGATGTTGCAGGTAGCATGTTTGGCCCTGAAAGTGAAGGGCCTGGCGGGCTCTAATAACTCCCCAGGGATGAAGCTTACATCTTAGCGGTCCCTGGACCAATAACAGTGCATAGCATTTGTAGCAATGCTTTAGAGCACTTAGCACAAGGGTGGGCAGTGGGGGTTTTGGACTATGACATACCCTCCAACATTTCTCTGATGAAAATAGGGAGATATTATTCTATACCTTCCAACATTTCTCCAGTGAAAATACAGACATCCCCTCCAACGTTTCTCTGATGAACATAGGGACGTCCTATTCCATACCCTCCAACATTTCTCCAATGAAATAGGGATGTCCTAAGGAAAAGGGGGACATTCTGGGATCAAATCAGAAATTGGGACAGCTTCTGTAAATCCAGGACTGTCGCTAGAAAATAGGGACACCTGGAGGGTCTGCTATGACTCCCACCACACCAAGGCAGCATTGTCAATAGTCATGGATGATGGGAGTTGCAGTCCAAAGCATCTGGAAGGTTACAGGGTCCCCACTAAGGGGTTAAATCTGTAAATTTCAGTTTTTCATAGCCCCCCATCTTGAATTCTTCACATTTACACACCCCTTTGCATTCCCCCCCCCACATTCTTCATTAAAATTGTTCAGCATTTTATTGTGAATTTCTTCTAATAGACATTTCTTTTTTTGCAAATCAGCATTCTGTATCATAATGCACTTTCACATGATTTTCAGCAGTATATGCATTTTTATGCACACTTTGCCCTACTATATGCATTTTGTACGCATCACTTGGCATGTTTCAGAAGATGGCTGCGCTTCCATTTACAGTTTTGGGGAAGCTTGCCTTGAAATGCAAAAAGAAGCAAATTTGTTTGCCATCCCTATTCCCCACCATGCCTGAGTAGACATTAGTAAGACAGATGGACCATAGCCTGATTTTGTATTATGCAGCTTATGACAATCAAGTCATAAGCTGGACTAGGTTATCATCTGTACTGTGTTGTACAAGGGACTGCCTTTCAAGAACATTCAGAAACTCCTATGTCATAGAATTGTAGAGATGGACGGTATCCCAATTCAGGAATCTCAGCTAAAGAATCCCAGACAGATAGCCAACCACCCTCTGTTTAAAAGCATCTAATGAAGTTTTCCATCACTTTCCGACGTACTCCGCTCCACTGTTGCAACAGCTCCTACCATCAGAAAGCTCCTCCTAAAGTTTAGTTGGAATTTTCTTTCTCGTAATTGAACCCATTGGTTAGGGTCCAGCCTTCTGGAGCATCTGACAGCCCTTTGGGTATCTGAATCTGGCTATCATATCACCTGTCAGCCTTCTCTTCTCCAGGTTAAACATACCCAACTCCCTCAACTGCAGATGGAACTATTAAGAAGGAGCCACCAAAATGAACACATCTGCAGTTCATTTAGAGGAGTGAAATTCAAAGTGGTGGGTTTGTTTCAGAAGGTCCAAAATGAACCAGGACCAGGACGATGGTGTCTGAGGGACCATCTTTGCCTGTATGGACTTGCCTATGCACAAAGATGACCATTACAGGCCTGCTAATCCCAGGATCAGGATGATGGTGTCTGAGGGACCATCTTCGCCTGTATGGACTTGCCTATTCACAAAGATCACCATTACAGACCTGCTAATCCCACCTACAGGGTTCAGTATTTTAAATATGTCTAGCTCACTTATTAGAGCAAGGCCCTCACAAAACGGCATCCATAAAAACATATACAGTGGTACCTCGGGTTAAGTACTTAATTCGTTCTGGAGGTCCGTTCTTAACCTGAAACTGCTCTTAACCTGAAGCACCACTTTAGCTAATGGGGCCTCCTGCTGCTGCTGCGCCACTGGAGCACGATTTTTGTTCTCATCCTGAAGCAAAGTTCTTAACCCAAGGTAAATTTCTGGGTTAGCGGAGTCTGTAACCTGAAGCGTATTTAACCTGAAGTGTATGTAACAATACTATATCTATCTATCATCTATCTATCTATCTATCTATCTATCTATCTATCTATCATCTATAGCTATAGAATCAGAAACTTTCAAAAAACATTGAAACAATATATCTCCCAATTATATAAAAAATCAGTAGCACAAAATATTATTATGATATACACTCTCTTATTCTTGCTTCTGGCATTGTCAGATTGGTATTCCACTGATCATATCTATACTATTATATGTAACAATACTGATTAGACTAAGGTGCCCACTGTTAAAAGACAGACACTGTAAGGCACAAACCAGGAATTGTTACATGGGCTAGGATCATATTCCTGGGAACTGAGAAAGAAGCAAGCACCGACTGTGAAACATCAACGCACTAACAAATTGCTGGGTTTTCAAATGTGAACATGGAACTGAGCAATTAAGCAAATTATAGACATTTAAGGCCAAGAAAAACCATCCATTGACTACCTCCCAGTCCCCACCCCATGGAAGCCATAGTTACCAGTAAAGGATGGCAACTGTGGAATAAAGCCAGAAAACAGAGACATCACCAGAAAGAGCTATGTTAAATTCAGAAGATCTGGGTTTAACTCTATCCCTTTCCCATAGTTAGAAAACCAAGATGGTCAGGACACATTCAACACAGTCAATCAAAGGCATGTAACAAAATGAATTTCAATATGGGCAAATGTAAGCTTCTACACTTCTGCGGGAAGAACCAGCTGCACAAATATAAGATGGGGGGCACCTGGCTTACTAGTAGTACATGTGAAAAGGATCTTGGGGTCTTAGTAGACCCCAAGCTTAATGAGAGTCAACAGTGTGAGCAGCTGCAATATATATATATATATATATATATATATATATATATATATATATATAATGCTATTCCAGGCTGCATCAACAGAAGCATAGTGTCCAGATCAAGGAACTAACAGTACCACTCTATTCTGCCTTGGTCAGACAACACCTGGAGTATTTGTCAGGATATTGACAAGCTATAACATGAGCAGAGGAGGGTGACCAAGATTATCAAGGGCTGGAAATCAAGCCTTATGAGGAACAGTTGAGGGAGTTGGGTATCTTTTGCTTGGAGAAGAAAAGACTGAGAGGAGATATGATAGCCGCCTTCAAATATCTCAAGGGCTGTCACCTGGAAGATGGAGCATGCTCATTTTCTCCTGCTCTGGAGGGTAGCACCATAACAAACAGATTCAAGTTACAGGAAAGGAATTTCCGACTCAACATCAGGAAGGACTTTCTGGCAGTAAGAGCTGTTCGACGGTGAAATGATCTCGCTTGGGAGTTTGTGAACTCTCCTTCCTTGGAGGTTTTGAAGCAGAGGCCAATGTCCATCTGTCATGGATGCTTCAGTTGAGATTTCTGCATTGCAGGTGTCCCTTCCAACTCTACAATTCTATAATTCATTTGGGAAATCACAATTATTTTTAAGGCAGAGGAGCCTTTTTCAGCCAGAGGGCACATTCCCTTCTGAGCAGTCTTCCAGGGGGGCACATACCAGTGGTGGCTGGGGCAGGAGGCACAACTGGGAGGAGCAACAAATGTAAAGGCTTTGTATGGTAGGCTAGTTTCAGCCCTTTCGATCCTCTGTCCAGTTTTGGATTGAGCATCATCAGATGTCAACGACACATTCCAGACAGAAAAAACCACTCAGCAATGGTGTGAATGGTTAGACTGTTGAACTATAATATGGGAGACCACAGTTTGAATCCCCATGCAGCCATGAAGCCCACTGAGTAGCCAGTCACAGTCTCTCAGCCTAGCCAACCTCACAGGGCTGTTGTGAAGACAAAATGGCAAGGAAAGAACCATGTATACCACCCTGAGGTTTTTTTGTAGCAGTTCGAAAGCACATCAAAGTGCAAGTAGATAAATAGGTACCACTCCGGCGGGAAGGTAAACGGCGTTTCCGTGTGCTGCTCTGGTTCACCAGAAGCAACTTAGTCATGCTACCCACATGACCTGGAAGCTGTACACCGGCTCCCTCGGCCAATAAAGTGAGATGAGCGCTGCAACCCCAGAGTCGGACACGACTGGACCTAGTCGTCAGGGATCCCTTTACCTTTACCTTGTGCTGTGTTTCTGGGCACAGGTCTGGACTTCAAAGCTATGTGTCCAAGCAGTTTTGATTTATTTGTTGTTGTTCCAGTGCTTCCCCCAGGAAAATCCATGTTTTGCCATTGAACCGGAACAAAAGCATTCGAGTTTTCTGTGGATTGTCATTTGCTCCAATTCGGGGTGGGAGAGACCACTCTGACACAGAGCTTTGAAGCACAGACCTGTGGTCCTGGGTTCTGGCTCCACCTATCCTTGAGCTCTCTGCTTTCCGCCCCACCAGTCCCAATGGCTTCCAACCCATCATGAGGTCTGGAAAACTGGGGAGGCTGTAGCATACATGTCAAAGTGATAGAATGCAGACCTGGAGGTTCTTTGAATCTGGGACTTCACTTCTGTCTCCTCCACCTCCTCTGTAAAATCTTCTTAGCAGGAATTTTACAAACCTCCCGTTTAAGCCCAGCAGCGAGAACCATTTGTTTGCTTAGAGATTATTGAGGGTCCCTGAAGAGTGAGGTTGACCAATATTGAATTTGTTAATGCAGATAAAACAACTTACAAGACGCTGGTTTCTAATAATACCAAGGTGTTGCTTTAAAGATTAATTAAACTCTAACATATTGAGCCAGCCTAGTAGACTCGTGAATAAATTCCCGGTGACATACTGGGCTTCGTTTGCTCCCAGGGTTCGTTGGAGCTTGATGCATGGCAGAAATGGCAAACTTCTGCTGATTATGCTCCCGTCTTGTTTGCTACGGCTCTCGCATTCCAAAGCAGTTGCTGCGTCCCGGTGGACTCTTGATTCAATAGGCTTAATTACAAAGTTGAAAAATTGAGTCATGCGCACAGGTCAAATTAGAATGTACTTAATATCCCTCCAAAGGAGAATTTGGACCAGTTTATCTACAGGGCTCCCAACTCCTGGGAAAATGAAAGCACAATCCAGATCAATAATGCTATTAAGGGCTGAATTAGAAATGAGTTCAAACAGGAATCGCAAGGTGATCATGTTGGACCACATGCTGGCTTGAATGGAAAGAGCTACAGTAAAATAGACTTCGTGACACCAGTGTATGGACTACTTAGGAACATAGGACGAGGCCTTATATGGAGTCAGACCATTGGTCCACCTAACTTAGTATTGGCTACACTGACTAGCAGCAGCTCTCCAGGGTTACAGGGAGGGGGTTTCTCCCAGCCCTGCCAGGAGATGCCAGGGACCTTTTGCCTGCAAAATCCAGGCTGTGCCACCAAATTATCATATTTCCCAACACCACACAGGGTATGTTAAGCTGAAGTATGTGCATAATTTCTCATCTCCTTTTCCCCCCACCCTAAAACTAACTCTAACTCTTTGCTTGACATTCTCCGTTATTTATTTGTGGCTCTCATCAGACGCCATCACTTCACAACTCTGAAGATCCAGTCTCATCAGTTGAAAAGCATCAACTTGAGAGTACAATACAGTGACACTGGATTTGTATAATGATGACATTGAGGCAATTCTACTGTAAAACGATCTGTAACATTAAACTCAAGAAACATATTCCTTGCAAAGGGAGAAGGGGGAGAGAACCCCCCCCCCCACCTGTGCTTTCTAAGGCTGCTAGACAACAATTTTTGATGCAAGATAATGTGTGCAGCATGGGAAGATTTGCACAACTGAGGCAACAGTTTCCTAGCAACCATAGATCCTCCACGAATCCTTTCACTGATAACCATTAAAATGTATGTTAAATAGCATTAGGCACTGAAAAAAGAGAGAAAAGAAATGGAATCATGAGGAGATTCACATCTTACAAAGACTGGGAACTGTTTAAGCAGTGCAGTGTTCAAGTTTTTGATGCAAAATATATCCATGGCCCAAAATAATGATGCCACTCTCAAAATAGTACTACTAACTTCATATCAGGCTCATTATCTTATCACTATTTTTCTTATTACATTTATGACCTGCCCTTCATCAGCAGATCCCAGAATGGGTTGCAGCAATTTGAAATTGCACCCAACCCTAAATGAGGCTGCCATTTAGTAGTGGGTCCTGACCTACCAGTTGAAGATCAATGTCATAGAGGACAAGGGATGTGCATTCTGCTTCCCTCCCAGACCAATGCTTTGAAATAGCCAGGTAGAAAGACCTATGTTCTCATTTACAAGAGATGCCAATGAAAGTCTTGACCCAGGCTCAGAGGAGAACTTTGGAGACTACAACACCTGGCCTCAAAGTGGGCTCTACAAGGTCTGAAATTCTTCTCCATCTCAGATCAAAATCCAAGCTAGAGAAGAATCCCTATATTCTATGCCAGCTTTCTCTAACCCAGTTCCCCTCCAGATGTTTTGTACTGCAACTCCCCATTAGCCTCACCAGTGTTGGGGAAGCCTGCGCCACACTCTTCCTTTCCTTAACTTGGTCACAATGGGAGCAGCAGCAAGGAAAAGAAAGAGAGGGGAGATTTTTCTTTCTCCTTCTTCTACCAACTGCCCATTGCACCGATCCTACTTTGCAACAGGGCATGGGGAACACTGGGAGATGTCATTCCCACAAAGGCTCTCACAATTGTATTACACTTTCAATTAAGCATGATGAGGAAGTTTGTCTGGGCCACCTGCAGTAACAAACTTCGGGGTCTCAAAATTGCAATTGCAGCAGTCTTTCGGAGAACTACATCTCCCATGAGTCACTGGGATCTGATGCCTGGCACATTGCTAATCAGTCAATACACCAGAGCATCTGAGAAGGGAGTGAGGAAGTGGGGGGAAAACCCTTTCCCTGGGGAGAAAGGGTGGCAGGCTGGCAGGGACCACCTCTGGAGATGGGTAGTTTTCCTGAACTCCTTGAATTGGCTCAGATTCAGAAAAATTATCTGAGTTCTCCACCTCCCCCCACCCAAAGGGATAATTAGCAAGGTAATCTGAAATACGTTTTAGAGAGTTCACACATTCCCAATTTTTATTGGACAAACAGCTTCACATAATTGAATAATTTAAGTTTGGGTGAGATCAGCCTATCAGGGAAAGATTCCCCCCCCCCCCTGGAGGTCTATCTAGCCATTCCCTTCATGGGGTAAGTTTTTAATATTCTAGGAAGCGGGACTAGTGTTTCCTCCTGCTACCCATGATATTCAACCCAAAGACCTTCAGCATACAGATCAGGTGAGCGTTTCATGTGTCTTGAATAATATGCTAAAATTGCCTTCACTTTTGGGGATCTGTTTCTTTCAGCAACACCTAAGCCACTGCCCATATGCTGAGCCCCATGGCTGAGAGAGGTCATCCTTCCATCCTACTGGATGCCATATGGTGGCAATTGAGAAGACTCAAACAGAAGGATGAAACTTAAGCAGGGTGCTTTAGAGAAGTCTAGGGATATTGAGCAAATAGGCTCTTCATATTATGAGATCATGTATCAGGTGATGCATTCTTCCCACGCTTATGAGTTAATTATGAAAAAAAGCAATCAATATCACACCAGTGTTTTTCAACGGTTATTTTTTAACCAAATACCAAACTATACAAAACAATGAATGCCTGTGAATGGCTCTCCCCGCCCCATCTCTTTAAAGTTTGGTAAAAAGAGGCAACAAAAGAGGGAATTCAGAGGGAATTCACCAAATGCCAAACCCAAACATGAAGCTTTCAAGCATTACCCATTTTAACTGGTACCATATTTTTTGCTCTATAACACGCACCAGACATAACACACACGTAGTTTTTAGAGGAGGAAAACAAGAAAAAAATATTCTAAACGAAATAGTGGATATATGATTTTTGTGGTTCATGCTGTGGCCACAGACATGTGATCTGACAGTGAGTTTGGGGTAGCCCAATGCAAAAATCCTGAGGATCCATGTGGATCCATGCTTTGTAACCATGGAGGAGGAAAGGAAGGGGAACCATAGATCCTCTGCTCACGACTGCAGCAGATCCCCCCTGCCACCCGCAGGCATTCGCTCTATAACACGCACAGACATTTCCCCTTACTTTCTAGGAGGAAAAAAGTGAGTGTTATGGTGCAAAAAATACAGTACCTCCTGAATTCCTGGCTGACAGACAAATAGCTACTTTCCACATAGTTGATCAAGTAGCAACCCATATGGTGGAGAACTGTCCCAACGTTGGCATTGTTGCACCTTACCTGAATGGGGCTGGAGCGAGCCAGGGTGGCAGAGAAGTCAAAGATACAGGGGTGTACTAAGGATGACAACCTGGGCAGCCCCAACTTCACATCCCTATCTGCCCCACCCCACCCCAGCCCTACAACACAGGCTGCTACTGAACCTGCTGTGATATGTGTGCCTACATTTATTCCTCTTATTATTATTATTATTTACCCACCCTAAAGTGGGCAATATTCAAAACAATTCAAAGCAGCCTACAATAGGTTTCAGTCTCTGTCAAATGGGGGGGGGGGGTATTTATTTATATATATTTTTTGCTGAATTTTGTACAGCTGTGGAAATACCAAACTGGTTAGTATAACTATAATGAGAACAGAGACCCACTGAAAATAATAAAAACATGACTAACTTAGACCCATAATTTTTAATAGTCCTACTCAGAGTAAAAAACTACTCGGATACTGCTCAATATGACAGATATGATTGTGGGTCAAAGGAAATGGGCAGAGAGATGTTTCTGGCTGATGGGCCACAATGGCTCTCTCATACCAACTCTCGCAAAAATTATTGCTTGTCTGTTGCCCTTATCTAAAGGCAAACTCCTGGGAATGATCAGAAATGGTCTTTTAAAATAAAATTGATAGGCACCAGTGCTTTATTTCCCCCGATATTCCCCATGACATATAGGAGCAGAGATCGCACGGTGTCTCGATAAGGCCAAAGAGCGAAAGTCAGTGAGATGAATTATCGGCTGCTAACAGTTACACTGCTTGACAAGGGAGAAAACTTATAATGCAGAGTCATGGCATTTCCACTGGGAAGGTTAGAATAGATGTAAAATCAATATGCTGTTATCTGTTTCTCGTTGTACTTTTTTTGGACAGGCAACAATAACCTGAAATGGGGTTAACTATCCTTGCTAACTACCATGATGTCTGGGGTAGGAGGATGTGGGGAACATTTTTTTATTCAAAAAATTGGCCATTCATGGGGTGGCTGGGGATAAAACATAGGCCTCCTGAAAAAAACATGAAAGGGGAGGGGGTTATTTCTGGATTTTTTTTTGTGAGGCGTTGCAATGTCTAGTGTCCCATTTGTACTATACATTTTAAACTGTATCATAGAATCATAGAATGGTATAGTTGGAAGGAACCCTGAGGGTCATCTAGTTCAACCCCCTGCAATGCAGGAATCTTTTACCCACCGAGAGGCTCAAACCCACAACCGTGAGATTAAGAGTCTCATGCTCTACTGACTGAGCTATTCTGCCCACCCCCCCATATGCATGAATCATGGGAACTGCAATTTGTTAGGGGCTGATGAGAAGGACATTAGGCTTTCTGGGGAAGGGGGAGGGTCAGTGGATGCTGGTCGTGGAAGGGGGACTGATGCTTTTGAGCTCTAAATACAATATGGTGTCATACCCTCCAACGCGTTGTGGTGAAAAACTGGACATGTGTTTTCTCCAGCTGTGCTCCTGCACGAGTCATATGATGCACGCAAGATCATGGCCCCCAAAGATGCTCCTTTTTCGGGGCCATTCTTTTGCTGCACCCCAAAATGTGCATTTTTGGGGTGGCATGCTCATGGGTGAAAAAATGGGATGTCCCAATTTTAACAGGACAGTTGAGAGGTATGTGGTTTATTCTGTATATTTTTTGTGTTCTGAAATAAGCGCACACCCCCTCTCTCCCCCTTCCTATGCCTATCTCTCTCTCTCTCTCTCTCTCTCTCTCTCTCTCTCTCTCTCTCTCATCATCTATCTCTATCTATCATCTATCTATATCTATCATCCATCTATCTATCATCTGTCTGTCTGTCTATCATCTATCTATCTCTATCATCTATCTATATCTATCTATCATCTAGATCTACAGTGGTGCCCCGCAAGACGAATGCCTCGCAAGACGGAAAACCCGCTAGACGAAAGGGTTTTCCGTTTTGGAGGTGCTTCGCAAAACGAATCTCCTATGGGCTTGCTTTGCAAGCCGACAATGTCTTGCGAGTTCCTGCTGGTTTTTTCCCCTTCCCCCCCCTTTTTCTAAGCCGCTAAGCCGGCTTAGCGCTAATCCGCTAATCCGTCAATGGGCTTGCTTCGCAAGACGAAAAAACCGCTAGACGAAGAGAATCACAGAACGGATTCTTTTCGTCTTGCGAGGCACCACTGTATCTGTCTGTCTGTCATATCATCTATCTATCTATCTATCTATCATCTATCTATCTATCTATCTATCTATCTATCTATCTATCTATCATCTATCTATATCTATCTGTCATCTATATCATCTATCTATCTATCTATCTATCTATCTATCTATCTGTCTGTCTGTCTGTCTGTCTATCATCTATATCATCTATCTATCATCTATCTATCTATCATCTATCTATCTATCTATCATCTATCTAATCATCTATCTATCATCTATATCTATATCATCTATGTAACTATCATCTATCTGTCTATCTATCTATCTATCTATCTATCTATCTATCTATCTATCTATCATCTATATCATCTATCATCTTTCATCTCTATCATCTATCTATCTTTCATCAGGAGAAGAAAAGGCTAAGGAATAAACTCTACACAAATCCAGAGTCCCTAAGACAGTTGGATGGTGTCTTGTATGCCTCTTTCCAGCTACCCCTGCAGCCAAGCTACTGCCAAATGTATTTCTCTGCTTTCCTTTGGATCACAGCAGCAAGGTCGAGAGGCGGGTATTGTCATCTGGGCAGCACAGGACCTCCACACACACTACCCAGGTTTGCTCCCTGGGATGACACTTCAGTTCTGCTAACGCAGCTTAAAAACATGGGAGGCAGCAGTTATGAATTGCCAGTCTCTGTAGCCATAGCAGGCACTGTGAGTCTCCTAAAAAACAAAATGTCTGGTCTATTGTAGCAAGGGATGAAATAGAACAAGTAATTGGAGCAACATTAAATGCGCAGAGGAGTCAGTGCTCTCACCTGCGTTGCAGCGAAATGGGAGGCGGGTTTCTCTGCTTGAACCTACGTTCTCCAGAGCCAGCCCAATCCCCACACAGTTTGGATAACCCTGATGTTCTCCAGATCCCCGGACGGAGGCTGGGAGGGATAAATGCTCAATGCCTAAGTCAAGGCAACTGAAAGTTTAATAAAGTTGTGTCCAATTTTAATCCCATAACACGTTGTCGTGAGTCATTATTCCTCCCAGGGGTCACCTGGGGTCGGGGGGGTGTGTGTCTCCACCTGGCCGTGCAAAGAAGAGCATGCCATCAAACGATGGCTGCTTGGGGGAGCTCACACTAGAATGACAGAAACAGTAACAAAATATGAGTAAGTGTTGTTTATTTTGCAGCAGAACTCTGAGGCTCAGGCATGGCAGAAGTCCTGTTGCACTCAAGTCCTGCTCATTGGGCTTCTCACTGGCCACTTTGAGAACCCTGTGTGCTTCAGAGAAGGCTATCCCCCAGTCTCAACTGGAGATGGCAACCTGGAACCTGGGACCTTCTGCATGCAAAAGAGATGCCCTACCACTGAACTGGGGCCCTCCCACAACGTGAGGCTGGCACCTTCCCAGCCAGATTCGACTGAGTGGATAGCCCCTGTTATGCTCACTCACAGAGAGAAGCTATTTGTATCTGGTCTCTGTTCAGAACAGAAGTGAAGGAAGGTGTCCAGTTCTGGCATCCAATGCAATGTAGGCATGTTTAAGGGGGCATATTCAAGGTAGGAGATGCTGATCCAGTGAAACAGGAACTGAGCAGGAAGAGCAACTGGCTCTTGTGAGCTGTGGATTTTGGAGGGGATGTTTATGGAGACCTTTTGTCTATGCTATAGGAGATAAAGGCACACAGGGACACGTGGGCCTCAGACTGGTGGCCCTTGTGGTAGTTATACTCACCATATTATTATAGTAAGCAAGAGGAGACACAAGCACAGTGGACGCTCGGGTTGCGAACATGATCCGTGCGGGATGCAACCCACAGCGTTCGCAACCCGCAGTGGTGCGTCTGCGCAAGTGCGGGTTGCGATTCGGCTCTTCTGCGCATGCGCAAAGCACGATTTAGCGTTTCTGCGCATGCGCGACCACCGAAACCCAGAAGTAACACATTCTGGTACTTCCGGGCTTCGGTGCATCTGTAACCTGAAAAAAACCCAACCTGAAGTGTCTGTAACCTGAGGTATGACTGTAAACACTTGGCCACTGCCCAAAGCCCTCTCTCCAATATCATATGTGGAATTGGGGGTAGGCTTTATTCCTGAAGCAGAGGAGGGGAATTCTATTTGCAAATGTTTTCCCCTCATTGTCCCTTCCCTTTGATGAATGCTTATGAGCATTCTCTCTCATGCTGAGCAGGTCCTGCTGCCTATAGCTGTGCTTTTTCTTCTCCTCAAACATCACACACCACTTTGCAGGCTGCTCTCTAGCTCCCTGGCTGCCTGTGACTGTGATTCAGAGCGCTCGCTTCCTGAAATAGGATTTGTCTCGAACATTGTGTGAGTTGCTCCACAGATCGCTCTTCTCTGCAAGGAACGCTGAATTCAACCGGCTAGCGGCTGCAGACCTGTGATGCGCATAAGAACGGCTTGAAGAAAAGCCTTGGATAATTTCCACCCAGACTATTTTTTAATGCTAGATATATTTATGGAGAGGCTATTCAAGGGGCAGCTTTTAAGTCCACTTGTAAGACTGTGCTAGAGACATAGAGGGGAAACTGTGCTGTGAGAAAACCACACAAACGCACAGTGAGCAGCACTAGTCCCAAAGCATTCCCATATAGACTTTTTTAGAATCCAGCACCCCGAAACTTGAGATTCAAGAATGATGTCACATGGCCTGGTGATGCCCCAAAGTGATGGAGGAGTTTGGATTTGATATCCCGCTTTATCACTACCCTAAGGAGTCTCAAAGCGGCTAACAATCTCCTTTCCCTTTCTCCCCCACAACAAACACTCTGTGAGGTGAGTGAGGCTGAGAGACTTCAAAGAAGTGTGACTGGCCCAAGGTCACCCAGCAGCCGCATGTGGAGGAGTGGAGACGCGAACCTGGTTCACCAGATCCTGAGTCCACCACTCTTAACCACTACACCACACTGGCTCTTATGGTATGAGGTGGGGCCTGGTGATGTCACAGAGCTGTCAGCCCAGCAATAAAGGGGTGGAGTCTAGCAATAAAAAGGGGAAGCCAAAGGTGTGAGGTCCTCCTGAAATGGAAGATGGGACTAGATATTGAAAATGACTTTGAGGAGGCAGCGTAACTGGTGTCATGCCTCCATGAGTCCTTGCAGGAGGCACCAATGGCAATAAACAAGGTCAAGCTGGAGGGCATGTCTCCACTCTCAATGTACAGAGATAAAGTACAAAGAGAAGCTTGAGAGGTGATTTGATAGCCATCTTCAGATATCTGAAGGGCTATCACATGGGAGATGGAACAAGCTTGTTTCCTCCTGCTCCAGGACCTGAACCAATGGATTCTGACTAAACATTAGGGAGAACTTTTTGACAGTAAGAGCGGTTTGACTAGGGTTCCCATATTTCAAAAAGTAAAAACCAGGACAGACACCCCCCCCCAAATGCCAGACGTATGGCAGCCCTATGTTTGACAGGTGGAATCTCCTTCATTGAATGGCCATCTGTCATGAATCCTTCAGCTGAGATTCCTGCATTGCAGAGGGGTGAACTAGATGACCCTCAGGGCCCCTTCCAACTCTTCAATTTTACTATTCTGTGATTCTTGGGTGGCAGTCTGTGGTTGCCACAGCGCAGCAGTCATGCAAACACTATGCAAAAGGATAGCTGTGCTCGTGGTGATGGCCACATGCAATCTACCCACTCTTCAAGACTTGCTATTGAATGAGCTCATTTTTTAGATTTTGTCAACACCTCAACAAGTATGAGGCTTTGGAAGCTGAAGCAGCCCTGACAACGTCAATGGGAGAAGATGTGAAGTCTTGGCAGTCGTCAACAATTTGGGGGTGCCAGCATCCCCTTTGTCCATTCACGCTCTTTTTTATATATCTTGGATGCATGGATCTCTTTTGCTCTGGGAAGAAGCCTTTTTCAGGCATGTTAGGGACAAAACTGTGCATTACGCACAAAGGCCTGAGGGAATAAATATATTTTCCAGAGCATTGGAAGCACATGACTGTCAGGCCCTTTCCGATTCCCAGGAATTAATTAATTGATTGATTGATTGCCGGCATCCCCTTCAGGTAGGCTGATCCCTAGTTGCTGAGAACTTTGCTAGTCGTGATCAAAAAACTTAAACCTGCCCTTGGTAGCAAACTGACCCCATGATGTATGGCAGAGAAAGAGAGAGTGAGTGCAAATTTGCACATTGCCGCATCATTGCCAGCTGCACGCTTCATCAGTGGTGTCAGTCCCTGGCAGTTATGTCTCCCTGCCTCCCAGGAAGTAACCTGAAACTTGTCCTCATCTGCATCCATTGCTGAGCACTGTAAGGTCCCTGGGTTGTGGGTCATGACCCAGTCTTGCTCAAAATTACCCCCTGAAGCTACTATTGGCACAGAGAGGGAAGCTTCTAATTGGAGCCTTCTCCCTGGAGCTAATAGCAGTTTCAGCAAGAGAGGAATTATTTTGATGTGATCACAACATACAGGGAAAGTATTGACCCCTCTCCTCCCTGTGCTCACTGTCTATGACAGTGGTACCTCGGGTTACAGACACTTCAGGTTACAGACACTTCAGGTTACAGACTCCGCTAACCCAGAAATAGTACATCGGGTAAAGAACTTTACTTTAGGATGAGAACAGAAATTGCGCCATGGCGGCAGCGGGAGGCCCCATTAGCTAAAGTGGTACCTCAGGTTAAAAAACAGTTTCAGGTTAAGAACGGACCTCCGGAACGAATTAAGTTCTTAACCCGAGGTACCACTGTACAGTGGTACCTCAGGTTACATACACTTCAGGTTGCATACGCTTCAGGGTACAGACTCCACTAACCCAGAAATAGTACCTCGGGTTAAGAACTTTGCTTCAGGATGAGAACAGAAATCATGCTCTGGCGGCGCAGCAGCAGCAGGAGGCCCCATTAGCTAAAGTGATGCTTCAGGTTAAGAACAGTTTCAGGTTAAGAACGGACCTCCAGAATGAATTAAGTACGTAACCAGAGGTACCACTGTATTATTATTATTATATTAAACATGCACATTAGATACTTGCATGCATTTAACATCATGTGTAGTTTGGTTCTTGGTGCTCATGAGATGTGCAAACTGTAGTGTCAGCACAACCCATGGCACATGCAGACTCCCTCCACAGTGCAGAGATGGGTTGCTGGGGAGGCCAGAGTCGCGATGCTAGCTTTCCAGCAGTTGTGTCACTGCTGCTGTCCAGGAAGACGGTGGGTGAGACAGCAGGGAGGTCCCCAAACTCTATTTGGCTTTTGAAAGGGAACTGCAATAGCAGGGACCCTTGTGTTGTAAGACTTGTTATGTGAGGACCTTACCACCCCATCCCTTTCAGAATTTATCTTTGAGGAGGGGGTGGTAAATGAAGGACTAATTTAATGAGGGGTTGTTGGATGTCTGATCCATCCGATACTTTTGGTTTCAGATTAATTCCAAATGGTAAAATCTATATGTTCCAGAACGTCCCAGGTGATACCAGTGAGTTCTCTGCAGTCTGTGCCCATCCTGGTCTACATCCCCATTGCTGCATCTTCCCATTTAACCTGGTTTGTCTGAGGCACCTAGGTCAATGGGAAGGGAATTGTAACTGTCATAATACCCAGATGATTCAGATATACATGATCAGGAGCATGCACCTTCATGCAAATTTTGAAACGGGACCTGAAAATCATGATGGAGAAGTTAGAGCCTTAGATGCACATAACACAGAAAACACAGAATTATAAAACTAGCAATGTGGAGGCCATCTACTCCTTGCTCAATGTAGAACTTCCCTGGCATTGGCGGTTAGGCATTGGTAACAGTATTGTTATGTAAATGAGAGGGGGAGGATGCGCCATCACCTCCCCAGATATTGAAGGGTAGTCCGATATAGGATTCCGGGGGTGTGGCCCTGTCTGAAGCCTATGAAGGTGAGGGCCCAAGGCACGCCCCTGAGCAGTGACCCCGGGGGAGCTCCTAGTTGATGTGCATCAGCAGGGCTCCCCCTACTGGTGATTAAACCTTCCCGGACTTCAAGCAGGCAGGCTGAAGCCGGATAGTCGGTTAGGACCAATGCCTAAGCCAATACTGCTCATTACCTGTAACCAATAAAGTTGTGGCCATTTTTAGCCCATTAACCTAAATAATGGTGTCATGTGTCTTTATTTTCACTGGGGGGAGGCGGGAACTCACCACGCAAGCAGGATGCAACCACAGCATACCAACCAGTCCTCAATCAGATGTTTTGGATTGGTAGCATGGCCAATGGTCAAGGACTGTCAATGATGATTGGTCATGCTGGCTAGGGCTGATGGGAGTTGCAGTCCAAAACATCTGGAGAACACCAGGTTGGTGAGGACTGATGGTATCCTATTTTGTAGATGCTATGTTGAGCAGGAAACTGGAGTAGATGGTCCCAGCATGGCCAATGGTCAAGGATGGTTAAGGATAGTCAATGGTCCCAGCTTTATGTCTGTGTTTCTACAGTATATTAAACTAAGGCTATAAACTTCTTCACCAAAGGGATTAAATGTGAAAACATGTGCACAGACATGAAAGGCACAAACATTCCTTTGTGGGTGCTTATTGCCCAAGGATACAAGTATCTTCAGCAAAGGAAACGTGAACACCTCCCAAGGTAGACTGTTCCATTTTTGAATAGCTCTTACAATTAGCAAGCTTCTCCTAAGTTTTAGCCTAAAGGTAAAGGTAAAGGGACCCTTGACCATTAGGTCCTGTCGTGACTGACTATGGGGTTGCGGCAGTCATCTCACTTTATTGGTTGAGGGAGCCGGCGTACAGCTTCTGGGTCATGTGGCCAGCAGGACTAAGCCGCTTCTGGCGAACCAGAGCAGCGCACGGAAACACCGTTTACCTTCCCGCCAGAGTGGTACCTATTTATCTACTTGCACTTTGATGTGCTTTCAAACTGCTAGGTTGGCAGGAGCAGGGACTGAGCAACAGGAGCTCACCCCATCACGGGGATTTGAACTGCCGACCTTCTGATCGGCAAGTCCTAGGCTCTGTGGTTTAACCCACAGTGCCACCCATGTCCCACCAAGTTTTAGCCTGCTTCCATACAATTTTCATCAACTGGTTCTTGTCCTATCCTTTGAACAACAGAGAACAAGTCTGTGAAGGTGCAGTGCAAAATTAATCAGAGAATGGTTCTCAGGAGGCCTTGATGTAAATCCATCTCTTTGACAAAGTGCTGAAAATGCTAGAATTGTTCGCAAACTCTGAAAGGTTCCATTCATTTTGGATCCCAGAATAATGAAGTAAATATGAAAGTATGTCTATTTGTTATTACAATAGATTTAAGTGCATTTCCCTTGAAATCCATCAGCAGTTCCACTCCTATTGCATCTGCAATATTTGATACATGCATACAGAGGCAGAGCAAGATCTTAAACCCAGCCATGAGAGATACAGCACGTTGGCTGAAAAAAAATGTATATAAGTGGAAAGTGATTATTTAAAATCCATCCTTATGGGCAGATTATGGGAGGCACGCTTTTCATGAAAGAAAACCAGAGTACTGAGCAGAAGATGGGAATAAGCTAATGCAAACAAATGTGATCTTTCACAAGTACGCTCTGTCTTCCTTTTTCTATAATTAACTGTTCTTTTAGTTTGCAAGAGACTCGTTTTGTTAATCTAAAAGGGTAATTGCTTTTTACCCAAGCAATGTAGGTTTCAATCTTGCACCCTCCCTCCCTGCATGTATGGAAAGCTTGGAGCTTATCGCAAAAAAAAGGTAGTAGGATCTTGCTTGTCCCAAGAGTTAGGGCTGTGTCAGGGGCAGCATTCTAGAACAGTTAAGGAGCAATTGGGATAATAGCTCAGTGATTAGAGCATCTGCTTTGCACACAGGAGGTCCCAGGTTAAATCCCCAGCATCTCCAGTTAGAGCTCGGAAAATCCAAGATCAGAGAACAAGCCAGAAGCACAAGACCCTCTGAAGTGCGGGTAGACGTAGTTGCTCAAGCACAGTTCCTCTAAGACAGGAAGCTCTCTTATACTCCTTCCTGTCTTGTAGGAGCCAATGACCATTCTGGGTGGAGTCAGTATGGAAAGTTATTCCCTGAGAAGCTACAAGGCTCACCATATATGGTAGTGCTCAACAGTTCCTGACATCAGCACATGGAATATAAAGTGGCATGAGGAAGAATGAGCTGTGAGTGATCCTAATGGGGTAACTGTGCCCCTGAAGGACCAGGTGCACAACCTGGAGTCATTTTGGACTCACAGCTGTCCATGGAGGCACAGGTCAATTCTGTATCCAGGGCTGCTGTCTACCAGTTCCACCTGGTACATAGGCTGAGACCCTACCTGCCCGCAGACTGTCTTGCCAGAGTGGTGCATTCTCTAGTTATCTCCCACTTGGACTACTGCAATGCGCTCTACGTGGGGCTACCTTTGAAGGTGACTTGGAAACTGCAATTAATCCAGAGTGTGGCAGCTAGACTGGTGACTGGGGGCGGCCGCTGAGACCATATAACACCGGTCCTGAAAGAGCTTCATTGGCTCCCAGTACGTTTCCGAGCACAATTCAAAGTGTTGGTGCTGACCTTTAAAGCCCTAAGTGGCCTTGGTCCTGTATACCTGAAGGAGCATCTCCATGCCCATCATCCAGCCTGGACACTGAGATCCAGCACTGAGAGCCTTCTGGTGGCTCCCTTGCTGCAAGAAGTGAGGTTACAGGCAACCAGGCAGATAGAATCATAGAATCATAGAATCATAGAATCATAGAATCATAGAATCATAGAATCATAGAATCATAGAATCATAGAATCATAGAGTTGGAAGAGACCACAAGGGCCATCGAGTCCAACCCCCTGCCAAGCAGGAAACACCATCAGAGCACTCCTGACATATGGTTGTCAAGCCTCTGCTTAAAGACCTCCAAAGTAGGAGACTCCACCACACTCCTTGGCAGCAAATTCCACTGTCAAACAGCTCTTACTGTCAGGAAGTTCTTCCTAATGTTTAGGTGGAATCTTCTTGTAGTTTGGATCCATTGCTCCGTGTACGCTTCTCTGGAGCAGCAGAAAACAACCTTTCTCCCTCCTCTATGTGACATCCTTTTATATATTTGAACATGGCTATCATATCACCCCTTAACCTCCTCTTCTCCAGGCTAAACATGCCCAGCTCCCTTAGCCATTCCTCATAAGGCATCGTTTCCAGGCCTTTGACCATTTTGGTTGCCCTCCTCTGGACACGTTCCAGTTTGTCAGTGTCCTTCTTGAATTGTGGTGCCCAGAACTGGACACAGTACTCCAGGTGAGGTCTGACCAGAGCAGAATACAGTGGCACTATTACTTCCCTTGATCTAGATGCTATGCTCCTATTGATGCAGCCCAGAATTGCATTGGCTTTTTTAGCTGCCGCGTCACACTGTTGGTTCATGTCAAGTTTGTGGTCAACCAAGACTCCTAGATCCTTTTCACATGTACTGCTCTCAAGCCAGGTGTCACCCATCTCGTATTTGTGCCTCTCATTTTTTTTGCCCAAGTGCAATACTTTACATTTCTCCCTGCCAAAATTCATCTTGTTTGCTTTTGCCCAGTTCTCTAATCTGTCAAGGTCGTTTTGAAGTGTGATCCTGTCCTCTGGGCTGTTAGCCACCCCTCCCAGTTTGGTGTCATCTGCAAATTTGATCAGGATGCCCTTGAGTCCATCATCCAAGTCGTTGATAAAGATGTTGAATAAGACCGGGCCCAAGACAGAACCCTGTGGCACCCCACTAGTCACTCTTCTCCAGGATGAAGAGGAACCATTGATGAGCACCCTTTGGGTTCGGTCAGTCAGCCAGTTACAAATCCACTGAGTGGTAGCATAGTCAAGACCGCATTTTACCAGCTTCTTTACAAGAATATCATGGGGCACCTTGTCTTCTCATTAGTGGCGCCTGCCTTGTGGAATGCCCTCCCATCAGATGTCAAGGCAATAAACAACTATTTTAATTTTAAAAGACACCTGAAGGCGGCCCTGTTTAAGGAAGTTTTTAATGTATTGTTTTTGATATTTTGTTGGAAGCCACCCAGAGTGGCTGGGGAGACTCAGTCAGATAGTATATATCTATCTGGGGTATAAATAATAAATGATGATGATGATGATGATGATGATGATTGTTATTGTTATTACAACAACAACAACAACAACAACAACAACAACAACAACAACAACAATTTATTTATACCCCACCCATCTGGCTGGGCCTCCCCAGCCACTCTGGGCGGCTTCCATAAAACCAAAAATACAGTAAAATCACACGTTAAAAACTTCCCTGAACAGGGCTGCCTTAAGATGTCTTCTGAATGTCAGGTAGTTGTTTATCGCTTTGACATCTGCTGGAAGGGCGTTCCACAGGGCGGGCGCCACTACCGAGAAGGCCCTCTGCCTGGTTCCCTGTAGCTTTGCTTCTCGCAATGAGGGAACCGCCAGAAGGCCCTCGGCGCTGGACCTCAGCGTCCGGGCAGAATGATGGGGGTGGAGACGCTCCTTCAGGTATACTGGACTGAGGCCGTTTAGGGCTTTAAAGGTCAGCACCAACACTTTGAATTGTGCTCGGAAACGTACTGGGAGCCAATGTAGGTCTTTCAAGACCGGTGTTATATGGTCTTGGCGGCCGCCTCCAGTCACCAGTCTAGCTGCCGCATTCTGGATTAGTTGTAGTTTCCGAGTCACCTTCAAAGGTAGCCCCACGTAGAGTGCATTGCAGTAGTCCAAGCGGGAGATAACCAGAGCATGCACCACTCTGGCGAGCCAGTCCGCAGGCAGATAGGGTCTCAGCCTACGTACCAGATGGAGCTGGTAAACAGCTGCCCTGGACACAGATTTGACCTGTGCCTCCATGGACAGCTATGAGTCCAAAATGACTCCCAGGCTGCGCACCTGATCCTTCAGGGGCACAGTTACCCCATTCAGGACCAGGGAATCCTCCACACCTGCCCGCCTCCTGTCCCCCCAAAACAGTACTTCTGTCTTGTCAGGATTCAACCTCAATCTGTTAGCCGCCATCCATCCTCCAACCGCCTCCAGACACTCACGCAGGACCTTCACCGCCTTCACTGGTTCTGATTTAAAAGAGAGGTAGAGCTGGGTATCATTGGCATACTGATGAACACCCAGCCCAAACCTCCTGATGATCTCTTCCAGCGGCTGCATGTACTAAGTGAGGTGCATAAGGTTTTCAGCTTGATGTAATTTCCTCCTTACGTCAAAGCTCTCCTAGTATAGCTGTACAGCCAGCACAACACCACTCTGACAGTAGAGTCATATCCAAGTTAGTAAACCAAGGTTAAGTTACAGTTACCCCTGTTTGGGTATAATGGGAAACTGTTGTTTAAACAAACCACTCTAGAAGTGCCCAAGTATATCCGTGAGGAGAAGAGGAGAGATGGCTGGAGGGGTGGGATGGGGGGAAGGAAAGCAAACAGGCCTCTCTCTGTCCTCACTGGTAGAATGAAGCACCACTGATGAGGGAGGGCTCACCATGCTTTCTCTTGACTTGATAACCATGGTTTATTAAGCTAATATTGCTACCTCTGAGCTCAGTCTATGTGCGAATAAACAGAGACGAATCTGATATCACCACAGGAAGGTCTATAGGTCAGGGATACAGCATAGGGTTCCTTGTTCATCTCCAGGTGGAACTGGGAATGTCCCATGCCTGAAATCCTAGAGAGCCACTTTTAGTGAGTGTAATGATAACTGAACTAGATGGACCAAAGGTCCCACTTGTTATAATGTTGCTTCCTATGTCCTTGAGTTCAGTACATTCAGAAAGTTGTATTACAACATTTCAGTCGCCCCAAACACTTTGCTGCAGACCTCCAAGGCTCCGTAAGTTCAACAACAACAACAACAAGAATTCAGAGGGGCACTCCTGTGAGAAACTGCTGAACTTGAATTTATTAGCAAATGTTATTCCGTTGAATCTGGGCTCAAGTGAGGAAGATAGCACTATAATCTTATCACTCATGACTGCTGTTGTGAATGAGTCATTCCATTCATATCGTTTATGCATTTGGCCAATGCATATAAATGAGGTGTAACTACTGCATGTCCTTTGCATTTCGTGGCCCTTTCTCTTGCTCCACTTTCGACAAACTTTTATATCTCTGCACACATGAATTGCATCCAGGCTTTGGGTGCAACCCTAGCTCCTTGATGTTGTTGCCTGGGGAGGTTAGGAAACCAAACAGGCTCCTGTCCACCAGCCAGCCTCCACTGCCAGGGTAGCCCACCACGCAAGGAGGAGGGGGGCTTCACCATGCTGGAGGCCCCATGGCAGGTATAAAGTTACTACTGGCTATTTTACCACTTGTGGTAGCCAGCAGAAAGCCCAAAATTGGGAATTTGGGAGTCGGATGATAGAGGCTTTGGTTCTGCTGGATCAAAAATCTGGCATATCCCATAAGGGGCAGGGATTTTTATCTGTCACTATGTTCCATGACTCCTCAGCCTCCCTTAAGCTTTTGTAGTTGGAGTCAGTCAGGGCCCCAGTTGGAGTCAGTCAGTGTCCCCCCCAGGCCAGGTGGGAAAGGGCCTGCAGGACAGGGAGCAGGTCTTCCAAGACTCATAGCCATAATCCCTTGTTGTGAAATTGATTCAAGGTGCTTTATGGGAATATTTCATACACACCCACACACCAAATGAAGATAGCACAGCTTATGCCACAATAAATTTGATAGGCTTTAAAATGCCACAGGACTCTTTCCTGGCTGCTTTGCTCCATTATCTGGAGTCATGCATGCAAGATGGGTTTCAGTGCATCATGCAAGAAGGACCTGGGATCCCTTGCACCCTTGGCAAGGAGCTGCATTGATGCCCCCACCCCGCCAATTAAAAAAAAAATCCATTTACTGCAATAGTCACATTATAAATTACTACATTTTATGTGACCCAAGTACTCAAATGTTCAGAGTGAGGGTGAGGCAAGGTGGAAGGGCAAAAACATTCACACACCTTTGTGCCGTGGCACAGGAATAACAACAACAACAACAACAACAACAACAACAACAACAACAACAACACATTTATTTATACCCGGGCTCAGGGCGGCTAACACCAGTAAAATTACAGTAAAATCGTAATAGGGGTAAAACCTCAATTTAAAATACAGGTTAAAATGCAATTTAAAATGCAGCCTTATTTTAAAAGTAGCCCATAGATCAAAACCGTGAGGGGAGGGAAAAACATAAGGGTCAGACTGAGTCCAAACCAAAGGCCAGGCAGAACAGCTCTGTCTTGCAGACCCTGTGGAAAGATGTCAAGTCCCACAGGGCGCTAGTCTCTTGTGACAGACAGTTCCACCAAGTCGGGGCCAGTACTGAAAAGGCCCTGGCCCTAGTTGAGATCAATCTAACCACCTTGCGACTTGGGACCTCCAAAATGTTGTCATTTGTGGAGCTTAAGGTCCTCCCCGGGGCATACCAGGAGAGGCAGTCCCATAGGTACGTGGGTCCTAGGCAGCATAGGGCTTTAAAGGTCAAAACTAGCACCTTAAACCTGACCCTGTACACCACCAAGAGCTATTGCAGTTGGTAAAGCACTGGATGAATGTGATCCCGCGGCAAGGAAGGATGGAGCGCTTCTCCTGTGTTTGATCTCACTGCAGCAGCAGTGGTGCAGCACCACAAACATATGTGTCATATACTCCATAGTCTGATACGTGATTTTTGCACATCACCGCCCCCTGGGTCTGAATCTTCAGAGGATGCCAGTTTTCACGAATGCTGAAAACTCCTCCAGTCACATGACAACTTTGCTTCTATGTCTCTGAACCATTGTCACAACTGAGCTCGTGCAGGTTATGTAAGGTTGCCTGAAATTGAAATGTTCGGCAGGACTATGTGTTATTAGTTATATTATGAAACACCAAATACAATACAGCCATTGCAAAGTTGAGCTTCCTGCATAGTAGCATTAGCCTGAGTTTATTGAAGACCTTGGAAATGTAAGCTTCAGGCAAGCTGCTAAGACCTTTTTATTTTGTCAGGCTTGTAGTGTGGGTTAAAGTTCTGTCTCCGGGTTTTTATCGCTGAGTTGTTTTATCACGCTCTTGGTTTTACTGTACGAAATTGATTTTAGAAATATGAACTGTTTTCAGTGCAGCTTGAAGACTTTTCCTGCATGTTATACTTACGTTTGTTTGTGAACTGTTTTATCGTATACTCATTTATTTTACTTGGTTTTTTTAATAAACTGCTTCGAGTTTATTTTGGAATACACACGGTTCAAAATTGTCACAGTGCCCACAATATGGATTGCATTATTAAATTTTACATAGTAATCACCATTATTAGAATCAAATAAGAGAACATTTAATATCTATTTTGGGAAGTGGTTTGTCTATCTGTCCCTGTTCTCCTTAGGTTCCGCTGCCTCTCAAGATATCGTCACCAAACTCAGCTGAAGGGTTCCTGATGTGAACAACAACAACAACAACAAATCAATACATTTTGGAGCTCTAGTTTTTCATTTCCCAACACTTTTTGAGAAATGAAATTCCCACGGGGAGCTCCAGGAAGGGGCCAAAGTTGGAATTCTTGACCAAAGAGAAGGGGATCTACATTACTGAAGACATTGTGCGAATAAGTCCAGAAGTTCAGGGGCAGGAATTCCAAAGGAAACCCACATTTATCTATTCACAAAATGCTACAGCACTGAAGCAGTCAGAATTCAGTAGAGAAATGTTTCTATTACAACTGTCCTCTGGATTCAGCACAGAGAACTGAGGCAGAAAATGATCAGGGAGCGAATTTAGTCCAAGCTGAACATTCAGCAACCCCATGAAATCGCCCATGAGAGAAAGAAGGTCGCTGCTGGACTTGTAACATGGCAGAGAGGGACTTTTACCATGTTAAAAGCAAAGTGGTTAAAGTTAATACGCAGGACGCATCTGCCTGTCAGCCGCTGCCCATCCCAGATGTATGCTATAGAGCTCACAACCCCACAAATTCTAATAGCAGCCCTCTGAAGTGTGAGGAGGGGGTCACCTTTGTCCTTTTCTTTTTGCAGGACCATCCACTTGCTATTCAGGGTGCTGACCTGTAATGGAGCGTAGAGCTTTTCAGACGGAATTGCCTTCCGTCCAGAACCTTGCCTTAAGGCCATCTTTGACATGGTACAGACGGCCAAGGACACCTTGCAAAATTGCAGCAGCATGGATGCCTGGTGCTTTTATTAAATGACTGCATTTATAAACGTGAACAGGGGAAGAGGAGATGTTACACACAGGTCTTCTGCCCTCTCATGCTGCAGACTACACACACACACACACACACACACCTCTTTCTTTCTTTTTAAAAAAATCTATAAGGCTTCTCTTGACTTCAAAGTGACTTAACATTTTTCTTCCCCTAAGGGCTCAGCTTGAGGTCATCAGTTTGTGAATGGGCCAGGATTATGCAACCAGGAAGCCAGTTTGCTTGGGCCTCCCCTGGGTTAAGTTCTTAAGGTCTCAGTTTAGCACCAGCTGGTGGGAGACAGGGGCAAGGGGAGGAAGCTGGCAATTGCATACATTATTTCAAAAGCGAATTTTTAAAAGGGGAGTGCGAACGTTTTCTCTCATATTAATTGGCACCCCAGGGGGGGAAGTAGCATGTGGATGATTCTATGCAAGTGAAACTGTTTTTGCTGTCTCCAGAAAGTGAACCCTACATATATGAGGGGTCTTCTGAACACAGGACGCTGCCTTATACTAAGGTAGACTGCCAGTCCAAAGAGCTTTTTACACAAATAGGTGTAGAGGTGGATTTATCCCCACTTATATTGCCCAAATTTCTTTACACTGAGATGCCAAGGACTGAAATTAGGATTTTGCGCATGTAAAGTCTTTGTATATGTACTTCCTCCACCCTTGCTGGCTCCCAGCACTCAGGGAAGGGGGATTTGAACCCATAGCTTCACAAGCACAGGTGGAGGTTAATGGAACCAAACTGAACCACTGCGCAAGACAAAAGAGAAGAGATTTTTTCAGAGGATTTTGCTGAGGATTTTCTTTCCCACGTCCTTCTGCAAAAAGAGGGGCAGTTTGCCAAATGCACTCCAAATATTGCCAACCAGTGTACATTTGTGTGTCGCCATTTTGCTCCTCATAATGTCCCAGGTATGATTCTAAGTCCTCGGCATTGTGGAAAACTGCAAAATGGCAGCCAGATCAACAGATGCCACTGCTGTTACTTTCAACAACAACAGGGTGGTGGTGAAACTCTTAAGGAAAAAAAGGAAGAAGCTCTGCTATTGCTGATAATGAGCTCTGTCCTTATGCCCTATTTTTGGCTCAGCTGCAGAACATAGAAAGCTGCCTTCCTCCAAGTCAGCCCATGGGTCCATCTAGCTCTGTATTGTCTACACGGACTGGCAGTGACCCCTCCAGGTTTTCAGGCAGGGGTCTTTTCCAAGTGATACTTGGATCAAACCTGTGACCTACTGCAGACCCTCCAAGTGTTCCTATTTTACAGGGATGGTCCCAGATTTACAGAAGCCATCCTTGTTTCTGATTTGATCCCGGATTGTCCCACTTTTCCCTAGGACACCTGCATAATAATAATAATAATAATAATAATAATAATAATAATAATAATTTATTTGTACCCCACCCATCTGACTGGGTTTCCCCAGGCACTCTGGGTGGCTCCCAATAGAATATTAAAAACACAACAAAACATCAGACATTAAAAACTTCCTTGAGCAGGGCTGCCTCCAGATGTCTTCTAAAAGTCAGATAGTTGTTTATTTCCTTGACATCTGATGGGAGGGCATTCCACAGGGAGGGCGCCACCACCGAGAAGGCCCTCTGCCTGGTTCCCTGTAACTTCGCTTCTCACAGTGAGGGAACTGCCAGAAGGCCTTCGGAGCTGGACCTCAGCGTCCCGGCTGAACGATGGGGGTGGCCCCTTCAGGTATACTCAAAGAATTGTTGGAGGGTATGGAGTTATGTGACCCCCAAGTCACGGAGATAAGTAACTATACAACCTTTAGAAGACATCTGAAGGCAGCCCTGTATAGGGAAGATTTTGTAATTTTTTTAAAAATGTTTTTTATATATGCTGAAAGCTGTCCAGATGATGATGATGATGATAGAATACAATGTCCCTATTTTCATTGAAGAAATTTTGGAGGGTATGCTACTGCAGATGCTCCACCACTGAACTACGGCCCCCTCCCCCAAACCCATGAGAAACATGCCAAATAAAGTGGTTTTGGGTTGGCTCACCATGCTTGAACTTCGAGGCAAGGAGGCGGATTTCCTAGCAGGCATCCCATCCCTTTGCAAAATGATGGTTTCTCCCGGCAGGACAGGCCTGACTTCGCATGAAATCCCATCGCCGTATCTCTCATGGGGAGGGCCTGTATCCAAAGACAAGGACTTCTCCAGCTTGCGCAACCGCGCTCTAGCCACCAGGTCATCGCTCCTCAAGCTCTCCAGGTCCAACTCTTGGTGTGACTTCCGGGCCACAGCATCGGCTTTCCAGCCCTCGGGGGTCTTCTTCTTCATCCGCAAGTCATCCAGGCTTCTGCCGCCCGAGCCCAGGCTACTCTTCAGCTTGGCGGCCCGGAAAGCTCTCAGACTCACAGGGTCAAGCACCCTGAACGTGACCTCGTTCAGGAACTGTGAGAACTTGAGCTTGGCCTCGATCTTCTCTTCCACGACAGACAAGGAGCTTGAGGAGCCTTGGCTCAGCGCGCTGAGGTCAGAGGCTGACGAGCTGCTTCTCTTCTGCACCTTCCGCCTCTGCAGCTTCTGGCTGGTGTTCCCTGCTTTGGCTGGGTAGAGTGAAGCGTGCTCCAGACCATGAATGTTTTCACCCCATTTCTGGTTGTGTTTCAATCGATGGGATTGATAACCTTCATCCTTATTTTTGCTTTTAACAAAGCTTTTAGCCTCTGACCTTCCGCCACTCTGGAGCTCAAAGCTGTCCTCGCTGGAGCTGCAGGGTTTGGAATAGCTCGCCATACCCAACATGCTCAAATGTCTGCTGTCTAGGCTGCTTCCAGCTTCAGAGGCACGGAGATAGGCAGCAGCACTGCAACATGGTCGTTCTTCAGCCATCCCCCTAGGCCCTTCTGGCTTGTGGAGTCTCCCGTGTGCCCCACTCTCTGCCTTGATGTGTGTTGGAGATCCTTTGGACAACAGCTCCATGGGATCTTTTGTTTTACGTATCAGAATGTTAACCTATTGCCAGCAAAATGGCATCTCCCTCTTCTTCATCATCCATGCAAAAGGGCTGTTTCCTTGGCAAAATACACCCCTGGTCCAGCTGCCACAGTTCACAATCCCTAGTCACACATATCCACCAAAATTAGATCAATAGCAAATTTGCATCATTTTAATTAGTTGTACCAATCAACTAAATCCATAGTACATGCAATCTCCCACCTCCTGCCCCACCACTGAGAAACGTGGGTTTCCATCGATCAAGACAAGCATTTGATATATTCCTGCCTGTTGAACTGTGAACTCATCTACATTGATGTGAATCAATTCACACTAAGTAAGCTCTGGGGCAGTAACATTGCAGGGCTTTTTTTAAATAAGTCAGATACTAAAGAAGGTCATATGATGGTATGAAATGCCCTGCTCTTTGTTAATGCAATCTGCTCTGTTATAAAACACACACACAAATCTATGAGGACCCATCAGGCCATGGAATAAGATGTTTAGGGGGATGGTCTGGTCCCCCTCCCCCATTGCAGCAGTGTCCATGCACAGAGGATTCCCCTTCAATGTACATGCAATGGGGGACATGCAAAGACACTGTTACCCATAATATTTCATGGAATGGGAAGTCACATCCAGTCAGTCCATCCTCTCCACCCAATGTTCTGGTGCTCTCGGGAAGACGTAACTTGCACTGAGTGGAGGAAGAGGTCTGATCACATGGGAGGCCCACAAAGACCTCACGCTCTCTCTAATATTCTGATGTGTTGACTTTGTGTTTTCTCATCCCATAGGATCTACTGATCTTAAGGGAATCTTCCATATGTGGACACTGAACCCTGGGTGGGGCTTCGTTTTGCCTTTAGTTTCTGTGCGTTATTTATCATTTTTGTTGAAAACGTTGAGAATTATGATTATATTCACTGAAAGGATTCTTATTGCAGTGGTTTAGAAACTCAAATGATGATCAGCTGTGAGTCGAACCAAAATTGCCCTTCCTGGACAGAGATAACTTGCTCACATCTTGTAAAAGTAAAAAAGCAAACTTTGTGGCACAATATTACCTACAGATCCAAAACTCTTGAGAATTGCCAGTCAGTGTCAACATCTGCTGATTTTATATGTATATGAGAACATATCCAACAGCTATGAATCCTGAATCAGTCAATTTACCTTTCTCATTTACCACTTTTCTTGAAATTACAGTTTGATGCTCTTTCACACCCATCACTGATGACTTCCTGGTGTTGCCTGTAACATGGTCAGGGTTGCTTTCCTTTCCAAACACTATCACACAGAAGAAGAAGCTGAAATGCTGTACAACTTCACAAGGGTCTGGGAAAGTTCACCACTCTGCATCAAAATGGTCTTGTGAAGGTTCTTCGGGATTTCTTACAAACTGTGTGCCCCAGGATCCCTTGCGACACAACGAGAGTATCTCCCTTGGCAAATCAACATTCCACCTGCATAGCTGGGCACCTTGGAGGACTAAGAAAGATGCATTCTGAGGCACTTATGGGGAATACATTGCCAGCTTGATCACGGAGGGTATATAAAGAATTTGGGCAAAGGTTAATTGAAGCTTATTTAGGTGCCAAATGACATTTGAGAGAGCTTTTCTGAACACCTCCAGGTCTGAGCAAAGGCAGAACCAGACTGAAGGATCCCACCACCACCAAGATTAATTGATTCAGTGGGATGACTCTGCAAACCATAGATCAAAGAGTTTCAAATGGGTGCCCCTGTACTGTGAAAAGAAATTAAGACTTTTGTGCTTGGGAGGTAGGGGCAAAGATTTGTCCTTTTCCTTTGAACTGGGCTTACGTTTAATTTTTTTTTTTAAGGGCTTTGTTTTCCTGGGAATAGTATCACGAGCAAATGAAATCTCCTGTAGCAAAAGGAGGAGAACTGCCGCCAAGGTTGTTATGACAACTGGAAGTTTCCTAAAGAAGTGCTCAGAAAGATGTTTTCGTTTTGTGGCAAGAACTGTTAACCACCGCCTGCAGTTACCCTGTAAAAAAAATATTTTCCCTCCTGGTCCTGCAAAAGTGCTGGTGGCAACATTTGCAGGTTAAATCAATCAGCACCCTGCTCCTATGAATTTTGAAGATACGATACCCATAGCTGTCAGCGCAGCTCACCGGGCGCCTGTCAGCTGGGCCTGTCACATGCGTAGTTTTAATCTCATTTGGCCATTATTTTTCACTAGCAAAAGATTGGTCACTGTTATGATGTGTGTGGTGTATTTGCAGAAAGGGTTGGTATACTGCAAGATACTGCATTGCCCTTGTCAATTTATTTATATATACTGCATTTTCCACAGTAAATCTGTGGTCAGAGTGGTTCCGAATCAAAATCTCAATACAGCAACATAATGGCAATACATAAGGGGACTGCAACAGAACAATAAAATATTAATAATCAATAGCTGCTCATTTGTTTAACATGCATAAACATTTAACCAAGCATAGAGCTTACTGATATGTCAAGTCAAAATACCTATGAAGGACCAGGTGCGCAGCTTGGGAGTCATTTTGGACTCAAAGCTGTCCATGGAGGCGCAGGTTAATTCTGTGTCCAGGGCAGCTGTTTACCAGCTCCATCTGGTACGCAGGCTGAGACCCTATCTGCCTGCGGACTGCCTTGCCAGAGTTTTGCATGCTCTAGTTATCTCCCGCTTGGACTACTGCAATGCGCTCTACATGGGGCTACGTTTGAAGGTGACCCGGAAACTGCAATTAATCCAGAATGCGGCTGCTAGACTGGTGTTTGGGGGCAGCCGCTGGGACCACATAACACCGGTCCTGAGAGATGTGCATTGGCTCCCAGTACGCCATCCCTTCAGATGTGAAGGAAATAAGCAGCTATCTTATCTTTAAAAGACATTTGAAGACAGCTCTGTTTAGGGAAGTTTTTAATATTTAATGCTGTATTGTTTTTAACACTCAATTGGAAGCCACCCAGGGTGGCTGGGGAAACTCAGCCAGATGGGTGGGGTATAAATAATAAACTATTATTATTACTATGAAGCAACTCCTTTAGGAAGCCTTCTTGGGATGGAGGGTGGAGCAGAAAAGAAAAGAAAAGAAAAGAAAAGAAAAGAAAAGAAAAGAAAAGAAAAGAAAAGAAAAGAAAAGAAATAAAAGAAAAAAGCTAATGGTAAAGGATACCTGAACGGTTAAGTCCAGTCAAAGGTGACTATGGGGTGGTGGTGCTCATCTCGCTTTCAGGCCCAGGGAACCGGTGTTGGTTCACAGCCATCTTTCTGGGTCATGTGACCAGCATGAATAAACCACTTCTGGCACAACGGAACACAATGACGAGTGCCAGAGCGCATGGGAATGCCATTTACTTGCTGCAGTGGTACCTATTTATCTACTTGCACAGGTGTGCTTTTGAACTGCTAGGTTGGCAGAAGTTGGGACAGAGCAACAGGAGCTCACCCTGCTGTGCAGATTCGAACTGCTACCTTCCAATCAGCAAGCCCAAGAAGCTCAGTAGTTTAGACCACAGAGCCAGCCTCTGTGAGGGTGGAGCAACACAGATGAAACCAACCATCCTCTGATGGCAACCAGAGAGTCTCTCTCCCATCACAGTTCTGGAAATAGCTCCCTTATGAGGGTTCTCATCCCTCACAGAAGCTCCCTGTCAGAGGTTCCTAGGGCTGGAGGGGAGGGCAGTGTCAGGGACCGGCTGAATGAGGAACAGTGGTGGACCATAAGCAGAAGTTTCATTCATTTCATAGTAGATCCCCAAGGAGGACATAGAAGAAGAAGAAGACATGGACACCAGATTGTGGTGGTGCGACACTGGGGAGCAGTTAGAAGCAGGAGAACTGAGCCATCAATGAGAGTCTGAAGGAGGAGGACCTTCCAGGACAGGGCTGGAGGCTGGGAGTCTGAATGTCAGCACAGACTAAGACAGAGGGGTCAGAGATTGACCCTTCTACCCAGCAGCTGGACCGTCCCAGTCCTGCTGGCTCTCCTCCCCCTCTGACACCCCGCTCAAGGAGAGTCCTGCAGACAGGCCCAGAGGAGGAGCTCACCCCCTCGGTGCAGTTTCCATCTGCGTGGGAGGGATCCCGATTGAGAGACTAGATGGGGAAGGATGGGGACAGTGGTCAGTTTCAGGAACGCCTTGTCAGGAGTGCGTGCTGGAGCCAGGACCTGTGACTGGTAAGGCCTCGCAGGACTGGGGCCTTCCTGAGTTTGGCCTTGGAAGGGCAAGGTGTGGCCGCACAGGTGAGGCTTGACAGAAGACTCGTAGCACCTGGTGGCAAGGGCCGGGAGGGGTATATAAGACCAGCATTTCCTTCTGACTCTTTGCCACGGCAACACGCTACCCACCTAGCTGTGCTTTGGCTTCCTGACTCCTGGTTTCCTGACTCTTGGACCCTCGGCTTCCTGACTCCTGGTTTCCTGACCCTCGGACTCTTGGCTTCCTGACTCCTGGTTTCCTGATTCGTGGACTCTTGGCTTCCTGACCCAGGACTGCTGATTCCTGCTTCCCGACCTCTATTCCGGTCCCGACGTACCAAGCTGGGACTCCGACTGCCCGTAACCTGGACCGTGACACGCCTTAAGCTAAATGAGATGAGACAGAGGAACTCTGCTATGCTGTTGCTTTCCGTGAACAAAAGCTAATTGCATTTCATGCCTCACATTCTTTCCTGTCTTGAGGATGACCTATGCACACCTGACAGCTCCTTGACAGGCAGGGCAGGTGGAAAAAGCCACCTGCTGGTGACCAATGCAGAGTCTCTCACCTCCAGGGGCAGCGGGTCCTGGTTTGCTGCCTGTGGCTGAATGGGAATGTGATGCCCTGCCATCAGCAGAGCCTCCCCATGCCTGGGTTGCGTGGCGATGCCTATGAAGTGGCAGCAAGGTCTCGTGAGATCTCATGAAGTGCATGAGATCTCACGAGATTTTGTAGGCTTCTGCTGCCTGAGGTGGCTGCCTCAGCCCACCTCACAGGCTCACCCCTTTCTCCATATTGCTAATTCCAGTAAAACAGAAATGTCCCTTCCATGGCTGCCATTTTGTAACTGGCACCTTCAGCATTCAAAATTCACACTGTGCAAACTAGTCCAAAAAGGTTGGTGACCACTGTTTTAGCAGAGATTCAGACCATGGGGATCCAAAGTTCAGCCCAAAAATCTGTCCCCCGGGGGTGGGGGGGTGGGGTGGGAATGAAACCTAAATGTGAAAGGGGAAGAAAGGAAACCGAATAAATCATGGGAAATAGGAAATGAAAGAGAACTGTCCTGCTCTTCCGATTGGCCACTATGGTGGGGAAGTGAGTGGAAATAATGTACCTAATTAAATACAGTTAAATATGGCAAAGAGAGGTAAAGTGCTGTTGGAGAAAATAAAAATTGCTGAAATAAGGCCCAAGACTCCAGAAGCTCAACTGAGAGGGCTGGAAATGGCTCTACTGCTAAATAGGGAAATCATCTAGACTAGAATTAGCTAGATTATTTCCATTTGGAAATTATGGTTAATTGTTCACACTCTTTTAAAATTACCTTTTGCTTCTAAAAAAATATATATATCCATAAAAACCATGAATGTACTGCTTGTAGGAAAAATGAATTTAATTCTGGTTTTAACTACTTTTATCAATTTAATTCCTATATTTATATAGGAATTATATAGTAAGTCTTCAACTTTTTCAGATCCAGGGCTCACCTGGAATCCAAACAAGCATTTGGGAGCCTTTTTATTAATGCTTTACCACACATTTGTTATGCTGGCAATATTACTGTTGCAACTCACCTTAGATGAGTCTACAATACAGCAGTGGGTTCTTTCCCACTAGTTGAAGACCAATGGTCTAAGCAGTTTATCTGAAAAGCTGTTAGTCTCCCCACCCCACCCCATTTCCTTACCACAGTCCCCAGAGAGTTGGCTGGGCCAGGAATCAAGTTCCAGAGGTTAGAGGGCAGAGGAGTAAAGATATTCACTTGGTGGTAGCAGTGAAGACCAAAGTAGGAGGGGCTGGGTTAGCAGGTTTGCTAGCCTCTTATGGGACAGGCTATTGTCTTTGACAGATATGATTTATCAAGGTGGATAGCTCAGTTGGTTAAAGCGTGGTGCTGATAACACCAAGGTTGCAGGGTCAGGATAGCTGCATTGCTGAGGGTTGGACCAGAGCATCCTCAGGGTCCCTTCCAACTCTGATTCTATGATTTGAAATACTGCTATCAGGAAATACTTTCCAATTGAAGTGTATTTTACGATGAAGACAGATTGATGTCTACTAAATGAAAAATCAGCTATTAAACATTCTCATCATTTTTGGATCTCTTACACTGCACAGAGTTGCTTTTTTGGGTGGCTCTTTCCCCTCCTAGTGTTACTGTTCTTCTCAAGCAGAAGGAGCTCATGGGGTGGAGAGGAACTGTTACACTAGCTTCCTGGCAGGTGGGCCATGGTTGCTCACTGGGAGAGAGAGTGGTGAGGTCAGTGCAGTGCAAACACACTGGCAGGAACACTGGATTGGCTCCTCCAATGTGTTTGTTCTATCCTGGCCTCCACATTGCCTTACGCTTTCCCTTTGTGGTTAGCAACAGTAACCCATCTGCCAGGAAGCTAGCCTACGGTTCTGCCCCAGCCAGTGAGCTGCTTCTCTTTTTGTGTTACATATGGGAGAACTGAGGTTGCAATTGTAACTTATCCAAGGGTGGCGATGATTAAGATCCCGTCTCCCAAACCATGATGCTGTCAACTAGGCTAAATGGCTCTTCTTAATACTGAATGACGAGGGGTGGGTGGGTTGATTGGATGAATGAATGCTTGGAATAGTGAAATCGTTGCTTCAAATATCTGCCGAGCCATTCTACAGAAATAGCAGAAGGAGAGCCAATTAGAATGAAACCGGCTCTGCTTGCATATAGCCAAGATGGGAGGGTTCGCCAGGCTATCAAAGGCAGCATGGGAGTCCCCAACAGGAAAGAGTAATTCCACATGCCAATGGGAATGTCACATTGACGGGAAGAGACATTCAAAAGGCAAGCTGAACATCGCGGTGTTGCTTTTCCCCTGTAGCTTTTGGCTTGGCTCTCCTCCTTGAGTCACTTGCAGCCAGTTGGACTTCTGATTGTTCTCCTGAGTGGGGTAGAAATGTCAGAGCTCACTGTATGAGAGCATGTTGGAAATAAATAGCAACCATGGGGGAAATGGTAGGTAAATGTCATTTTTGATTACTTGATTGTCTTGAGAAAGAAAGAAAGAAATGCATGGAGGGAAAATAACACTTGACAAGCTTCTGAAAAGAAGTGATGTGGAATTTGCTTCAAGACTCCCTCTAGCACAAGCAGTCGTCCACAAAGCAGTGAAGCACGGGGCAAAGTGTTTTGAGCAAAGGACCGTGGCATTCAGGCTGTCCACCAATCCTAAGAACCCATAAATAAGACTGCCATATGCAGACATAGTGCTGTTCTACTAATCTGTGGTGTGACCACATTTGGAATATTGTGTAAAGTTCTGGTTGCCTCACCTCAGAAAGGATATTGCAGAGTTAGAAAAGGGCAGCCAAAATGATCAAGAGCAATTCTTCTGCAGCGTTTCAGACTTTGAAGTTTGTAAGGAAAGTAAGAGGTGGCACGGTCCATAAAATTATGCATGGCATAAAGGAAGAGGATACAGAAATGTTCTTCTCCCTCTTATAACACTAAATATTGTCGGCATACAATGAAGCTGAATGTTGGAAGATTCAGGATAGACAAAAGAAAGGACTTCTTAATGTAGCCCATCGTTAAACTGTGGAACCACAGAACTTGCAGCGATGACTACCAACTTGTTGTTGTTCTGACCCCATGGACTAGAGCACGCCAGGCACTCCTGTCTTCCACTGCCTCCCGCAGTTTGGTCAAACTCATGCTGGTAGCTTCGAGAACACTGTCCAACCATCTCGTCCTCTGTCGTCCCCTTCTCCTTGTGCCCTCCATCTTTCCCCAAATCAAGGTCTTTTCCAGGGAGTATTCTCTTCTCATGAGGTGGCCAAAGTATTGGAGCCTCAGCTTCAGGATCTGTCCTTCCAGTGAGCACTCAGGGCTGCTTTCCTTCAGAATGGATAGGTTTGATCTTCTTGCAGTACATGGAGCTCTCAAGAGTCTCCTCCAGCACCATAATTCAAAAGCATCAATTCTTTGGCGATCAGCCTTCTTTATGGACCAGCTCTCACTTCCATACATCACTACTGGAGAAACCATAGCTTTAACTACACGGACCTTTGTTGGCAAGGTGATGACTACCAACTTGGATGGCTCTAAAAGAGGATTAGGCAAATTCATGGAGCATTAAAGCTATCAGTGGCTACTAGCCATGATGGCTATACTCTGCCTCCACTGTCAGAGGCAGTAATGCTTCCGAGTACCAGGGCTGAAAACTGCAGGAGGGCAGATTGCTTTTCTACCCTGGTCTTGCTTGAGGGTTTCCACAGGCATCTGGCTGGCCACTTGAGGAACAGGATGCAGGACCAGTGGTGTAGCATGGGTTGCCAGAGCCTGGGGCTGTGTGGAAGGGTGGGTGGGAAGGGAACAGAGTATACATGCACATTCAACTGCCTAATGGTATCTGCATCACCCAGAAGATCATAGCGGCAGAGATAAGAAAAGAAGAGTTGTTCCATTGTCTGGAGAGGTCACTTCACAAGGAGAAGCTGTTTTCAATGGAGTCCAGTGATGGAAGTGCGCAGCTGTATTGAGGCAGCACTGGGTGTTGAAATTTTGCACCCCTAACCATTTTGTGCCTGGGGCAACCGCTCCTGTGCCCCCCCCCCGCTACGCCATTGTGCAGGATTAGATAGGCTTCACCCAGCAAGGCTCTTTTATATTCTTAAATGGACCACAAGTCGTTGTAGCTGTTTGAGAACTATTTATGAATTTTGAAAAACACTGAGATTTACATGATGCCTACCTTATTCTGTTTTCTGCTCCAGGCAAAGTCCTTGTTATTATTTTGTGAGCCTTTTATTGTATAATTTTAAACACACTGACAGTTTTATGCTGCTTTGTGATCTTCTGGCCTTTTAGTTTGCTATGTTTTGCTTATACTTACATTTTAATAGCTTTATTCTTTTTTTGTAAACCACCCTGGGAATATGGCATAAAAATACCTAGAATGGATAAATAAGAAAAAACAGTTTGGCAAAATATTTCATCTCACTGGGGCCAGTTAGTTCAATGTACCGGTTAAGTTACTGAACTGAAGCTTCCAAAACGCCTTTAGAGCAGGCCTAGGCAAACTCAGCCCTCCAGAGGTTTTGGGACTACAACTCCCATCATCCCTAGCTAACAGGACCAGTGGTCAGGGATGATGGGAGTTGTAGTCCCAAAACACCTGGAGGGCCGAGTTTGCCTATGCCTGCTTTAGAGGCAGCCCTACAAGAACCTTCTTCTAGTTGGGAGTTAGCATTGCTTAATCTTTGCCAAAGGTTCTGCGGCCACATGTTCACACCCCATGCAACAAATCATAGCAGTGGAAGGCAATCAAAGGTCTGACTTTTCCACACTGCCTTAATTATAGTAATATGAGCCCAAATTGCAGGTTCTGGGGAAACAGGAGGCCTGGCTTGCTTATTCACTCTGCAGCATGCAGATGCTGGGGTTGAATGCTGTCCTCAATTTCCTGTGACTACCCCAGTCATTGCCTCTGTAGTGTGTGCCATTTGCAGTATAGGAAGTATAGTATATGGATGGAAACAGAGAGAGAGAGAGAAAAAAATCAGGGTTAGGTTACATTATCTCCTTCCATGTTCAAGCACCTTTTCACAGGCATCGGTGCTGGCTTCAATTGCCCGGGAGCACTTGCCAGTTTCCATCAGTAAAATGGAAAGGAAAAGGTCAATTTGTGAAGACTCGACTCCTAATGAATGTTATAGGAAAGATGAGAATGAGCAATGCTAATTAGAGCGCCTGAGTGGAGATGTCAGGTGGAATGGTGGAATTGACATCACCTGAGTGGATATTTCAGGATGGGATGGTGCCATTGACATGAGCTCTACTCCTGCTTTACAAAACTGCTCTCCTCCTGCTTTGCGTGTGTGTGTAGGGGGGCATGGTACTGTCATTTTGTTGTGCCTGCCAGCAGCAGCATACATCATCATGGCCCAGTGGAAAGTGACAGAATGCAGGGTGGCATTTGGTACAGTGGTTGAAACCCTACCTGCCTGCACACTGTCTCGCCAGAGTGGTACATGTGCTAGTTATCTCCTGCTTGGACTATTGCAAGGTGCTCTACATGGGGCTACCTTTGGAGGTGACCCAGAAACTACAACTAATCCAGAATGTGGCAGCTAGACTGGTGTCTGGGAGTGGCCACTGGAACCAAATAACACTGGTCGGTCCTAAAGGATCTACACTGGCTCCCAGTACATTTCTGAGCACAAGTGTTGCTGCTGACCTTTAAAGCCCTAAACGGCCTCAGCCCTGTATACCTGAAGTAGTATCTCCACCCCATCATTCAGCCCAGACACTGATGTCCAGCTCTGAGGGCCTTCCGGCAGTTCCCTCAAGATACAGGGAACCAGGTAGAGGGCCTTCCTGGCAGTGGCGCCCTCCCTGCCGAACGCCTTCCCATCAGATGTCAAGGAGATAAATAACTACAGTGGTACCTCGGGTTAAGTACTTAATTCGTTCCAGAGGTCCGTTCTTAACCTGAAACTGTTCTTAACCTGAAGCACTGCTTTAGTTAATGGGGCATCCCGCTGCTGCCACGCGATTTCTGTTCTCATCCTGAAGCAAAGTTCATAACCCGAGGTACTATTTCTGGGTTAGCGGAGTCTGTAACCTGAAGCATATGTAACCTGAAGTGTATGTAACCCGAGGTACCACTGTATAAAACTTTTAGAAGACATCTGAAAGCAACCCCGTATAGGGAAGTTTTTAATCTTTGAAGTTTTATTATGTTTTTATATCTGTTGGAAGCCACCCAAAGTGGCTGGGGCAACCCAATTAGATGGGTGGGATACAATTATTATTATTATTATTATTATTATTATTATTATTATTATTATTAGCACGCAAGGCAGATGTTCTATTACTGAGCTGCAACCCTTCCGTTAACATTTGCCTATCAGGACTGAAATCTGCACAGGCCTAACTCTTTGAGCCATGTGTTCAAAGAATCTATATTTTTTTAAAAAAAACAACATGATTAACCCTGTGAATGAAGCTAATTTAATAATGAATAACACAGCTTCTTTTGTAGGAGGCACCCAGCACCGATTCCAAGCACAGAATGCTAAAAGGCTCACTAAACAATAAATAAACGAAATGATTAAATCCTGTCAGGAAACAGTGATGGAAGATGCTTTCATATGGTGGAACTGAATCTCAAGTGAGTGCCACATTTTGGGGACCAGTTGTTTCCTTGCCTGAAGCAAAAGAAAGTAACTAAGTTTTTGATGTGGATAAATTTTCACGGATCTTCAAAAACAGCCTTTTTTAAAAAAAAGGAGAAGAAGAAGATAGGTCTGAGTGAAAAACAAATTCTGGTTGCTTAACAAACATAGCACACCTTTCCCATACCTCTTTCACCCAGGGAATTTCAACGCATCATTGTTTGCTGATGCATAAACACTATTTGCCTCGCACCTTTTCTCACATCAAGGTATTCCCACTTCACACGACCAAATTCTCTGGATTGAAGGAATCTGTGTAGACTCTTAACACATCTCTGACTCTTTGCTACATCGTCATAACTGCCACTTGCAAGGATCCACATTTTGAGCATGCCACCACAGTGGTGTCTGGTGCCCATTGGAACTAGCAGGTACAGTGGTGCCCCGCAAGACGAATGCCTCGCAAGACGGAAAACTCGCTAGACGAAAGAGTTTTCCGTTTTGGAGGTGCTTCGCAAAACGAATCTCCTATGGGCTTGCTCCGCAAGATGACAATGTCTTGCGAGTTCCTGCTGGTTTTTTCCCCTCCCCCCTTTTTTCTAAGCCACTAAGCCGCTTATCAGCTGATCCGATCAGCAGATAAGCCGCTAAAAGCCGCTAAAAGCTGCTAAAAGCCGCTAATAGCGCTAATAGCGCTAATCCATTAATCCGTCAATGGGCTTGCTTCGCAAGACGAAAAAACCGCTAGACGAAGAGAATCACAGAACAGATTCTTTTCATCTTGCGAGGCTCCACTGTATGTCTGAATTTCCCAGACATACTCAGAATACTGCACTTGGAAGCAGAGCCGTAGCTAGGTGATCTTGCTCCCCTGGCAGAACCGTCAAGATTGCACTCCCTAGCCATGGACAAGAAGAAGAAGAGTTGGATTTGATATCCTGCTGTATCACCACCCTAAGGAGTCTCAAAGCGGCTAACATTCTCCTTTCCCTTCCTCTCCCACAACAAACACTCTGTGAGGCGAGTGAGGCTGAGAGACTTCAAAGAAGTGTGACTGGCCCAAGGTCACCCAGCAGCTGCATGTGGAGGAGTGGGGAAGCGAACCCAGTTCACCAGATTACGAGACTACCGCTCTTAACCGCTACACCACACTGGCTCTCTCAAATTAGCTCTTCTTTCCACCTCTCCTCCAACCAACCACCCTTCCACCCATTCAATTCACCCTCTATTTAAAACCATTTCTTATGAGGCAATAATCAATATTTACGGACATAATTTTAGTTGTTTTTGTGCCCCCCCATTGCCTGCGCCCCATGCACGGTCCCACCTCACCACCCACTGGCTACGGCCCTCCTTTGGAAGCAGTACTCGGGAGAAAATTGGGAAATGTCTGGGAAATATCTGGATGCATGCAACTCATGTTGGCAGTGTCGATTTTGTTATTTTGGAAAAAAAGCTTTTCAAAATATAGCAACCCTATGAATCACAGAAGTGAGGAGTTGGAAAGGACCCTCTGCAATGCAGGAATCACAGCTAAATCCTCATGCTCTTTCCTGATGGAATCTCCAAAGGCAACGCTGAAGCCAAGGAAGAGAAAGGTGACAACAATAATTCTTTTACTGGCACCCCGCCCATCTGACAGAATAAAACATCACACATTCAAAAGCTTCCCTATACAGGGCAGCAGCCGCAGCACCCCTCGGGCTTGTTATGTGTAAGAAGGCAGATATGTGGGGAGAAAATGTGGGGGCAAACTGAGGTTGGTGTGGTATTTTCTCATTCACCCAAATAGAACAGCCTTTGCTGCTACCATGTGCTATCGAAAGGGAGTTTATTGTCAGACTTGCAAGGTTGCTTTGCCACTATTCCAGACTGTACACCAGTTCCAATCAGTTCACTGACTTGCAGTCAGCTAAGTCCTCCTCAGAATAGAGCCACTGAAATTAATGAATCTTAAGTTATTTGTGTCCATTAAGTTCAGTTGGTCTACTCCGAGAAGGGCTAGCACTGAATGCTACACCCTTGACAGGATACAACTAATGAATCCTATCAGTGAAAGTGCAGCGCAAGGACTCCCATTTGCATAATGAAGCTCCCCCCTGTGGGATGTGAAACACAAGAGCAGTCAAGTACAACATTCGAGCGGTTGCCGAACAACTCCAGGCACGCCTGGAAGAAGCGGACCATTTGGACCCCTTCCAGTCGGGATTCAGGCCTCATCATGGGACTGAAACTGCCTTGGTCGCACTGGTTGATGATCTCCGGCGGGCTAGGGACAAAGGTGAGAGCTGTTTCCTAGTTCTGCTGGATCTCTCAGCGGCGTTTGATACCATCGACCATAGCATCCTTCTGGACCGTCTTGAGGGGCTGGGAGCTGGGGGCACTGTTATACAGTGGTTCCGCTCCTTCCTCCTGGGCCGTGTTCAGAAAGTGGTGGTGGGGGATGAGTGTTCAGACCCTTGGGCCCTCACTTGTGGGGTGCCTCAGGGTTCTGTCCTCTCCCCCATGCTTTTTAACATCTATATGAAGCCGCTGGGAGAGATCATCAGGAGGTTTGGGCTGGGTGTTCATCAGTATGCGGATGACACCCAGCTCTACCTCTCTTTTAAATCAGAACCAGTGAAGGCGGTGAAGGTCCTGTGTGAGTGTCTGGAGGCGGTTGGAGGATGGATGGCGGCTAACAGATTGAGGTTGAATCCTGACAAGACAGAAGTACTGTTTTTGGGGGACAGGAGGCGGGCAGGGGTGGAGGATTCCCTGGTCCTGAATGGGGTAACTGTGCCCCTGAAGGACCAGGTGCGCAGCCTGGGAGTCATTTTGGACTCACAGCTGTCCATGGAGGCACAGGTCAAATCTGTGTCCAGGGCAGCTGTTTACCAGCTCCATCTGGTACGTAGGCTGAGACCCTATCTGCCTGCGGACTGTCTCACCAGAGTGGTGCATGCTCTGGTTATCTCCCGCTTGGACTACTGCAATGCACTCTACGTGGGGCTACCTTTGAAGGTGACTCGGAAACTACAACTAATCCAGAATGCGGCAGCTAGACTGGTGACTGGGAGCGGCCGCCGAGACCATATAACACCGGTCTTGAAAGACCTGCATTGGCTCCCAGTACGTTTCCGAGCACAATTCAAAGTGTTGGTGCTGACCTTTAAAGCCCTAAACGGCCTCGGTCCAGTATACCTGAAGGAGCGTCTCCACCCCCATCAGTCTGCCCGGACGCAGAGGTCCAGCGCCGAGGGCCTTCTGGCGGTTCCCTCATTGCGAGAAGCAAATCTACAGGGAACCAGGCAGAGGGCCTTCTCGGTAGTGGCGCCCGCCCTGTGGAACGCCCTTCCAGCAGATGTCAAAGCGATAAACAACTACCTGACATTCAGGAGACATCTTAAGGCAGCCCTGTTCAGGGAAGTTTTTAACATGTGATATTTTACTGTATTTTTGGTTTTTATGGAAGCCGCCCAGAGTGGCTGGGGAGGCCCAGCCAGATGGGCGGGGTATAAATAATAAATTATTATTATTATTATTATTATTCCTAGAGTGAACATGTTTACACATGGGGAGGAATGTTTGTCCAGCCAGCAGGTAAACATCCTGTTTCCTTCTGGGCTGGGACAGACTTCTTCTGCATGTGACTAGAGGTGGGTGTGGCCTCACCTGTGCAGGTAATGACAAAAGCACAGGGCAGGGCAGCCATCTCTCTCTCTCTGACTACATGCATCGAAGAAGCCAAGAGAGGACAAAGGGACTGTCTCCTAATGAGATAGTTTCCAGGTGTATGTTACTTTTCTAAGCTAAGTCTGCCTTCTAGGATCCAATTGTGAGCAGAATGTGAGTAAACTCTTTTTATACTTTTATAGAAGACTGTGTCGTGCCTTATCTTTTATGAGGGAATAAAGGGGAAAATACCAGAACAGTTATTACAGAGGCTTTAGCGAGTCTGAGTAAACGCATCTCCTTTGAGTTTAAATGGGGAATGTTACTAAATTGTGAACTTGCTTACACAAGCTATAATCAAACAATATATCCTCTCCTGCATCCCTGAACATTCCCACCCCCACCCACCCCACTGCTCAAGGTACACCAATGGTCTAACTTGGTATAAGCCAGCTTCCTAATTTGGTAACAGAATCAAGAGATGGGTGGATTGTTATTTATGGCAAACCACCCAGAAAACTTTAAGTCATGGTGCACCATACAAAACGTCATGATTTGCTCTACAGGTCCGCTCCCCTTCCCTGGGGGGGGGTGTGATGTTGCAGACTAGCATCTGGGAATGCCAGTGACCCGGATTGGGGGTAGAGGGATGCCACCCACGTCATGGGGATTCCCAGCTGCGTCACGCCCCCGTGTATGTATGTCACAGGGCTCCTCCTACTGGTGGTTTACCGTTAGAGTGACTCCCTGCAGATGGGCAGGGGTTGGGATATAGTCTGGTTTCACCCAATGCTTAAGCCAAACCGCTCACTTCTGTAGCCAATAAAGTTGTGGCCTATTTTAGCCCTGTAACCTAAATTATCCGTGTCTGTGTGTGTTTATTATATAAGGGAACTACAGGGCCTGGAGCCTTGTCTCGCAATATCACTAGGTCTGAATGAATTTCTATTTTCAAGATATAGATGGTGCTGAGATGCCTTCATGATTTCAAATATGGCTGATTAGTCCCGGCCCGATCGCCACACTTTTCTTCACTCCAGTAAGGTTGTTGGTTGGAGCCCTTGAAATATCTATTTCATGGGCTTTTTACTCGCTTGATTATCCCGTATGTGTTCTTAAATGTCCGCAGCTACACTTTAATCAATTAACCAAACCAGGGAATCCATGAAAGCTTGCAGCCAGGGGTAGATCTACTATAAATGAATGAAGCTTCTGCTTATGGCCTCTAATTCCAGAGGGGGTCCAGAAGCAAATTTAGTCCACATTGCTTTAAAAAAATGGATCTAGGAGACCCCATTTGAGTCACGTTGGTTAATTTTTTATTGTATTGTCAGGTTTGGGGGATTCTATCCTCCATCAAGGATCAAAGAAGAAGCAAGAAAGTTCATATTTATGGTTTTATTCAGCTCTCGTGGTGCAAGACAAATAATCCAGTCCTTCACTCCATAGTGGCGTTGCTCACTGTGAGCTCCCCCTACTTATTTCCCCAGCAACAGCCTGTGGCCCTACAGGTGGCCTCAGGAGTCAAAGGTCTTTGAGCCCTTTGCTCTCGAATTCTAAGTGAGCGGCGAGTACACGGGGATGGCGGGGCTTCTATGCTTTCCAAGGATGTTTCTACTGGCAATTCTCTCCCTCTCCCTCCTTCTCCTAACACCTCCTCATAACTTGGCAGCTCTGAGTTCTGCTGCAATTCAAGCCTGTTTCCCTCTTCTCTTGAAACTACTGGAGGAGGGGGGGCGATCCTCCCCACTCCCCCTCCTCTGAGGGAAGCAAAAGGCGGGGGGGGGGATTCCCAGCCTTCCCCTTCAGTCCCTGACATGCATCTATTTCAGGCTTCCTCAAACTCGGCCCTCCAGGTGTTTTTGGCCTACACAACTCCCATGATATCTAGCTATCAGGACCAGTTGTCAGGGATGATGGAAATTGTAGTCTCAAAACATCTGGAGGGCCGAGTTCGAGGAAGCCTGATCTATTTCAACAATCCCAAAGTTTGAGAGTCAGTAGCATAGATGTTGTAAAGGTGTGGTCATCGGTTGTGCATCAACCCCATTTAAGAAGATAACAGATAACAACCCAGATCTCATTGCTGGTTGCAAAACAGACCCGCCCAACCCCAACAGTTCAAGCTTCAGGTGGCTTAAAATGTAGGTCTGCCACTGCTTGCTTCCCCCCCCCAAAATACTGATCAGTTGGAAGTCAGAGGTGCATTATATTTCTACGTTTGTTATATTTTATGTGTATTTGTGTCAGTAGCTCAAATGCAACTCTCACCTGTAGTTTTAGTATCTGACTGGAATATATGCTGAGAATATACACATGCATGTCTAAGTAGCAAATCACATGGCTGAAGCACAAAGCACACCCCCATAGATGAAGAAGCACCATCGCATATAGAGGCTGTTGTGCTGTTCTTATCACACTGCCTCCTTGCTTAAATGTCATATTTCAAGACTTACGTACCTGAAAAGAACTGGGAAAAGAGTTACTGTCCCTAAACGAGGTGTCCCCTTCTCATTCCATCATCATGCCCCCATAACAGCTGTTTGAATATTCCACAGAACAACAACAACAAAAATCTTTGGCAACCTTGCAAATCAAGTTGTGCTTATGTAGTTGCACGGTCATTTTATACAGTAAACCGCCCCGTGATCCTCCAATGAAGGATGGTATATAAATTTAATAAGTAAATAAAATAAATGTCATCTATGCATCAGTCACAACAAACGTTGGGGGAGCTGTCAGCGACGAGAGACTAATGCCTTGCGTAATTTAAGCAAACAATCCGCTATGGAAATGTTCCTCAAATGTTTAATCCAAATAGCTGAACTTTGTTTTTATCGTGCAATTGCCAGCTCTCTAATTAATAAATTGGAGAGGGATGTCTGCCTGTGATTTCCCCCCACAATTCACCTCCCCCATCAAAAAATGACAGGGCTGGTTTCACTCTTGACAGCCCATAGTGCGTTCGCAATACACATCCCTTTTAAGATGAGATCGGATGGGTTTGCTTCATAACATGCATTATGCAAATGAACGAAGGACAACTCAATTTTCTCCCCCCACTCCACCCCACCCCACCCCGCACACACAAACCTTACCCTGACACTCAGTTATAAATCATTACACCATTTAGTTTCCTCTCGCCATGGCTGTAGCAAGCCATGCCCTCCTAATTTGCCGTCTTTTGTACCATAATGCATTAAAAAGCTTCCTTTATTTCAGAGGCAGCAACCTCCGCCGAATGCAGCGATCGAGCATGTTAAATCACATTAAGGCAAGGCAATTCAGATGTCGTATTGCAGCGCCACAGTTCCCACACTGAAGACTTCCCCCCTCCTCCTACCTGTAAGATTTCTAAACCCAAAGGCATGCTGTGCATTAAATGGGGTGGGGAGGGGGATGAACGATACTCACTTGAGAAGGTTTGCTTAGGCTATGCTCTTCTTTCCCACTGCCTGCAACAACAGTGCTGGAAAAACAAGTAGCTTATTAGATCCATGCAGCTTTAGCATATATATTTAGTATATATTCTATCACATTGGGTAGTTTGATGCTCTAGTGGAGAATCTTCTTCTCCTGTCTATGGCAACCTGCATAGCAAAACTCAACAAATGGTTATTAAAGGTTGCCTCGCTTAAAATAAATAAATAAATCTGGCAGTGCTTCCCAGTGATGTAGCAAACTTTAACAGCATCAAGGAATCAATGAGACCCATTTCATTTATGTCCAACTGGTTTTGCTTCTTCCATCAGACACACGAGGAGGATGTGAATGGAGGGGTTAGGTTAAGTAGGGATCTGTGCAGTCTGCCAAAATCCGGCGTTCGTTCCTCACGGGGTCTTTCTAATGGCTACTGAGGAGAGCCTAGAATCTGGAAGGAGGCAAGTTTCTTATTGCTACTGATTTGGACTTGTACTCCCCAGTTCAGGTTTTCATACCCTCCAGCATTCCTCAGATGAAAATAGAGACATTTCTCATTCCCTCACCAACTGACCGTCCTCACCCCCCCCCGTTTTTTGTCTCCCACCCACAGAACATTTCCTGTCACAAGAAGTGGGGGTACTATCAGCACTAGGTAAAGGTAAAGGACCCTGAACAGTTAAGTCCAGTCAAAGGCGACTATGGGGTTGTGGGGTCATCTCGCTTTCAGGCCAAGGGAGCCGGCGTTTGTCTACAGACAGTTTTCCGGGTCATGTGGCTAGCATGACTAAACTGCTTCTGGTGCAACGGGCACTGTGATGGAAACCAAAATGCACAGAAATGCCGTTTACCTTCCTGCCACAGCGGTACCTATTTATCTACTTGCACTGGTGTGCTTTCGAACTGCTAGGTTGGCAGGAGTTGGGACAAAGCAACGGGAGCTCACTCCATTGCAGGGATTCGAACCGCCAACCTTCTGATCAGCAAGCCCAAGAGGCTCAGTGGTTTAGACCATAGCTGGGAGGAGGGTGGCAGTGGCAGCCATGGAGAGGCCATGGAGAGGCAACGGGGTGCTCCCTTGCAGCCTCCACAACCACCTCTCAAGACAAGCAGTCCTCATCTAGTACATTTCCAAGCACAATTCAAAGTGTTGGTGCTGACCTTTAAAGCCCTAAACAGCCTCGGTCCTGTATACCGGAAGGAGCGTCTCCGCCCCCATAGTTCAGCCTGGACACTGAGATCCAGTGCTGTGGGCCTTCTGGTGGTTCCCTCATTGCGAGAAGTGAGGTTACAGGGAACCAGACAGAGGGCCTTCTCGGTAGTGGCGCCCACCCTGTGGAACACCCTCCCTTCAGATGTGAAGGAAATAAGCAGCTATCCTATCTTTAAAAGACATCTGAAGGCAGCCCTGTTTAGGGAAGTTTTTAATATTTAATGCTGTATTGTTTTTAACACTCGATTGGGAGCTGCCCAGAGTGGCTGGGGAACCTCAGCCAGATGGGCGGGGTATAAATAGAGGACATCAGGTAAGAGATGTCTGCCCTAATTTATTATAGATATAGAGCACCTCCAGAAAACCAGAGGAGCAACAGTATAACAACTATTACCCTCATACTTTGCTTGTGGACTTTCCAGAGGTATTTGGCTGGCCACTACAGGAAGGAGGATGCTGAAACTTTGGCCTGATATGACGGCACTCTTCTTACATTCGTGAAAAAGAAGAAAAGGAGGCAGACAGGAAAAACGACTGAGGCTCTTGCACACCTGAAATAAAGAGAGATTGAAAGCTGAAGCAGGCAGGGCCTTCAGGGATGAGGGGAGGGGGTTTACAACATGCCATGATAAATGGTGCTATTAAGTTCCTTCGACAAAGGTGTTCATAATAAAAACATCTGGACAAAATCTCTCCAAATGAGAGGCATATTATTATGGCAGCTTGTGAGCTCCTTCTCAGATATAATCAATTCCATTCCTTCCTTCCATTTATCATTCCATGCACATAGCCGCCTATCACCACATCAGTCACACTCAGATCCCAGCTGCCTGGCTACTGCACACCTACACACAAACCTTCCTACACTTCCCATTCATTTCACATTATATTGGGCTCTGAATGGCTCGTTGAAAACCACATGGTGCACAAGAGGCTGGTGACATTTTATTATTGGGATTTCTTTTTTTACTGCCCTATTCTCTATGCTCCCACCTATGCACACTGGGGGAATTATAATATAAATAAAAAACTTTTTTTTAAAAAAAATAAACTGTGTTCCATTTCTGAACTAAGGCTGCAATCCTAAACTAATTTTCTTTTTTTCTTTTTGGATAATTTTATTGTTTATTTAACATAATTGTTACAAAATATAAGCAAAATGTTACAAATTCATACATACATACATATTTCAAATAAGCACATATATATGAAAAAAGGAACAAAAGAAGAAAAAATAAAGAGGAAAAAAGAAGAAATGTGGGAAGAATTTCTTCCAAGTTTATTCTACAGATATCTCAATATGAAAATAATAAGATTTCATTGATTGACTTCCATCGCTTACACTGCACTTCCTATACACATTTTAAGCAAGATTGTATCTGTTATTCCGTATTTTCCCCATACAATCTCACACAAATATTCTAATCAATAAGTTTTCTAAATCTCTCATAAATCTATTCTAAACACAACCAATACCTTACATTTAATCCATGTCTACATAGATAATCTTTTAAGCATTTCCATTGTTAAACTAATTTTCTTGGTGTGTGGATCAGCTCTGCATAGGGGGCCAACTATTATCCATTTCCCGGAGTTTCCCCTTTCTATGCACCCACTAATTTTAGATTAGGAGGTAGGAACCATCAGGTGGGCTGCTTTCTTGAACTGATCACAACTTTCTGTCCATTTTGTCTTGGGATAACCAAAGGTGCTTCCAAACTGTTGCTATTTTGCAGGTAGGATTCAGTCGCAAATTCTGGTTATCATATGTTGTTGTTTCGAGAGATGATGGAGTGCGCCTCCAGGGGGGTGAAATCAAACCTCTGTATTAGCAGCACCGAAGTGACCTGGGCACAAGCCTGGGTAGTCCTGGGCTTCCCAGATGACAAGACCCTCCCCTCTATCAGGAGTTCGGCCTACACTTGAGTAGGACCCTGGCAGAGACACATGCCCAACTGGCATGTTCCCTCCCTCCAGGTTGAATGTCCGGGAGCTTCATAAGCTTTCTTCAGCCCGAACATCACAGCGACCGATGCCAACTGACACCAGCACACTTAGGGATCCGCAGAGTTTGCGCAGTTGCGTAACAGACCTCAGCAACTCAGCATTTTGGCTAATCTACTTTCTTTACATATAAACACACACGGAGCACTGCAACATGGCTCCCTCTCTCTCTAGCATCAGACAGCAAAGAGAGAAAGAACAAAGAACAATAGTCCCACTTCACGGAACACAGTAACACAAACATCCTGTCTCTGTCACTTCCCACTCTGTGGAGTCAGAACACACACCGTCATGTGATAGACGAAAATCCCATGACAGCAATCATGGAGCAGGAATTCTAACACTCTCAGCCTCACTGATATGGTCCAAAGGAAAGCAGAGCAGTGTGTTTGGCACCAGCTTGGCTGCAGGAGTTGCTGGAAGGAGGCATACAAGGCACCATCCAACTGTCTTAGGGACTCCACTTTGGATTTCTGTAGGCTTTACTCCTTAGGCTTTTCTTCTCCCAAAGGTATCCCACAAGGCAGCAGAAGTTTAGGATCAGAGTTTTCGTTCTTCTAAATGGTTTCCCTGCCCAGGTTGATGAGCCCCATCTGCCCCTCCCCTCTGCAACTCATGCAGAAACTGTCTTCTTGGCCTCATCCGCTCAATCTGCCAGATCCTGTCATTGCATGCAAGGGAAGTTCCCAACTCGCCAATGGTTTGAGACCCATTGGCTAGCTTTGACTGGTCGGCATTCTCATATAAACACCCCCCAAATCAGATGAATGCTCAATAAACCTGTTGACTGGAAGTAGGAATAGGCAAATCTGTCAATTTTGGCTTTTCTCTGTTCCTTATTTTTCCAATCTCACGTTTAGCACCCCACATTTCCAAATCAGTCTGCAAATTTTATTTTTTAAAAGAAAATTTCATTAGCATTTTAGTACAAATTTCTCCAAATGTACACATTACTGTATGCCATTTCCCAAGCAAACACCATTTTGCAAAGCTATTTCTTCTAATGCAATGCGTTTTTGTAAGTTATTTTCCTTAATGTATGCATTTCTGAGCATATTATTTGGTTGGAGAAATGCACTGCAAAATTCAGAGAAGTGCGAGTTATGAAGAATTGCTGTGCTTTAGTTCACATATTGTTTGTGAAGCTGTGAGTTAGGTGGGTTTGCCTTTAAACATGAACTGAATTGAATTTCTTCCCCATCCCAATCTGGACGTGGCCCTCAGATTCCCAGAGCTGTGACATCTCTCTAGTGTGAATGCAGAGCGAAGCACCAGTTCTTGTGTGTAAATTGGCACCTTATATAACCAGAACAGTGTGCTACCTTGCCTGCTGCTCCTTTGCTTTCTCTTGCAAGAGCCTCCTTTGTGACAGAGAAAATGTGCTTTTCTGACAGAATCCATAGCTGCCCTTCTGCACTATGATTAGAAAGCAGATCAGCTCTTCAAAGTCGTAGCTAGATCCCAAATGAATGCCTGGCTGCTGTTCTAACAAGAGAACTTGCTGCCATCACATAACTCATTGGCACAGGACTCTGTCCCTATTTGATATTTAAGCCAAAGGGAACCTTAGCAAGCTACCTGAAGGTTTCTCAGGTTATAGATTATGGTCACCCCACACACAGACACACATATCCCTGAGTGATGGGACACACAGGACAGTGTTTCCATTTGGAGTAGAAAGTGCCAAAGGCTGGTGGTATCTTTTTAACAATCTGTTTCTTTCCCAACTTACAGCCTAAGCAGATATTATGGGGGTGGAGAAGCAAGCACACAGGCAAGCGTTGCTAGATTCACGACAACGTCACTCCCAAAGCAATAGTGTGCAGCACTCTTGGAAACTGGAGCCCAGTTTGTTTTGCTCCAGGAATAATTATTTATTACATCCCGTGTTTTCTCTGAGGAGCCTTCAGGTTTCTTCCTCCCTCTTTATCCTCACAGCAACCCTGTGAGGTAAGTTGGGCTGAGACACTGTGGCTGGACCAAAGTCACTGGCGGAGTAAGGATCTGAACCCTCATTTTAGTCCAATGGTCTCTATATCCAGACTAAGGGTCAAACGAAGCATTGCATCAGCATAGGCTGGCCCATTAGGGTGAATGAGCCACTGCCCTACCAATCTCAGCTGGCTCCCACCTGCCTGTCTCCTTGCTATCAACCAATCAGGTGCTGACTCTGCTTCTCATGTACTGTTGGTCTCCCTGCCTCCTACCCTTCCAGTCTCAATGGACACCAACCACCACCAATGGACACCAATCACCATTTTTTTTACCTCCAGAGGCAGGTTCATTTCAACAAATGGGACACTGACCCATCAGCCTCAGTCCACCCCTATTTGCCTTCCTTCTGGCTTCTCGTCCTTAGTCTTAGTGTTGCCCCTTGTTGCATTGAGAAGGGAGGAGGATGGGGACAAAAATAAAATTAGTTGACTCTGCCTATCATCAGCTCTGCTTCCACCATTCTGGTCTCCCAATGGGCACTGCCACCACTGACCACAATGGTCCTACATGTAGGAATCTGCAGAGACTGAATTCCCACTTCCTGGGGGAGGAGGAGCCTATCTGGGAGTGGGTGGGGCCATGTCTGCATTGCCTCCTAATACACCAGAGGGGAAGTTTCCAGGTTGTGGCTGGCAGCCCTGAGTTTTTGCCCCCTAAAAAAATATTGGTACTCTCTTTTTCATCATGGTCAATACTATGTCTTTCATATCGAAGTCTATCACATCAGGCTTGGGGTGGAGCTATAAATAAAAACACAGTAGCTGCATAACTCCCTGACCTGGAAATGTCTAGTAAATAAGACACAGGCACATGTGTGTGACCTGTCCCATTATATTGCTTTCCTCTTTCAGATTTCATTAAAGTCCCTGGGCTTGAAAGTCCAAAAACGCCAGACCTCTTCTAGCCTACAGGCAGCAGGTTTTAAAGCCTGCTTACAAACAGAGCAATGCAATCCTCAAATGTGACAACTTCCCTAACACCTCCAAAATTGAGGGCACCTCTAAGGTGATGTTGAGAAAAATGACGCAAGTTTCAGCTTTCTCCTCTTCCCTGCACTCTTGAGCCTTTACCCTTGGAAGCAGATGGTCTGCCCCTGATGCCAAGTGCTGTAAGGCCCCCAGTTCCTTCCCAAGCAATCTGAGTCTCCATCGTCTTGCCTGCTTCTGCTCTGCCATCTTCATACCCCTGAGGGTTCTGGGATACCACCGGAAGGTGAACTGCCTGTCGCAGGAGGGAGAGACAGCCTAGTTTCCTAATCTGTCTCTTGGCCTTCCCTCCTCTCCAGCCTCCACTCTGCCTCTGATTCTAGACTTCTCTCTGCCACAGCCTCTTCCTGCTCACTAAACCCTGTTACCTCTTCAGCTTCCAACACTTCCTCCTCCCAGTCTGCTACCTCTTTTGCCTCTGACCATTCAACGTCGTCCCACCACCAATCCCCTGGCTCTGAATCATCTTCCCTGGGGGATTCCCCTGGGGGTTGCCCAGTTGGTGCCTCCCACAAACTCTTCTGCGTCCAGCCAGGCCATGATACAAGAGTATCATGGGTAACACAAGAGGGGAGATTGCTGTGGCACTAATGCCACCTGGATGATTGGTTGAATTTCTCTTAAAAATTCCAGCTCAGCTTTTTTCGGGTCATATATACCATATAAAATACATTTCCCACCACATATACTTACAGAGATCTCAATTCTCTCAGCTCTGGTCCTTATATATCCAAAATGGCACCACCTGCACATTTCAAGGAGGCATCAAGAGACTTGGGGGAACCCCTAAGTTTTGTATTTATTTTACATTTATATCCCACTTTTCTTCCATCATGGAATCCATGATGGCATGCATGTGGTATCCTGGCACTAACAAGATGTGCACCTGCTTAGCTTCAGCTGGGTAGTCATACTCAGTGGGCATGCTCAGTGGACGAGGAATGCTGGTGGCTGGTGGCGAATAGAACAGTGTGTCTGAAACCCTCAACAGAAATATTTCGCACTGCAGCTTTTTGTTGCAAGTCTTGCCATATTTCCAGTTGATATGATTCAAGGAAGGCGGTGCCTTTAGATAGCCCTAATATCTGTTGTATCCAGTGAATAACGCTGTTGCCAGCGAAAGTTCAGGGCATAATTAATGTGATAGGTGCCTCCGGACTCTTTGTTCTCTAATCTCTGATATTCAACAATGGTGTTCTTTACATGAAAGCGTTCACATTTGCTTTGATCTGTGATCCATAATAATGGCAATACAATATTCCTAACTCTCCTCTCAATATCAGAATTACACTTTGATCGCATTATGGCGAATCTATGGGGCAGAGCGCTCATATTCAGCAGCTGACGCAGTCATCGGGGTTATGCATTTTTGCATTTACATATAATGTAGCCGTATCAAAGATGTGCTGAGAGTGAGCAGCAATGGTCAGAAGACTACTGAAAACAGTCCCATAGGTTCAGCGGCGGGTGCTGACGCACAGGAAATATCAGCTGGCCCAGTTATTTTACTTTAGGCTATAAGGGATATAATTAGCAGTTGCTAGGGAGAAAGAACATAATTAAGCTCTTTGACAGGCTTAGTTTAAGGAATTGATGATCATGAGTGAGGTTGGGGAATATTTCCAAAAATCTGATGCTGAGCCTGCCAAAGAAAGTTATTATTCATCATTTATATTGCTTTTTTAGTGTGCGCTGTGCTTTACAATGAAAATTGCATTAGCCTTCACAATGAAACGGTGAGGTGGGCCATGCCAACAATTATTTTGATTGAACAGATACGGGGCTACTGCTAAGAGATATTAGCTAGTGATTCCATAACTGGGCAGCTATTTCAGCCAAGATCAAAGTCCATCATTTTATATTATATGGGCTCTTAGGAACTGTTTCCTCATGTGGCAAGCCACCTCACTACAACTTCTAGGTGAATAACCTTCTGGATTGAATCCATCAAGACTGGCCATTGGCTCCTCATGGACAAGAAGAAGCATTAGAGATGTTCCTTTCTGAGTGGAAACAGAACCAGGCTTTGGTAAGCCTCTTGTGTTTTCTTTGGTCCTGAATCTTGGGTTTTCTGGTTCCGCTTTGCTTCTGAAGGAGCGCCTCCACCCCCATCGTTCAGCCTGGACACTGGGGTCCAGCGCTGAGGGCCTCCCATCAGATGTCAAGGAAATAAACAACTATCTCACTTTTTGAAGGCAGCCCTGTTATGGGATGTTTTTAATGTTTGAAGTTTTATTCTGTTTTTAGTGTTCTGTTGAGAACCACCCAGAGTGGCTGGGGAATCCTAGCCAGATAGGCGGGGTATAAATAATAAAATTATTATTATTATTATTATTATTATTATTATTATTATTATTATTATTATTAATCCTGACTACTCTTTGGTGTAGGCTCCTGGCTTACTTCAGATGGCTATTCACTTACATTGTCTTGACATTGGTTTTCAAAGGCACAAGGAAAGTAAGGTGAAGATTGATCCTATTGCTCATTTCAGATCTAATAATAATAATAATAATAATAATAATAATAATAATATGTAAATTTGTTTCAGCTGCACCAAAAGCCTCTTCTGACTGCCAGGATTCAGTCCCCTAACATGTCAAGTTGATAAGGAGATAGAGCTCCTGAAAACAGTATTTTCTTCCTTAGTGAAGAATCTCAGCTCACATCTGTGACTGACTGATGGGGCCAACTCAGCTGCCTGACATTGTCTCAGAGAAAGTTAAGCTGCACTCTGTCCAACTTTCCGGCTGTAAGTAGGAACATTGAAAGCCGCCTTGTAATGAGTCAGATGTTACTGTCTACACCAGATGTTCCCAAACTTATCTGGCCTACCACCCCCTTTTCTGAAAAAAATTACTCAGTTCCCCCTGAAAATCTACCTTCTTTAAGCGAACAAACAGAAAGAGGCAGCAAAAAATTTGCATTCTTTCATGTATCTATATTTCTATCTACAACCTGCTGGCTCAGTCCTTTCCTGGGGTGGAAAGCATAATGCTGGTGGTCAACAAAAGAGGTTTAAAAACTGTCTCAAGGCAAATCTTAAAAAAATGTAGTATAAACACTGACAACTGGGAAACACTGGCCTGCGAGTGCTCCAGTTGGAGAACAGCCTTTACCAAAGGTGTCATGGGCTTTGAAGACACTCAAACTCAGGACGCAAGGGAGAAACGTGCTAAGAGGAAGGCACGCTTGGCAAGTCCACACTGTGATCAACTCCCACCCAGAAACCAATGTCCCCACTGTGGAAGGACGTGTGGATCCAGAATTGGCCCACCCGGAAACCAATGTCCCCACTGTGGAAGGACGTGTGGATGCAGAATTGGCCTCCACAGTCATTTACGGACTCATTGTTAAAACTGTGTTTATGGAAGACAATCTTACTCGGCTATGAGTGATCTCCAAAGAAGAAGAAAGATGTGGGAATGTGGGGTGTGTCCCACTGCTTGCATGTGACTCCCAGAAGATTGACCAAATGGGAATGTGGTCATTAACCTCTTCAGTTCTTCATGATAGATCAGACATTCCTAGCCTGGTGCACTTCAGATGTTGTTGGGCTCCAATTCCCATCATTTCTGACCATTGATCATACTTGCTGGGCCAACATCTAGATAGTGACAGGTTGGGAAACGTTACCTGAAGGAGTGTCTCCACCCACATTGTCCAGCCTGTACACTGAGGTCCAGCTCCAAGGGCCTTCTGGCGGTTTCCTCACTGCGAGAAGTGAAGTTACAGGGAAACAGGCAGAGGGCCTTCTTGGTAGTGGTGCCCGCCCTGTGGGATGCCCTCCCATCAGATGTCAAGGAAATAAACAACTATCTGATTTTTAGAAGACCTCTGAAGGCAGCCCTGTTCAGGCAAGTTTTTAATGTTTGATCTTTTATTGTGTTTTTAATATTCTGTTGGGAGCCGCCCAGAGTGGCTGGGGAAACCCAGCCAGATGGACGGGGTTTAACTATATTATGATTATGATTATAATGCACTGATTGACCATGGCTCTCTGAATTTTCTGACAAGAGTCTTTCTCCCACCTGTACATGACAGGGATTGAACCTGACAACTTTTGCATGGCAGCCCAAAGCTATATTCGATTTGCAGGTGCTTTAGAAAAGCAGTGACTATCAATTTAACTGTGACTTCTTGCAAACTTAAGTTAGGATGGAGGTATTGTTGGTATGGAAGAAGCTCTTTGGGGAAAGGAGAAGATGGAAGCACCTGTGTCTGTGCAGTAGATTCTGGGATATTGGAGCTGGAATCTAACATCTCCATGATGAGGGGGGTTGTTTGATCGTGTTCCTGGGAGGGGTCACAAGCCCATTTAAGGAGCAGGCTCACATTTCAAAAATGGCGAATTCATCATCTCCCTTACAGTCTGATCCCTCTTCTCCTTCTGACCGCTCATCGTTGTCCCACCACCAACCCTCTGGCTCTGAGCCTCCTTCCCCTGGGGGTTCCCCAGCTGCCGCCTCCCCCAGTCCATGACAGACACACACTTAGACTCCCCACAATACTCTAGATGCCCTTCTTTTTTGTTTTGAGAAAACCTCTCTTTCAGGTGATGGAACCTATAAGAGCTATTCGCTTCAAAACCTTAGCGTTCAATCCTAGCTGGCTTAGTCTCAGTGGATTCAATCCTAGCTGAAAGTTTCTTCTAATTTTAGACAACCTGAAACTTCCCTCTTTCCCCCCAGGGTTCCCAACCTCTCCTCGGTCTTGTTATATTATTATTTTTCCCTAGATTAGGTAGAGCTCCATGAGAGGCGTATGGCACATGTATCTCCTTTAATGCCATAGACGTCTCTTGCAATATGGAGTTTATGGAAGCTTACTAGGGTTCAGTCTCCCATCATCAGCTATTTTTCATTTTTCACCACTCCCAGTCAGACATCCTGCAGTTGTTGACTGAGCATACTCAGTCCTTGTTGGGCTGTTTTCTGGGTTGGGCAGGGGGGTTTCCCTCCCAACCCAGAAAACCCAGTTGGGTTTCCTGCTTGGCAGGGGGTTGGACTCGATGGCCCTTGTGGTCTCTTCCAACTCTATGATTCTATGATTCTATGTTTTGATGGGTCTCTTCTCCCTCCTTTAGAGCATGCCTCCTTTTTTTGTATTTCTGCAAACTTAAGGGTTCCCAAAACCTTCCTCTTATGCACAGAGGGCACCATTTTTAGCTACAGAAGCAACAGCACTGAAAGTTGGAAACAGAAGGGGCGATGATTGGCTTCCTGGCAATGTTCCTCCAATTTTCAGACAGGTCAGACATGCCTTGTAACTGAAATATCTCCTTTTCAATCAAATAATCTCCCTGTCGATGCATGTTATAACTCACCACTCCTGCTTTCATCTGGACTCTGCAAATGAAAAATAACATAGCACTGTAAAGCTTTTATTTGGAGTACAAAAGAATGAAAATAATTTCTATTCCTGCTGACATAAAGTCAAACTGCTCTGTGAATAAAAGCACAGTTGCTGATCAAAAGCTTTTGATTTACTGCTGCCATAAAATAAGCTTTGCCAAGGAGAGCATCTTTGTGGTTGCCCCATGCATTGCAATGGGAAACCTGCTACCAAAGTTTTGTGTGTGTGTGTGTGTGTGTGTGTGTGTGTGTGTCACACCACACACACACACACACACACAGAGAGAGAGAGATCCTCTAAGTATCCCTATTTTCCAGGGTCGTCCCTGATTTAGAGAAGCCATCCCAGTTTCTGATTTCATCCCAGAATGTCCCGCTTTTCCTTAGGCTGTCCCTGTTTTCATTGGAGAAATGTTGGACGCCATGGAGTTAGCCAACCATTTGGCCGTCTGAAGGTAATCCTGTATAGGGAAGTTTTTTTAAAAAAAATGTTTAATATTTTATATATGTTGGAAGCTGCCCAGTGTGGCTGGGGCAACCCTATAATTTTTGCACCTCACCACACCTTTAGAATTCACATTTCCTTTGCCACTGAAGGTCTCCCCAGGGCCAGACCAAGAGATTCTGCTGTCTGAGACGGACAAGATGGCGCCCCTCAGTTCCACATACAGAAGTCCACCAGGCAGGCATTTGAATCATAGGCCACATCCTCATCACACACACACACACACACACACACACACACACACACACAGCAGCAGCACGGTGGTATCTGAAGAAGTGTGCATGCACACAAAAAGCTTATACTAAGAACAAACTTAGTTGGTCTGTAAGGTGCTACTGGACATTTTTAAAAAATATACATATATTTACACACACACACACTCACACTCACTAAAAGCAGCATGGTGCCAACCCTTTCATTAAAAGTAGTCAGTTCCCAAAAGCCTATTGGAATAAGCAATTCTACACCTGCCAGTGGAAGTGTTGCAAGCAAAGCCTGCCCTATCTCATGGATAAACCAAAAACAACATGAGACAATGAGTGGAAAATGAGTCCTTCTGTATTTTATTTCTGAGCAGAAATAGTAGTTTCAGTGGGAATAATTTCCACAAAGAACTGAACCCAGAATAAAGGGTTCCATATCATTTTATACAGAGATTCCAATAAGTTTAAATTTCATATCCAATCACAACACTCATTTTCTCTCACCCCATTTCCTTATAAGGCACTTAACCCTGTGATTACTCTAAGTGGGAAGCATGCGTACTAGATACCAGTTTAGAAAAAGAAGCCTCCTCGTGGTCTGCTAGAATTTTATTGCAGGATTAGATTTCACCTCAGTATTGTATTTCACTCCAGTTACCGAGCATAGTCCGACCACAGTCCCAGTATGCTCAGTACATCAAACCTTATTCTCTGTATTTCATTACTACAGAAGGACAGCAAGGAGGGAGCCAATCTAGCTTCTCTAGGGAAGGAGTTCCAAAGTCTTGGAGCAACCACCAAGAAGGCCCTCTCCCATGTCCCCACTAAGCATGCCTGTGGGGGTGGTGGGGCCTAGTGAAGAGCCTCCCCTGAAGATCTCAAAACCCGGGCTAGGTTTGTATGAGACAGGGGTCTGCAACCTTTAAGACAAAAAGAGCCACTTGGACCCGTTTCCGAAGGAAAAAAAACTGGGAGCCACAAAACTCGTCATTATAAAAATAACTTTTTTGTCACTTTTTTATTATTTCTTTGTTTGACCCCTCAGAATTACTCCTCCTCATAGAAATAAACGTTAAATTAACAAGTTATCTTTTTTTTGTGTGTGTGTGTTCTTCACTCCCCTTCAAAACAGTGACCAGCGTACATGCCCCCTTTCAATGCAGTGACCAGCGTACATGCCCCTTACAATGTAGCGGGCAGGCGGGTGGGAAGGTGACGTCGGGACGGTGCATGACTAACGCACGCACCGCCCCCATGCGAAGTCACAGCCAGTACAGTGCCCGCCACAATGGGGAGTGTTGGGGTGCACAATGCGCCTCCTCCCCTCGCTAGTATCCACCCCGGAGCCGCGGCAAAGGTGTAAAAGAGCCACATGCGGCTCCGGAGCCCCGGGTTGCAGACCCCTGGTATGAGGGAATATAGTCTGTCATTGCACAAACTGAAAATAGGGACTGTTATGTACTGAAGTTCTCACCCTGGGCCAGCAGGGGGATACTGTAGACAGTTTTCACTCAGGTCCACATATGCAAAAAAGGAATTGAAAGTGACGTTCAGTGATTGGATAGTTACAGAAAGTTGTTTCTGTTGTTTTGTGGTTGAGCTATATATAAGCAGGTTGGCTGAACCCTTCAGCCCAGTTCTGTTCTGGGCCTGTGAATAAACAAGAGCTGTTTGAAGAATTGCTGTGTCATCTGATATGTTCACCCACAACATAACAGGGACCTGTTTTTAGGAGCATAGGAAGCTGTCATACTGAGTCAGACCATTGACCCATCTAGTTCTGTATTGTATACACTGATTGGTAGCAGCTCTCCAGGGTTCCAAGCACGAGTCTCTCCAGGTCCTACCCAGAGGTGCTGGGGATCAAACCTGCAAGCAAAGCAGTTGCTCTACCACTAAGTGGTGTGATCTCTTAGAGCTCAGTTCCCCTCTTGCTTGAGCTTCTGTGGAGAATTGGGTTCAAGGAGAGGGATTAGGACTTCTCCCCTGCGTACACTTGCAAAATAGCTCTTTTAAATAATAGTCTCAGATGCAAAATCTCAGCCTGCAGCTGGTAGGTGGAATGATGCACTGAGCACATGGAAGCTAGATTACATATATATTTTAAAAATCACAAAAGGCACTTCCAGATTCCAGGCCATGCCACCCCTTAAATATATTGCATGTTTCTGAGCATGCATATTTAAGGCATCGTTCCAATGCCTCCTGGTAACTAAGCAGGTAAATATAAAGAGCAAAAATAAACCTTTAGCAATTTTCCAACAGAAAACTGGGGGCGGGGGGTGGAGGGAGCGAGAAGACTACCAAGAGCATTCGTTTAACGTCATGATTGTTCAGACCCCCCACGGGATTTCAGTTACAAGACTCCCATTGATTCTAATGGGAGCCATGTTGCTAAAAACACTGCGCAAGATTTGTGAAAATGTCTCCTTGAGTAGAAAATTAGATAATTCCATACCTCCCCCCTCCCCCCCCAGCCCACACAAACCTGTGCCTCCATCCATTCCTGCAGCAGGTCTTGGGAGAGAGAGAGTAAGAATATGTGTTCACATAGAATCATAGAATCATAGAATCATAGAGTTGGAAGAGACCACAAGGACCATCGAGTCCAACCCCCTGCCAAGCAGGAAACACCATCAGAGCACTCCTGACATATGGTTGTCAAGCCTCTGCTTAAAGACCTCCAAAGTAGGAGACTCCACCACACTCCTGGGCAGCAAATTCCACTGTCGAACAGCTCTTACTGTCAGGAAGTTCTTCCTAATGTTTAGGTGGAATCTTCTTTCTTGTAGTTTGGCTCCATTGCTCCGTGTCCGCTTCTCTGGAGCAGCAGAAAACAACCTTTCTCCCTCCTCTATGTGACATCCTTTTATATATTTGAACATGGCTATCATATCACCCCTTAACCTCCTCTTCTCCAGGCTAAACATGCCCAGCTCCCTTAGCCGTTCCTCATAAGGCATCGTTTCCAGGCCTTTGACCATTTTGGTTGCCCTCCTCTGGACACGTTCCAGTTTGTCAGTATCCTTCTTGAATTGTGGTGCCCAGAACTGGACACAGTACTCCAGGTGTGGTCTGACCAGAGCAGAACACAGAACGGTTAGCGAGGAGCAAAGCTTCAATGTCCTTTGAGCAAATCTGAAGCAGGGCTTTTTCTTAATTTTTATTCATTTATTGCATTTCTCTTCTGCCTTTCTTCCAAGGAGCTCACAGCATGACGCAGTTCACCCCTCCCTCCTTTCCCAACACACACTTTAAGCTCCACACAACCTAGGATGAACGGTTGCAAAAGTGGACAGCACTCCTGCACGTTTGATGTTTCTGTAGAAAAGTGAACTTCACAGGTGTCCTGTGTCGTACAGCAGATGTAGTTTGCACAACTTTTTTTTAGGTGTGGGGACCCTGCCCTCTTTTCCTCCTGGCTACAACAACCTTGCAAGGTAGGGTGCACTCAGATTTAGCTACTGTTGGAAGTACTCCCCAGTGAGCTTTGAGACTGTGTGGCATTGAACCCATGTCTCTTCACTCATAGTCCAACCATTATGTACAACTTTCCCCAGCAGGATTGAATCCTGCTCTTGGTCAGAGGTGGGAGGAGGTGACATAACATCTCCTTCTTCCTCCTCCCACACGTATGTTTAATTGGGGTTTGTACAACCCCAGTTTAAGATTAGCCCCATCCCCAAATTGATTCAGGGCTTAATCTAATATGGGTGTTGTTATGTACTGAGGTTCTCACCCTGGGCCAGCAGGGGGATACTGTAGATAGTTTTCACTCAGGTCCACATATGCAAATAAGGGATTGAAAGTGACGTTCAGTGATTGGATAGTTACAGAAAGTGGTTACTGTTGCGTTGTAGTGGATCTCTATATAAGCAGGCTGGCTGAACCCTTCAGTTCAGTTCTGTTCTGGCCTGTGAATAAACAAGAGGTGTTTGAAGAATCGCTGTGTTGTCTGATATGTTCACCCACAACTTAACAGGTGTTCCCCAGGTCAGTTCAGTTTGGGTCTAGGGGCTGGGGGATATGCACCAGTCTACTATGAATCCATTGGTTTGAGACCTACCCTCCGGAGAAGGAGGAAACAAGCTTGCTCCCTCCTCCTTATGACAGCCCTTGAGATATTTGAAGATGGCTATCATATCTCCTCTCTATCTCCTCCTTTCCAGGTTAAACGTACCCAATTCCCTCTGTTGGAAAACACCCTGGGGTGCCCCTGCAGCCCCTGAACTCTGAGCATCCTCCGGTATGCGCAGCTCTGGAAAAGGCATTTCCCTTCTTCTCCAGTGTGATTCAGCGACATATATCAAATGATATATGCACACTAATCTTCTAGCATAACACAGCAAGAAGCATGAGACATCGCAGAGCTAATCTACATATTTATTTACACACTATGCACAGACAAAGGAGTCATGCTCTCTCTCCAGCTCCTGTTAGGATTCATTCCCCGTGTTGCAGTCAAGAGATTGTTTTTATCACATAATGGTGTATGTTTTCATTCCACATTGTGGGAGGTGACGGAGACAGGATGTTTGCATTACTATGTTTCCATGATGTAGGACATTTGTCCTGCTGTTCTTTCTCTTTGCTGTCTGATGCTGAAGAGGAAGGAGCTGAGTCAAGATACTCCTAGTGTGTATATGTAAATAAACGTAGTTTAGCCAATAAGCTGCACTACTGAGTCTGTACACTGACTACCTATACTCTGCTGATCCTGAAGTCTGCTGATGCCTCTTGTGATTTTCGGACTGGAGAAAGCTTTTGAAGCTCCCGAATGGCCAAGAGGGAGAGAACATGGCAGTTGGGCATGTGTCTCTGCCAGATTCCTACTCATGTGTAGGACCTCCTGACAGCTCCGAGAGATGAATAAGAAGAAGTAAAAGCAAAAGTACAGTACAATAAGTACATACAGCGAAAGAGATGACTGTCTTTCATTCCCACACTCTTCCCAGACAGGCATGTGATTTACACCAATCTCATCTACACCAGTCCCATGGACTGCAAGAAGATCAAACCTCTCCATTCTGAAGGAAATCAGCCCCAAGTGCTCACTGGAAGGACAGATCCTGAAGCTGAGGCTCCAATATTTTGGCCACCTCATGAGAAGAGAAGGCTCCCTGGAAAAGACCCTGATGTTGGGAAAGATGGAGGACACAAGGAGAAGTGGACGACAGAGGGCGAGATGGTTGGATAGTGTTCTCAAAGCTACCAGCATGAGTTTGACCAAACTGCGGGAGGCAGTGGAAGACAGGAGTGCCTGGCGTGCTCTGGTCCATGGGGTCACGAAGAGTCGGACACGACTAAACGACCAAACAACAACATCTGCAGCATCGGAGGCATGAAATACTAACACCCTCAACTATTCCTCATAAGGCTTGGCTTCCAGAGCCTTGAGCATCTCGTTTTGTCCTCCTCTGCACACTTTCCAACTTGTCAACATTCTTCTTAAATTTTGGTGGCCAGAACTGGACACAGTACTCCAGGTGTGGTCTGACCAAGGCAGAACAGAGTGCTACCATTACTTCCCTCGATCTGGATGCTATGCTTCTGTTGATGCAGCCCAGACCAGCATTTTCTTTCTTTCTTTCTTTCTTTCTTTCTTTCTTTCTTTCTTTCTTTCTTTCTTTCTTTCTTTCTTTCTTTCCTACTGCTTCTGCGGCATCACACTGTTGATTCAGGTCCACTAAGACCACAATAATGCCTAGAATAGCATTATAAAAATATCACGGTAAAAGCTTTTGTGAACTGCAGTCCACTTCAGATGCAGGAAGCATTATTCCGAGTTACAGGTGAGAGAAAGCGTGTTTGTGTGTGTACACACATGCACACACATGGTGGTGGTAAACAGCGAGGCCAGGTGGCAATGAAAGGCAGAAATGTACAGACCATGTTAGTTATGTAATGGAAATTCACAAAGCAATTGCTGATAACACAAACATCCTTGCATTGGTGAACCAATTAACATACAAAACCCCCTGAATTTCATTGGTCTTGGTTCAAACCACAAGTAATGGATAAGAGAACAAGTGGATCAAGTATATAAAGAGGAATGGAAAAAATTTTGTGGACTATTTGGAAAACAATCGTAAATATGTAAAAATGTTAGCAGGGTTAAGGTAAATTCAACAGTATAGTGGTACCTCGAGTTAACAGACGTTTCAGGTTACAGACTCTGCTAACCCAGAAATAGTACCTCGGGTTAAGAACTTTGCTTCAGGATGAGAACAGAAATCGTGCTCCGGTGGCGCGGCGGCAGCAGGAGGCCCCATTAGCTAAAGTGGTGCTTCAGGTTAAGAACAGTTTCAGGTTAAGAACGGACCTCCAGAACAAATTAGGTTCTTAACCCGAGGTACCATTGTATAACATAAACTAAATTTGTGTTGCCTCTCAAACTATTTACAAAATTATAACAGTGGTATAATGTTTATGGCAGCATTTAATTGACCCTTATATAGTGAAACATACGAGAAATAAGTCAAAAGGTACTAACTGTTGTAAGAATGTATTAGAAGGAATATAAAAAAATAACTCAATAATGATAGGTATATTCATTACTAGAATAAGGCTATACACTGGGAAATGACAGGAAGTCCAACTACACCTTTTTCTTTTTTTTTCTGTTTTTTTCTTTCTTTAACTCATGTTAATAAATAGATAAGACATCAAAAGATAGTAAAAATACGAATCAGTTTAATTTATGTAAGTAAACAGAATACTACTTGTATATGGTTTTTGCTTACACAGATTACTGTATATATATTTTTTTACTCAGGAAGATGTACAATACATATGTATATGTATATGTATATGTATATGTATATGTATATGTATATGTATATGTATATGTATATGTATATGTTATGCGAGATATGCTATATGTAATGTGTCATATGATATAAGAGATATTGTTAATAAAGCAAAAAAAAAAAAAAAGGTGGGGGAAGAGAACTAAATGTTTATATAAGAATATGCAGAAATGATGGGAAAATCAAAGGAACCAGGGAAGGGGAAGAAGGGAAGTCATAAATGATTGTTTTATTATATAGTAAAATATAAATGAGAGAAATGTTTATCTCAATATGAATGTGGTCCTGGAAAGTGTAATAATGAAAAATATAAATAAAAAATTATTTATTCAAAAAGTACCATATTGGCCCGAATATAAGCCGCACCCAAATATAAGCCGCACCTTTAAAATTCAAGGGGGGGGGGAGGAAAAAAAATACCCAAATATAAACCGCTACCTTAAAATTCCGCAGGCACTCACACCCGTTCTGTTTTACCACAAGTCTGTTTCAGCAACGATATCGTAAAAGCCAATTTTTGTAAGGTCACAAATTTAAGCCGCACTTTAACTTCTCGCGGTTGGAATTTGGGGGGCGGGGGGAGTGCGGCTTATTTTCAGGCCAATATGGTAGTAGCATGGAAGCTCTTGGTGCATTGTAACTGTGACTTTAATTGTAACTGTAGCCCATGAAAACTAATGCCGTAATAAATTTGACCGTTTTAAAGGTGCCACAAGACTCTGCTGTTTTGGCTGCAAGGAATTAACATTCTTCCCACTCTAGAAATAAGAGCTTTGTGGCTGTGTAAAGTTCAGGGCATTCATTGTGGTCTAAGAATGAGGCTCTTTTATTTGATGCAGGCTATAAGTCAAGATGCCACGGGACGATGTCATTTTGATGAGGATTTTGCTTCATTCTGTTTTGCTTTTGTTGTAACAGGCTAAACCATTTGGTCTTCTGGAACGTGCAGGATACATACGCACATTATTGGGAAATGACAATGCACCATCTAGTGGGCAGCATATTGAGACTCTCTTTAAGGGAGGAGATATTATTGTTGGTGCTGTTTTATATCTGCAGCTCGTGCTCTCCGCTCGTAGAGAAGGTTTGCACAGACGGCACTCTCTGTTCCTTGGCAGCGATGCTAACAAAGCCTAGCTGAGCTATAAGCAAGAGGCCTCGGCTGCCTCAAGTGCCATCTTTTTCTAATGAACAAGGACTAAATCAGCTTTGCTTGATAGGGCACAATCAGAGGCATGCAGTGCTTCTATATATGAGGCTTAAAGAATTCCCCTCACATGCAATAGCCCAATGCAGGTGGTGGACACAAACTGCCTGAGCTTGGCAGAACCATGGTAGCAGGTCCGGCCTCTCCAGCCAGAGATTAAGGCACTGATTCAATTAAACAAGGCATGGCCAAACTTGGCCCTCCAGATGTTTTGGGACTACAATTCCCATCATCCCTGACCACTGGTCCTGTTAGCTAGGGATGATGGGAGTTGTAGTCCCAAAACCTCTGGAGGGCCAAGTTTGGCCATGCCTGAACTAAACAGTTATGTCTTTGGCAGCAAGTACACTGAGTCCTGCAAGTTCAATGGGGCATGCTCTCTTCCTCTCCCCGTATGACCCCCGAGCACCCCCAAAACAGCACGTGGAGGGAGGAGAAGGGGCAATTGTTCCATCTGGCAAGCAGAAAGGCTTGCCCTGATGGAATAATCGTGCAACACATAATATACAAGCGTATGCATGTAGGTTCTAGGTAAAGGACCCCTGGACAGTTCAGTCCAGCCAAAGGTGACTATGGGGTTGTGGCGCTCATCTCACTTTCAGGCCCAGGGAACCGGCATTTGTCCACAGACAGCTTTCCAGGTCATGTGGCCAGCATAACTAAACTGCTTCTGGCACAACGGAACACCGTGATGGAAGCCAGAGCGTATGGAAATGCCGTTCACCTTCCCGCTGTAGCGGTACCTATTTATCTACAGTGGTACCTCGGGTTAAGAACTTAATTTGTTCTTGAGGTCGGTTCTTAACCTGAAACTGTTCTTAACCTGAGGTACCACTTTAGCTAATGGGGCCTCCTGCTGCTGCCGTGCCGCCGGAGCACGATTTCTGTTCTTATCCTGATGCAAAGTTCTTAACCCGAGGTAATATTTCTGGGTTAGCAGAGTCTGTAACCTGAAGCGTCTGTAACCTGAAGCGTCTGTAACCCAAGGTACCACTGTATTCGCACTGGTATGCTTTTGAACTGCTAGGTTGGCAAAAGCTGGGATAGAGCAACGGGAACTCACCCTGTTGCCTGCATTTGAACCACTGACCTTCCGACCAGCAAGCCCAAGAGGCTCAGTGGTTTAGATCACAGTGCCACCCACTCCCTCTAGGTTCTATGTACTGTTTGTAATAAAGTTTCAGAGGTGCATGTGAGATCTGCAACAAGATGTTGCAGTGTGGAGTGCTCCTGCTTAGGGTTCCAGTCAGCCAGCCATGTCCTTTTCCAGGACACATCATTTTACGCTCTCCCCCACCTTGCTCATGGTGGCAATGCTGCTGGGTGGAGCAGGTAGACAAGGGAAGTGGAAGCCAGGCAGGTATCGAATGTGGATTCTGGACTGGGATGGAGCACAGAAGATGTAGAAGCAGAGAGTGTTCATTGTGGGTTGAGAGACTTAGTGGGTTGGGAGGCTTAGTAAAACAGTCATATAATACATTCTAACCAGTCATACCTGAAGGAGCATCTTCACCCCCATCACCACCTCCATTGTTGTGCCCGGACACTGAGGTCCAGCGCTGAGGGTCCTTCTGGCAGTTCCCTTACTGGGAGGAGCCAAGTTACAGGGAACCAGGCAGATGGCCTTCTCGGAAGTGGCACCCGCCCTATGGAGTGCCCTCCCACCAGATGTCAAAGAGAAAAATAACTACCAGACTTTCAGATGACATCTGAAGGCAGAACTGTTTAGGGAAGCTTTTAATGTTTAACAGACCACTGTATTTTAATACTTTGTTGGAAGCTGCCCAGAGTGGTTGGGGAAACCCAGCCAGATGGGCAGGGTATAAAGAATGAATTCTATTCTATTCTATTCTATTCTATTCTATTCTATTCTATTCTATTCTATTCTATTCACATAATGCATTCTAATCAATCAAAATTGATTTAATCTGATAGTGGAGGAGAAGAAAGAAGGAGAGAAAGTTAAGGGTATTAAATTTCTTCTATGGCATGCTGGGGCACCTCAATTTGGGGTGGCCATTTATCCTGTTTAGGAACACAGGAAGCTGCCTTATACTGAGCCAGCCTATTGGTCCATCTTGATCAGTACTGTCTACTCTGGCTGGCAGCAGCTCTCTTTCAGACAGGGATCTTCTGCATGCAAAGCTCTAACACTGAGTTGTGACCCTTCTACGGTCCTTTACAGAAGAAAGTCCTCTGTTTGAGAGGGTCCCTATGCAAAGAACTATCTGGTCCAAAGTCTGATTTAAATATAAAGAACTGTGAGAAGGGAGAACCTTTCTTATGGTTCTTTTTATTTAAATTGGACCCCTGCCCCCCCCGAGCCAGAGTTCTCAGAGTGGTTTAACAATCAGCCTGTTTCCACAGGGAACTCCAAAAATTGTAGTTTTGTGTGTGGAACAGGCAGTGCTATTTTTCTAGAAAAAGAAGTGCCATAACTCACCATGAGTGCCTCCCTTGTTCTCTTATACAGTGGTACCTCGGGTTAAGTACTTAATTCGTTCCGGAGGTCCGTTCTTAACCTGAAACTGTTCTTAACCTGAAGCACCACTTTAGCTAATGGGGCCTCCCGCTGCCACCGCGCGATTTCTGTTCTCATCCTGAAGCAAAGTTATTAACCTGAGGCACTATTTCTGGGTTAGCAGAGTCTGTAACCTGAAGGGTCTGTAACCTGAAGCATATGTAACCCGAGGTACCACTGTAATGGCAATGGCGTCCATTTGAGAGGTGCCGGAACTGAGTTCCAGTGAGTTCGGGTGGGGGGGAAGCCCTGGAAATAGGAATCTACTAGCAACTATTAGAACCCTCAACAAACTACAGCTCCCAGAATTCTCTGGGGGAAGTCATGTCTGCTTATATTTCTATCATTGCGCTTTAAATGTATGGTGTAAATGTGGCCTTTTAAGATGAAGCTATGGTGAGCTAAGTGAAAGTGGCTATGGTAAAACAAAGAAGCCCTTTTGAAATCATTGCGTTATGTAGTTGTTTGTCTCTGGCTCATAGATATTCATCTATGCGGGATGAAGATACAGCTGGGGAAGGAAGGGGGCATTTGAAGAGCCCAGCATTCTGTTTCCTGTGTGCTGTTTGCCTGACAATGAAGTCCCAGCGATGTTGGGACGCTGCTCTCCAAAACTGTGCCGCTGAAAGCGAAATAGCGGCATTCTGTGATTAAAATCGCTATCAAATCTACAAGCTGTCTTCCTTCCAAATGTTTATTCAGGAGGCGTTTTCAATGCAGCTGGGAATGCGATTATTCACTGATGAGCAAGACAGTCTGTGCACTGAAACTCTCTCACATGAACCTATGATTGACAGATTCAGCTCCAACTCTTACTGAACACCCACTGCTGTTAAAACTGAATGTAGCGACGAACTGCATGTAAAGTCAGTTTGTGACAGGGGCTTGTAGACCAGAGCAGAGGTGGGGAACCTCAGACCCAGGGCCAGATGTGGCCCTCCAGACTTCTCTATATGCCCCTCTGAACTCTCTCCAGGTCACACATCCCTCCGCGGTCCTGGTTCGCACCTTCCATCAGGGTTTTTGCCTGCTAGAATGTGTCCTTGAACTGTGACCAGAGTTAGCTGAGGTGGATCTACACAGGAAAAAAAGCTCTATAAATAAGTCAGAATTTAAATTGTTATAACAAAAGGGGGGAAACCTGTACAAAAATTGCATAGATTTTTATTTTTTGCTCTCTGGCGCCATCTGGTTTTGCATGTTAATAACACATTCAAAGAGAAGACTCCCTGGAAAATACCCTGATGTTGGGAAAGATGGAGGGCACAAGGAGAAGGGACAACAGAGGACAAGATGGTTGGACAGTGTTCTTGAAGCTACCAGGATGAGTTTGACCAAACTGCGGGAGGCAGTGGAAGACAGGAGTGCCTGGAGTGCTCTGGTCCATGGGGTCACGAAGAGTCGGACACGACTAAACAACTAAACAACAACAACAACACATTCAAAACATTGTTTATTGACTAATGTAACTGAGTCCCTGGTTGGGGAATAAAAAAGGATGTGTAATTGTGAAGCCTATTAGACAAGGGTAAAATGCACATGTGTTCTTCTTGAATCGGATTTGCGGATGAATCCTAGTTCAGCGACTGACACTGATCAGACCCAGAATTTGAATTTCACACACAGCTCCACTCATGCCTTTGTTGTGGAAAAGAAGCAGCAAACATATGTGCAAGCTGGGCATGCCTTTGAAACTTTACAGGGCAGTGGTAAGGTGAATGCCGAGAGGGATACTTTCCCCACTGCATAGCAACTTGGGGCACTGGACCCATCACACAACCCAGTTCCATATCCTATGTGGAGGAGAGTATTATTGCCATAACCTCCAGAATGCATAGATCCCATGCAGTTCATTGGGGCTGGCAGGGGGCAAGGCAGGGAAGCCAACAGAAGATGGAAATGGAGCCAAGGAAAAGCAAAGCTAGCTTAGTACAGTTTTGACCCCTTCCTCCCCGTAAATTCTTGTTGCCTAAACTGCTTGCTTTCTAGTCTTTGCTTGCTGGTTAGATAGTTCCCTGTCTCTCCTAGAGATGCTCAGAAAGGATGAAAATATGAATTGTATTCCTTCTTTTGTTAAGTTTGCTAGCCCACCCACTGTGCTTTTTAACTTGTAGCTCAGTGTTTTGTAACCAGCATCTGTCAACAACTGGTTCCTTGTTAGTCCACTGTTTTCACCAAATTTATTCCTATCTCCGAAAGAGTAAAGAATGATTTTTAAGGGGATTCCGAGGAAGGAACTTGGTTAAGTTCCATTTTCAGTATGCACACCTATTACAGTTTCTGTAGCTTGGACTTCCAGCTACAGTCAGGCTTGTTCAACTTTAAGAATACAATGTATTTGTATTCAGGATAGTGTGCTTAATTATTATTATTATTTTAAGGCAAACAAATAACAAGGCGACCATAAATGTTGGTGGAAGGAGAGTCACTAATTAGACACCAGAGTATTGTGCTTTTAATGACACTGTGCACTACTGACTAGCTAGGAATAATTCAGACCTTTAAGCAGCAGGCAAGGACAAGCCTGAATTCTGATGGTGTATTTTAATATGGAATGTAAAAAAGGCAGGCAGAATATTTGAAACTAATGGGATCCTTGGTTTCCCTAGTGTCAGGGAACTGACATCAGAGCAGAGGGGAGAGGCGAGGCGAGGCTCCCAGATTCTGCAGGAGAGGGAACGAGTAAGGGAAGAGAGAGAACGTCATCTGGGGAAGGAAGTCCAGGTGACACCAGGAAGAAGGGAGAGGCAGAGAGCATCTCGGAGGTGAGGCTCCGAGACTCTTCCAGTGAAGTTAGTGAGGAGGGTGGAGGACCACCACTCGGCACGCCCACTCTGCGCAGAAGGCTTCCGCGTAGAGAGGCGAGGCGAAGGTTGTCCGTTAAGGAATTCTTATGCTGGAGGAAATTTAGGAGACGCCCACTCACGGATTCTGCTAGCGACTGAGCAGCAGCGCCAAGGGCTGCTCAGTCAGGGAAAGACACAACCACCCGTAAGCAGTTTGGAACAGCCGGAGGTTTACACACAAGCAACCCCAATTCCCATGACACCTAGCATATAAATGGAATATCAGATCAGATCCATGTGCCTTGTACTCCATTACAGAAAATACTGCTTTTCAGACTCTCCCTTCAGAAATCTAATAGGAATAATGCGTTTTGGATGACACCGAAGCAAAAGTGAAAACAAAAGAAAGGCGCTCTGTTGAAGCTAACCAAGTGCCTGCCTAGACTTCCCATGATTCACTTTAGATTCCATAGTGGAAAAAAGGTAGGATATAAATCTATGGGGGGGAAATAAAAAATGGAGATTCGATATATACCACATCTAAAGATGACAGAATGCTATATAATGATTCCTCTTTGCTTCCAGCTGTGATTTCCCCATAGCTCCCCAGAACATATCCAGCACCTGTTTAAAGATAAACATCTCTCCCTTTAAATATTACAGTGCAATATTTTGCCATATATTCATCAAAACATTTCCACTCCTTTTTAAATTTTTGATTCGGCTGATTTCTTATTGATCAAAAAAAGATACGTTAATATGCCTAGATTAAAATGTGAAGTACTGGATGGAAGAAAAATGAGTAAGGAACGATAATAAGAATATATAGATGATTTAAGAAGAGTGTAGAATGCAAAGATTATTGTAAATTATATAATGTGGAGGAAATCGAGTGGGGGCGGAGGGAAGTGGGAGGAAGGAGAAAAGAATAATATGATGGATTGAGGAAATGTAAATGTATGGGGGGACGGGGAGGAAATGGTGTTGGTTTTGGTACATCTGTATTGTAATGTAATATGTGGAAACCAATAAATAAAGAAAAAAGAAAAAAGAAAGAAATATTACAGTGCAAACATGTCTCCCATGTTATGTGCCAAGAGCGATGTTGCTTGGAGACCTGGGCTCAAGGGAGCCAGTGTGGTTAAAGTGATGGACTAGGGCCTAGGAAAAGAGGTTTCAAATCCCCATTCGACCATGAAGCCCATTGGATGACCTTGGGCCAGTACTTGTTGTTAAGTTGTGGGTGAATACAGTGGTGCCCCGCAAGACGAATGCCTCGCAAGACGGAAAACCCGCTAGACGAAAGGGTTTTCCGTTTTTGAGCTGCTTCGCAAGACGATTTTCCCTATGGGCTTGCTTTGCAAGATGAAAACGTCTTGCGAGTGTTCCGATTTCCCCCCGCTCCCCCCCTTTTTCTAAGCCGCTAAGCCGCTAATAGCCTTTTAGCTGCTAATCCGCTAAGCCTTTAATAGCCGCTAAGCCTTTAATAGCCGCTAAACCGCTAATAGCGCTAATCCGCTAAGCCGCTAATAGGGTTGCTTCGCAAGACGAAAAAACCGCTAGACGAAGAGACTCGCGGAACGGATTAATTTCGTCTTGCGAGGCACCACTGTATATCAGACGACACAGCGATTCTTCCAAAGCAGCTCTTTATTTGTAAGCTGGAACAGAACTGAACTGAGGAGCTCAGTCAGCCTGCTTATATAGAGCTCCAGAACAATTGTAACTGTTGCAACTTTCTAAAACTATCCAATCACTGAACGTCACTTTTCAATCCTTCATTTGCATACAAACTATCCAATCACTGAACGTCACTTTTCAATCCTTCATTTGCATAACTATCTATAGTATCCCCCTGCTGGCCCAGGGTGAGAACATCAGTACATAACACTTGTCTCTGTGCCTAACTTACCTCACAGGGTTGTTGTGAGGAGAAAATGTAGAGGGGGAGAAGTATGTAAGCCACTTTGAGGTCCCTGGAGCAAAAGGTGGAATAGAAATGTAATAATAAAATAAAAATGCCATGTCCGCCATGAACTAACAGCATGGCTTTGAATCCGTCACTATCTGTTAAATAGGAATAAGAGATGTAGGACATAATATAATGTTTGAGGATTGGGAAAGATTGTGGAAGAAAGGGGTCAAGTTCACCGCATGTACTGTGTTAAAGGAAAATATAATGAAAATGATGTACAGATGGTATTTGACTCCTGTAAAATTAGCAAAGATATATCATAACTGTGACAATCTATGTTGGAAATGTAAAGAAAAGGAAGGAACCTTTTATCATATGTGGTGGACCTGTCCCAAGGTGAAAGACTTCTGGGGAAAGATTTATAATGAATTGGAAAAAAATGTTGAAATATACACTTATAAAGAAACCAGAGGCCTTTCTTCTTGGAATAACAGGTTTGGAATTGCCCAAGAAAGATGTTAAATTATTTTTGTATGCCACAACTGCTGCTCATATTTTGTTAGCTTAAAAGTGGAAAACCCAAGAATTACCTACGATAGACGAATGGCATACAAAGATGATGGATTTTTTGGAGCTAGCCGACCTAACCGGAAGAGTCCGCGACCAGAAGGAGGAGGAGTATCAGGAAGAATGGACAAAATTTAATGATGACTTGGTTAAATATGTTAAGTTTGGAGCAAATGATTCAGCAGAGGAAACACAGCCCAGAATAACGAAGGAGATAGTACAAGAATACTTGGCTAGTTTAGATGTATTCAAGTCTCCAGGGCCGGATGAACTGCATCCAAGAGTATTAAAAGAACTGGCAGATGTGATCTCAGAACCACTGGCAGTCATCTTTGAGAATTCCTGGAGAACAGGCGAAGTCCCGGCAGACTGGAGGAGGGCAAATGTTGTCCCTATTTTCAAAAAGGGGAAAGAGAAGACCCAAATAATTACCGCCCAGTCAGTCTGACATCAATACCAGGGAAGATTCTGGAGCAGATCATTAAGCAAACAGTCTGTGAGCACCTAGAAAGGAATGCTGTGATCACCAATAGTCAGCAGGGATTTCTGAAAAATAAGTCATGTCAGACTAACCTGATCTCGTTTTTTGACAGAATTACAAGCCTGGTAGATGAAGGGAACGCAGTGGATGTAGCCTACCTTGATTTCAGCAAGGCATTCGACAAGGTGCCCCATGATATTCTTGTAAAGAAGCTGGTAAAATGTGGTCTTGACTATGCTACCACTCAGTGGATTTGTAACTGGCTGACTGACCGAACCCAAAGGGTGCTCATCAATGGTTCCTCTTCATCCTGGAGAAGAGTGACTAGTGGGGTGCCACAGGGTTCTGTCTTGGGCCCGGTCTTATTCAACATCTTTATCAACGACTTGGATGATGGACTCAAGGGCACCCTGATCAAATTTGCAGATGACACCAAACTGGGGGGGTGGGGTGGCTAACACCCCAGAGGACAGGATCACACTTCAAAACGACCTTGACAGATTAGAGAACTGGGCCAAAACAAACAAGATGAACTTTAACAGGGAGAAATGTAAAGTATTGCACTTGGGCAAAAAAATGAGAGGCACAAATACAAGATGGGGGACACCTGGCTTGAGAGCAGTACATGTGAAAAGGATCTAGGAGTCTTGGTTGACCACAAACTTGACATGAGCCAACAGTGTGACGCAGCAGCTAAAAAAGCTGGGTTGCATCAATAGGAGTATAGCATCTAGATCAAGGGAAGTAATAGTGCCACTGTATTCTGCTCTGGTCAGACCTTACCTGGAGTACTGTGTCCAGTTCTGGGCACCACAGTTCAAGAAGGACAGTGACAAACTGGAACGTGTCCAGAGGAGGGCAACCAAAATGGTCAAAGGCCTGGAAACGATGCCTTATGAGGAACGGCTAAGGGAGCTGGGCATGTTTAGCCTGGAGAAGAGGAGGTTAAGGGGTGATATGATAGCCATGTTCAAATATATAAAAGGATGTCATATAGAGGAGGGAGAAAGGTTGTTTTCTGCTGCTCCAGAGAAGCGGACACGGAGCAATGGATCCAAACTACAAGAAAGAAGATTCCACCTAAACATTAGGAAGAACTTCCTGACAGTAAGAGCTGTTCGACAGTGGAATTTGCTGCCAAGGAGTGTGGTGGAGTCTCCTACTTTGGAGGTCTTTAAGCAGAGGTTTGACAACCATATGTCAGGAGTGCTCTGATGGTGTTTCCTGCTGGGCAGGGGGTTGGACTCGATGGCCCTTGTGGTCTATTCCAACTCTATGATTCTATGATTCTAAGTTAAATTAACTGAAAACAGCTTGCAGATACTTAATTGGCTTAGGATTTTATTTATGTTAAGTGATGAATTAATATGTTTAATGTCATAATGTGAAGATCGAAGGATGTTAAGGTCTAAGTTAAATTTTATAAGAACTGCAATTTGGAAAACCATTAAAGGGATATGCAATGAAATTCAACCAAGGGGAAGCGAGGAAGTCACTTAACAATGTTAATAAGAGTAATTTTCAATAAGGCTATGATTTATGTTTGTTTGTCTTATGTGTTTGTTTGTTTGTTTGTTTGTTTGTAATGTTGTGAAAACCAAAAAATTTTTTTTTGGAAAAAAATAAGTAGGAATAAATCACTTACCTCACAAATTCCTTCTTATGGAAAAGATGGCAGATAAGATTGAAAATTAAAAGCATGCCATAATTCATAAAGAGGCATTATCTGGGGCAGGTGTAGCCAGTGGTGTGGCCTCCAGGACTTGTTGGACTCAAGCTCCCATCATCCTTGACGTCTTGCCATCCTGGCAGGGTTTGTTGGGCATATGAAGAGCGCCATGTTGACTACTCCTGAACTACAGGGAGATGAAAATGTGGGGTGTGAAACACAAGAGCAGTCAAGTACAACATTCCTAGAGTTAACATGTTTACACATGGGGAGGGATGTTTGTCCAGCCAGCAGGTAAACTTTCTGTTTCCTTCTGGGCTGGGACAGACTTCCTCTACATGTGACTAGAGGTGGGTGTGGCCTCACCTGTGCAGGTAATGACAAAAGCACAGGGCAGGACAGCCATTTCTCTCTCTTTCATCACATGCATCGAAGAAGCAACATCTACTAAGCCAAAGATGCCCTCTTGGCTTCCAACCAAGAGAGGACAAAGGGACTGTCTTCTTATAAGATAGATTCCAAGTGCATGTTACTTCATTAAGCTAAGTCTGCCTTCTGGGATCTGATTGTGAACAGAATGTGAGTAAACTCCTTTTTATACTTTGGTTTAAGACTGTGTCGTCTCTTCTATTTTATGAGGGAATAAGGGGGAAATTACCAGAATATTTATTATAGAGGCTTTAGCGAGCCTGAGCAAACGCAGACACTGCAAACTTAAAATAAAGGGGAATGTGTTACTCTACTGATATTGTGGAACTTGTTAACTCAAGTTGGGTAAGGATATAATCAGACACTATATCCTCTCCTGCATCCCTGAACATTCCCACAGAAAACTGCAGAGAAAACTTTGGGCGTGGCGTCGAGCTGCCATTTGAAATAAAGTTTCAAGGGATAAAAGAGTGCTGCCAAAAGCTGGAGGTGAAAAACAATAATTCAAAATATTTCGGAGAAAAGGCTAAGAAACGGAGGAAAGAAATAACTTTTCACGGTAAGAGTTACATATACCAGAGGCCTTTAGTCTTTATCAACTTCTGGAGATAAGATGCGGGACACAAACTTGAGGCAGAATTGCCATTTGATTTCCAGCGGGAATACTAACTGCTCTCCTCGCAATAACTTCTTCTTTTTATCAAGGCACTCAAAGATTAAAACGTCTTTGAGAGTCGAGATAAAAACATTATTGCGAGATGAGCAGTTAGCTCTGCGCACCTGGAAATGAAATGGTTTGCGGAGCTCAAATACCGAAAACCCCGGAGAAATGCCGTAATAAGACAACAGGCGGGTTAAGCTGACATCTCTCCAGCATCTTGGAAATGACTCATTCAGTGCAATCGCCTTGCCTCATAACTCGCATCAGAGACAGGCGGCTTGATCCTATGACAAAATGGCGGTAGTCAATATCCTGTGCTCATTCCGAGCCAAACTGGACGGGATGATTGCCATGTCATTTGACATTTGAGTAGCTGATTTAACTTAAACAAATTCCCAGCATGGAGCGAGGCAACCTGGTCAGAACCATGGCATGGCGGTCAAGGGGGTGATTTCCTAGCAATCCCTTTGGCCTGGTCCAGAAACACCACCTGCTGCAAAAAATCTGCACCTAACCTGTAGGTGGGGTTGGACTAATGCCAGCACATAAACGGCTCAGGATCACAATACCTCAAGGACTGCCTCTTTCCATATGAACCTACCCAGACCTTGAGATCATTTTCTGAAGCCCTTCTTTGTGTGTCACCTCCTTGAGAGGTCCGGAGGGTGGCAACATAAGAAAGGAGCCTTCTCTGCAATGGCTCCCCGTCTGTGAAATGCTCTCCCCAGGGAAGTTCGCCTGGCGCCTTCATTGTAGAACCTTTAGGCACTAGGCAAAAATGTTCCTTTTTAACCAGGCCTTTGGTTGATCTTATTGACATCCAACACCCTTTTAGAATGTGGCTCTTTTTGACAACGGCCGCGAGAGTTCTGGTAGCACAAGGATGGAAGACTGAAGAAACCCCAACTAAAGAATCATGGCAAGAAAAATTGATGGACTATGCAGAACTGGCAAAACTGACATATAAGCTACGGGACAAGGGTAACTGTGACTTTAAGGATGAATGGGAGCCCTTTACAAAGTATCTGAAGATGCAACAAAGTGAACTGGACTCCTTGGCAGGTTTAGAATAAACATTCACAAACTTTTTATTGATAATAATCAGCTAAATAGTTTGAGGATCTATACAACTTTGTAACATGCAGAAAACAGCATTCTTAGAGAAACCAAAGACTGGAACTGAGGGAAGTCGGGGGGTGGGTGGGTTTTGTGTGGGAGGGAGGAAGGGAGGAAAATGGGGGGGGGGGGGACAAGGATAATATGTTTTTGGATAATATGTATTGTTGTAATTTTGAATAATTTTTTTTAAAAAAAATAGAATGTGGCTCTTTTGGGGGGGGGGTTAATTGGGTTATTGCTTTTGGTTGTGGTCTTGTTTGTGAGCTGCCCTGAGACCTCCAGGTATAGGGTGGTGTATGAATTGAATAAATAATAATAGCATTAATAACACAGGGGCTTAACAGTTGGCACTGGCTGTCCATATGTTACCAGACCACATTCAGTGTTCTTGTATTAATTTGCAAGGCCCTTAACGAGTTGGGTCCAAGATATCTTAAGGACTGCCTGATCCATTATATTCCTGGCTGATCACTGAGATCTTCAGGGGAGTCTCTGTTAGTGGTCACCCATGGCTCAGATAAATGGCTTATATCAGGGGTAGGCAACCTAAGGCCCGGAGGCCGGATCTGGCCCAAACGCCTTCTAAATTTGGCCAGCGGGCGGTCCAGGAATCAGCTTGTTTTTACATGAGTAGAATGTGTGCTTTTATTTAAAATGCATCTCTGGGTTATTTGTGGGGCATAGGAATGCGTTCATATTTTTTTAAAAATATAGTCTGGCCCACCACATGGTCTGAGGGATGGTGGACACGCCCATGGCTGAAAAAGGTTGCTGATCCCTGGCTTATATCTATGTTTATAACCCATGCTTTCAATAATGTGGTCCTGATTATGCAAAATTCCCCAAGATTAGACAGCCCCCCTCCAAAAATGTCATTTATTTTTCAGCTGGCATTTTAAGGAAGTTTTCTGTTTTCCTGATGATTTTTAAAATGCATTTTTATTAGTTTTTACACAAAAAATGACATTATTCAATTCACTTTTAATATAGTAATTTCTTACATTTTGACTTCCTATCCTTACGTCTGTGATGTACCTGTTGTATTCCTTTATCTGCTGCCATAACTGCCATTTATTTTCTATTTTATTGTAACTTATATTACAATCATTTATTTATTCTCCTTTCCTTGCCTATTATTCAAACCCTGCTCACGATTTCATTTGGCTAGTTTTTTCTCAAATAGTCTGAAAAGAACTTCCACTCTTCAACAAAGTTCTCATGTTTTTGATCTCTTATTTTTGCCGTCAACTTTGCCATCGTTGCATAGTCCATTAACTTTAAAATCCATTCTTCTTTTATGATTAATTTTAATTAATCTTATCCATTGTATGCTTTTTATAATCTTTATGTATGCCATTTAGACACTTGGGTAATTAAGCAGCATTTAAATACCATGGGGGAGAAAACACCTTCAATGAATATTTATGTTCCTGAGGGCTAACAATTTAATATAAAATCAGTATTGAGGGAAAAGAGAGATCAGGATCTGACCAGCTGAGTTTAAGAATCATACAAAATAAAGAAATAGTGGTGACAATCCAGACACACACACACACAAAAGTTGTGGTGCTTTTTTTTTTTTTGCAAAGCTGTTGAGCTTTACGAGTAACTCAAAATCTTTCTGAGCTTTTTTAAAGGGAATTTGCCAAAATCTACACTGGGATGCCATGTCGATTTACACCCAGGCACTGTTTCTGACGACCAAATCCCGGCTATGTCTGGGAAATTGCCCTACAGTGCCTCTAATTACTGTTTATTCTTTGTTTGCATATCCCTTGGCTGTGTGCTGGCAAAGAACAGGGATGCTCCTAACTCTGTTCACTGAACTATTTTAACTTTTCTTCTAGAAGTGTAAAAAGTCACCAGCATAAGTTGCAGATTTAATTACGAACACCACCACCAAATATGCCTTGGTTTTTTATTTACACTTTGGGTTGCTTTTTCCCTAGCCAAAATTAATTAACATTTTCATTGCATAATAATTAGGCTATCAATCTGAACAATCTGAACTCCCTCCAACAGCTATTGGGTAACCTCAATCAGTTACATACGCTTGTTTGTCTTCGAGCCTTGCTTTGAATTTTGCAGATCAATATAGCCTCTGAGCGGCCTTGTAATTTAAAATTGTTCTGGATGCACCTGAAGTGCAAATTCTCTTACCTTTATCTCATTCTCCGCTCATGTCTGCAGCTGGGCGTGAGCCATACAATTAATTTCATGTCATGTCATATCATATAAAATCCTCCAGGCGGCATTCTGATGTATGTTTAAAAAAACAGTGGGTTATTTTGGGGGGAATGCTATTTTAATCTGTCTGTAGAAGACAAGAAGAAAGAAACCTTGCATCCACATGCAGATGCAATTAAGAATGTAAGGAGGGCCCTCCTGGGTAAGGCCAGGAAGGCATCTAGTCAATTATTCTGTTCTCACAGTGGCCAGACAGCTGCTCATGGGAAACTTGCAAACAGAACTTTAATTCTTTCCACCTGCAACGGCGAGCAACTGGTATTCAGAGGCAGGGACAGATTTAGGTTTGATGAGGCCCTAAGCTACTGAAGGTAATGGGGGCCTTTATATGTCCAGCTGCCCTTGTTCAACAACAAAAAATTTTGTGTTGAATATATGCTATATGGTAATTTATGGACCCAATAGGTATCTAAAGCCATTTGCACATGTTGCCATGCAACCATGCAGAATGTAGGCACCCTATATACAGAAATGAGCAAACCAGTGATATTTTAGGGAGCAGGCTAACAGACAGGGCCCATTACTTACTGTCAGGAGCTCAGCCTACACTCGAGTAGGACCCTGGTAGAGACACATGCCCGACTGGATTGTTCCCTCCCTCCTGGTTGATCGTTCGGGAGCTTCAAAAGCTTTCTTCTGCCCGAACATCACAGCGACCCATGTCAACAGACATCGGCACACTTAGGGTTCCGCAGAGTCTTTGCAGCTTGCTTGACAGACCTCAGCAACTCAACATTTTGGCTAATCTACTTTATTTACATATAAACACACACACGGAGCACTGCAACATGGCTCCCTCTCTCTCTAGCATCCGACAGCAAAGAGAAAGAACAAAGGACAATAGACCCACTTAATGGAACACAGTAACACGAACATCCTGTCTCCATCATTTCCCACTGTGGAGTCAAAACATACACCGTCATGTGATGGACAACAATCCCATGACTGCAATCATGGAGCAGGAATTCTAACACTCCCAGCAGTGCAGACACTCCCAGAAGCGACACCTGCTTCTGGAGAAATCTCACGTGATCTCGCTGAAATCTCATGTGATCACATATTCTCCATGAAATCTCCTCAGAAGCTGGTGCTGTTGATGGCTTCACTTCTCCACTGGTGGCAGGAGCAATGGTGTGGGGACAGGCAACAGAAGTGAGGCTGATGTCATCTCCTGGGTTTCTACCACTTGAGGCAGGCACCTCCCATTTCTTCATCTGGGTTGGCCACTGTGAGAACAGGATGTTGGAGTAGTCAGCAGACTTTCAGCAGAGGGCCAGTCTACTGCCCCTCAGACCTTGTGTGGGGCCGGACTATATTTTGGAGAAAAAGAAAAAAAAACCCTGAGGTACCACTGTATACCTTTGACCCTTAAAGCTAATAAGAAACTTGCCACCAGGAAGTAGGAAATGAATTGGTTTATTACACGGAAATGAAAAGAAGATAAGGGTATACGGGTGCTGCTTTAGACAGTAAAGTTGCAAATAGTTATTCAGTACATACATTCTATAGAGTAAATCAGTTTCCAGCTGCCCCAAAGCAATGTGCCACAATACTAACCTTAATATAAAGAAAAATAAAGGGAGGGGTATATATGACCTTGGAGCAAGCAGAACGACCAGATGTGTGTTCTGCAGGCGTTAAGCTCTCCCCTTCAAAATCCTATGTCAGCAAGGCAACAGAGATCTCTCTCCTACACCTTTGACTCTTAACTAATGTCTGTGGAGAAGCCAGGGGTTTTCCTTAGTGAGTGGATTACAGAACAAGTTCTTTGAACTGCTGTTTCTTGCTTCTAATGTACTTTTGTGTGTTTATAAGATAGGTTTGAAGTGAAGAGGACATGACCTTCATTTTGGAAAGACCACATCTTTATCTCTGTAGTTCCTGAATCATAAATTTGCCTTTAAAAAAAATCTTCAGTGTCTGTTTGGAGTCTAGTTCCTGCTTGCAGGAGGCTGTTAAAGAGTAGACAGACCTTCCTGGCAAATACAAGGATTGGTGTGCTCTGATGTTCACTGCAACTATTAGGGTCAAGATGTTAACATTTCTTCTCAGGTCACAGATAGGGTCACAGATAATTCATAAGGAGAATTTTTTACATTAAACCTTATGCCAGCTGTACTGATGCCATGATCCATACACATAGACCTGGTAAAAAAAGGCCAGAGTAACAACCATTGTTACAGGGCTTGTAGGTGTCCAACCATCCGACCAGCCATGATTTTATTTCAAACCATGCTCAAGGTGGCTTACAACATGAAAAAAACACCCTAATCACAAACATAATAAAAGTTAAAATAAAAAAATTCTTTCCAGTTCACCTTCTCACCCCTTGCCTTTTCCTGTAAGACCTATTGCAGTCGTTAAGAGTCGTCAACAGGCTCATCTCAGCTATCTGCCAATCTCCCATTCCCACCACCCTTCTGAATAATACCCCTCCCCACCTTCTCACTATATAGAAGGATCTGGCAACTTCTGTTTCAGTGTATCTGAAGAAGTGTGCTTGCACACGAAAGCTCATACCAAGAACTAACTTAGTTGGTCTTTAAGGTGCTACTGGAAGGAATTTTTTTATTTTGACTATGGCAGACCAACACGGCTACCTATCTGTAACTGGAATAATAAAAGTTGTAAACAATAAATAAAACATCAAAAGTACACAACCACATTAAAAAATTTCCACCTAAATCCTAATAAAATCTAAAATAAAGATACAAAAATTAACATCAATAATAATAATAATAATAATAATAATAATAATAATAATAATAATTTATACCCCACCCATCTGGCTGGGTTTCCCCAGCCACTCTGGGCGGCTTCCAGCAGAATATTAAAATACAATGATTCATGTAGTATTAAAAGCTTCCCTAAACAGATGTCTTCTAAAAGTCTGATAGTTGTTTATTTCTTTGACATCTGATGGGTGGGAGGGCGTTCCACAGGGCAGGTGCCACTACCGAGAAGGCCCTCTGCCTGGTTACAATAACAGCACAACCCCCCTTAAACAATACCCCAGCCTCAGAGTCTGTTCAGCAGCCTCAGCTTTTGTAGCTGGAGTCAGTCCAGGCCCTACCCTCCCAGACCAGGTGGGGAAAGGCCTGCAAGGCAGGGGAGAGGTATTCCAGGATGCTCTGCCAAGATGGTCTCTCGTCTCTTCAGAAGCCTCAGTTTTTGTAGCTGGAGTCAGTCTGGGACCCACCCTCTCAGGCAGGGGATGGAAAGGCCTACAGGGCAGGGACTGGCAGGTCTTCCAGGCCCACACACTGAGTTGAATTTCACCTAAAGCAGGGATGGGGAGACCTGTTACTGATGTTGTTGATGTACAACTCCTCTGTGGCCATTGCTGGCCCAACAATATATGGGGGGCCAAAGGCTCCCCATTCCTGAGCTGAACCAAAGACAGAAGAAAAGGTCGCTCAATAGGCAAGCCATGCCACTAAGTATGTCAACGCTAGTTAGGATTACCTTGCTACTGTGCCTTCAAATGCAGCCTAGTGAACGGAAATCAAATTAAACAGAAATGGAGCAGATGTCATTTCCGCAGCTCAGTTCCTCTTTTGAAGAAGAAGAAGAAGAGTTTGGATTTGATATCCCGCCTTTCACTCCCTTTAAGGAGTCTCAAAGCGGCTAACATTCTCCTTTCCCTTCCTCCCCCACAACAAACACTCTGTGAGGTGAGTGGGGCTGAGAGAAGTATGACTGGCCCAAGGTCACCCAGCAGCTGCATGTGGAGGAGCGGAGACTCAAACCCGGTTCCCCAGATTACGAGACTACCGCTCTTAACCACTACACCACACTGGCTCACTTGGGTATTGAAAGCATATGGTAGGGACAGGTAGAGAGCTACCATACTCACAGAGGGCAATGCCATCAGTGACTTCTAGCCACAATGGTTATTGTTCTGTCTTTACTGTCAAAGGCACTATGCCTCTGGATACCAATTGCTGGCAATCACAAGTGATAGGCCTTGTGTGGGATCCAGCAGGACTCTTACGATGTATGACGCACACGCACCCTCTCTGCCAAATTGACCTCCATTACGTTCCTCTTTTGGTTAATAATTGCTGTTCCCTTTTTAGCCGCTCAGGACCTAGAGTTTTCTGGTGACCGCTCCTAAAGGTGGGCTTTTTTGTGATGTCGAGAATCATTTTAAACTCGTGCATCTTAAAATTGCAGCCATTATCCTAATAAAGATTTCAATATGAAATCTGATGCAGCGGTGCCTAAAGCAGGGAAACATATTGGAATAAATCAGTGTTTCTTGGAAGGTCTTTTTGCTTCCTTTGTCAATGGTGATGTTCTCCCCGCCCCCACCCCCCATTATGCTGAGCAAATGCCTGAACCATGAATGAGTTTGTAGTCATCATGCCCAGTTATCATGCTTTCTATAATGATCTTGCTTTGTAGCAATCCATTAAAATAATTGCAATTATTCTATAATCAGATGAGAAGTATCCCTTGGAGACAGAGTGTGTCTTTTCCCCCCTTCAAAAGTCACACTGATGTGCAAATTAAAGGGCATAAATAGGATCCAGTTCCAACAAGCATGCAAACCAAATGAGTACACAAACACTCAACAAGATGAAGAAGGTTTGAATCAAATTAGCCCAAATTAGCCCAATGAGATTATCAGCGGTGAATGGTGTCTCTGGGACTGGTAGGGTGGAAGTCATGGAGGTCAACAGTAGGGGGAGCCAGAGCAAATTACAGCCAGAGCCAACTAATTCTGTTTTGGCCCCATCCACCTCCCTGCTGAGTTCCACAGGAACAAAAGGAGACTAAGGAGGAAGAAGCTGACTGATCATGTCACCCCCTGCCTGGACTGGGTGTAAGAAAGAAGGCAGATAGGGGCTGGCTGAGTGCAGAGCAGAGTTGGTGGGAGCCACACACCCTTCATTTTAATAGACCAACCTTCACTGGATATAAACAGTATCCTGTGGTGGCTGGTGCCCATTGGAACTGGTAGGGTGTAATGCATGGAGGCCAAAAGTAGGTGGAGCCAGAACAAACAATGGAGAGTGTCAACTAAGTTTAATTTTGTTCCCCTATTCCTCCATACAGTAGTACCTCTGGTTACATACTTAATTCGTTCCGGAGGTCCGTTCTTAACCTGAAACTGTTCTTAACCTGAAGCACCACTTTAGCTAATGGGGCCTCCCGCTGCTGCCTTGCAATTTCTATTCTCATCCTGAAGCAAAATTCTTAACCTGAAGCACTATTTCTGGGTTAGCGGAGTCTGTAACCTGAAGCGTATGTAACCCGAGGTACCACTGTACTGAGTTCTACCAAGGAAAAACTGAGACTAAGGAGTAAGCTCTACACAAATCCAGAGGGGAGTCCTTAAGATGGTTGGATGGTGCCTTGTATGCTTCCTTCCGGCAACTCCTGCAGCCAAGCTGGTGCCAAATGTATTGGTCTGCTTCCCTTTGGACCACATCAGTGAAGATGGGGGGGGTGTGTGTGTCTTGTTGTCTGGGCAGCCTAGGACCTCCATACAAACTACCCAGGCTTGCGCCCTGGGGAGGTTCCTTCAGTGCTGCTAACACAGCAGTTTGAAGTTTGACTTTACCCCTGAAGGCCCCCTCTGTTGACTCTTGAGACAGACAGAGGCCAACAACTCTCCACTTACCTGTTGATACCTTATTGCAAACATCCCAATAACCAGCTCTACCATTTCTTCTTGTGAATGTAACATCCCATGCCAATCTTGCTTTGCTTGGGTTTTAGCTTTTATGTGTATGCCTCATGAAGTTCTATTTTGTTGTTTGGGTTATACAGATAAAACAACAAAAATTCTATATAAGGGTTCAGAATGAATGGTGGCTTCACATGGAGTATTGTGATAACCATCCCAACAACAGAAAAGATTTTGAACTATAGAACATACACACTTCAAGAGGGCTGAGTAGTTTGTTTTTTTGAGTAAGATCACACAGGGCAAATTTTGGAGCAAGGAGTATGCGGTTTGGTTTATCCCTGCTCTTGCCTGCAGGGGAAATATGTAATCTGTCACTGTGACTAGACCCAGAACATTGCTTTAATCATCAAGGGAGGCAGAAGCTTCCATTCACCCAAAGTTCAAAACTCTTAATGCATGCTGGAGAAGAAAATACATGAATTCATTGCAGTCTGCCCCTTAGGCTTCTGCCTGAAGCTGACAATATAGAGCAGAATAATGGTACATTGTTTAAAAAAGCCACAGGAGCTCTTGCTTCTGTTTGTGCTTTAAATGAACCAAAATGGGAAAGAACGACAGTCATTTCAAACTTTTATAAACTACTTTTCCTCCAAGGAACTGTAGGCATACGTCACCTTTCAGCCACATAAATGGTAGTTTGGGTTGAATGTTCACTTAACATAGCCTTTTCCAAACTGGTGCCTTTCAGATGCTTAGGTTTTCAAGTCCCAGCCAGCATTGCCAATGGTTAGGGATGATAGAGGTTGTAGCTAGGAAAGTGAGAGAAACAGATAATTCAAGCACATATAATTCAATTACAAAATTTATATCAAGAATTATAAAAATACAAAAAAATAATAATGCAAATTACACAAACACACGAAAACACAAATTTTGGTGATTTCATTCACAATCCCTGGAAAAAAAATACTGTTATAATTATTGAAGTTGGAGGGTGCTAACTTATTATTCTAAAATATTTGCTTTATTTTTATTATTATTATTATTTAAAAATCAGGGTGCTCAAGCTATAGACTGGGGGGAATTTGATTTTGTTGGCATTTTAATGAAGAACTACGCAATACAGTCATACCTCAGGTTGAAGTAGCTTTAGGATAAGTATTTTCGGGTTGTGCTCTGTGGTGACCCGGAAGTAACAGAGCATGTTACTTCCAGGTTTTGCTCGCGCATGCACAGACGGTCAAAATGACATCACACGCATGCGCGGAAGTGGCGAATCGCAACCCGCACACACGCACACATGTGGACACAGGTTGCATTCATTTCTGGATGCGGACGGGGCTCCAGAACGGATCCTGTTCACATCCAGAGGTACCACTGTATGTATATCTTGAACCAATACGCAAAACACAACACAATTATCTTTCCAAATTCCCACTTCTCTGATTTTTGTGATGCAGTTCTCTAAGGGCTCATCCAGGCTTCCTTTTGTACCATGTTTCTAAGCACAGGTCCACACTTTAAAGCATCGTATGCAAGATTTTTGCCTGGCACTCCTTGTCACTGAATTGGAGCAAACAGCAATCTGCAGAAAACACCTGAATTGCCATTTGTTCCGATTCAGCGTTGAAGAGTGTGTTTTCCTGGAGAAAACGATGGGTCAGAAAAAACCTCCCAACACTTGAAGACAAACCTTTAAAGCATGAACCTAAGATTGCACTGTTATGCACTTAATAGTGGCTGGATTATGCCTCATGGGTTGTTTCTATTTTTAAAGTTTTCCCCAGAATCTGCAATGCTATTCACACTTCACCAGATTCACCTATATTTGCATGAGAGTAAAAATGCACAGGATTAAGCGAAAGGTAAACTTTAAATATTGGCAGCAAAATCGGCAGCTGTTGAAATAGGCATGAAACGGTGGCAGCTCTTTCTGAAACTCAAAGGATGCGACTTCAATTGATGTCTTTGAGGTCACGTTCCCAAGCTTCAAATAAAGTCTTCCCACTGACCACGAAAGCAGGCTGTTGATTCTCCTGCACATATACAGTTATTTCCCTTGTTGATTCCTCGTTTATCAGCTAAACAGCACTTAGGCGCTAATTGGTGCTGATAAAACGCCATGTCCGGAGAGCTCGCTGGGGTTGTTAGCGATCAGCCTTGATTGATAACAGCTGAGCAACCCTGCTGGACCCAGAGCCCTATGAAACAAAACACTCCAATTAATCATCCGAGATCCCATTCCTCTGAGCACATAACCTCACAAATTTAGCTGCAGGTTGATATTTACACGCTTTAAAATAACTGCATTTTGCCATCTAAAAAAGAAAAACCAGAAAGGAAAACGAACACCCCCATTTTCATTGTATGTCACTGAGCGCAATTCTCCACCCAGTTCAACTCAAGCATAAACAGTGCTCCTCCTGGAGTTATAATGGTGTTCCATTGTTTCTGAAGGTCACGTCACATCCTTTTTCTGTTGTTTCCCACCGCTGTGAAAACCAAGGACGAACATCTTCCATATAAGTGGATGTCGTTAGATGTCTCCATCTGTTCTCCCTATTATCAGGCTCACAGCTTGTCGTTCGTTGTGCTTGTTAGCATACAGCCAGATGTTTCTGATCTGTTCACCAATGGGCTTGTACGTTCTTTGAATCCAATAACACGCCCCCATGTGCATTACCTGTCCCTCATGATCTCTGAGTGGCTCTGCTATGGCCACCTGGGCAGGGCGTGTCCCAGATAGTGCTGTGCCAAAATATGTCCCTGCTTGGTCCTTCTCATTCTCCATCACTTGATGAAAAAAAACACTGCACACCTGAAGATTATCAAAGGGGAGATCAGGGCAGCGGCAAGCTTTTTGTTGCACCTTCCTCACTTTCAAAGGTGGTCAAGGGATGTCTGCCACTGTCTTTTCCTTCATTCAGCAAATCATCTTTCCAATGCATTGTGCAGTGTTCCTCAGTGCTTGTGTTTCCTGACAACACCATGACATCCTCGGGTGGGCTATCCTGGGAACACCAGAAGGTGCAGAGCTTGCTTGCCATGTAAAAGGTAAAGGGACCCCTGACCGTTAGGTCCAGTCATGACTGACACTGGGGTTGCGTGCTCATCTCGCTTTATAGGCCGAGGGAGCCGGCGTTTGTCCACAGACAGCTTCCAGTCATGTGGCCAGCATGACTAAGCCGCTTCTGGCGAACCAGAGCAGCACACGGAAACGCTGTTTACCTTCCCGCCGGAGCGGTACCTATTTATCTACTTGCACTTTGACATGCTTTCAAACTGCTAGGTTGGCAGGAGCAGGGACCGAGCAACGGGAGCTCACCCCGTCGCGGGGATTCGAACCGCCGACCTTCTGATCGGCAAGTCCTAGGCTCTATGGTTTAACCCACAGTGCCACCTGCGTCCCTTGCTTGCCATGTACCTGACACCTATTCCTTTCTTCTTTTTAAGTGAAGTCTTTTTGTTGCTGCTGCTGCTGCAGAAATAAGGGTGGAAATATTTATTTTAAATATTAATGGAAAAACTTTGTTGTTGTTATCACTCATCACCATATAAAATTTATATACCGCTTGAGTGTAATAATAAAGCCTCTACAAACAAAATTAGAATAAGGAATCTGATTGCACACTTGTTGTATGTAACATGTGAACACAGTTTCATGATGGGCAGGTAAATGAGCACGAACACCAAGGAAAGGAAGCAGATGATTAGCAGTGAGCCATCTTGCTGGGATGATGTCCTCAATCAAAGCCCAATGATGTTGATCTTGGACCCTGGCCCTGAATCTGGCAACCTTAGTTGTTTTGTTTTCTTAGTGTACTTTCCTTCTTTTAGGTGTACCTTATACATAACATATATTTATAAAAAAAGTTAAAGGGACCCCTGACCATTAGGTCCAGTCGTGACCGACTCTGGGACTTGCCGATCAGAAGGTCGCGGTTCGAATCCCCGCGACGGGGTGACATATATTTATACATGCTAGTAAAAAAGAAAGAAAGGTAAAGGTAAAGGACCCCTGGACAGTTAAATCCAGTCAAAGGCAACTATGGAGTTGTGGCGCTCACCTCGCTTTCAGACCAAGGTGGCCGGCATTTGTCCACAGACAGCTTTCTGGGTCATGTGGCCAGCATAACTAAACCGCTTCTGGTGCAACGAAACACCATGATGGAAACCAGAGTGCACGGAACCACTGTTTACCTTCCTGCTGTAGCGGTACCTATTTATCTACTCGCACTGGTGTGCTTTCGAACTGCTAGGTTGGCAGGAGCTGGGACAGAGCAACGGGAGCTCACTCCATCACAGGGATTCGAACTGCCAAACTTCTGATCAGCAAGTTCAAGAGGCTCAGTGGTTTAGACCACAGCGCCACCCGCATCCCTATGCTATAGTAAACTGCTGCAAAAAGGCTGGGGGAAGAAACTATAGTACAGGAAGTTGCTTTATACTGACTCACGCCATTGGTCCATCTGTCAGCAGCTCTCCAAGGTTTCAGACAAGAGTCAGTCCCTGCCCAGCATGCCAGGGATTGAACTTGGGACCTTCTGCATGCAAAGCAGATGCTCTACCCCTGAGCTGCAGCCCAGCTCAGTCAAGTTTGAGCCCCGCACTGGGCCAAAGATTCCTGCATTGCAGAGGGTTGCGCTAGCTGATCCTTATGGTCCCTTCCAACTCTACAATTCTATGATTGCCTTCTTCCATTTGAGCACAATTTTCTGGTGCAGTTCCAGAGAGGGTGGAAATGTAATGGGTATATACGAGCATGTTACATATTCAGATTTGAAAATAGGCTGTCTTTTTAATTGGACTCTAGTTAAGCTAATTAAAAGTGATCAACGTTATTTAGAAGAGCAAATGCACATACACACTGTCAAGCCATTTTACAGGGCAATGGAAGCCACTGGAGTAGACATATATTACCAAGGAGGCAAACAGGAGGCAATGCAGTCAAGCAATCTACATTGTAAAGAAATTAAGGACTGACATTATTCAACCAATGCCAGTCCTTATTTCCAACTTTGCCTATCCCGATTCAATTCTGTGTGAGACGTTGCATTCTCAGCTCATGAATTTGTTCTGAAACAAATCTAGCCTTCAGGGGCATTGAGCAAGTCAATGTTTGATCACGGTGATGCCATATAATCTTGTCTGTCCATAACATAAAGGAAAGTAGATTACTCTTAAGAAAACAAAAACTGAGGGCCTTGGCCAAAGTTGTCAATAACTTTTATGAATCTGTCTTTGTGATAGTAAGACCAAACCCATCACAATATCAAAATAATATTTACAAAATATTTTAATGAACTGGATGCACAGTTGGGCCCAAGATTCACAGGTAGTGAAAGCAGGGAGGCCATTTTGCCCAGTATTCTCAAGAGGACAACACAGGCATCCCCATACTCGGCCCTCCAGATGTTTTGGGACTATAACTCCCATCATCAATGACCTCTGGTCCTTTTAGGGATGATGGGAGTTGTAGTCCCAAAACATCTGGAGGGCTGAGTTCGGGGATGCCTGCTCTAACAGCTTAGGAGGCGCTTGGAAATGTTGTTTTTTTAAAAAAACAAAAACAAAACAAAAACAAAATCCAGAAATACCTCTTCTGAGAAATTTTGACTTGGTCCTAGGAAGTACAGTTATACCTCGGTGTCAGGGAATTGCCATAGGATCTAGAGGCGGAGGGAAGGCTCCAGAGGGATGGCGGAGAGGGTCCCAGTAGGGAGAGAGGCAGCCCGTCCGCTGGGGAAGGAAATCAGCGTAACACCAGTAGAGAAGGGGGGCAGATGGGGGAATCGGAGAGGAGGCTCCAAGACTCCTCGCTGGAGACCAGCGGAGAGAGTACGGGTACTCCGCTGCCCACACCCTCCCTGCGCAGAAGACTTCCGCGCAGGGAGAGTAGGAGGAGACTTGGCGTCAAAGAACTTTTGTGCTGGAAGAAGTTCAAGAAACGCCCACTGGCGGATTCTGCCAGCGACTGAGACAGTCACGATGCTGGAGGCTGTTCAGTCAGAAAGGGTTTAACCAGGTAACCTCGCCAGCAGTGGCGGCAACTTACGCACGAGCAACCCCTAAATCCATTACACTCGGGTTAAAGTTGCTTCAGGTTGAGCGTTTTTGGGTTGTGCTCCGCGGCGACCCAAAAGTAACGGAATGCGTTACTTCCAGGTTTTCCCGCTCACGCATGCGCAGATGCTCAAAATGACGTCACGCGCATGTGCAGAAGTGTTGAATCGTGACCCGCGCACGCGCAGACATAGGTTGCGTTCGCTTCAGGATGCGAACGCTGCTCCAGAACGGATGCTGTCTGCATCCAGAGGTACCACTGTAGTATGAAGGACACTCGCTGCAATTATTTGGGGCAAAGGAAACACACTTCGAATTACGCTGGTAGGAAAATTGCCTCCAACTTCAGAAAATCTTCTTTGTGGTGTGCAAACCCATACAGCGACTGAAGCACCAGTCCGGGGAATTCTTCCTGCACAGCCAAATGGAGCAGAGAGCAGATAGATAATGGTGTGGTGCCCAGAATAAGTGCCTGCCTTTCTTACTCCTCACTACAGGTGGATGAATAATGAAAACGCTGTGGACAGGTAATCCATATAAAAGCTGACAGGTGGACAAAAACACCTTGATGAAGCCATTCAAATAAAATTATATCAGCCAGTTTGAATGAAGGCCCCTGGGAGTTGGAAAAATATATACCGGTATATGCACAAACACCCATCTGCTTGATAGGGAACTTTGGAAGAAGCATCTTCACAGACGCTGACAGGCGTGTTTTGTTCTTTATGCTCAATTTTTATTCCTATTTTTAAAATGCAGTTTCAATATCCAACAACATGAGCAATAACAAATAGGTTAGTTATGTCTTGTTGCTATTTGTCACATCATTATAAGCTCATAATGCACATGGATAACGGACATGAGGTGAGTCTGTAAACCTCTAAACCTGTATTATGCTTATGGTTTTTATTTTTACAATGAAAGGAGCCCCCTTGACAATTGCCCTACATTTATTGGGATTTTACTAACTCTGAACTTCCCACTAAGTTATACTTCTTGAAGTCAAGATTTAGCTAAGCAGTAGCACAAGGTTTAGCTCTGTTTCTTGGGAGATCAAAGGGCAGAAAGTGTTTAAAATTAAGCGCAGATTTAGCCACTGTGAAATTATTTAAATGTGACATTGTCCGCACCTGCTAAGGTAAGCATTTCACAGGAGCAGAACCCTTGTGGTGGACTTCTTATAAACTCTGGTGTAAGAATGGGTGAAAAGTTATTTAGTGAGAAATTCTGGGCATTTTTCAGAGGGTTTGTGGTAGGCAAAGCCATCCCAACTTACCTTTTATCCCCTACCACTGCTGCCAATTTTGCAGTGGTAGTAGAAATCAAGCTGTTCCACTGGCTACCAACCACCACTTTCCATCATAATTTTGTCCCTGGTATATCAGCGGAAAGCATGACTAACCTTGAGTTATTTTTAAAAATGTATTTATTGATTTAATTTCAATAGCACAAATCACACAAAGAATCCTACCTCACTGGGTTGCTGTGAGAATAAGGTGGGAAGGAGGGAAACGATGTCCGTCACCTTGGGTTTCTAGGAGGAAAGGTAGAATATAAATGCAATAAATAAATACCGGTAATCAAAAATGATATTAGTACACCTTTCCATCAGACCCTCTCCTCCCCTTGTCCCTAAGTGTTTTCATTGCATGAGTTAAGGTCGATAAGGTAGTAAACATTATCTGAATGTTTACAGAGTTTGACATAGTTCAATCTATAGTTATCTTAACAGATCCACCCTCAAACCTAAAACGATTAAGCATATAGAATAACAACCCTTGCAGAGGGAGATCAACAAGGGAAACCCTCTCCCGCCATTTTGGGATTCATTGAATGTGTCAGGAAAGAAGTAGATTGGTGTGACCTATATGAATTGTGCTTAGACCTCCAAAAAGCTTTTGATAAAGTCTATTAGACTTGACTGCTGTGTGAAACATAGTAATCATAGGAGAGAGGTCAGATTGATAACTGGCTACATAACAAGAAGCAGAAATATGATTTTACATTCGCTTAACATTATAGCCACTTGTGCATGTGTTAGATATGAAGCAATGGTGTGTTGAGTCTGCTTTTTACAGCCACTACATGTTGTCTGTAGTTGTGTCAAGAGAGCACAATGTAGCAGCTCCTGCTTGTATGTGAGACTAGGGCACCTGGTTGTACCAAAGAAGAAAAAGCATGGCCTAGAAAAAGACCCAGAGTGATGTTTTCAGCCTACAGGCCTCAACAGGGGCTGTGCATCAAATTTCGCCTACCTTGCTGCTGCCGCTGCCGCTGCTCCTGCCACCACCTACTTGCTCCTGCTGCCGCCACCTGCTCTGCCCCTGCTGCGCATCCTGCCCCATTCACCACTGCTGGAGAAGAGGCCCCTCCATCGTTGCCAATTTTGGGCAGGATCTTGCCCAATATGGCTGTGATCTTGCCCCAAATTGGCATTGGTACCAGTGGTGTTTCTCCTCTGCTGGTGGAGGCAGAGGGGCAGACAGGGCACCCATGGGTGTGCCACCTGAGGGCTTCTGTTCCATGAAGCAGAGGCCTCACCTGCCACATGGCTGTACCAGATCTGGGCCTGAGGTCTCTCCATCCCTGCCTTAAAGTTGGCCAGGGATGAGTATTATTCAGTTCATGGGCTACTCCAGAGTCTGTGTAATGGCCTGGGAATCGGATTCAGAGGCTGAACCTGGGAGCCTGCACAGGAGTCCCCGCCTCCAGGACCAGCTGAGCCGGGGCTGGGGCTTGAACCTGAAGGGTCCTCACCTGTGCCGGATCCTCAGAAGCAGACACCAGCTGAGTCTGCTCTGGCTTCGGAGGTGATCGAGGATCCATTGCCTGCAGGTGATCCACTCTCAGCCCCGTCAGGGGAAGAGGAGGTTGCCTCTGGGTCCGGTCACCCTCCAGCCTCTCCCTGAGCTGCAGAGGCTCAGGGCAGAGAGGCGGAGGGAACTAAGTTCCCACAGAAGGAGTGCTCGCCTCCAGGCCAGGAGAGGCGAGTCACCTGTGGACCGGGGGCCACCCTATGCCTCGGGGCAGATAAAAGCCAACCAGCCCAGTTCCAGGTTGCGGGAGCAACATTGTTGGTAACCTGCTCCTGCCTGCACTCTGTCCTGCTCTTCTGCCAGAGTTCCTGACCTCACCCGACTCCCCGCCTTGGACCTCACTTCAGCTTTGACTGACAGCGTTCATACCACACCCTTGACCTTGGACTGGACTCGGACCATGCCGCACAGTAACCCCCCGGGACCAGCACAGTCTGGATCCAGAGAGGAGTTGCCTTTGTAAGGGAAGGAGGTACATATCTTGAAGTTTATGGCACAACAACAGCTAGGCCACATTACGTGCCCATGGAAGGTAAACAGCAGAATGTGTGTCTTCCCAATCTGTGCCTGAGTTAAGGAAGTTTATTAAGTCATTACTCATAGCAGATCCCTGAAATGTAATAAAACTTGTGGCTAATCCCAGAACTGTTCTGCATCTTCATTCCGAGATGTGTTGGGTAATCAGCAACTAATGCCTTTTATCGTGGCATATTAAAAAAAAGTTTCCAGTTAATTGTGTTTCTGTATTGCATATTTAAGCAGGTTTAATAAATTAATCTCAAGCTAACAAAGTTCTAGATAATGAATAAATGTCAATTAAATTGGTTGGTGTTCTGAATTGAGAAACAGAAGATAATGCAATTATTTTCCTTTCTTTCATCAGCAGCTTCATTTTTCAGTTCTTGGCTGTTCACCCTCGCCCCCATCCACTAATTGTTTTGTGAGTGCTAGGGATGTGAAGGAATTGTTGCATTGTTTTGTTTTTAGTACTACAGCCATACCTCGGGTTACAGCCGCTTCAGGTTGTGTTTTTTCAGGTTGCGGACTGCCGAAATCCAGAAGTACCGGAACAGGTTACTTCCGGGTTTCGGCGGTTGTGCAAGGGCAGAAGCACAAAATTGTGCTTTGCGCATGTGCAGAAGCGCCGAATCGCAACCCACGCGTGTGTAGATGCGGGTTGGGAATGCTGCGAGTTGCGAACGTGCATCCCGCATGGATCACATTTGCAACCCGAGCGTCCACTGTAAATATATAATGCCTTACCAAGGAGGCTAGAGCTGCTATTCTATTTATACTTGCTTGGGAGGAAGCCTCACTGAATGTAGCTTTCAGTGCTTTCTATGCCAAAAGCCACAGGCTCATTCAAAACTCTGGAGAGCTGCTGACGGCCAGCGCAGACAACACAGCACAAGATACATAGACTAAGCTTGGTCATTTGATTGCCCTTTTTACCCATTGCTGTTTTTTTACTTGTATATATTGCTTGTTTTTTCACCAGTAGTGATGTATGGAAGTGAGAGCTGGACCATAAAGAAGGCTGATCGCCGAAGAATTGATGCTTTTGAATTATGGTGCTGGAGGAGACTCTTGAGAGTCCCATGGACTGCAAGAAGATCAAACCTATCCATTCTTAAGGAAATCAGCCCTGAGTGCTCACTGGAAGGACAGATCCTGAAGCTGAGACTCCAATACTTTGGTCACTTCATGAGAAGAGAAGACTCCCTGGAAAAGACCTTGATTTGGGGAAAGATGGAGGGCACAAGGAGAAGGGGACGACAGAGGACGAGATGGTTGGACAGTGTTCTCAATGCTACGAACATGAGTTTGACCAAACTGCAGGAGGCAGTGGAGACAGGAGTGCCTAGCTTGCTCTGGTCCATGGGGTCACAAAGAGTCGGACACGACTAAACAACAATTGCTTGTTTTATGTTGCCATGGCCATTGGCTAATGCGAATAAAGTTTATCTTATCTACATAGACTAAGGCTGCAATCCTGAACCTTCTTATCTGGGTGTAAGCCCCATTAATTCAATATCAACGACTTCCGAGTAGACGTGATTAGGATTGCTGTCTTTTCTACATTGCAAGGACATTGTGTTGTCCAAACCACACCCAAGGTTGTGACTTACTTTTGAGTAAGCTTACATAGACTAAGGCTGCAGTCATAAACTCACCTGGGAGTAAGACTGATTGCTTCAACAGGACTTATCTCCGAGTAAACAAGGAGTTAATCTACACTGGTAAGTTAGAACGTTAAAATGTATTATAAAACCGCGACACCAGAGGGCGCTGTAGAGCAGTGGTCTGTCGCCAATAGGAAATTGCATTGGGAGCTATATTTTTTAAATAGCTTTTTAAAAATAGTGTTTTCCAGATTAGTGTAGATCCAGCCATGGTTAGGAATGTGCAGTAAGGTTACACATGCCATATACAATAGCTATCCACAGGGGGGCTATATGTGCAAAGGCTCATTTGGGAGTAAGGCTCACTGAATTCAATGGAGCACCTCTGAGTAGGCCTGGCTAGGATTGAGACAGATGGAGAATCTGCCTCTAGAGCCAATGTAAAAGGAAAACACGGCAACATTATTTATGTAAAGACCTGCCATTGGGGGGAAAAGGCAGATTGAATTATGTTTCGTGGTGCAGAGTGCAGAAACAATGAAGCTTTTCTTTAATTAATACACATATGGACAAAATCGACACCTTTTTGCATTCCTAACCATAAGTACAAGGGCTGCCAAATCTCAGGTGCATGGCACTCCTGTTCTTATTGGTTGACGTGGCAGCAAAGGAGCGATAAATTGCCTGCAACAAAAAACTCCTGCAAGAGATTTCCGAAGGCAGAAGGCGGCAGTGAGGTCATGAATGCTGATGAACTGAATGCTGCCCCAGTTGATTCCTTATGGAAGAGAATTAAAAGCAGGCTTATAGAGATTACTGTACAGGCAGCTATGGATTATCTGTCTAATATGCATCTCGTTTCACGATGCCAAGTTATAGAAGTTAACTGCATTCTGGAGCCATATTTATATGGCTAGACATTCTGTGCACTTTGCACTCTCTGATGCAAGGCACTGCAATCAACATATCCAAACAGCAAACAAGAGGCCATCATAGCCTTCTTCAGGTATCCACTATGTATATAGGCTTAACATTCAGGGGAAAAGATTTGAGGATGAGCACTCTAGCTGTTCCAATCACTTTCTAGGATTTGGAGGACAGATCCTTGGTTTATACAAATGTGCGCATTGTCACCTTTTTTCAGGTTGTAATATCTTTTCTACAGATGAGTTATATTTGATAGGAGACATTAGTGTTGTGTACAGTATAAGGTTGGGGAAGAAGAGAGGGTAGGGTGGTGAAACTTATATTCTTTTATATGTGGTACCCACAATATACAAAATACTGCTCCAAAATCCCACAAACCTCAATTTCTTGCAGGGGAATCGGAGCAGTTGCAATGGTGAAACTATGATGGTCATCCTCACGCCTTCCTCTTCTGTGTGTACTGAATCTGGCAATACAATGTCTAAAGAGGTCTTACTTTCATCAGCTGAAGATGCTATACAGAAGGGCGTGGGGAACCAGATGTTCTTCTCTTTGACATCTGGTGGGAGGGTGTTCCACAGGGCGGGCGCCACTACCGAGAAGGCCCTCTGCCTGGTTCCCTGTAACTTGGCTTCTTGCAGTGAGGGAACTGCCAGAAGACCCTCGGAGCTGGACCTCAGTGTCCGGGCAGAATGATGGGGGTGGAGACGCTCCTTCAGGTTAACATCACAATAACATCAGCAGACCCTCTAAGCGGCCCTATTTTCCAGGAGCAGTCCTGGATTTACAGAAGCCATCCTGGTTTCTTATTTAATCATGGTATGTCCCGCTTTTCCTTAGGACTGTTGGCTATTTGCAGTATGGTAGTGCTGCAGAGAGCTTGCTGGGGAGACCATGCATTAAAAAGGGACTCAAAAATAACTTAAACAAGGTTTTAATTACAAAAACAAAAACTCCTTTTACACTAAATACATCATCAACAAACCAGACCCAACCACCAACCCATCCCCCAAGGTAATGAGAGAGCTAGGTGCTGCTCCTTATATACTATACCCAATTGCTGACACAGCTTGATTAACACAACCTAGCAGCACCTGCTATGTTTCACAGCTGTAAGACTGGGTCTCATTATTTGCCTTGGCCCTGGCCCCTTAAAGACATACACATCAGGTGGAACAATGATGAACCTTTACATTTAAAGAAACCATTCAACAAGGACATCCCTATTTTCATCAGAGAAATGTTGGAGGGTATGGAGTTATGCATCCCCTGAACCAAGGAGGTGAACCTACCAGGACCCTGAGATCGCCTTCTGAGGCCCTCCTTCGTGTGCCTCCTCCTTGAGAGGTCCAGAGGGTGGCAACACGAGAACGGAGCCTTCTCTGCAGTGGCTCCCTATCTGTGAAATGCTCTCTCCAGGGAAGTTCACATGGCACCTTCCTTTTTAACCAGGCATTTGGTTGACCTTATGGACATCCTATACCCTTTTAAAATGTGACTTCTCTTTTGGCGGGGGGTGTTATTGGGTTATCGTTCTTATTTTGATTTTGTATATTGTGGCCTTTCTGTGACCCACCCTGAGACCTCCAGGTATAGGGCGATATATAAATTCAATGAAGAAGAAGAAGAAGAGGAAGAAGAGGAAGAAGAAGAAATTGCACAACCATTAGAAGGCACCCGAAGGCAGCCATTTTTTAGTGTTTAATAGGTGGCATATAAAGGAAAAAATCGTGATGACGATGACAGAATAGGACGTCCCTATTTTCATTGGAGAAATTTTGGAGTATATGCATTAGGCTACCCAGTTTTGCAGGGCACTCTACCCAGAAGCTCCAACAATCAGCTGATCATCTGAGCTCCTGGGCACTGTGCTATGCAAACCCAAAAGATCTGCGGACTGTTGATGCTTGCAAAACTCTGCGCACAGAACATTGCATGTGCCTCTGATTGGCAAGTGTTCACACATCTCTCTTCTCCAGCAGAGGGAAGTGGCTGGAGGATTCAGGAGGAATGGCTGGAGTGCGTGTGTTTGTGCCCCCACTGCTCCCAGGGGCCATCGCTTCCTTCTGCCTAATGGTAGGGCTGTCCCTGCCCTTTTTTAAAATGTGTTGTTTCTGCATCTTTCTGCATCCATTTGTATTCTCTCTCTGCTTAAGAAGTAGGTCATTTTTCAGATGGCTATTTGACAATCGAAGCTGCTTGAGCAGTGTTATGCCACAGTGAGATGATGTACTTTGATAACTTAAAGATAAGCTTGAAATCTCTTTTGTCAAATGGCCAGAAAGGGGAGGGGAAAGATAGAGAGTGGAGCAGGTTCAACAAAAGAGGCCTCCAGGCCAATTTAAGGAGTCTGAAAGGAGCGATTTGAAGGTAATAAGAAGCTACTGGCTATTTACACTATACAGTAACTGCAGTGTATTATACTCTCTTAAGATCATCCCTGGAAGTTGTTCTGTGGAAAACTCTATTATTGTGAGGCTTTTTCGTTTTTATTAAGAGAGAACAGGAAACTGTAGTACCAAGTGCGTTATACAGATTGAAGATTACAGGGGCACAGAAGAAGAAAATATATGTTATCTGTGCCACTGATTCGATTGACAAAAATAAATGGAATCAAAGCTCCGTCAGCAACGTTGGTTATCTTAAATAACCAGGCAGTAGTTAAATGGTCCATCTATACTCATTAAAAACACCACCCCTTTGATAAGCTTTTGTTGTGCCTGTTCAGAGGAATTTTCGGGATCCTCCAGACAGTGTGTGTGTGTGTGTGTGTGTGTGTGTGTGTGTGTGTGTTGGGACGAAGGTGGGAAAACTGGCCTGATGCAGTGATGCAACAAAAGTCTGTAATGTCCTGGCTCAGAATACGAATTTGCCTAGCTTGTATTCCATGCATGCACTGTGAATTGAATGACGTGTCCCTGAGAAGTTCTGCCACTGAAAATGAGAGTTTGCAGATGCACAGGATCCATTTGCAGTTTAAGAGCTGTTGTCAATGCTACACGCAGAGCAGACCCACTGAAATTAGTGGGCCTGATTAACTTGGGTCTATTAATTGGAGAATAATTGACAAGCCACACATTTATGCACCTGCAGACCCTCATTTTACTGGAACTAGACACAGTATTCCAAATGTGGTTATATCATAGCTTTGCCTAAAGAAAGCGTGGCTAACCTGTCCCTTCCAGATGTTGCTGAACTACAACTCTCGTCATCCCCAGCCAACGTGGTCAATGGTCAGGAATGATGGTTATTATAGTTCAGCAACCTCTGAAGGGCATCAGGTTAGCATAAATGCTGCCAGGATCACACATCTGGGTGGCAGCAGCTGCAAGAAAAGGTGTACTTGTGGGTCAGGTACAATTTCACGAAACCTTTCACCCATACACTGAGGAGTTTATCAAATCCCTTTCTATCAGTGTTTCTCAAACTGGGGTTCCCAGCTGTTGTCGGACTACAACTCCCATCATCCCTGACCACTGGTCCTGCTAGAAAAGGATGGTGGGAGTTGTGGTCCAACAACAGCTGGGGACCCAAGATTGAGAAACACTGTAATATCTAGCTCATCTCCAGCGAGGAAGAAAATCATTGAACACCCCAACGCTTGTTTGCCCCTTTCCCCCACAGCAGTGCCTGGTCACTTCTTTGGAAAGTGAGGTTTTTGGAAGCTACATACAAGCACGAGCAAGATCTGCCGCTGAAGTGAGAATTGAAGCCAGATGTAACTGAACACTGGAGGACCTTTTGCACTGGTTTTTGACAGCTGTGCTATTTTGTCTTGTGGGACCCATCCACTTTGGATAGCTTTGAAAGATAGGTTCATGGAAAAGTCTATTGATGGCCATTATGTTCTGCCTCCACTGCCAAGACTAGGGATGGGCGATATCAGCTTTCCAACATCTCAGTTATATCACCAGCCAAGCACTGCGGTCTGGTGAATGCCACAACATTGAAAAAACAAGCAGCGACGGCTGGGAAAAGATAGACATAACATTTTGCAAGGACAGGAAGGAAAACCATGGGCAGAATAATCGTCACACACAGGAGGAATAAGGATATAGTTTGAAACGCTTCACCTGTAGCTTTATAAATCATTTAATGTGTCAAGTCGAATGGATGTCGTTAATATTGCAGTTGTTGTATAAGGGATTGTTATTTTGAATGGAATATAATTGAGATGAATAAGATGATGGAACGCAGAAACAAAGCAAATCATCAACCATCAATTCTTGCACGCGGGAGGCCACCTAAATGATATAATTTGGCATCTGAATGATTGGGATTAGTAGTTGTATTATAATTTGGCATTGTTATAAAGAGGCTACCATTGGATTATTGTAACTGGAAAACTAATAAAAATTATTGTAAAAAAATAGTTGAAAAAACAAGCTGCATTGGCCTCATCCTGAGCGGTGCCAGGTGAAACTGCGACAGCTCTCACCGCAGGAGCCAAGGTGGTTTCACCTCAGCGCTTAGCAGGCTGGGACAACGCAGCTTGTTTGCGCAGCTCAGCTGGGGGGGGGGCGGGAAGGCTCCGCATCCCCAGCTGAGCTTAAGCTTCTCCTGCCCCCCCCCCAGCTAAGCAAGCCCCATGCCTCCTTGGCTCCCATGTCAAAAATTGGGGCTGGTTCAGCTGGGGGGGGGGCGTGGGGAGCAAGAGCAGTTTAAAGAAGTCAAGGGAGGACTAAGGTGTATCAGCTCAGTGGTAGAGTGGTACCTCGGGTTACATACGCTTCAGGTAACATACGCTTCAGGTTACAGACTCCGCTAACCCAGAAATAGTGCTTCAGGTTAAGAACTTTGCTTCAGGATGAGAACAGAAATTGTGCTCTGGCAGCGCGGCGGCAGCAGGAGGCCCCATTAGCTAAAGTGGTGCTTCAGGTTAAGAACAGTTTCAGGTTAAGTACGGACCTCCGGAACGAATTAAGTACTTAACCCGAGGTACCACTGTAGCTTGCTCCTTCCTCTGTGGTATGAGGTATGATGGAGGTTTCACCCAACAGTATATCACAGGTGAAACCGCCGCTGCTCCTGAGTCCCTCTGCTACCAGTGGCCCGACGCTGAAAGCGGTGTTGGTTGCAGAGGGTCTCAGGAGTGGTGGCAGTTTCACCTGCGATACACCATCAGATGAAGCTGCCATCGCGGTCTGTTAATCATACCATTCCTGGTGGCAGGGACCGGACTGAGGAGGAATGGTGGGAGCCCCCCCTTTTTCTGAACCTTGCCAAGAGCAAGAGGACAGTATTGATTGAGAACAGTGGTTTGCAGAAGGGCATAGTCCAGAGGGGAAAAGCTGGGAAATACTGGGTGAGGAACAGCTAGAAGAGGAAAGGCCAAGAGACAGACAGCTGGCAGATTCAGTGTCATTGGACAGCATTCCTGACACACCCCCCTTCGCCTAGTACTAGAAGGGCTTGGAAAGTGTTAGAGCAGAAAGCACAATGGCAAGAAGTTCAGACTACCCGATGTAGGAGTGACGTAGATTAATGGGGACAGAGGGGGTAAACCTTTACTGGGAGCAACGCCATTTTTTTGAGATATATGCATTCCTTTGTCTCTTGCTTTGGTCATTCAAAAACTTATCTGGTAAGAACACTCCTTTCATTTGATCTGCTTATTTACTGCCACCAGGGGAGGGATCTGATTCCCTGAAGTCTGACACCTGGGCAATGTATCGATACCTCGCCCAGGCCTAGTCAAGACGGTAAGCCTCTGAATAATACCAGTTTCTGGATTTCACCAAGTGGTCTCTGGGTGGCCACAATGAATAAAGGAAGCTTGACTAGATGGGATTGGCTGAACCATCAGGACTTTCCTTACCTTCTTAGACTTTGCATTCAGCAGAGCTAGGCATGAGCATCAGAGATCTGCTACATGGGAAAGGACAATGACTTGTTAAGGCAATAACAACTGTGAGCAAATCTTAATGGGTGAAACATTGGAAGGTGGTCCAATAGTTTTGCGTTAAAGGTGCCATTAGTTCATTGGATCTGCTTGTGGAGATAAATAGATACTAGGGGAACAGTTATACTCTCACTCTTTTAAATTGCTGACAGTAATCTGCTCTTATGAGGTATTAAAACTTAGCTCTTTGGCTGCAGTCTTCAAACTCCTCTCTAGTATTATTGTCTAATAATCATTTATTATTTAGGTTTTAGGAGACTTTTTATTAATGTTCTCACCATAGGTAGGAAGCTCAAAGTGGACTGCCCACTTTAAACAAAGAATCTTTATTAAAACACAAGCTGCTGGAAAAAAGGGGGATGGGTGAATCTGTCCATTTTGGTTTCTTATCAGTTTCTCCTTTTGTCATCGTCCCCCCATCATAAGTTCTCTTCTCCACATTTCTACATCAGGGAAGTGCGAATTTTGATCGGTGCCTGTGTTTCAGTTCAGAGAGTTTTTCAAGCTCTTTTTCTACAAAATGCAAAGTGGTATTTTGAGCAGAATGTCTCTCCAGCTATATGTGTGGGTGTCCAATCTGGCTTTCTCTCAACTTTACTGCTGCCTGCTACAGCTCATCAGGGCTTGGTGAGGAGGGAGAGAGAGAGAGAGAGAGAGAGAGAGAGAGAGAGAGAGAGAGAGAGAGAGAAGTGGATTCATGCTCTTTATTCAGCTCATAGTGGTGAGGAGGAATGGAAGTTCCCCCACAATATCTGCTTTATATACATTATTTACACAATGGGCTGCACGTGATTGGCTAATTCCAGGATTCTCCTGTAGGCCAATCAGGTTGTGGATTCACTTCCACCTGGAGCTGGATTGGGTGGCTCCTGCGGACCAATCCTACTGCTGCATTGTTCTAGGACCAATCAGACTGCTGCATTCTGAATCCTATTGTTCTAGGACCAATCAGACTGCTGCATTTTGGATCCTATTCAACTCAGTACATAACAGAGAAAGAGACTCAGATCTTTGCTCCACCACGTTTTGCCTCTGGCCCTGCCAACGTCTGCCTCCGGCCCCTCGCAGCACTAGCATGCGGCTCTCTGGAGAGGAAATGCGGACCTTGGGTTGAAAAGGGATTCCCCAGCCCTGTTGTAACATTTAGTCAAGAGTCCTTGAGTACTTCATTTCCAGTGGCATCCCTGCTGCCCCATCCCTGTGCCAAGATGGCAAGATGAAATGGGCATATGTATGAAAAGATTAAATGAGTCCCCCTAAGATTCCAATCTGGCGCAACCTTTCTTCTAAATCAACGTGCATTAAACATGAATGATTTTTTTCTCCCCCCCCCCCCCGGAACTCAATATTTGACCACTTTTAAGCTTCAAACAATTAAGAAGGAAGCCAGATGGCAATGTAAAACTCATCAGCAGATTTGGTTTGTGTCTGGTGGCATGGCCCCAGGACTCAAATACATTGGCAGGCAATAATATAGTTTATCAAAGATTATGCAGATTATGACCTCTCTGTGGATCCCGTAAATATTCTCTTGCACAGCTTGATCTGGAAGGCTGAAAACTGTGATCTGGAATTCATCCCTTTGGAAAGAAAGAGGAGGATGGTTGCATTTTTATTGATGAGGGAGGAACGAAAACTGTTTTAATAATAAGGGGGAAAAGCAACATACAAAAGTATAGCAGATTATAGAGGGTTGGGAAGAAACAAAGCTACAGAAAAACCCAACTCTCTCCCAACCCAGTATTCTGGATTTGGGGTAGGTGAGTTTGGGGTAGGATGAGATGTTCCTGGGCCTAGCTCTGCTGGCTAAACCAGCCTCCCATCTGCTGGCACCAATGAAGTGGTGTGAGCATCACTGTTGGTGTGACACTCTCGCATCCACCCACCATTTATGTGTGTGAGTGCCAAATAGGTCTCCAAATGGTCTCCAAATAGCCGCTCTGGAGGTGGGGAAGGACTGAGCTGGTCTGGATTCTGTTGGATCCTGAGCTGGTCCTGCTGCCATCATGCAACAAGCATTTGGTCCAATCCGAACATCACCACCCTGCTCCACCTTCCATGGCAGAGGGAAGATTAAAGGTAAAGGGACCCCTGACCATTAGGTCCAGTTGCGGACGACTCTGGGATTGCGGCGCTCATCTCGCTTTACTGGCCGAGGGAGCCAGTGTACAGCTTCCGGGTCATGTGGCCAGCATGACTAAGCCACCTCTGGCGAGCCAGAGCAGTGCACAGAAACATTTACCTTCCCGCTGGAGCGGTACCTATTTATCTACTTGTACTTTGACGTGCTTTCGAACTGCTAGGTTGGCAGGAGCAGGGACTGAGCAAAGGGAGCTCACCCCGTCGCGAGGATTCGAACCGCTGACCTTCTGATCAGCAAGTCCTAGGCTCTGTGGTTTAACCCACAGCGCCACCTGCATCCCTGAGGGAAGATTAGGCCTGTGCTATTGGCATTGCTGGATATGGAACAACTGATTGGTTCAAAATTGGGAAAGGAGTATGACAAGGCTGTATATTGTCTCCCTGCTTATTTAACATATATGCAGAATTCATCATGAGAAAGGCTGGGCTGGATGAATCCCAAGACGGAATTAAGATTGCGGAAGAAATATCAACAACCTCAGATATGCAGATGACACAACCTTGATGGCAGAAATTGAGGAGGAATTAAAGAACCTTTTAATGAGGGTGAAAGAGGAGAGCGCAAAATATGGTCTGAAGCTCAACATCAAAAAAACGAAGATCATGGCCACTGGTCCCATCACCTCCTGGCAAATAGAAGGAGAAGAAATGGAGGCAGTGAGAGAATTTACTTTATTGGACTCCATGATCACTGCAGATGGTGACAGCAGTCATGAAATTAAAAGACGCCTGCTTCTTGGGAGAAAAGCAATGACAAACCTAGACAGCATCTTAAAAAGCAGAGACACCACCTTGCCAACAAAGGTCCATATAGTTAAAGCTATGGTTTTCCAAGTAGTGATGTATGGAAGTGAGAGCTGGACCATAAAGAAGGCTGATCATCGAAGAATTGATGCTTTTGAATTATGGTGCTGGAGGAGACTCTTGAGTGTCCCATGGACTGCAAGAAGATCAAACGTATCCATTCTTAAGGAAATCAGCCCTGAGTGCTCACTGGAAGGACAGATCGTGAAACTGAGGCTCCAATACTTTGGCCACCTCATGAGAAGAGAAGACTCCCTGGAAAAGACCCTGATGCTGAGAAAGATTGAGGGCACAAGGAAAAGGGGACGACAGAGGACGAGATGGTTGGACAGTGTTCTCGAAGCTACCAGCATGAGTTTGACCAAACTGTGGGAGGCAGTGGAAGACAGGAGTGCCTGGCGTGCTCTGGTTCATGGGGTCATGAAGAGTCGGACACGACTAAATGACTAAACAACAACATTGACATTGCTCAGGAATTGCAAGAAAGCAAAGAGTCAGTGTTGTTTTGCATTCTAATGGTTAAAATCAGTGTAATTTTGACAGGTTAAGTCTGTCATCTTGATTCAAAACAATGTTCGATTGTATTCAACCATACAAGAAAACCCACTCCTTGATCTCAGGAACCATCCTGCAAAATTTGGATACAACATCTTAGGAGGAGTCCAAATGTATGGAGAACACACCAATAAACAACTTTGCAAAATATATATGGTTAATAAAAGAAAAACTCTGCTTATGCTTATGAATGTTTATCTAAGAGCAGATCCTGGGGAAGGTTCACAATTTATTTATTTTTTAAATGACATTGAAATGATGCGTTTGTTATTCTTAATTTTAAAAACAAAAGTTGACTTTACAATAGATTTAATCTCTAGATTTCTTTTTGGAACCGTACATGGTTTAACTCTGTACATTTTGGAAGCAATCAGGCAAGTGTCAGTACAGTGGTACCTTGGTTTAAGAACTTAATTTGTTCCGGAGGTCCGCTCTTAACCTGAAACTGTTCTTAACCTGAGGTACCACTTTAGCTAATGGGGCCTTCCACTGCCGCTGCGCCGCCATCATGCAATTTCTGTTCTCATCCTGAAGCAAAGTTCTTAACCCGAGGTACTATTTCTGGGTTAGCGGAGTCTGTAACCTGAAGCACCTGTAACCCGAGGTACCACTGTACTCCAAAAGGCACATATCAATGAATATTGTGGGTGATTGATGTGTGGAAGAAATAGTCGGTGGAATATGCTGATATCTATACAGTTGCATCATTTCCCAAGTGACTTTTATGTTTTCAGCAACACTGATAATGCAAACAGTTTGTTTGAAAAAAGCATCGCCTCCCAAACCTGTTGAAGTACAAGCAAATTATGAGTTTTATGAGTTTTATAATAGTGTTCTCATTAAAACAAGACATCTCGCTTCTCAGGTATGTGATGGAACTGGGTTATATTGCATTGTAACTGCTAATTACCGTCCCTGAATATGTCAAAATCGAAAATAAAGATCCTAGCAGAAGGCAATGTGGCAGTGAAGTACAGTGGATAAATTTAGAACCTTGGGGTCCCATTCCTTCCACCACCAGCACTGAGATGGTAAATGTATATCTCAAGTCCTCCTGATATAGCTGAACTGTTGCTCCCATTGTCCCTAACCATTGGCAGGTGGGCAGAATCCTGCCTGCAGGTTTCCCACAGCTATCTGGTTGGCTGCTATGTGAACAGGATACTGGACTAGATGGGCTATTGGTCTCATCCAGCAGGCTCTTATGTTCATAGCTCTAGCAATTTCCATTGGGGTGAGACTTGCCACTAACATGTGTCAACAGAGGGCTGTAGAATTCTCTCTTTAGAGAAAGCTTCAAGTGGTGCTGGAGCAGCATCAAACAGTCTATCAGAATATTTGTAAGCTGCTGCAATTGGGATAATGCTGCATCATGGCAATGGCCCGGTTTGTACATTATGCTAACCATGGTTTAGTGTGAATGTGGAGTTTGCAAGCTCCAGGAAAGGAGATCGCAGTCACTTTGTTCCTTCCCAGCCAGTCTGTTGCTATGCTGTGCTGCTCTGAACTAAGCCATGGCTTGGCTTGGTGCATCATTCCGACCAAGCTCATGGTTTAGCTTCCCCCAGACAAACCATTGGATGTAACCAAGGGTTTGTCCTACGGTTTACTGCTCATGGTTTATCTTGGAGAGCGAAACCATGAGCCCAGTTTGGATGACATGCTAAGCCATAGCTTAAGGCACAGCAGCAGTATGGCCAAGGAGAAACAAAGCAGTAGGGATCTCTTCTTCAGGAGTTTGCATGCTTGTGCAGTCACACTTAGCCATGGTTCAGCATGCTGTGTGGACCAGTTTCATTCCCAGGAGCAATGCTGAGGGTAGATATGGCTACTCCCACAGGCCTGCAAAACTGGGACATTAGCAATCACTCCAGGATACCTCATGGCGCCTGCCTGTTATGAGTGAGTGTCTTCTTCACAATAGCAAACAGTTGGCCATCTTGTCTACGTGAGATGCCTTTACATAAAGGTGGTTGCTTGAGTTTAAATTTTGGAGCTGAAAGAAACAAGAGTAGAGTACCACTGTGAGGGGAGAGAGGGAGGGATAATTGAAGAAGCCTTCCCACAGGGAGTAAATAATTAAAATGCTAATAGACCTAACTAGACTCAAATATGTTTGTTCAAACATCTCCCCAGGGTAGGTGGACATGATAATGGAATTGTATCTTGCTGCTATTTCTCCACAGCAACAATATCTCTTAGAAATACTTTGCGCATCATGCTAAGAGGGAAGGACGGTGTCATGTGACGCAAATGACAGAGACTCTGTACAGATCCTGAGATCATGCAGCAATGATTGTGGGTTCCTGTGTAACAGAAAACTAATCTGTCTAATGGCATCTCCAGGCATCCTCCATGTATTACTGCATTCATAAGGGAATTTCTGGCCTGGGTAGAAGACTGTGTTGCTAAGGGGAAGCAGGTGGCCTGCTTGCTTCTCTTCATCAATACCACTCTACAGTTCAGTGGAAGCTGATCCATTTGAGGGAATGGGACCCTGTTCCACCAATCCACCTTGTTCCGTCTGCCCTCAGCCAGTCCCATCTGCCTACCTCCAGTACACCAAGTGGCACTGGCTGTCCCCTTCCTCCTCCGTAGACTCAGTCTCAGTTGGTCTCAGCAGGGGGGAGGATGGGGGACAAAAGTAGAATTAGTTGGTCCTGTCTGTCATTGGGTGTCAGGCTTCGAGGAATCAGCTTCCTTCCTCTGTGGCAGTAAAACAAAGATCAAATGAAAGGAGCTTCTTACCAGTTAGAATCTTTAATATTCACAGTGAGAGAACAAAGAACCTGTCTCCCAGAAATGGCGGTGCTCCCAATTAAGGCTTACACCCCCTCCATCCCTATTAATCTACGTCACTCCTACGTCTTGTAATCTGAGTTTGTACCCTCTGTGCTTTCTGTTCTGAGACTTTTTGAGCTCTTCTCGACCTTGGAGAGAGCGGAGGGATGCTGTCCAACGACTGTGAATCTACTAACCCTCTCTCTTCCAATGTTTCTTCTCCTAGGTGTTCCCCATTCGGTATTTCTCAGCTTCTGCCTTCTGAACTATGCCCCTCTGCAAACCACTGTTCCAAATCTATACTGTCCTCCTGCTCTTGACAAGATTCAGGAGCAGGAGCAGGGGGAGGGGGTGGCTCCCACCATTCCTCCTCAGCACGGTCCCTGACATCGTGTTTGTCCACCTACTGCTGGACCCAGTGCCTTCCATACATCAGTGAGAACCAGTCACTGATGGCTGTTGCAGATCTGAGGGCAAACGGGTGGGCTACATAGAGCTTCTAGGTGAGAGGATTCTGACCAGGCTTGGTGCTATGTCCTGAAGGGTATTGGAGTAGTGTGTCAACTCCCCCAGGGTCCCCTTGCCTACCCTTACCTTTCTTGGTTTATGCTGGTTTTGTGAAACAACTCAGGAGAAGAAGAACCTCACATTTCCCCAATGATTGCTTGTGGCTTCCAAGGGTGATCCCAGGGCTTGAGGAGGTGCCGAGTCCTGTTATGGCCATGATGCCAATTCCTTTGCCTGACTGGCAGGAGTGGCTCTGGCACTCCTGCTGGAAACTCAGTTGACAGCTCCTCTCCCACCCTTGCAGAAGCCCTCTCTAACATTGGTCCTTAGGTGGTGGTGGACAACCTTGGCTTCCCATAAGCATCTGGCTGGCATGACAGATCACTTGCCTAGGGCCACACTGGCGCCGTACATTTAAATCACTATGATACTATTTTAAACACTCACGGCTTTCCCCCAAAGAATTCTGGGAGCTGTAGTTTGTTAACGGTGCTGAGAGTTACCATTCCCTCCACAGAATTAATAATTTTCAGAGTTCCATGTGAAGAGGGAATGATCGTTGGAGCTGCTCTGGGAAATGTAGATCTGGAAGGGAAATAGGGGTCTCCTAACAACTCTCCTAACAAGCCAGTGTGGTGTAGTGGTTAAGAGCGGTAGACTCGTAATCTGGTGAACCGGGTTCGCATCTCCGCTCCTCCACATGCAGCTGGTGGGTGACCTTGGGCTAGTCACACTTTTCTGAAGTCTCACAGCCCCACTCACCTCACAGAGTGTTTGTTGTGGGGGAGGAAGGGAAAGGAGAATGTTAGCCGCTTTGAGACTCCTTCGGGTAGTGATAAAGTGGGATATCAAATCCAAACTACTACTACTACTACTACTACTACTACTACTACTACTACTACTCTTCTTTTTCTTCTTCTTCTTCTTCTTCTTCTTCTTCTTCTTCTTCTTCTTCTTCTCCCAGCACACTTCTACAGCCAGCAGTATAGCATGGGTTGCTGGGGTCTAGGGCACTGTGGGGGCATGACGGGGGGCAGGACACTGATGGTGAGCATAGCCTGTCGCACCAGCCCAGCCCTAAACGTCGATGCCACTGGAGCAGCCAAGCTGCAGTGGTCTCATGGGTTGCCCACATCACCACAAATGCCACTTTGACTGAGATTGAGTGCCTTAATTTTGACGAAGGCGAAAGTAAAAACCTGAGGTGAAAAGAACAAAAAAACTGGCACCGGGAAACTATCGGCTCAGCCCATGCTCCTTCATATTCTCTTTGCTTTCCTAAACCTGTGTCTCGAGTAGAAACGGGACGGCACTCTTCGGACATCCCTGCTATCTCACTGCAAGGGCCGCTGCCTCTTCTCTCTCTCTCTTTAAAAAAAAATTATTTATACATTTCAGATATATACATTTCACTGCTTTTACAATCATTTTGACGTTTTAAAACTTGACTTTCTTCATCTTCTTTCTGCAGTTCCTTAAATTTATTTTTAATGTCTTCTGCATATCCAACTTAACTTACTCATTTATTTATCTTCTTTAAAGATATACTCTTATGTAACTGCAGGTTATTATAATAATTCTGCCAGTGTTTTTATCAGTTTACAATTTATCTGTAAATAACCCTAACCCATTCTTTTATAAAAATGTTTGTTATCTTGATTTCTTATTGTTCTGGTAAGTTTTGCCATTTCTGCATATTCCATAAGTTTTTGTATCCATTCTTCCTTTGCTGGGACTTCTTTCCATTTTTGGGCAAGTAACATTCCTGCCACTGTAGCCGCATGAATATGTTTCTATACAATTTAGGTAGCTCTGGCCCTATAATTCCCAAGAGAAAGGCTTCTGTTTTTTTGTTTGTTTGTTTTACAAACGTTATTTTTTATTATTTTTTTAAAAAGATGTTTATTGAGAATTTTAAAATTACAAAAAAGACAAAGAGAAAAAGAAGGAAAAAACAAGAAACAAATAGCAATTAAACAATACAAATCGATAAAAATCAAAAGCAAAAAGCAAAAACAAAACACATAACACATCAAAATCAGAAAGCAAAAATAGGCCACAAAGATTTAAAAAACAGATCCAATATTCCCAAATCCTTAACTGTCATTACCTTGTTTCATTGACCTCCTCACACCTCCCTTTTTTTGTATTCTAGTTATTGATTGTCACAACAAATCCTTTCCATTTTTCATAATATTCTGTCATTAAGTTACCTTAATCTATTTTAACTTTATCTTACCATAAAAAGCCCTAAAACTTAAAACTTAAATCTTATTTATACCAATTTGTTTTTTGTTTGTTTTACAAACGTTATTTTAAACATCTTTTTCATTTCATTGTATATCATTTCCCAGTAAGTCTTAAGCTTACTCCAAGACCACCTGAAAGGACTGATTCCTCAGCTGGGCTGAGTGTTTGTTGTGAGAGATTGACAATATTGTTGATCATGTTGTTTTGATTGGTAGCCTGTGGGTTGGAAAGGTTAGAGAGGTTTTTTGTTTTTTCAGTAACTCCAGTTGAGAGTCGTAAATAGTTTGTCTTTCCTTGTGGAACTTTTGCCAAGCTGGGTGATTCCTTGTAGAGTTGTCCAGTACAGAGAGTTCCTCATTTATTTGTTTCTGTATAGAGTACAGAATCAGATGTTTGAGCAGCTTCTTGGAGAAAGTGTGGCATAGTTTCTCTGCATTTTCAGTAGAATAGGTGGCTTGTAGAGGGCTCTTAATTCTAAGACCCTTAGGTATAATGTCCAGATCCTTGCATTAAGTCAGAAAGGAGATACCAGTCTGTACCTGTGCAAGTTTCTTTGTGAGGCTGATGGACTTCCATTTCATGCAGTTCAGTGTGGTGCCTTCCATGATTCTAGATTCATGTAAGTAGCTGTGTTGGTCTGACACAGTGGAAATAAATAAATAAAAAATAAAAAAAATTGTCCAGTAGCACCTTAGAGACTAACTAAGTTTGTTCTGGGTATAAGCTTTCGTGTGCAAACAAATTAGTTGGTCTCTAGTTGGTCTTACTTAGCTGGTATCTAAGGTGCTACTGGACAGTTGTTTTGTTTTTTTATTTACAAGACCACCACATATTGAAATACTTTATTGTCACTTGTACGACTTGTATACAGTGAGATTACATGAGCACCCCCCACTCAGCTCTCTTAGTCTTAATTCCCCTTGTTTACTGATGCACACCCACCAAACCCGAAAGTCAGTTGCCCTGTTGTTATCTTTTCATTCAGCAGCCTTCATTTAACAGCCATTCATTTAACAGCCCACGGATAGAAGCTGTTCTTTACCCTGTTGGTGCGACTAATCATGCTTCTTCTATATCTTCTGCCTGAGGGTGTGAATCATCCCTGAGAATTCTCCTCACTCTCCTGAGGCAACGTTCTTCCGCGATGCCATCTAGCGGATTCAGGAGACAGCCCATAATATCTTGAGCTGTATTCACCACATATGATAAAAAGAACCTTCTTTCTTTTTTATATTTCCAAGTATTACATTATTTGATTGAGATTTATACATTTTTGCCAGTTTACTTCGGTGTTAGATACCATCAGTGCTGCCTTTTCTCTCACTTGCCTCCCTTGCCGGCCTGTGTAGGATGCCTGGTTGTGCGCTGGGACCATGGCACCCCTGCCCCCCCCCAGCTCCCAGAATCCTCTGGGGAAAACCATTGCTGTTTAAATGTGTGGTGTGAATATGGCCCTAATAGGCCTCTTGTCTGAATCAGCAGGGTGACTACAACTCACATCATCTCCAGTCAGGATGGCTTGTTGTTGTTTAGTCGTTTAGTCGTGTCCGACTCTTCATGACCCCATGGACCAGAGCACGCTAGGCACTCCTGTCTTCCACTGCCTCCCGCAGTTTGGTCAAACTCATACTGGTAGCTTCGAGAACACTGTCCAACCATCTCATCCTCTGTCGTCCCCTTCTCCTTGTGCCCTCCATCTTTCCCAATATCAGGGTCTTTTCCAGGGAGTCTTCTCTTCTCATGAGGTGACCAAGAAATGTTGGAAGCCATAGCCCAACAACATCTACAGACCATGCATGGGGAATGTTGTCTTACAGAACAGCCCATGTAAATAACTCCTGTGGTGTTTTGCATTAGAGCACCCAGCTTATCTGTTTTTATTGCTGAGTGCCAGGCAGTGTGTTTTATTTGGGAGAAGCCTGGCTATCTTTAGCCTGTGTCAGTAAACATGAATAATCTGCATGGAAATCTTTGTGCAATTTCTGTTGCTGCTCCATTAGGTTAGCTGGCAGGGTATCAAATTTACGCATCACACCCAATTTCTCGAGGGTGGTGGAGGATATGAATTTATTACTCATAATTAATTACATTGCTTTTCTCATGCGTGGTTCATAAGGTGTGTAGCACCCTCTGCTGGTGCAAATTCAAAGTGATAAATCAGCTGGCAAATCATAGCCGAGAGCACTTTAAAGTGCTATAGGTCTTTTTCAGTCTCTCTCACACACACATTCCACCCATCCCAGGTGATACAAAAGAAATTCATGTTTTGGAATGTGTGTAGAGATGTGGTTTATTGAGTTTCCACACACTCTCTGTATAAACTGCCAGACATAAGCAAACTGCGAGAAGAGATATTATTAGTATTGGCATTATTACAATCGGCATTTCACAGGCAAAAGATTCCCTGAAACAACCCCAAAATCCATTTGTTTGCTTGTTTTCCTTAGTTTAGCATTTTATAGTACAGGTAAAAGAAAATTTCATACAGAATTTTTTCAAGATTGGAAGACTCTGTGCAGTAGATTTAATTGTGACGAAGATTGATTTGTAAATTGTCAGTGCTACTACAATTACTTGAGATATGAGATAACTTGATCATGTGACTGAGGGTTGAATCCAATGTTAGCCCTACTCCACCTTGACAGATCAAGAGTTTGGGTTGCTCAGTCCCTGGTGTTGTAGTGATATCAGTTTTTTAATTACACCTTCTTATGGTTATTGTACTGTTCTACTTGGAGTGCTTCTTCTCCTTAAACCTATTTGAGCTCAAATCTGTTTGTGGGGGAATGTGCTATAAAACACACTGACGATGTAATACTTCAAGAGATTATGTATCTTTTTGTGTTTATTGCGTTTCTGAATTGTCTATATAAGCTGGCTTGTCATAGGCAAGGTGAAGGAAGAGGCATTTGCTGTTGTGCTTAGTGTCTATGTTATCTCATTTAATGTGCTGCACTAAACTCTATTTATAATAATAAAAAAAAAGAAATGTAAGAATAAATTGGCATTGAGGGGGAGGAAGGATCCCTGTCTAAGGTCCTGGAGGGCAGCTGCCAGTCAGTGTAGACTAATTTACTGAGCTAGATGGCCCAATGGTCTGACTCTGGGACAGGGGGCTTCCATGTTACTTAGGAGAAGGGAGGGGATAGCAAGGGAATGTGACCCATTGCTGGGTACATGGTTATTTTGAGGTGCACTCTGGTAGCACCCCAACCAGGAGGCCTCACAAGATGGCAGAGCCACCAGCAAATCCACACCCAAGCTGTGTGAGGCGTAGCAGAAGGCGGGAGCATAAGCGCCAACTCTAAGGGGCCCAGACCCCTTCAGGTCTCCCACAAAATATTTGGGGGCTGCCCCCTCAATTGACCGTATGGAGCTATCTCAGCTTCCTTCTCCACTGTAGCCACATGAGAGCACAGTTAATGCACCTCATCACCCACCTCCCTCTCTCCCAGGGCACCTTCCCTTCCCATCTCTCCTCCAGTGGCCTCAGTCTGGACCCCATGAGTGCCCCATGAGTCCCCACACCATGGAGGGTGTTATGTATGCAGGCATTGTAGACCAAAGCCATGATTGCATGCATGCAGTACAGTCCCAGGCCTTCAAGCCTCCTGGAGTTCAGGAGCTTCATCTGCATCACAAAAGACAGAGAAGATTCTTAAACCCTCCAGTGACATTGCTAGTAGCTGGTAGGCAGCCAATCCCTGCTGAGCTAGGGCTAGTGTTGTGATTCGCTACTTGCAGCCTTAAGGTGACCTATCACAGGCCAGCTTAAGGTATATCTACTGGGCCAAGTGCCCCTATTTGTCATTCTTGTTCTTCTTGTTCCTGATGTTCCAATAAATCCTTTTTTGAGCTGAATCTTGGGTCTTGGGTCATGCCTGAACCCACCTACACTTCAGAGGGGACTTAGTCACTGCCTGCTGACATCTGGGCAGGGAAAGAAGGGGGTAGCGCATGGGCTGGACCTGCCATCATCTCCTGGCGAGCTCCTCTCAGCGCTGGCACCAGCCCAGGCAGCTCTGCCTACCGTGCCCAGAAACCAGCTGCCTGAGCTTCAGAACGGCCGGGCAAGGGAGGAAGGTGGCAAAGCCTCTGCTGGGCTGCTAGGCCTCACTCTGGGCTGTGCTTGCACTGGGTGGGTGGAGAGGATGATTTTGCCCAGTACAGTGGTCCTCAAACGCCTTGGTACTCAAACAACGTGGAACCCAAACACTGCGAACCCGGAAGGAAGGGTTCCAGTTTGCAAACCTTTTTTGGAAGCTGAACGTGCTCCGTTTTTAGTGTTACGCTTCTGATCTGAGTGCGACGCTTCCGTTTTGAGTGTTACACTGAGGTCTGTCTGTTTTTGCTATTTATTTTGCATTTTTGTGGCTTTTTTGTTTTGTTTTGTGAATATGTGGGACCCAGTTGAGCTACTGATTGATTGATTGATTGATTGATTGTGTGATTGTGTGATTGTGTGACTGCAGTACATTGTTTAGTGCTTTCATGGATCAATGGTCTCGTTAGATAGTAAAACTCATGTAAAATTGCTGTTTTAGGGTTGTTGTTTTAAAAGAAGTCTGGAATGGATTAATCCATTTTGCATTACTTTCTATGGGAAAGCCCGCCTTGGTTTTGGAACGCTTTGGTTTAGGAACAGACTTCCAGAACGGATTAAGTTTGAGAACCAAGGTGCCACTGTACCTCTCTTATCTCCAGGCCAGTACAACAACTAGGTCTGGATTGCACTCCATGTTGTTGTGCAATGGCAGTGAGACCAGCTTGGGATCCATTGGATCCCAGGCACTTCAGCCCTGTGTCCCCTCCTCACCCTCAGAGTGAACCATCACATATTTACATGTACAAATATGCAGTAAACTTTGAGCAAAGGGTGTTTAGTGAGATAAGAGAATTAACAGAGTTAACGCAGAATGAACGTCCAGAAATAGCACTGCTAAGGTTAAATGTACGCAAGCTATGAAGGATATACTCACAAATTTGTTGACAGAGGCAAGAATTATCATAGGGGAAAAAGCAAGGTGGATACCAAATAGAAGAATGGTACAAAGATGTGTGGTATATAACAATTAATGATAAATTAACATGTGCTATTAAAGTAAGAAGGGGAAATGGAAGAGAAATGATTTTGAGGAAATATGGATAATATTTGTGGAATTCTAAAAGAGAAAGGGGTCAAACCATCTTAAGAAATGTTAGATTTTTGGAAAGTTGGATAATAATTATGGTAAATAGGTGCGGTGCACATTCTTATTTGTATTATTATTTTAATAAAAAAATGTTTTTTAGGAATGCACCATCTCAGGGGCGGAGTGTGGTTGGCTGGCTCCATTACCATTGAAGGTGAGGATTAAGGGGTAGTGCCAAAGGCTTCATGGGAGAGGTGCTTATAAAAGAGAAGCCTCACTCCACAATTTTATTTCATTCTCTGCCTTCCTTTCTATTAGGTGCGAAGCATCCAGAGCACAGAAGCAACACGACACACAGACCCCATAGGCTTATTAGATGCAGGAGATCCACATTCGGCAGGAAAGACTAGCTGAGACCAATTTGTGTAGGAAAAAGCTGGTTGGGGTGGAAGGACATGACAGAGGTGGCTAAAACACGAGAAGTCAGGGCCATCTAATGAATCTGAATGTTGGAAGATTCAGGACAGACAAAACAAGGTACTTCTGCAGACAGTGTACAGTGGTACCTCGGGCTGAGTACTTAATTCGTTCCGGAGGTCTGTTCTTAACCTGAAACTGTTCTTACCCTGAAGCACCACTTTAGCTAATGGGGCCTCCCGCTGCTGCCGCGCTGCCGGAGCACAATTCCTGTTCTCATCCTGAAGCAAAGTTCTTAACCCGAGGTACTATTTCTGGGTTAGCGGAGTCTGTAACCTGAAGCGTCTGTAACCTCAAGCGTATGTAACCTGAGGTACCACTGTATAGTTAGACTATGGAATTTGCTTCCACAAGGTACAGTGGTACCCCGGGTTAAGAACTTAATTTGTTCTGGAGGTCCGTTCTTAACCTGAAACTGTTCTTAACCTGAAGCACCACTTTAGCTAATGGGGCCTCCCACTGCTGCCGCACTGCCGCTGTGCGATTTCTGTTCTCATCCTGAAGCAAAGTTCTTAACCTGAGGTACTATTTCTGGGTTAGCGGAGTCTGTAACCTGAAGCGTCTGCAACCTGAGGTACCACTGTATAGTGATGGCCAGTGGCGGAGCTTCTTGCTCCGGCACCAGGGGGGCGGAGAACAGGTGGGGCGGGTCTGGTGCGCATCCTGGGGGTGTGGCATGCCGTCCGCAAGGGCATGGCGCACGTCCCGGGCCGGGGTGCTGCCTGTAGAGGCGTGGCATGCTGCCTGTGGGGGCGTGGCGCCCAGTGCGGGTGGGCGTGGCAGCTGTAATGGCCCCCCACCGGGATCGCACTGCTGGGGACGGTGCGCTCCCCCTGCACTCCTCTTCCTCTGCCAGTGGCGATGACTGACAATTTGGACGGCTTTAAAAGAAAATTAGACAAATTCATGGAGGATAAATCAACGGCTACTAGCCATGACGGCTGCATTTTACCTCCACTGCTGGAGGCAGTATGTTGGGTTGTAAGGAGGCAGTGATTCCCTCCCTGTCCTGGGTTTGTTGCAATCAGTTCTGTTTCCGATCCACTACTTCTTGCAGCCAATCAGAAGCCACACTTTGGTTTCCAAACATTTTGGAAGTCAAATGGACTTCCGGAATGGATTCCGTTCGACTTCCACGGTACAACTGTAGTGGACCTGTCCCCTTTTTGGTCCCTGGTTTACATTAAACTAACAGCAATAATAAAGAACACCATTAAAATCGCTCCAGAACTTTTAATTTTAACAACGTTCCAAACTACAAACAAAATTTAACAGTCAACTTATCACCTTCTAGTTGATTGCAGCAAGGCAGTGTGTCATCCAACACTGGAAAGCTTGGACTAACTATACAACTGTGTCATGAAAACATGTGGAACGCTGCAATTTCAGGAAGAAAAATACATTTAGTTTAAAATTAATTTAAGGCAAGGCACATCCTTTGGGGTTTTGTGCAGCGTGTTAAGATTTTATACAATATGCTAATAATAGCAGTTTAAGTGACTTGATTCCAGAAGCAAATAAGAATGTTTCACTGTTGTGAGAGTATAAAGTGTCGTTGTCCTGTTTGTGAATTAAATATACTACCTTATTCCACTGTCTTTTTACTTTAACCTTGTTTATAGCATTTGTACTCCTGATGAAAACAGCATAATACCAGTTTATTAATATCATAGCAGAACTACAGTGAAAAATAAAAACATTTATAAGAAAAGCAGTAAAAATGTGAAATTACATGTATTATATTACCTGATACTGTAAAATATGCATCCCTTCTTTAAACGTTGTTTATACAATGCTGGTTGACTTTGTATTTTGGTATACTGAAAACTAATAAAAAATATTTCGGGCAGGGGGAAATGCAGAAAATAATTCCTGACCTCTGATGAACATGGATTGTGGGAACCTCTGCTCCCATTTTAAATGGAATTCTTTGATATCCCTAACGGTATGGAGGCACTGAGAACATGATGCTGGAGTACATGGGATTTTGGCCTGACCCATCAGGGTTTTTCTCATGTTCTTCAAGACTGTTCCTTGACTAATTTTTGGAAATGCTATTGAAATGACAGCTTCCAAATATTTGACATATCACTTGATCTCAACCCTATCAGACTTGTCATGAATGAATTTGTCATCCATTTTGTTGTTATTGTTAAGTTGTGGGTGAACATATCAGCCGACACAGCGATTCTTCAAACAGCTCTTGTTTATTCACAGGCCAGGACAGAACTGAACTGAAGGGCTCAGTCAGCCTGCTTATATAGAGCTCCAGTACCACGTTACTGTAACAACTTTCTAAAACTATCCAGTCACTGAATGTCACTTTCAATCCTTCATTTGCATAACTATCTACAGTATCCCCCCTGCTGGCCCAGGGTGAGAACAGTTATGGTCAGCATTATTCACAGGTTCTTATGTTCTCATGACCAACTATCCATTTATTCCAAAGTTCTCCTTGGAACATCATCAGTGGACCCTCCATTTAGTTGCTAGCATCCATCTGTCTCAGGAGACAATGGAGGAGTGTGCCTTTCTGGGGTGAAGTCAAACTACTGGAGAGTTACAGCTGTATTGTAGAGACCAATATGGGAGAGACATGTTTTGTTGCAGCTGGGGCAGATGAAGGCGTCCAGTTGTGCTGGACATCTTCATTTTCCCTAGCTGCAACAAAGCATGTCTTAGTATCTGACAGGAACAAGAAAGAGAGACTAATTAGTTAAATGGTAGAAACACTAGAGGAAGCATTGAATAACCACTTTAATTTCACAGTAAATTAGTTTTATTCCTATTAAGAGGTTCTTTGTGCTTGCTTTCCTTAAGTGTTTGCCTTTTGAGCATGATATTTGAGGAATATTGCAGTGTTTAGATTTGCAGAAGCCACGGTTTAAAGCCATGCTTCCCTTTCCTTCCTTGATGGGAAATTGATGATAACTTCCGCACAGTCCTGCAGCTTTATAGAGAAGTGATGCAACAGGCAGACAGTCACCTGTTCCAGAAAAAAATAATTGCACTTATTGTAAGGGTAGGCATGATGCAGCAGAGTAAACCATGATTTAGAATGGCAGGAAGGCCAAGTTGACCTCTCTTTGCTGCTCTTTGTTTCCACTCTCTCCTGAATTATAAAAAGAGCAAATAAGCTCAAAGATGCTTTTGTGCAAAATGTCACTTGGCCACAAGGAAGACCATTGAAAGGAAGGCCACCAGTAGGTCTTGAAGTTAGTTGTGACTGCGGGCCAAGTAACACTTTACATTAAGCACACTTTAAAGGTCCCTTTGCACCTTATCCCCCTCCCCCCAACCCCCAATTTTATTGCTTGCAAATAGGGCAGGGAAATCAGCTGGGGCATTTCAGCCCCATCCCCACAATGCCTTTTTCATTTCCCTATATGTTGTCTGCTGAACCTTGTTTGCTAATTCCAACTCCAAAGATGCAATAGTAATATAACATGGTAACAGAGTCCTATACAACTCACTTGGCTTCCTCTTGATCAAAGGGAAGAGAGGATTGTTTCTAAGGAGATAAGGTAAAGGGACCGCTGACCATTAGGTCCAGTTCTGGCCATCTCTGGGGTTGCGGCGCTCATCTCGCTTTATTGGCTGAGGGAGCCGGTGTACAGCTTCCGGGTCATGTGGCCAGCATGACTAAGCGGCTTCTGGAGGACCAGAGCAGCTCACGGAAACGCCGTTTACCTTCCCGCCAGAGCGGTACCTATTTATCTACTTGTACTTTGTGCTTTCGAACTGCTAGGTGGGCAGGAGCAGGGACCGAACAACGGGAGCTCACCCTGTCCCGGGGATTCGAACCGCCGACCTTCTGATCGGCAAGTCCTAGGCTCTGTGGTTTAACCCACAGCGCCACCCGCATCCCTCTAAAGAGATAATGTGGAGCAAATGCCCCATGCCAGAATACAACACATTCCCAAATTTGGCTTATGGTGACTAGGGAAGTTTAGTTCTTAACATTTCCACATTCATTTGTGATTTTGTTTGGTAAGCCCTCATGAAAATTCACCAGCATTTTAGTGCAAATTTCTCCTAATGTACATATTTTGTCTGCAGTTTTGCCTAGTACACACAGTTTTGCAAAGCAAACCCTCTTTTCTTTGTTATTTACATGTTTGCACAAATGTTTATGCACACTTTCCCCTATTGCACACTCCTTGTACAAATTTCTTGGCTGAAAAATTGCATCGCAGAATTCGGAGAAGTACAAATTTTGAAGGATAGCTGTCTTTCAATTTGCGTTTTAGTTCTGAAGGTACAAGTTAGATAAGGTCACTTTTAAACTGAATTGAATTTTTAACACTCAAGTTCAACATGACCCATATGCTGCCAAAATCTCCTATTTAAAATGGAATTCAGGTTCTCAGTGAGGTAGATGAAAGAGAGGTCTAATCCAGGGGTAGGAAACCTGTGGCATTCCATATGTTGTTGCACTCCAAGTCCCATCAGCCCCATTCCTCATGGCCAATGATCAGGGATAATGGGAGTTGTAGTCTTGCAACATCTGGAGAGTCAAAGAGCCCTCGTCTCTGATCCAATGGAACAGTGACATGGTTCCTAAACTTTATCGGGGGGGGGGGGGACCTGTCCTGCTGTCCTGCCTTTGACTGAGCCAACTCTGAAGTAATGCTCACATAAATAGCCATGATATATTCTCATGCTGCCTGAATCCAGTTATCGCAATCTTATGGCTATTCTTGAGTCAATTGGATAAATACAGTTATGCCTTCACTCATACCCAATCATAGTATTTGAATTTTGTCCAGTATTGCTGTTAAGCTAAATAATTGTGCCCTTTTGAGGCTCAGCTAAGCACTCTGCTTAGAATAAACAAGATTACACACATACACACACAACCCCCCCTTCTCTTATTTTTATAGTTTCCCAGGCACAAGGAGACAAGTGTTTCCATAGAAACAACTGGAGATATATAATTTGAAAATAATGAATACTCTACAACAACAGTGAACAATAATTTTTATATTAGAAACTCCAACAGTGGGGTGCAAGGATGAATTGAGCACCCAACCAAGGAGCTTTAGACAGTGCATCTAGTTATTAAGGTTCTCGGCCTTACTGATTTCCATTAATTGTAAGCTCCCAATTCCCCTGTAGCCACACGAACCCATCGTGAACACTGCAAACGAGGTCAGGTTGAAACAAATTCCTCTGACCGAAAGATGTCATTGGAGACCAAGTCAAATGCTTTTTAAAGCGTACAGCCACACTTGGGTTATGCTTTGGCAGGGCTGGTCCTATCATTAGACAGAGTGCAGTGGCGTAGCGTGGGGGGTGCAGGGGGGGCCGGGCGCACCGGGCGCAACATCTGGGGGTTAGGGTTAGGGGGCGCAAATCCACGGGTTAGGGGGCGCAAATCCACGGGTTAGGGGGCGCAAATTACTTGCCTTGCCCCGGGTGCTGACAATCCACGCTACGCCACTGACAGAGTGAATCAGATGCCTCAGGCGGCAGATGTCACGGGGCTGGGAGCAGACAGGTCTTTCTGAGCCACACAGTTCACTCTGTGCCAGAACACAGAGACAGTGTGTTGCAACGATTAGAGTTTTGAGCTAGGACCTAAGAAACCAGGATTCAAATCCCTATTCAGCCACAAAACTCAGGATGGCCCTCAGCTTAACCTACCTCACAGGGTTGTTGTGACGATAGCATGTGGACAGGAAGAACCATGTGTGCCACTTTTAGCTCCTTAAAAGAGAGGTGGGCTAGAAATGTACAAATAAATAGAGCTGGCCTACTGCTCTCCCTGTATAGTTAAAGCTATGGTTTTCCCAGTAGTGTTGTATGGAAGTGAGAGCTGGACCATAAAGAAGGCTGATCGCCGAAGAATTGATTCTTTTGAATTCTGGTCTGGAAGAGACTCTTGAGAGTCCCATGGACTGCAAGAAGATCAAACCTATCCATTCTTAAGGAAATCAGCCCTGAGTGCTCACTGGAAGGACAGATCGTGAAGCTGAGACTCCAATACTTTGGCCACCTCATGAGAAGAGAAGACTCCCTGGAAAAGACCCTGATGTTGAGAAAGATGGAGGGCACAAGAAGGAGACAACAGAGGATGAGATGGTTGGATAGTGTTCTCGAAGCTACCAGCATGGGTTTGACCAAACTGCGGGAGGCAGTGGAAGACAGAAGTGCCTGGTGTGCTCCATTTGGTCACAAAGAGTCGGACACAACTAAACGACTAAACAACAAGAACACTGCTCTCCCTGTGTTCCTATGTAGTTGTGCCTTACTGAGTTTTTGGCTGATGTGATACTAATAATGCCATTGCCAAAACATTACTGGAGAAATGAGGATAGGGTAGTTTCTCCTCCACTCCCAGGCAAGCAGCTAATAACACACCAGGAAAATAAACCTGCACTCATTTGCATTTTATCTGCAATCGGGATGCTCTTTGAGACGTGTGACATTTCTGCTTATGCATTTTGTTCAGCTTTCCCAGCTCTCACCTGCATGGATACAGAATTAATGTGACATCAAGGCAGAAGAGATTTGTTCACGGAAATAAATTAACAGCCCCGAAGTCCTAACTTATTTATTAGAAGCCTGCAATTGCTCATCAGGTTCCTTGATGGGGCTAATTTATTCCATTCTCTTCTTCCAAAGCAGTCTTTTCATATACGGGGGATCACACTTTACTGCCAGTGGACTAACAAGGGGAACTGATAAATATGCAGAAAGTAAAGTAGCACAGCTCACAGGCATGAGAATCTTGTAAATCACACCGGAATGACTCTTCTTGTTTGTTTGACACCATCTATTTATGCAGCTAAATATATATATATATATATTCTTTTAAAAAAAATGTTATCCTTGATTTGTCTGGTTCTGAAAGGCCTCTGAGATAATAGCGGATTTTCATATAGTTGTTGATTCAGCTTACAAGTAGCCCCTGCTGTGTGCACAGTGCCAGCCGGGGGCTGCATACTTGCTGAGAGATGAAGAATAGCAATACTATTAGTAGCATTCTGACTAATGTTCCCCTTGACAATCTATCAGCTCTTTGGCAGGATGAAACGAGAGAGAGAGAGAGAGAGAGAGAGAGAGTGTTGGGCGGGGACATAATCCAGCCACACTAGGCAACATCTTGAACATCTGGCTCATTTTATTCCAATATATAATATTGCAAAATAACAGAAATGAAAAAGAAACAACAGCTCACATTAACAATAAGAATATTTCATCAATCCTGTTGGCATCCGTCTGTCTCAGGAGACAGCTTCACTCTGATAGACTTCAGTCAGCACAAGGGATGAGAAGATTTCTGAGTTCTGAGAAAGTTCCCTTTCCATGATAAATGGGTTGCTCTAGGATGCTGAAGACCTGTGGCGTCCTACGGAAGGAGACTCTGCAGAAGGGCATTGTACATACATGGGGTTGGTCGGCATCCGTCTGTCTTGAAAGACAATGGAGGAGTGTGCCATTGGGTGTAAAGTCAAACTGTTGGAAGGTTGCAGCACCTGCTGGGGCTGTAGAGACTGATTCAGGAGAGACATGTTTTGTTGCAGTTGGGGCAAATGAAGGCGTCAGGCTGTGCTGCTGCAGATACACCATGGCGTTTCTTCTCTCTGTGCTCCTCCCAGATGTCATTCCTCCTCTGGTCACTGCTATGCATGCACGACCTGACTGATTGTCTCCAGGCACTGCGGCCATCTGCAAGGGATTCCCACAGGGCAGAGTTAATGTTGTCAACCTTCATGTCAAGCTGGCAGACATCTTTGTAACGCAGAGTTGGTCTGTCAATGGGCCTGGTGTCAGAGGCCAGCTCCCCATAGAGCACGTCCTTGGGGATGCTGCCAATATGACAATGTTGGTTCTCAGCAGGAGGAATCTTCTATGGGTCCGACTTCAGCAAAGTTTCCACCATATCAACCTCGTGCCTACGGGACCACCTCTTCCGGTATGCCCCACGGAGAGCCTCAAGGTCTAGCAACACCCTCGTGGTCCTGGGTCCTAAGGAAGTTAGATTAGCTTCAACCAGAGCAAGGGCCTTTTCAACTCTGGCTCCAGCCTAGTGGAACGCTCTGTCTCATGAGACCAGGGCCCTGCAGGATCTGATTTCTTTCCGCAGGGCCTGTAAGACAGAGTTATTCCACCTGGCCTTTGGCTTGGAGTCAGTTTGATTCCCTCCCCCCCTCTCTTTTCTATTCCTTTCTCCTCCTGCGATGAGGCTACATTTCAATATTTTAATGTTTCAATATTTTAATTTTGTATTTTAATTTTGTTTTTAAGTTGTATGCATTCAACTTGTTTTTATTATTGCTTGTTAGCCGCCCTGAGCCCGGCCTTGGCTGGGGAGGGCGGGGTATAAATAAATTATTATTATTATTATTATTATTATTATTATTATTATGATGGTAGCCATGGCCTCCACTTCAAGCAGTTCTCTGCTATCTGCCTGATTGACAAGGGAGGCCCCATGAGAATATGGATTGGAGTATCTGCTTATAATGCACATAAATATTTTTTGCCTTCTTCAAAGCAAAGTTAATGGTGCATATGAAAGGTTCAGCAGATGATCTCAGGTAACAAGAAAGCAGATGCTGATCGTGGAAAGGGAGCGGGAGAGGGAAACAAATGTCAGGTGAGAGACTGAACTGCCACAGTTTGTTTCATCATAGCTCTGTAAGGACTAGGAAGGGAAGGTGACAAGACCAAAATAGATGAAAGTGGAAACTTCAAAGCTTAGACAACAGTGACTTAAAAGCTAGTTAATTGCAAGCAGAAACACACTGCAGAAAGGAGAGTTGCTAGAAGATCCCATTGCCCTCCTAGAACTACATACAATTCTCAGCGTGGCTTAACAGTTAATCCCTCTTTACAGGGAACTCTGGGAACTGTAGCTCTGTGAGGGGAATACAGGTCTCCTACCAAGTCTTGGGAGAAAAGCAATGACAAACCTAGGCAGCATCTTAAAAAGCAGAGACATCACCTTGCCAACAAAGGTCCGTATAGTTAAAGCTATGGTTTTCCCAGTAGTGATGTATGGAAGTGAGAGCTGGACCATAAAAAAGGCTGATCGCCGAAGAATTGATGCTTTTGAATTATGGTGCTGGAGGAGACCCTTGAGAGTCCCATGGACTGTAAGAAGATCAAACCTATCCATTCTTAAGGAAATCAGCCCTGAGTGCTTACTGGAAGGACAGATCCTGAAGCTGAGGCTCCAATCCTTTGGCCAACTCATGAGAAGAGAAGACTCCCTGGAAAAGACCCTGATGTTGGGAAAGATGGAGGGCACAAGGAGAAGGGGATGACAGAGGACGAGATGGTTGGATAGTGTTCTCGAAGCTACCAGCACGTGTTTGACCAAACTGCAGGAGGCAGTGGAAGACAGGAGTGCCTGGCGTGCTCTGGTCCAGGGGGTCACAAAGAGTCGGACATTACTAAACGACTAAACAACAAAAATAACCAAGTCTTAGCACCCTTAACAAACTACAGTTCCTAGGATTCTTTGGGGGAAGGCAAGATTGTTTAAAGGGGCATCATAGTGCTTTAAATGCATGGTGCAGGTGTGGGCAATATTCTACTGGCTACAACCACAAATGGCCACATCTGCCCCAACTCCTGCCTTCCTCTCTCCCTGTGCTCCCCTTGCTGCAGTCTTGGCAAACATTCCCACTGTTCACTGCTAACACTGTATAGAAAAACATGCCCGGAGTGTCTTTATGGTATGGTTACAGCATGTTTCCTGCTACCTTTTTGCTATCAAAATCAGCATGGCTTCAGGGATGTCCACTGCAAAAGGACCTTAATACACACCTTAGTGCTAGAGAGACGTCACCTTGCCCCCCCCCCAGTCCTTCAAATTGCGTGACACATTCATTTTGCCTTCCTAACTCGTGAGAGACCATTGCACAGCACTTGACATGAGGAAAACCTGAGTCACCCTGTTAAATCAGTTTCCTGCAATCATGTGGGAAAATGTTAATCGAAGAAGACTGTCACTCTAATTCTCTAAAGGGAGAAACAGGCTTATTGAGAAAGGTTTTGAGTCTATTGAACGTTTTCTGTCACTTTTTGTCAAATCGATACTATCTCTGATGGTGAAGTAAGTGTTGTACGTATTGGGCTTCTTCGACGTGTTATCTTTACTCAACCAACACAGGTTTTGTTCGGAAGGAAAGCCTAATGGCTTTTCAAATCATGCAGCATGTAGTCTTTGCTGTAGGAGGATAGATCCATCACGGACTATCAGCTGTCATAGTGAAATTGAACCTTCTTTAAGACAGGGAGGTGGAATCTGGGGCCCAGAGCATTGCACAACAGAGGCAGGGGGTGGGCAGGAATGACACAACAAAAACCTTAGGGCTGCCTGAAGTCAGCAAGGCTTTCTCAAGACTCCTCTCCCCCACCCATGTGAAAACAATGAAGTGCAAGCCAGCATATATTTCTAAATAAATGTGTGTTGTTGTTTTTTCCAAAAGACATCTACCTGTAATGTCCATTCCATCTTTTTCTTCAAAGACAGATAGTGGAAGGTCAAATACCTGAGTTTATGGTGTGCCCCCCCTTTCCCCACACATATCAGTACACGTGAGGCAATATTTATATGAATAAACAAACAAATCACCTCCAATGGCCTACTGGTGGTTCCCTCACTGCAAGAAGTGAGGTTGCAGGGAACCAGGCAGAGGGCCTTCTTGGCAGTGGTGTCCTCCCTGTGAAACGCCCTCCCAGCAGATGCCAAGGAGATAAAGAACTACACAATTTTCGGAAGACACCTGAAGGCAGCCCTGTACCAGGAAGTTTTTAATGATCGACATTTTATTATGTTTTTATATGTGCTGGAAGCTGCCCACAGTGGCTGGGGAAACCCAGCCAAATGGGCGGGGTATAAATAAAAAAATTATTATTGTTTGCTGTAGAGAAAGCCACCAAGTGCAATTCAATTGCTCAAGTCAAGTCAGCTTCTCAAGATATAATGAAGGGAGGGACCAGGCAGCCTCAGGCAGCAAAATGTCTTGAGCTGGTCCTGATGGAGTGTGAGTGGGTACCATATTCCCTTCCCCCCATGTCTTAGACAGCCAAATGTAATGAGCTGGTTCTGCTGGGATGAATGTCTCCTTCAGGGCTTGCTTATGGGTTTTGCAGAACCATCCAGTCAACCTACCACTGTAAACAGGATGTGGGACCATGTGGACCTTTTGACCTGTTTCACTAGGACTCCTCTTATGTTCTTTCCAGTCACATTTACTCCATTTAAGCATGTAGAAACGGAAGACAGAGATGTGTACAGGGAGAGAGAAGAAGTGGGGAGAAAACATCTTTTTGAAGTGTTGTAACGCAAATAGTACCTTGCCAACAAAGGTCCATATAGCTAAAGCTATGGTTTTCCCAGTAGTGATGTATGGAAGTGAGAGCTGGACCATAAAGAAGGCTGATCGCCGAAGAATTGATGCTTTTGAATTGTGGTGCTGGAGGAGACTCTTGAGAGTCCCATGGACTGCAAGAAGATCAAACCTCTCCATTCTGAAGGAAATCAGCCCTGAGTGCTCACTGGAAGGACAGATCGTGAAGCTGAGACTCCAATACTTTGGCCATCTCATGAGAAGAGAAGACTCACTGGAAAAGACCCTAATGTTGAGAAAGATGGAGGGCGCAAGGAGAAGGGGACGACAGAGGGCGAGATGGTTGGACGGTGTTTTCGAAGCTACCAGCATGAGTTTCACCAAACTGCAGGAGGCAGTGGAAGACAGGAGTGCCTGGCGTGCTCTGGTCCATGGGGTCACGAAGAGTCGGATACGACTAAACGACTAAACAACAACAAACGCAAATAGTTGACAACTGGGCCCACACTATTGTGCTTTCCACAGCTTTAAGAGTTGCCATTCCATAGTCTGGAGTGTGGTCTTTTGCATCTTTTACACTGTACTAGTACGTTGCTATGGTTACACAATTGTTCCCCCTTTGCAATAACTCAGAAACCACAGTATTTGCTCTCATCTAGACAGATGCACAAACAACCTTGTATATTAATTTCCATGACCTGTTTAATCTATTTCATACCCTTTAATATTTCTCTGATGAAAATATGGACATCCTATTCCATAATAATGACAATAATAATTTTATTATTTATTCCCTGCCCATCTCACTAGGTGGTCCTAGCCTCTCTGGGTGGCTTCCAACATATATAAAAGCATAATGAAACAATAAACATTTTTTATTTTTTTAAAATCTCCTCCTGTGGGTATCTGGTTGGCCACACTGAGAACAAGATCATGAAATAGATGGGCCTTTGACCTAATTCAGCAGTCACTTTGTATGTCCTTGTGTTCAATTGCTGGACTCAATTCTCCTGAACTGTGTGCTCAGACTACCCAAAATTTCCTCTCTTTCTCTTTCATATTCCAAGCCTTACTTTACCTGGTTGCATTATGAGGCAGACAGATGGCTACTTAGGGGTAGAATTCCCATGACAGAATTCATTGCCTCATCTCTTTTCTTCATTCCACGACTCAATTGCCTTTATTACAAGAACCAAGATGATTACTTACGGTGTCCTGCAGAGGGATTGTTTTCCCCCTCTCTCCTCCCCGTCCTGCTCCTTTGCTGCTACCAGTATTTTTTATTTAATTATTATTCTTTACTGCTGTTCTTCAGGGCCTCTCTCTGTCAACCTGTTACGCTTTGCGATGTTAAAATTAAGAATACCATTCCGAGAGCTTTAATGCACAAGGAACCTGAATACCTTAGACACTGGGGTGGGGGCATGTGAAGCTTTTCATCATGTACAGATCTTTGGTGCAATTACTCTCATGCCAGGTTTTAATAGACGGCCCCATTTATTTTCATTGAGTCAGAGAAAGATGGATGAAGTAATGACACCCATTGTCCAACAACTGCTGCATATTAACCAGCCCATAACTATAAATCCAAGGGAAGAATTCACTTCTGGACTCACAGCGCTCTAAGGAGTTCAGACCTTTATGACTGTAACCAGTGATGCTACAAGGATAGAGCTTTGGGGCAGAAGCCCAGAAACCCATCAGCAGTATGAACTTCAACCTAAACATAAGAGGATTGCCTCACCACATTATGAAGTAATGGGAATTTCCATCGAAATAACCTTTCCCTTTTCTTTTGATTCGTTCAGTTTCGTATCTAAAATTACCGGACTGTATTCTTCCCAGTAGTGATGTATGGAAGTGAGAGCTGGACCATAAAGAAGGCTGATTGCCAAAGAATTGGTGCTTTTGAATTATGGTGCTGGAGGAGACTCTTGAGAGTCCCATGGACTGCAAGAAGATCAAACCTATCCATTCTGAAGGAAATCAGCCCTGAGTACTCACTGGAAGGACAGATCCTGAAGCTGAGGCTCCAATACTTTGGCCACCTCATGAGAAGAGAAGACTTCCTGGAAAAGACCCTGGTGTTGGGAAAGATTGAGGGCACAAATAGAAGGAGACAACAGAGGATGAAATGGTTGGACAGTTTTCTCAAAGCTACCAGCATGAGTTTGACCAAACTGCGGGAGGCAGTGGAAAACAGGAGTGCCTGGCGTGCTCTGGTCCATGGGGTCACAAAGAGTCGGACATGACTAAACGAGTAAACAACAACAACAACTCTTGATTGAAACATTTGCATGTCATGCTAAGCCAAACCATAGTTTTGTTCAGTTTTGAGATGCACAGGTCCGTGATTTGTAGGCACAGAACCAAATGGTTGGTTTTACATCCCCTTCCCCTTTTTTGTTTTTTGTTTCACCACTTTCTCTGGGGAAACCTGCTGTTTACCACTGGATCAGAACAAACCTCAATCCACTGAAAACCCAATTGACTGTTTCTCCAACTCAGTGGTAAACAGCAAGTTCCCCTGGGGAAAGCAAGGGGTCAAAAGAAATCCCCACTCATACCCATGCCTACAAATCACAAACCTGTGCCTAGAAGTTGCAGCACATACAAAAGTGAGGGTGTGCCCTCGTTTAGTCTGGAGAGAGCTAAAACCTGGATTTGAATGATATGCTAAGTCAAGCCATGTGTTAGTTCAGCTCAGCTCAAAACAGCACCCAAATGACTAGGAAGGAGTGAGCATGATCTCCTCCCCAGGAGTCTGCAAACCTATGGCCTGGGGCAACCCAGTCAGATGGGTTAGGTACAAATAAATAGTAATAGTAATAGTAATAATAATAATAATAATAATAATAAGCAAATTAGTACATTTCAGTCCATGTCACTTTCATATGTGGTCTATTCTATCTTCTTTCTGCATTAATCTGCAAGGGAGATTGTTAAAAATGGTTTTCCTTCTCCTTATTCTGGTGGGTGTCTCTCTAAGGGAAACAACAGCATTAATTTCACTAAAATTATCTGTGGGACGACTTGCTCTCCTCTTCCAGCACAGCAGCCCAGGTACGCCTTTATGTATGAATGAACTGGGTCATGATCACAGTCGTCATTGCAGCAAACTGCTTTATTATCTCCATAACGCAGGTGCGGAGGCGGGCTGTTGAGCTTGATAATGACTTGCCTAAGAGGACTCAGACCATCACTGCAGCGAGATTTAACCCAGGGATTTCTTGAGTCACAGCTCACAGGTTTAACGATGTTGGTGGGGACAGGACAAAAAGATTGAGAGGCCTTCCATGCAAACACACACACACACACACACACACACACACACACACTGCTTAAATGTCTTTAAGAATGCTGGTGGCCACTCAGCTGAAGGAGACTTGATGCTGAGGCTGAGAGATCACAGTGGGGAAATGTATCACCAGGGAGTGGAAAAACAGTAAAAGCTGTAGGAGGAGACTGGAATTTATGGACAAGTGATGTATCATAAATAAATACTCTCCCCAAGTAGTGAATGGCCAAACAGAGAGAAAGGGGAAGTGGGAGCAGCAAATGAGCAGGCAATGATAAAAGGGGTTCATTGTCGAAAGTGGCCATTTACATTGGCCAGGAAAGCCAGAGAGCCAATCTCTCCTTTGTTAGCCTCTTTTTCACAGCAGTCTGCAAGGATGATTGAAAAAGGCCAGACTGGCAGGGGTGCCTTTAGCTCTCTGCATGCCATAGATTAGGGCTGGCAACAGAAGAGCCCACTGGAGTTTCCATTCAGGCTGCTGCCATTGACTCAACATCCGTCAAATCCTTCTGCCCAGCTCCTTGGCACAGTGATTTGTTGACTGTGATTTGTTGATTTGTTGTATAAAATTCAGCAATCAAACTGAGAATAATGTGCCATTGGGAAAAGAAGGACGTCAGGACAGAAGGACGCGTCTGGAATGTTGCCACTGAGTTATTCCCTCGTCATTGAAACTGGGAGCATATTCTGCATGCTGTGGAGTTGGGGCTAAACTAGATGTGGACTAGATTCACTCCATCTGAAATGATGTTCTAAAAGCAAATTGCAGGTGCAGTGGGCTTGATCAGGATCTTGACATGTGGGGGCTAGGGGGCTATGACCAATAACAGCTCAGTCACTTGTACTTACTGGGAAAGAGAGGCGGAGGCAGTGGGAGGTTGGCGGAACTGCCCCTGTTACAACAGCTACACAAATCAATATTTTAGTGTGGTAGCACCTCCACTTTGGAACTTCCTGCCTATTAACATCCCTGCCTGTTGAGACTACCTTGGCTGTGAGTCCTGGAAGACCTGCTCCCTGCCTTGCTGGCCTTTTCCCACCTGGTTGGGAGGGTGGGGCCTGGACTGACTCCAGCTATAAAAGCTGAGGCTACTGAACACAGGAGCGGATCTACTATGAAACTAATGAAGCTCAAACTTCAGGGCTCCTAATCCCAGAGGAGCCCCAGAAGTGACTTTAGTCCACATTGCTTTAAAATTTTGGGTCTAGGACACCCAATTTGGGTCAGACTATTCACTTTGATTTTTTTTGGGGGGGGGGTATAGATTTCAACAAGTTTGAGAGTCGGTTGCACAGAAATTGTGAAGAGGTGGTGATCTGCCATGAAGAAGATAATTGAAGAAGATAGCAGTGGTTACCTAGACCTCATTGCTGATTATGAAGGGGCCCCCATGGCAGTACCAAAAATGTAGGTCTGCCATTGACTGAACAGACTTTTGGGGCATTATTCGGGGGCTTTTGTTGGGGGAGTTGTTGCTGCTGTTGCTCTTGGTTTTTTGTATCTTTATTTTAGATCTTGAGGTGACATGTGGAAATTATTCAGTTTGGTTGTGTATTTTTTAAAGTTTTATTTCTTGTTTATGACTACTTTTGTTATGTTGTAGCTAAGAATTTTTTCATGTTGTAAGCCTCCTTTAGCATGGTTTGAACTGTGGAAAGGCGGCATACAGATAAAATTATGTATGTATGTATGTATGTATGTATGTATGCATGTATGTATCAGGAAGGCCCATTCACTACTATCTTTTTTTTCTGCACCTGCTAAAAACATTTGGCAAGCTTACCCCAATACATAGAAGGTTGATATATGTTTTAATCAGGTTTTTAGCTTATTGTTGATTTAAATTATTTCTGAATGTCTTAAATAGGTGTTTTTTAAAACTGTTTTACTGATAAGTTTATTGTTTTATTTTTTAAAAAAAAACAGCTTTGAGGTGTTGGGGTTTTTTTTAGAATCAAGAGATATATAAATTTTATTAAATAAAATTAAAATAAATAAACTTTTCTTGTGTCATCTGCCATTTATTTCCCAGAATTCCCTGGGAAGACCAACAGAACTTGATATTGGTTTACCAGTTTTGTGTATATGTGTTCTAAATTGGTAGTTCCTTCTCTCTCCCTTCACAGCATGCTGGGCACACTCAGTTGAAATACACTTCCTATGAGTCTCCAATTCCTTGCTTCTCTTTTCATATCCTTTTTCAGCTTCTGAACAGAGAGCAAGAGAGAGAGATTCATTTGGCGAGTCTGTGAATATTTCTGACAGCCTTGTGAAATGTGGTTGCCTGAAGTTACCATTGTGAAGGAAAAGATAATTGAGACATAAGAAGGTCTCTTCCAAGAAACAGAATCACAGCTTCCAGCTATAATGAATCAGAATTGATGCTGAGGAGCTATTTCTGCTCAGACGGCTTTTTCTTTGCAAAAAAGAAGAATAAAAGAGAGAGAGAACCACAATGAGAACAATATTAGTCCTCTGTGCTCAATATTGCATAAAGACAATGTATTTGCTCACATGTAATGCTAACCCAAATCATGGCTTAGCAAGACCATGCAAGTGTTTCCCAGAGAGAAAACCCCTGGTCCTTCTCTTTTCTCCCAGTCCTGCTGGTGAGGCACCACCCAGAACTAAGTTGTGGTTTGGCTTATGTACAAACCCAAGGTCATGGTTTGCTTCCCCCAAATGAAACCACAAGAGCAAATCTTAGTTACAGCTCCCTCCCTCCCTCCCTCTTGACAGAGAAACCATGAGCCCCAATTTCACACATTATGCCAAGCCCCACAAAAAAGAGCTTTTGCTGTTGCTTTTGGCTGTCACTGCAAGTGGTAGCAACAACTGCGTTGGCAGCCTGGCAGCCATTTTGGAACCTCCACAATTCCTCAGACCTAGTGGTGTTTTGGGGCACGATAAGATAGAAACAGCAGCCAGCAGGAAATAAAATGGCGGAAGACAGCTGGATAATATTTTGCAGTGTTCTTTTACTGGGGTGGAGGGTACAAGAAAAAGAACAATCACAGATTTTTTTCCCCTCAGCAATAACATTGAAAAGGGGAGGGGGGAATTCTGTGGATGCATAAGCCATGAGGGTAAATAGAGTTTAAAACAACGGGACTTGTGCAGTTTAAGAATGATTTGCTAAGCGTCTGTTGACCAGCAAGTTGCCTTTTTTAAAAAAATATTATCCATGCAACTAATAGGAAAAAATGGAAGCAAAGAACTCTCAGCAGGAAGTTATATATTGGGGAAATGCTTGGCACATTTCCTTTACCTCTCAGTATATTTGTGTTCAGTCTAATTAAATGTGCTGAGGTTCAAGGGGTGTGTGTGAGAGAGGGATAAATATAACTGAATCAAAACTAGCTTTCATCGAGCACCTTCTAATTCTGATGGGAAGGCATAGGCAGCTACATCAGGATGGGGGAACCTATGCCACTCTAGAAAATATTGGAACTACAGTTCCCACCAGCCCCTACCATCATGGCAAAACATTTTGGAATGATGGGAACTGTAATCCAGCAACATCTGGGAGGCTACAGGTTCTCCATCCCAGAAATAAAGGTTGACTCCAACTGTGCTGTGTTGGATGATCCCATTGTGGTGGAGCGTCTCCACTCCCGTCATTCAGCCCGGACACTGAGGTCCAGCTCGAGGGCCTTCTGGTGGTTCCCTCACTGCGAGAAAGGAGGTTACAAGGAACCAGGCAGAGGGCCTTCTCGGTAGTGGCACCCGCCCTGTGGAACACCCTCCTATCAGATGTCAAGGAAATAAACAACTATCTGACTTTTAGAAGACATCTGAAGGCAGCCCTGTTTAGGGAAGCTTTTAATGTCTGATGTTTTTTTGTTTTTCTAATATTCTGTGTTGTTGTTTTTCAAATGAATTTTATTATAATCCTTTCCCCAACATTCCTTATTATCACAATATAATCCCTTTGACTCTGCCGAGTCTTGGCTTACCTCCCTCCCCGCAGCTGGTCGTTTTTCTAATATTCTGTTGGGAGCCACCCAGAGTGGGTGGGGAGGCCTGGCCAGATAGGTGGGGTACAAGTAAATGATGATGATGATGATGATGATGATAATAATAATAATAATAATAATAATAATAATAATAATAATAATTCCATTTACTTCAATGGATGGTAACCCCTCTTCACGAACCTGGGTTGGGCTGAAAGTACTGCTGCTTTGTCAATAAACCTGGTTCTGTACTACTTACAAATGCTTTAGATTTCCCCTAGCAATTCAGTACACTCTTCCTTTCTTCTATCCTACCAGCTTTTCTCGGTTATGGCTCTTAAATCTCACTCAGCGTCTTTCTTTCAAAATACGATGCCGCGTATGAATTGCAGACCCTCAATTTTTTATATCCTGATGGCTGTGACAGATGATTGCCACTCCACGAGGAACCCATGAAGTTTAATCGAGCAGCAAATGATTTAAATGAAGAATATATAGAATTATGGGTGGTTTTTTTAAAAAGTTTTGTTTTACCGTATCTAAGACAAGAAGCTTTGCGAAATGCAAGAGAACAGTGATTGTGCTCACTGGGGGAAGGTCTCAATAGCCTGGCAATATAATAGCACCACACTTCAGTGTGCGGTGCCAAAGAAGTTTTGATTTATGCTGTCATTAGTTACCAATTTCCTGAACCTCTTTTCCCACAGCTGCGTCATCTAATGAATTATGTTCTCAATTTCCCCCCTGATATGTAATATCATGCTATTTAATTTAATTGCCATAGATTGGACTCTTTAGTACTTTTACCTGGTCTCATTAAAGTCAATGAAAAACCTCCCATTGATTTCCATGCTCTCTGGAGCTGGTGCTCAATGTGCTGCAAAAAGAAAAGAAAAGAAAAATACAATAAAGCAGATGATACAATGCATTCCCCCTACATAATGCTTGGCTAGAAATGGAAGGCAACAGGTAATAAAACACCTTCCCTTAGCTATTGAAACATTTATTAAGAGCACTGCACATTGTGTTCAGTGTCTGAACTGATGGGAGCAAGAAAGAAATCTCCCAAAAGACAAAAGTATGAGAAATGCCCTTTCCCCCCATTTCCACACTAGATTATAAAAATAAGAAAAGGTGACTATATGAGGTAGAGTTGCTCTTATTCAAAGAAGTTTAACGATGGACTAAGAATTACTAGCTAATAAGAATGAAGATTATGTTTTTTAAAACGTGCACTCACTGCAGCTACAACTATTGCCCTCCAAAAACCTTGCTAATACAGTGGTACCTCGGGTTAAGTACTTAATTCGTTCCAGAGGTCTGTTCTTAACCTGAAACTGTTCTTAACCTGAAGCACCACTTTAACTATTGGGCCTCCTGCTGCTGCCGCGCCAGAGCCTGATTTCTGTTCTTATCGTGAAGCAAAGTTCTTAACCTGAAGCACTATTTCTCGGTTAGCGTAAAGTGGTGCTTCAGGTTAAGAACAGTTTCAGGTTAAGAACAGACCTCCGGAATGAATTAAGTACTTAACCCGAGGTACCACTGTAGTCAAATAAACATCCCTAGCTGAAAAAAACTGGAGATGGAATAGGCTACTCACACAAAAGAATAAAAAAAGTAGTGTCAGATTTGTCAGGATGGAAAGTTAGCTGGCTCCAGTAGCATGATAAATTGTGGCTGGACTGTGAAGCACAGAGAATTATATGGGGCCCCACTTGGCTGGGGACATGCAGAATGATACCTCTTCTTTTTCAGTGAAAAAGGAAGGAAGGATGCAAGCCAAGAGCACATTGTTGATACAATGCAATCTGCCATTGGGAGACTCATTGCCACCCCTGTCTTATTTGTCTCTGCCATAAATTTTAGTGACTGTGCTAGCCAATTCTTTTCTCAGCTGACAACAGCTTTTCAAGGGAATCTGAGCTGATGCAGCAGTGGGTGGGAGAGATATGCTGGCCTGGAGATGAGGGTGGAGAGATCATATGAGTGACAAATACCAGCAAAATTGCAACAGGAAAGCCATGCCCTTTTTTATTCCTATGTCTGTGCAGTCTGCCAAAAAAACGGAGAGAGTTCTTGTCTTTAAGTGAAAAGAAGGATGTGATGGAAGAGAGCAAAATCCATCTTTCACTTGCCTTCCCGCACTAGACTCTGTCACTTTAACAACATTGTGCTCTGTTGCTCTCCAGCCTGGGCTGGGAAGCCTTAAACTTAACAAAGTACAGTGAAATAAGATTTGGTGGGGGCTCCTCTACCTGTCTGTTACTTTTTATGTAAAGACTAAATTTATGTAAAGACTAATATCACCTCTGCTTTTGAATTATGGTGTTGGAGGAGACTCTTGAGAGTCCCATGGACTGCAAGAAGATCAAACCTATCCATTCTGAAGGAAATCAGTCCTGAGTGCTCACTGGAAGGACAGATCGTGAAGCTGAGGCTCCAGTCCTTTGGCCACCTCATGAGAAGAGAAGACTCCCTGGAAAACAGCCTGGTGTTGGGAAAGATGGAGGGCACAAGGAGAAGGGGACGACAGAGGACGAGATGGTTGGACAGTGTTCTCGAAGCTACCTACATGAGTTTGACCAAACTGCGGAAGGCAGTGGAAGACAGAAGGGCCTGGCATGCTCTGGTCCATGGGATCACGAAGAGTCGGACACGACTAAATGACTAAACAACAACACCTCAAACATCAGCTTTGCAAAAGGCTGAGGTCTTTTTTCAAAGGGGGAGTCAAGAGACTATACGTAATGAAGTGATAAATTTTGTATGTGTGGCAGCCCAAAAAAAAATTGGGGGGGGGGGTGTTCAGCAGCTGTTAATGAGTTGCATTGATCTCTCCTACCTGCTTGCCTGCCCTCCCACCCAGTCGATGCACATACACACGTAACTCCAGGCTCAGAGAAATCTGGGTTTTGCAACCAACCTGGGCCAATGAGTGTGACTCACGTTCCAGATCCTTGGAAGAATGAGTTGCCAATTGTCTGCCACCAGTGCCCAGATTATGCCAAGCCACCTTGCTTCTTTTGATTGTGGAACAGCCTGATTCATAAGACGTTCTCCTGCCTAGTGATCTCTGTCAGCAGGCAATTTCTTTTTCATCAAACCACCAGATGAAACACTGTGTTCCTTTCTTCTTCTTCTTCTTCTTCTTCTTCTTCTTCTTCTTCTTCTTCTTCTTCTTCTTTTCAGGCACTTATGTTTAATCTTTTCCTCAAAAAACGTATTTCAAATTCCAGTTCAGAAGAATCTAAGGAGACCATATTGCTTTCTTCTGTTTACTGTTAAACATAATTAACATTCATGTCCCTGACCCCAATCAAATGTATACCATCCTATGCAGATAATGAAGCAACTGAGCATATGCCAGCCAGCCATCAGTGGATGATAGCAAAAAATACGGTACAATGCATTCAAAAAAGTATGGAGAGAGAGAGAGAGAGACTTCGTTAAATCTGCTGGTAATATAAAGAGTATCATTTCTAAAGCTCGTGGGCCCTTGCTATTTATATAGCAGGTATATAGCAGATGTTGTTGGACTCCAACATCAGACATTCTAAACAGGGCTGCCTTCAGATGTCTTCTAAAAGTCAGATAGTTGTTTATTCCCTTGACATCTGATGGGAGGGTGTTCCATAGGGTTGGCGCCATTACTGAGAAGGCCATCTGCCTGGTTCCCTTTAACTTCGCTTCTCACAGTGAGGGAACCACTGGAAGGCCCTCGGCGCTGGACCTCAGTGTCTGGGCAAAACGCTGGGGGTGGAGACGCTCCTTCAGGTATACTGGGCCGAGGCCGTTTAGAGCTTTAAAGGTCAGCGCCAACACTTTGAATTGTGCTTGGAAACGTACTGGGAGCCAATGTAGGTCTTTGAAGACCCGTGTTATGTGGTTTTGGTGGCCACTCCCAGTCACCAGTCTAGCTGCCGCATTCCGGATTAGTTGTAGTTTCTGGGTTACCTTCAAAGGTGTTGTTGTGCTCAGGTCCTACTCACAGGATTCTCCCATGCATTTGTGGCCAATGTGAGAACAGGATGCTGGAATAGACGGGCTATTGGTCTGATGCAGCACGTTCTTCTTATGTTCTTATGACTTGGACCAGGTAGTTCTTCAAGGAAGAGATTCCTTCAGATAAAGGACTGTCCTCTGACAGGCCTTCAAACAGAGGACAAGTATAAAGTAGGACATATGACATTTCCCTGTGGACTATCCTATCTTCCGTTTCCACAACTTTTCTATTATTATCACTGACTTGGACCATAAAGTATGTTTTAGAATGCTAATAAATCATCCCAGGTACTAAAAGTGCATGACTCAATGAAATGGCAATCACTGACAAACACAGCCAAACAGCAGCTGTGGGACTCTGAAAAAAGCTGTTAAAAGGGAAGAAACAGTCTCACAAGATTTATTACTGTTTTCTTGCTAGTCTATACTGTATACCTGCTCTTCTCCAATAGATTTTTGTTTGTTTGTTAATATTAACATAAGCACTTCCTCAAAAGCGGCAGCATTTTGAAAGACTCTAAGGTCTGCAGTCATATCAGGGCAGGAATTTGAGCCTGAAACTAAGAGCCAGTTGAGAAGGAGGACTCTCAAATGCAGCAAGAACATTGATAGCTACAAGCTGGAAATAAGCCAAGGGGTTAAATGTACAAAAATGTTGGAATGTGGCCCTTAGGCAGAAAGGTATTCCCCACCCCTGCACAGCCCAGATGTTTTCCTCACCCCGACTGGCAAGTTCCATTTGGGGTTGTTGGACTGGACAGCTGGCTCTGGAAGGCAGACGACAGCCACAGTGATTAAGCTGAGCATCGATTCCGGCTGTGGATTTGGTTTTAATTGTACTAGTTTTGGCAACATTTATTTCGTTTTCCCGCACTTTAGGATGGGGGGGGGGAGATGAGGTAAAAGTGACCTAAATAAGTAAACAGGCCACTAATCCCTCTTGAGTCAATGCTGAGTAAGTGAGTAAATGAGATGCAATTTTGTGAACTAGAAACCAATTTGCCATCCATTGACTTTGCCTTCTAAAGCTCAATGGCAGTGAAAATCAAGCCTAGACATACATGCATTGCTCTGCCCTGGATTCCCTTTAGAGACAGGCTGAAACTTCAAAAGTGGCAGTTTTCAGTCAATATTGGGGAGAGCTAAACTGGCTTCTCTCGATCATGTTTCCCGGGGGGCGGATTGGAAGAAATTGTAGACACGGGGCAAAACTCACCAAAGCTCTCCTTGCCTCTTCACTGGTGGCTGCCATTTTGCTTTCCTCAGAATACCCCTCCGAAAGACACCAGGAATGTCACGACCAGCATCTGTCCATGGAGCCTTCTGTTAAAAACAACATAATGTAGCTCTGTCAAGGTTAAAATACAGCTCCTAGGATTCTTTGGAAGGGGTGTGTGTTTTAAATGGATGGTGTGTAATTATTATTATTATTATTATTATTATTATTATTATTATTATTAATACCCCACCCATCTGGCTGGGTTTTCCCAGCCACTCTGGGCAGCTTCCAACAAAATATTAAAATACAGTAGTCTGTCAAACATTAAAAGCTTCCCTAAACAGGGCTGCCTTCAGATGCCTTCTAAAACTATGGTATGTTAAGCATAATTGATTTAAGTATAATTGATTTAATTGTCACTGAAATGGTGAAAGGATTTAACACTGAAAAATTCCACCCCACCCCTATTTCATGGCTTCTTTCAAAGTCTGTGAAAGTTGGGGGGCATTCTGGGGTGGATCTTGTTGGGAAACTGCCAGGGAGATAGTGTCCATCATGAGCCCCCAAGCTGGAGTTCTGGACGTCCATCGGCCTCCCGTACTCACGCAGATCCAACAGTTAGGGGCACAAAGCCTTTGGAAATTCCTGGCATCATTCCTAGGCTGGTGCACCCTCTTTATCAGCAGAAACGCAGCCGAAAGCTTGCATCACAGAAGAGCAGAAGAGCATAATTTACAGACTTTATTTAGCGTTTAACAGAACAAAAGAAAACACGTCCATTCTGTCAGCGTGTCTGAGCCGACTGCAAAAACGAAAGGAATCAGCAAACATAAACATCCTGTGAATAGGACATGCGCAGACTCTGTGACTCTCAAAGCCTGCTCCCTTTAAGGTGGAACGGAAATATCCTAACATCCTCCCCCTTTCCGTGTAACCTGTTGTACCTGTGGTTCACCCAATTGCAACCTTTGTACATAAACCTTAAGTTGTTCTTTGTTAACAACCTTAGACAACAGATCAGCAGGAATTTCATTTCCTGCCATGTAGGACACCTGAATCAGTCCTTTCTGAATACACTCTCTTGCACGATGTAGCTTAATCTGCAAGTACTTGGTTCTCTGCTTGCAACTCTCGGAGTTCAGCAAAGCCAAACAAGATCTATTGTCTTGATACACTTGTACAGGACATTTCACAGACACCCTGATGTCCTTAAACAGTTGCATCAACCATTCACAATCCATGAGTGAAAATGACAGAGCATTGAGTTCTGCTTCACAGGAACTTAGGCTCACTGTTGTCTGCTTCTTGCACAACCAGTCAAACAGGCAGTGGTTGTACATGTAGCACACACCAGAAGTGCTTGTACCATCCGTGGTGTCACTTCCAAAACTTGCATCTGCAAAGATTTCAAGACCTCCAGTCTTCTGACTGGTGAACCTCAGCCTGTAGTGCATAGTCCCTTTCAAATAGCGGGCTATGCGCTTCAGAGCTTTCCAATCCTGAACCGTAGGATTGTTGGCATGTCTGCTAAGCAGATTACAGCTTACAGCTATGTCAGGTCTTGAACATCTGGCAATGAAATTCAGCTTGCCTAGAATGCAACTGTACAGCGTTGTGTCAGAAAACGCTTCAGCAGTACTGTCTACCTGGTAACCTGTCACCATCGGTGTGTCTGCTGGGTTTGCATCAACCAAATTCAACCTGGTTAACACATCAGCAATTTTCTGTGTTTGGTGTACCAGAAAATTACCTGCTTGGTCCTTCTCCACCTGCAGAGAAAGATAGTTGGATACCTCACCAAGATCCTTCATGTCAAAGTGCTCCTTCAGCTGAGCTAGGGTGCTTTGGTAAAAAGCCTGATTCTTCCAAAACATCAGAAGATCATCATCAAAACATAAACAATACAGTTTGTTTTGCCCCTCTTCCTTGACAAACACACATGGATCAGCTTTGCCCTGGTGAAAACCTAGAGAAAGCAATGTCTCAGTGAGTTTTGTGTTCCAACACCTGGCACTTTGCTTGAGACATATAAGGATTTCCGCAGTTTACAGACCATTCCCTTCTGTATCTGCATCCCATCAGGTGGAAGCATGTACAGCTCCTCCCCCAAAATCCCGTACAAAAAAGCTGTATTAATGTCGTGGTGGGAAACATGCAGCTTCTCCTCCGCAGCGACCTTGAGCATCAGCCGAATGCTCTCATATTTGACTGTGGGTGAGTAGGTCTCGTGGTAATCCTGTCCTGGTACCTGTGAAAAACCTCTGGCAACTAATCTGGCTTTGTGTCTGACTACCTTGCCATTCTGGTCTGTCTTGGCCTTGAAGACCCATTTGCTGCCAACCAGTCTCATTCCTGGGACTACCGGTACCAGTTCCCAAGTTTGGTTCCTGTTCAAGGAATCAACTTCAGCCTTCATGGCATTAAGCCAAGGCTCAGCATCTTTAGAGGTTAACTCCTGAACCTCTTTGAAACTTGAAGGTTCCCATACCTTCTCTGAGCTACTAAGAACAGCAGTTGCTGTCTTTGCAAACTCATCAGCATACCTCTTTGGAGGTCTGCCCTTGGTCGCCCTTTCAGATCTGCGTACTAGACGCAAGTCTTCTGGACTCATCTCCTCCTTCTTAGGAGAAAAGTGACCAATGGTGAACAGTGGTTCTTCCAGTTCATTGTCAGACGCATCAGATGGTCTGACTGAGGCCTTTGCGCTCTGGTAGTCCGCTGTGTCGTCACTGTCACTGACACCAGCAGCAGCAGCAGCGCTGCCCACTGAACTGGAATCCGAACTCTGATCATCATCCTCATCATCATCCTCATCATCAGCAGCAGCTTCCTCAGCTTTAGCTGCTTGCTTGACAGCACCTTCATCCTCTTCTGGGTAACACTGGAAAATTCCCACATTTTCCCCCCACTTAGGATTGTACTCAACACTCCTTGTGAACTTTATGGACTTAGAGTCAGTCATCCATACCCTGTATGCACCTTTTTCGTACCCCATGAACAAACCATGTGCCCCACGCTTCCCAAGCTTGTTGGTTTGTTGTGTGCGTATCCACATGTCAGAACCAAAAATTCTCATGTGTTTGGTGTTGGGTTTCTTGCCAAACATCTTCTCATAGGGGGTACAACCAATGGGTGATGACAATCTGCGATTATAACTGTAAACCAAATTCCCCAAAGCCTCCCCCCAAAACTTATCAGGGAGATTGGCATCATGCAACAAGGTCTTGATTCCTTGCAGCAATGTCTGATTTGCTCTCTCCGCAAGCCCATTCATCCATGGCGATCTGGGCGTTGACATGTCATGCTGGATTCCCTTCTCAGTCAGGAAAGCTTCAAACTGCTGAGAAGTAAACTCCCCGCCCCGATCAGTAAAAAAACAAGAAATACGTTTACTGTGCACATTCTCCAACCAAGCACAGAATTCCTTAAACTTTGGAAACGCTTGCGATTTCTGTTCGAGCAAATACACATGAATGTACCTGGAAAAAGAATCAATCAGAATCATGAAGTACCTTGCTCCTCCTATAGAGGGTGCAAGTGGCCCAACCAGGTCCGCATGCACTAGCTGGTAGGGCTTGGAAGCCTGCCTGCTAGACTCCTTGCCTTTTGGAGCAACCTTCACCTTGTTCTCTGCACAAGATACACATTTCATGTGAAATTTACAGGGTTTGATGTTCAAACCTTCAACCACCTCTGGCATTTTGGCCAGTGCCTTCCAAGAGAGGTGACAAAACCTTCGATGCGCATCATGAATGCAACCTGCATGAAGAACTTTGTTAGTTTGTGCAACACAACAAGAATCAGCATTTGACACAACAGCAGTGTCCTCATAAGTTATATGGAACAAACCATCCATAAACTTTGCATGCAAATAGTCCTCTTTGCCTTTACTGATGACACAGACGCTCCTCTTGAAGGAAATCTGAAAACCACGCCCAGTAAGCTGTGGGACACTCAACAAGTTGCTTGCAGCGCCTGGAACATACAGTACACCGCTGATGGTTGTGTGCAAACTTGCATGTTTCACAGTCCCTTCTCCTGCAATTTGCAACGTCCTTCCATCAGCCAGGTGGATCTCACCTTCCTGAGGCTTGAAGGAGATAAAGAGATGCCTGTCCTTGGAAACGTGGCGGCTGGCACCTGAGTCCACAATAAACCTGCCTTTGGCAGGTGGAGCAGTCCTTACAGCAAGCAAACCCTTGTTTTCCAGCGGTTTGGGCTTTTGCAGCTTGCCCCCCTGCTGCTCCTGGCCAGCAGACGTGCCTTTAGCCTTTGGTGAAGCTGTGCCAGCAAGCAAAATCTTGCTTTCCACTGGCGTGGGCTTTTGCAGCTTGCCCCCCTGCTTCTTGCCATCTGCAGACGTGCCTTTAGCCTTTGGTGAAGCTGTGCCAGCAAACAATGCTTTGTTTTTCTCTTGCGCGGGCTCTTCACCCTCCCTCTGCTCCTGGCCATCTGCAGGTGTCTGCCTGTGGCTCTGTTTACCTTTGCCTTTCCGGCTTCTGCAAAGGCGATGGCCTTGGTTCTCACGAGAACCAGAGCTCTCAGCTGCCGACTCCTTGGCTCCCCCTGGAGGCTGGAATGCTGCCTGGGACGACGTGACGGTCAGCTCCCCCTGCAGCTTGCAACCGGTGCCCTCAGCATCCCTGCACTCATTCGCATTCTGGGAAACAGCTAGGACCTCCGATGCAGTCAAACTCTGGGCTGGGATTACTGGCAAATGAGCTTTTTTTAAAGCAGTCCACATTGCACGTGCAGTGGTGTTGCCAGCCAGCGTCTTAATTTCCTCAAGAGATACGGATAGGACTATTATGTCAATCGCTCTCGAATCAGCTGATCTCCATTTCTCTGTCAGAGGAACTGGGGGGGTTTCAGAAACAACATGCCAGACCCCAAACTGACGCAGTAAACTCTCACACCATTTTGCCCAGGGTTCATAATTCTGCCCATCCAACTTAAGGGACTGAGCATCTCCAGAAGCTTGGAAAAACTCCATTTCAGCTTTTGGCAGTAGCCGTGAGTCTTCTATGCCTTCAAAGACTCCTTATCTTGGCAGCCCATTAATCACGAACTCTTTGGCTCGGCTCTCAGGCCAATTAAGCCTTGCCGGAGTTCAAAGGCTCTTTGCCGAGGTATAACAGAAAAAGCGTCCGTCCCTTTCGCTTTCCCCCCCTTCATACCTCTTACGCAGTCTGTTGCAGCTTTACTCTCCTGTAGGTGCCGTGAATCTGGGCCCAAAACCTTGTTGTTGGGAAACTGCCAGGGAGATAGTGTCCATCATGAGCCCCCAAGCTGGAGTTCTGGACGTCCATCGGCCTCCCGTACTCACGCAGATCCAACAGTTAGGGGCACAAAGCCTTTGGAAATTCCTGGCATCATTCCTAGGCTGGTGCACCCTCTTTATCAGCAGAAACGCAGCCGAAAGCTTGCATCACAGAAGAGCAGAAGAGCATAATTTACAGACTTTATTTAGCGTTTAACAGAACAAAAGAAAACACGTCCATTCTGTCAGCGTGTCTGAGCCGACTGCAAAAACGAAAGGAATCAGCAAACATAAACATCCTGTGAATAGGACATGCGCAGACTCTGTGACTCTCAAAGCCTGCTCCCTTTAAGGTGGAACGGAAATATCCTAACAGATCTTTCCCCCCTTTTTTGCCAGTTCCCGCACTGCTCGCTCCTTGACTAGTGATCATTTCACAGCAGTGTTCAGTTCAACTTACACAGAACTTCAGTTCCCAGGAATTTTTAGGGTGCAGAGTGTGAACATCCGGTGTGTATGCAGCCAGATAGCTCAGTTGGTAGAGCATGAGACTCTTAATCTCAGGGTTGTGAGTTTGAGCCCCACGTTGGGTGAAAGATTCCCATATTGCAGGGGGTTGGACTAGATGACCCTCGTGGTCCCTTCCAGCTGTACAAGTCTGTGATTCTGAATGGATCTGAGGGCATGTTCCCCCATTCCTACTGTGTACTCCAACTGATAGTGACCCTCCAGGATTATTAGACTCATTCGTTACCGTAATACAGTCATACCTCGGGTTACAGACGCTTCAGGTTGCGTTTTTTTCGGGTTGTGGACTGCCGAAACCTGGAAGTACTGGAATGGGTTACTTTTGGGTTTCGGCGGTCGCGCATGCGCAGAAGCCCTAAATCGCGCTTTGCGCATGCACCGAAGCGCCGAATTGCAACCCGTGCATGCGCAGACGCGCAGACGCGGGTTGTGAACGCTGAGGGTTGCGAACGTGCATCTCGCACAGATCACATTCGGAACCCGAGCATCCACTGTATCTTTCTTCACATGAAAGTGTCCAAAATAGAATATGCACTGTACAAACATTTTAAATCAAGTGCTCAAATTGGAAGCTTTGCAATTAGGGATGAAGCTGGCGTCTTCTGCATGCAGAGCGGATGCCTCACTACTGAGGTATAAATCTTTCATAAATGTACATGAAACATGACACAGATATGGAGTTCTTTTTTACCTTTGCTTTTTTTAAAAAAAATCTGTTCTTCAGCAACAAGACAAGACTGGTTTCTTAGAGCGCCACTGGAGATGTTTCTCTTATCCTTTGCATTGTCTGTTGCAAGGATGTGAACCGTCCTGGGGCCTTCCAAATGCTGTTGACTACAACTCCCATAAACCCCGCCCCTTGGCGACACACTGGCTGGGGCTGATGGGATTTGGAGTCCAACCACACCTGGAGGACCACAGGCTCTCCTTCCCTGCTTTCCTGTTTTGCAGTATCTGAGCATCTGCAGAGAACGTCATCACCACTGCAGGGAAGGCAGCTTTGAAAAAGTAATAAATCTATGGATCAATATGATGGCAGGGTGGGACCTCAACCTTTGTTGGATATGATGTTCTGCACACCTTCCTCAGCAACGTGTGCTGTGATGTGTTTCAGTTTTGTAAACCCGAGAGGAATCTAGGCTGTTGGCATCTTCTTGCAATATTCTTTTGCCTTAGGCAACACTTGCTGGGCTTTAGATGCTGCACTGCGGGAGAAATACGTGACTCAAATGTTATCTATAGCCAGGGCTGGTCATTTGTATTCACATATTTGAGTGTGGGAGGGAGAAATGTCTTCGCTTCTTTCTTTTTTTCCTTCTCCCTAGGCAGGCTGATTCAATATTTTAATCCAACTGGCATTGGCTTTCACTGTCAGCCTTAGATGGTGTGTTATTATTTTTGCTTCGGGTGTGGTGGCTGAATTGAGATGACACTGATGGCTGCCTGGTCCACTTGTCTCAGGGGCTGCAGGAGTGGCGCATCCCGTTTTGCTGCCTGAGGTGACATAAGAAGGTGCTGCCCGGCCCCCGCCAAAGCCTCCCTTGCCTGGGTTGTGTGGCAGAGTCTGTTAAGTGGTGGCAGCAGGTTCTGGTGAGATCTTGAGGTGGAGAACTCTCCTTCCTTGGAGGTTTTTAAGCAAAGGTTTGATGGCCATCTGTTATGGATGCTTTAGATGAAATTCCTGCATTGCAGGGGGTTGGACTACATGACCCTCAAGGCCTCTTCCAACTCTACAGTTCTATGATTCTACGATACAAAAATGCATGCACTAAGTGAAATGTGTATATTAGTGAAAATAACACACATAAATGTATGGTACAGTGGATGCTCGGGTTGCAAACGTGATCTGTGCGGGAGGCACGTTCGCAAGCTGCAGTGTTCACGACCTGTGCATCTGCGCATGCGTGGGTCACAGTCCGGCACTTCTGTGCATGTGCAAAGCGCCATTCAGCGTGCATGCGCATGCACATGCGCCAAAACCTGAAAGTAACCCGTTCCAGTACTTCCGGGTTTGGCGCAGTGTACAACCCGAAATCGCGCAACCCAAAGCGTCTGTAACCCAACGTATGACTGTATTGGGGTGATTGCTTGGAAATATGTATATCAGGGGAAATTGCACACAGTAACACGTGTGCTAGCAGAAATATGCATTAAAATGCTGGCAAATTTTCATGAAGACTTTAAAAAAGAACGCCACCCCCCTGTGAAAATGTGGAGAAGTGAATTCCAGACTGGAGAAATGAAAAATTGAGAGACACTGAAAGTGACAGATTTACCCATCCCTAATCTGGTTTCTCTACCCTTGATCACTTTTAAAGGCTAAAACAGGATTAAATGCAAGTGCTTAAGCTTAAATTATTTGTGAACCATAGACAAGAAATGAATGACACATTCTTTTTATTTTATCTTAATTTTTGCAAGTAAAAATGTTATGGGGCTAAATGATACCATTTAGAATGAGAAAGTGAGGCCTGGCACATCCCTGACTGCTCCAGAACATGAAATGAGATCAAGCCATTAAAAGCAATCACCAGCCTTTTGTGTCATTTGTCCTTCAACTCCTGTCTTGCTCTGTGCTCATACCAAAGTAGCTGTGCCTCATTTTTCAACTGACAACATGAAGTGCCGTCTTTATATTAATTGGTCAAATTCTAATGGCTAAATTAAACAAGGTATGGGTGGATGAATCTGGGACATGCTAAACTTTGCACATAATTTTATTTTGCACTTTAATGTGCATGGTGCTTTATAAAGTACGTAGAACAAAGCACGATCTGCTGGGGAACTTCCACCACCTCCTGAGGGAGAACACTCCACTGCTGAACAGCTCTTACTGTCAGAAAGTTCTTCATGAGGTTGAACTGGAATCTCCTTCCTTGTATCTCAAAGCCATTGGTTCAAGTCCTACCCTCCAGAGCAGGAAAAAACAAGCTTGCTCCATCTTCCATGTGACAGCCCTTGAAATATTTGAAGATGGCTATCATATCTCCTCTCAAGCTCCTCTTTTCCAGGCAAAACATACCCAGCTCCTTCAAATGCTCCTCATAAGGCTTGGTTTCCAGACCCTTGACCATCTTGGTTGCCCTCCTCTGCACACGTTCCAGCTTGTCAATATCCTTCTTAAATTGTGGTGCCCAGAATTGGACACAGGATTCCAGGTGTGGTCTGAGTGGTCTGACCAACCCGGCTCCCTCAACTGTTCCTCATAAGTCTTCCTCATAAATTTGCTTTATTGTTAAGTTGTGGGTGAACATATCAGACGACACAGCGATTCTTCAAACAGCTCTTTTTTATTCAGAGGCCAGACAGAACTGAACTGAAGGGCTCAGTCAGCCTGCTTATATAGAGCTCCAGTACAACGTTACTGTAGCAACTTTCTAAAACTATCCAATCACTGAACGTCACTTTCGATCCTTCATTTGCATAAAAGCTATCCAATCACTGAACGTCACTTTCGATCCTTCATTTGCACAACTATCTACAGTATCCCCCTGCTGGCCCAGGGTGAGAACTTCAGTACATAACATTTATTATGGCTGTGTTTGCTGCCCCGAGGGAAAGCAGGATATAAATTGAATAAATAGCATTATTAATAAATCATCCCTGACAGCAATGACCATATTGTTGCCTTCTTACAACAACATGAGGGCACCAGCTTGAAGAATGTTGGTCGAGGGCTTGGAGCTTTGCGGCAGGCAAAGAGGAGTTTGAGAATACACAGTTCCTGTTTGGCACTCTCTGGCCTCCTTTCTTTTGATGATCCGAGCTGCTAAGATTTCCTACCAGAGATTTAGTCGCTTGCTGAAATGGGAAGAAGCTTCCACGAGATGAAAGTGGGCAGTGCTGGTACTCAGAGTCCTCATTTCAAAAGCCTCCTTGGTAGAGACTTCAGAAATCCTGTTTTTAATTTCTTATTGAATCTGCACTGCTCAGAGGAGAGAACCGCGAGACAAAGGGGGAGAAATCTCACCTGCTTCAGGATGAAAAGGAAAAACCAAGTATGGATCTTCATGCCTCCGCTATTTATAAATGTCCATTCAGCCACCTCCTTTAACAGGCAGCGAAAATTGAGCTTGCCCCCTGGGTGTCTGCAGGATAGCAGTAGAATTGCTTTGCTGAATGGAGAGTGGCTTTGAACTGCCTCCCATAATTACTGCTTTAGGTTTCCATTAGGTTCCCAGCATCCCAATGAAGGTTGAGCAGCTGATAGGGTGGGCTATACATCCCGCCCCCCATAACAGAGCAATAAAATTAATAAATACAGATGTGGATGAGACACCAAACCATGGTCCTAGATCTCTACCCCCTGCTACCAGGTTCTTTCAGACAAAATATTGAAGTCTAGACCTTGGAACTGCATGAACAGAGTTGGCCCATCAAGGAGTTTGAGACAAGCAGGTCACCCATGAAAACATATCATCTCATGCCTTTTGAAGGGTGAAGATACCGTCTCTGAATTAGGATGGATTGCAATTCCATCTGCTGTGGCCGACTTTAAATCCTACCAGCAATCTTCAAGTTTGCAAACTGTGCAGGCCTCCACAGACTTTAAATGAAATGCATCAGATTTCAAGCCAAATTAGGATACCCTGCAAGTGTCTCAGAAAAAACACAGAACATGCAAGAGACAAGAAGGCCATTTTTGGGCTCTATGATCTCATGCAAGTTCTTAGACAGCACCCCAAAGTGTGCAGTTTTGGGGGGCGTGATTTCGTGTGGGTCACGTGGCTCACTCAGGATCACTGATAGGAAGACTAATGTCTTGGTTTTTGGACTCAACATGTCGGAGGGTGTGAAACAGCGTTATCTGGTTTTCAACATCGCGATATATCACCAACTAAGCATTGTGATATACTGATATATCACAATGTCTGATATAAGGATGGAACTATGCGTTGGCTTGCTTCACTCCCCCCCCCCACCCACATTGTGATTTTTGCATAGCACACACAGACACATACATCATGATTCATGATATATTGCCAGGTCAAAAATTATGAAACAAATATCGTGATATGGACTTCAAACCAGTTTTGGACAATATATTGCCCAGCCCAAACACAAATCATGATTCGTGATATATTGCCAGGTCAAAAATTATGAAACAGATATGATGAGAAGGACTTCAAACTGGTTATGGATGATAGATTGATATACAGTATCTCCCAGCCCTGATGTGTACCTAGGCATGCTATTACCTCCAGCGCAGGTAATGACCAGCAGCCTAGATTGCTATCTCCCCCACCCCTCACCGCCCATGTTTGTCTGGTAGGTGGAGCCAGCCACCTGTCAGTCAATTGACACTGGGTGACTTTCCCCTGGTCAGGTGTCTTGCAGAGCACTTTGAAAGGGGCTTCTCAAGAAGCAACAATCAGCTGAAGTCCCTTTCAAGGTGATCTGAAACAAGCTTCTCAAGACCTGAGAACCAGCAGGTTCTCCACCCCTGCTAGTGTTCGTTAAAACAACAGGGTGTTTTACGGGATATAAAATTCTTACAGCCCCACACCTGCCGCCCTGGAAATTTGTTTGAAGGGTGGGGTGGCAATTTCTACAAAATATAAAATATTGCAGTGAGTCCTATTGTTTCCATCTGAATCAGAAAAATTCAGCTTGCTAGTAAGTTCCACATCATCGCTCTCCTTGCTCAGCTTTCTGATTCCTCCTCCAAAAACCTCTTCCTTCTGGGAAAATGTCACCCATAAGAAAAATTAAGCTTTGAGTGAAAACATCTACTTTGAAGGCTTGGTTCAACAGGGGAGGAAAAGAAGATCCTGAATTATTACACCCACTTACTGTGCTAATTAAATATTGCTAGGTGCTATATCGTCTTGATCTACTTCAAGGCACTGGCAAGGACATGTTGCTTTGTGGATGTGGGTGCCATCACTGCATATAAGAAGCGGGGGGTGGGGGGAGAGAGAGAGAGACAGGTTTCAAACAGGCAAGAATTTAAGGACTTGCCAATGCTAATCTCCCACTTGAGAGGCTGATTACAAAAATGTTTTGAGATGACAGCACGGTAGCCCTCCTGTGGGAGAAAGGGCTGCAACTGAGAACTCTATAATGAAGGTGTAATTATGCTATACTTATGCAGAAGTTTAATGGTGCTAAGACAAGCATAATTATAACGTGCATTAACCCCAAGCTTTGAAAAATGCTTGGAAGTGTATTCCACAAAGGCGAAAGATGACAGGAAGCTTTTGCTACTGCTGGGCCAATGTTCTTCCTGTTGGTACAACAGAGTTGCAACTTCCTATCCTCAAATGGCTATTCAAGGAACGCTAATGAGCGTATAAGGGAAAGGGTCAGAATGAGCTAAGTCTATAGCAAATTTAGTGCTAAGAACTCAGGTCTTCTGAGGAAGACGAGTCACCCCTGCAGGTAAATGCTTACGTTTTAAGGCTCCTCCTTTATTGTATCATATTTTTCAACGTTTGCTGAAAATACCCTTAGCTACAGACAGGATTTATGCATGAGCCAAAGAAAGGGAAAAAGACATCACAAATCCAAGGATCAGGCCAAGGAAGAGTTAACGGCTAAAGAGAAGTGAGAGGCTGAATAACAGCATCTCTATCCAGAGGGGACCTGAAATGTAAATGAGCAGCTCTCTCATCTTCTCCCTAGAATAAGAAGCAGGGACTTAGGCAGCTAATTCATTATCACTTTATTTCTGCATGCAAATGAACCCATCGTTCCCTTTGCATAACCCAAGGTAGTCATCACAGGGGAAGGATGCAGAAGAACAAAAAATAAAATAAAAAATAAAAAATGAGATGTGTGTGTGTGCGTGCATTCAGGAAAGGGTGTATCTCTCTGCCATCATTTTAAAAGGAACTTGAGTTTTCTCTATTGCTTCAACCTGTTGCTTGCCTCTTAGATCGTTTATTTTTTGCTGTCTTTCTTCCTTGAACCACCCTTTGTTTGCTATAAAGAAGGAGGCCCCCTCATTGAAACCCACCTGATATCTCAGGGGAGCTCCTGCCCCATTGCTTTAGCCCATGCACCTGAGGCAGTACATCAAGTAGCCGAATCATACCACTGTAGACCAGGACTACACCCCAGAGGCCATCCAGTCCAGCCCCCTTCCCCTCTTTGACACCATTTAACCATCAATCGAATAGTGGGTTAGGGAAGCTGAAAATAAGTCTCCTGGTGTATATTTTGCCTTAGAAGCCTTGGTTTGATCAGAATCAAGTACACACTTCCACAGTTAATGCTAAATACATTACTTCTGGTAAATGAGCCCCCATAGGTGCTAGAAGGCTGTGAAAATTTGTGTCCTGGGCTTTATAGACTCACCTACCCATGTACTAGGGATGCGGGTGGCGCTGTGGGTTAAACCACAGAGCCTAGGACTTGCCGATCAGAAGGTTGGCGGTTCAAATCCCCGCAACGGGGTGAGCTCCCGTTGCTCGGTCCCTGCTCCTGCCAATCTAGCAGTTCGAAAGCACGTCAAAGTGCAAGTAGAAAGATAGGTACCACTCCGGCGGGAAGGTAAACGGTGTTTCCGTGCGCTGTTCTGGTTCGCCAGAAGCGTCTTAGTCATACTGGCCACATGACCCGGAAGCTGTACGCCGGCTCCCTTGGCCAATAAAGCAAGATGAGCACCACAACTCCAGAGTCGGTCACGACTGGACCTAATGGTCAGGGGTCCCTTTACCTTTACCCATGTACTATCTGAAACCAAAGGGGCACATTGGTTGCTAGATGTGAATTTGTAGGAATGAGGGTGGTGTTGTGGTCTAAACCACTGAGTCTCTTGGGCTTGCCAATTGGAAGGTAGGCAGTTTGAATCACCATGATGGGGGTGAGCTCCCATTGCTCTGTCCCAGCTTCTGCCAACCTAGCAGTTCGAAAGCATACCAGTGCAATCAGATAAATAGGTACTGCTGCAGCAGGAAGTTAAACGGCGTTTCCATGTGCTCTGACTCTCGTCACGGTGTCCCATTGCACCAAAAGCGGTTTAGTCATGCTGGCCACATGACCCGGAAAGCTGTCTGTGGACAAATGCCGACTCCCTCGGCCTGAAAGTGAGATGAGCTCTGCAACCCCATGGTCGCCTTTGACTGGACTTAACCATCCGGGGTCCTTTTCCTTTACCTTTACCTAGATGTGAAATTGTTTATAGCTCTTATTAGCTGCCCAGGGCTCCTGTTGGAGGAAGAAAGGCAGGATAGTGATAATAAATTTAATTAATTAATAACATAATGATAGCATCCTTTATAGATGCCCTTTCAGCATCTCCGTTGAAAGCTCTAAGGAAGGAGAGTTCACCACTTTCCTGGGCCACATGCAATGAATGTGAATTTTCCCTTTCTACAATAGCTGTGTGTCCACAGTGCCCCAGCAAGGCACTGTTTTTTGCTTTGGTGCCTTGCACTTAGCCATCTGTACCTGCAAGCTGCCTTTATACATTCTCTACAATGCCCCTGAGGTCACACCATTCTAAGAAATTGTGGGAAATTTAAAGAGGGCACTATGAAGAATTTTAAAAGGTGGCCTGTCTAAACCTGGAGCCAGCAAACTCACTGTACTTACATGAATACTGAGCAGTCTCTCCATCTCGAAAACAGCTGGGGGACACCTAGCTTACTAGCAGTACATGTGAAAAGGATCTAGGGGACTTAGTGGACCACAAGCTTAACATGAGCCAACAGTGTGATGCAGCAGCAAAAAAGGCTAATTCTATTCTAGGCTGCATCAACAGAAATATAGTGTCCAGATCAATGGAAGTTATAGTACCACTCTATTCCGTATTGGTCAGACCACACCTGGAATCCTGTGTCCAATTCTGGGTACCACAATTTAAGAAGGATGTTGACAAGCTGGAACGTGTGCAGAGGAGGGCAACCAAGATGGTCAAGGGTCTGGAAACCAAGCCTTATGAGGAATGGTTGAAGGAGCTGGGTATGTCTAGCCTGGAGAAGTGGGGACCGAGAGGAGATACAATAGCCATCATGAAACATCTTGAGGGTTGTCACACGGAAGAGGGAACAAGCTTGTTTTCTTCTGCTCTGGAGGGTAGGACTCAAACCAATGGCTTCGAGTTACAAAAAAAGGAGATTCTGACTAAACATTTGGAAAAGCTTTCTGACAGAAAGAGCTCTTCGACAGTGGAACAGACTCCCTTGGGAGGATGTGGACGCTCCTTTGAAGTTTTGAAGCAGAGGTTGGATGGTCATCTGTCATGGATGCTTTAGCTGGGATTTCTGCATTGCAAGGGGTTGGACTAGATGACCCTCAGGGTCACTTCCAAAGCTACAATTCCGGGATTTGGTCCACAGGTCTGAGGTTCCCCATACTTCTTCAGTGGACTCTTTGTTGGGCGTCTTCTCGTTGCTGCCAGCTTGGGAAGTGGCACTGAGGGCAGAGAGGGAACCACAAGGAATCAGGACAAGAGTAATGGAGGATCAAGCATGGCAGCTGGCCACACTTGGCCACCAGAAAAGGCCTTCTAATAGCCAGCCTATTTGGTACTCCCTGAATCAATATGTAAACCAAAATGCAACCATCCCCAAAATTCATACGCCTTTGAATTTTGTGTTCCATTTCTTTAACCAAGAAATGTGTACAAAATGTGGGCCGGGGCGGCGGCACAGAATTGAATGTATTAATGCAGCGGTTCTCAACCTGTGGGTCCCCAGGTGTTGTTGGACTACAACTCCCATCATCCCTGAGCTGTGGCCTTGCTAGCTAGGGTTGATGCGAGTTGTAGTTCAACAACATCTGGGGACCCACAGGTTGAGAAAGGCTGTACAGTGGTACCTCGGGTTAAGAACTTAATTCATTCTGGAGGTCCGTACTTAACCTGAAACTGTTCTTAACCTGAAGCACCACTTTAGCAAATGGGGCCTCCTGCTGCTGCCGCGCTGCCGGAGCACGATTTCTGTTCTCACCCTGAAGGATGGTCCACCCTGATCTTGTGTCAGATCATCACATGTAGCCTTACTGCCTGAATCCAGTCACAGGACAGTCTCTGCACCATGCTAAACCATTCCTAATCCACTGAGGCATTTACTGAGAAGTGTGAAGATTTTGCTGCATCCCTAATGAACCAAGGAGCGTAGCTGAATAATCCATTGCAGCTCGGCTAAGGCATTAAAAAGTGTGAAACTAATATGGCCCTTAATTAGTTCTCAAATGCATTTGCATATTGCATCTCCATCTGGAGAGCACTAGGAAAATTCAGTCCAAGGTTTAATGAATTCCACTACAGCCCAAGGCATGTCTACCCAGAGGCAAGTGAGGGGGCTTATTCGCTAGTAATTGGTATATAAGACTGCAGCCTTCCAGAGTAATCCTACCATCCATTTATGCTGGGACCCCTGACCATTAGGGTCCAGTCATGGACGACTCTGGGGTTGTGGCGCTCATCTCGCTTTACTGGCCGTGGGAGCCGGCGTACAGTTTCCGGGTCATGTGGCTAGCATTGACTAGGCCATTTCTGGCGAACCAGAGCAGCGCACGGAAACGCCGTTTACCTTCCCGCCAGAGCGGTACCTATTTATCTACTTGCAATGCGTGCTTTCAAACTGCTAGGTTGGCAGGAGCAGGGACCGAGCAACAGGTGCTCACTCAGTCGCGGGGATTCAAACCGTCGACCTTCTGATTGGCAAACCCTAGGCTCTGTGGTTTAATCCACAGCGCCACCCACATCCCATCTTATGCTGGGATACACCCAACCAAAATACGAGGCAGTTAGCTATGCCAATCCCACAGCTGGCATAGGGTAGCCCCACTTCCATCAGCATGTCTGTGAAGTGAAGGAGTCTTGGACATGGTATATGTCCAAGCTTGTCCTCACAATGGCCTGTCCCCCCCCTTCTGCCAAATGAACATCTACACTGGAATTTCTTACAAGGATGTTTGGATTCCTGCAGCCTAAAGTGCCACGGAGACTTCAGTTTGTGCCACAATTTGTCAGCACAGGTCTGTGATTCCAAGCATGAGCCTGTTTACCCACGGTTTACCACTGAATCTGAAGAAATATCAGTTGGGTTTTCCGTGGATGGACACTTGTTCTGATTCAGTGGTAAGCAGCAGGTTTTCCTGGGGAAAGAGGTGGGACAAAAACAACAACAACAAGCCTTGCTCGGTGTCAGGCTTTGGTGAATCGGATCCCTCCCCCGGTGGCAGTAAATAAGCAGATCAAACGAAAGGAACATTATTACCAGTTAGTTTCTTTAATAATCACAGCGAGAGACAAAAGAATGCACCTCTCTAGAAATGGTGGTGCTCCCAATTAAGGCTTACCCCCTTCGTTGCTATTAATCTATGTCACTCCTATGCCTTGTAATCTGAGTTTGTTGCCGCTGCACTCTCAGGGCTCTCCTTGTCTTCGGTGACGGGGGCATTGGAATGCTGCACAAAGACAGTGAATCTGTTAACTGTGTCTCTTCCGGTGTTTCTTCTTCTAGCTGTTCCTCACCCAGTATTTCCCAGCTTTCCCCCTCTGGACTATGCCCCTCTACAAACCACTGTTCTAAATCTATACCGTCCTCCTGCTCTGGGGAAGGGTCAGGGTTGGGGGGGGCTCCCACCATTCCTCCTCAGTGCAGCCCCCCCTCAGCACAGTCCCTGACACTTGGCAAGCATGGAGCTGAGCAGAAAGCACAGGGTAGACAAATAGTTATGCTAGTCTGGAGCGGCACAGCATTTGTGGAACACCCTCCCATCAGATGTCAAGGAAATAAACAACTGTCTGACTTTTAGAAGACAGCCCTGAAGGCAGCCCTGTATCGGGGAAACGTCTGATGTTTTAGTATATTTTGATATATGCTGTGAGCTGCCCAGAGTGACTGGGGAAACCCAGCCAGATGGGTGGGGTAGGGTATTAATAATAAAATTATTATTATTATTATTATTATTATTATTATTATTATTATTATTATTATTATTGTTATTGGGCCCATATCAGCCCCGATGCCCTCACATGACTGGAAACAAGGATGTCAGCAAAGGCACCAAGCAGACCTTGCTGGGGAGAGCATTCCACAGACAGGGACCTGCAGCTGAAAAGGCCGGAATAGACTTCTAGGAAGAAATCATGGCAGACTAGATATCAGCTGCTGGCACTCCTGTCAGCAGAGATAATTATGCACTCTTCTGTGTGTGGAATAAGGATTAAGATGTAATTGTGATAGAGGGCTTCGTATTATACACACGTATAGTTTTTTTCCCTTCCTTTTTCATTTTTCTCTTGGTTTGCTTCTTATCTCCCTTCTTTAGATGAGTTCGGTTTTTACTGTATCTTTTGTGGAAAAATCTCCATAAAAATTAATTTTAGAAAAAGAAATAATATACAGCTCTGCTCATTAAACATGACAAGTCAGAACTCTGAGCAGCCGTTTGCTTTTGATCAGCTGCCAACTTCCTCCTTGGCCCGTCCTTTCGTTAAATGAAATCTGACAGTAACTATTTTAACGCATGCCTTAGAAACGCAGGGTAAGTGGGAAACGTCCTTGTCTCTTGTTCCCTTGTAGTGATTCAGTTGCTTGCATTAATGTCAAGGTCTGCAGAGAGCCACTGGAAAGCACTCAGGAATGTACGGGGAAGATATTGGCCAGAACCATTTGCTACCTGCAGTTCTGAACTAAAAGCAAATGGTTTTACAACGTCTGTGTGGAGGGCGGAGGGTGGTACATATTAAAGTAAAATGCCATTTATTCATTTCTTGATTTTAAGTGACCATTTGATATGTCGAAACTGGGGGGAAATGGACTTTTGAAAGGAGCAAGAACCTTGGCTATTTAAGGCTTGGACGTGAACATTTCCCCACAGTTAAGCACATGGTTTGTTTGTTTGTTTTTCTAGAAAAGGGATATAAAAGCATAAACAGCACATCACGCCAGCTTTCTCTGGTTCACTATTAGTATTCTGCTAATCACTAGAATAATTTCTATGTTAGTGTGACTAACAAAACACACACACACACCCTTAAAAAGGAGTTTATGTATCACTATTTGTAGATAATCTGTTCTCTCCCACCTAACAAATTGGCCCTTTGTACCCCCGCACGGAAAGAATAAAGAACTGATGTAATTGGGTATGACTGGCAAGCAAGATGACACCTTTAATGCCGGGTAAAATAGGAATGGGCTAAACCCAAAGTTCCAATGTGTGTGACAGGTCTGAGTCAGACATCATGTGAGCATTCACTGTCAGAAGCACTAATTTCACTGATTGTGGAGGCAGGATGCAATGCTTGTGTGTACTATGAAAGCACTGGGGCAGAGAGGAACAATAGCTATCTTCAAATACCAGATGAGCTGTTACTTAGAATGAGACAAAGACTTGTTCTTTGCTGCCCCAGATGGCAAGTCTAGATCTCAGGGGCAGAGGCTACAGGAGGGAAGATTTTTTGGTGAAGCCAAGAGTAGCCAAAGTGGTCCTCTTCAGATGTTCTTGGACTGCAGGTCTATCTCCCTGAGCATTGGCCATACTGGTTTTTGAGGGGGGTGGTTTAGTTTTATTTATTTATTTATTAACGTTCTTATGTTACATCGGTAAACATTATCTTATTACATCACAAGGCTTGTTGTTGCTTAGTCATTTAGTCGTGTCTGACTCTTCGTGACCCCATGGACCAGAGCACGCCAGGCACTCCTGTCTTCCACTGCCTCCTGCAGTTTGGTCAAACTCATGTAGGTAGCTTCGAGAACACTGTTCAACCATCTCGTCCTCTGTCGTCCCCTTCTCCTAGTGCCCTCCATCTTTCCCAACATCAGGGTCTTTTCCAGGGAGTCTTCTCTTCTCATGAGGTGGCCAAAGTATTGGAGCCTCAGCTTCAGGATCTGTCCTTCCAGTGAGCACTCAGGGCTGATTTCCTGAAGAATGGGTAGGTTTGATCTTTTTGCAGTCTATGGGACTCTCAAGAGTCTTATTATAATATAATTTTCAGCATGTATACAAAGTTTATATACATAAAGAAAAGAAACAAGGACAAAAAACTATTCCAAAATCATATATGTACCAACACTTTGGACATCCTGTCTATACCGTTGTATATTCCTTTTTTACAAATGAATGTACTCTTATTATTGTATATTTCCCTACATTTTATCTAATACATTCCTATATCAATATGTACCCTTGGTCTTATTTCTCAACTCAGTCTCTCTCCAATGTCAATCGAATGCTAGCATAGATAGCGAATCTTTACTGTATTTTTGAACATATATCTTCTATCTATCCCACTTTTCCAAAAATAAATAAATAATGGTTTTGAATTGCCTCTCAGGCTATTTGTCAACTGCGCCATTTTAGCAAATTCTTGTAGCTTGTTATGCCAATCCGTTATTGTCGGGACTTCTTCTTCCTTCCACCCCTTTGCCACCAAAGTCCGAGCTGCAGCCGTTGCATATAAAAATACCTTCCTAAAGGCATTTGGGATGTCCCTGCCAACAATACTTAACAGTAAGAGCAGTGGCCATACTGGCTGGGGCTGATGGGAATTGGAGTCCAACAACTTCTGGTGGGCACCACCTTGGCTTAAGCACAGAAGAAACCTCTTCATGGAAAGGACACTTCACCAATGGAACCAATTAGAGGGATAGCAGGCTCCCCTTCACCGGAGGCATTCAAGCAGGGGCTGGACAGCCAACTATTGGGAATAATCTAAGTCTAGTTTTCCTGCATTGAGTAGTGGGTTGGACAAGTTGGACTTCAAGGCCTCCTCCTCAATTTATTTTGATACAAAGTGGTTTCCCGACACCCAATCTGACCCTCTACCTGGGAATAGCAATGGACAAATCTTGTCCATTTCAGTTTAATTCACGTCCTTAATTTTTAGGTCTTCAGTTCAGTGCCCACATCAGTTGTGTGTGTGTGTGTAAAACAAGTCCACATGACAATTGTGCAGCATTTTAGTACCAATCTTGCCAAATGTACACATCTAATATACCCATTTTGGCAAAGCAATTCCCCCTTATAATTCTAACATACGCATTCTTATACACACTTTACCCTGGTATATACAGTTTTGTTACTTAACTGGAGAACTGCATTGCAAAATTCAGAGTGGTGCGGGTTATATCCCAGTCCCCTGTTAAAGGGGATCAATGATTAAACCATTATGGGAATTGTAGCTCTGTGATGGGGATAGGGGGTCTCCTAATAGCCCTCGGTGCCCTTAATTAATGACAGCTCCCAGAATTCTTTGGGGGAAGCTGTGACTGTTTAAAGTGGTATCATATTACTTTGCATGGATGGTGTGAATGAAGTGAATGGGGACAAAACTAGAATTAATTGGCGGCGTCTCTCATTGCCTCTGGCTGCACCTATGGTTGGTGTCTGTGCCTCCTGTGCTCCCATTTCCAGTGGGACCAGACAATGGTGTCCTAGTTGCTATTAAACTTTTTTAAAAACAAAACAAAACAAAACCAGCAGATCTGAGCATGGGATCTGCTGCTGTCACATCTTCTTGTGCCCTTAGTAGCTGATTGTTTTCTGTGGCCAAGAGGAAATGGCTTCAGGCTGAAAAGGAAAGACTTAGTTTAAACATCAGGAAGACTTTGCTAACAAGAACAATAGTTAGGAAATGAAGTCAGGCTTCTGGAAAGAAACTCCAGGTTGGAGGAGGAAGGTGCAAACTGCTTTTATCTACTTTTGGGGTAGAGAGAGGGGGATGTCACTGAAAGAGAGAGATGAAACTTCACCCCCATCTCCAATACCCATTCAGGTTGTGCCCCCATGAATGGGAATTTGTTAAAAGGGGTTTTGAAATGAATAATGATCTAACTAGCCAACATCTCACACAAGTAAAGGTTGGTGGCATTAATTTGGATTTCTCTGAACAGTTTTGGTTCAATATCTTCTCTCTCATGCACACACACACACACACACACACACACACACACACACACACCAAGTAACTTCCTCACACAGTACAAGATAAACAAAGCAACATAATTAATCTATTTTTCCTCTCCAGCATTGCTGCAAAGCCAGTAAGAGGGCATGTGTTGTACTCCTTTTATTTTAAAACACTCAAGGCTGCTCAGCTTCAGTGCCATTTCATTAAAGGTCGTTTAATTATCCAAAATAAAATAAAGTTGGTTGCCTCAAGAGTGGAAATGTCAAGCAGTCACACTGCAATGCAGAGTGAATAGTCTAGCCTGCCATTCACATTTGGGTAGTCCTCATCAATCGCAAAGGTATTTATACTTTTATTCTATTTTGAGGCAGAAGACAATGTTTCCTGTTCAGGTGCTATGCCAAAGAGCAGGGTGATCCATATACAGTAAAGCTCAGTTTTCAAGCCCTTTTTTCCTTCAAGGAATTCACAGTTGTGGTATGTCAAGGGTGTTGGGACTGTGGCTCTCCACATGTTTAGGGCATCCAAAATCCTATTGAACTCAGTGGGACTTACTTCTCAATGGACATTTATTTACCCAGCAGTGCAAACCTATAATGTCTACTCAGAAGTAACCCTCATTAAACCCAATGGGGCCTGCAAATCCTACCTACCTTCCTTTCTTTTTCTTCTTCCTTTTTTTTGGTAGAGCAGAAGTTTTAAAAATCATTCTCTGAAACTGAGACTGCAATGTTGTTTATTTGAGTGTTTAGACCCTAGCTAGTTAATTAATTGAACATTGAGAAACTCCTAATGTGATTTTTCTGTACCCCACAAATGAGGAACATGGGGCCCTCCAGCTATTCTTAAACTCCAACTCTCATCAGCCCCAAGCAAGCATGGCCAATGGCCAGGGATGATGGGAGCTGAAGTCCAATGTCTGGAGGGCCACAGGTTGCACATCCCTGCCTGTAGACCATGTATGAAAAACTGCCAGATGGGGTGCAACCTTGGAGAAATCAACTATGAGTCATGGGCTTATATTCACCTACATTTCCAAGCTGGTTCTTAACTACCGCACATCTTTCATCTGCTTCAATGCCCGCTTTGTTGTTGTTGTTTAGTCATTTAGTTGTGTCCGGCTCTTCATGACCCCATGGACCAGAGCACGCCAGGCACTCCTGTCTTCCGCTGCCTCCCGCAGTTTGGCCAAACTCATGCTGGTAGCTTCGAGAACACTATCCAACCATCTCGTCCTCTGACGTCCCCTTCTCTTTGTGCCCTCAATCTTTCACAACATCAGGGTCTTTTCCAGGGAGTCTTCTCTTCTCATGAGGTGGCCAAAGTATTGGAGCCTCAGCTTCAGGATCTGTCCTTCCAGTGAGCACTCAGGGCTGATTTCCTTCAGAATGGATAGGTTTGATCTTCTTGCAGTCCACGGGACTTTCAAGAGTCTCCTCCAGCACCATAATTCAAAAGAATCAATTCTTCGGTGATATTACCGGTACTATTTTTTCTCATATTGAACTGGAAAGGCCTTTTGTTTCCGAAACTCCATTTTGCATTGTCTACATGGTTTGCCTGTGGCGTTATGGTCGATGTACAAATATATCTGCAACTCCATCTGAACTCATAGCCAAATATATCAAAGCTGTTTTAGAAGCACGGTTGGTGTCAGACACCTACCGCGGAGGGAAGTGACAGCTTAGCTCCCATTACAATGGCAGTGTTTCAATTGTTGTTTTAGTTAAGATCTCTCCATTGCATGACAGAAAAAGCTGCTCCAAACCAACGGTTTGCTCCCTCTTGGCAATGCATTGCTATAGTAACCAAACAATTAGGGTCAGCCCTACCTCAGCCTCTTCTGTTGTCACTAAATCAGTGTGGGGCGGAAAGCACCACCAGTGAGAGAATGCACATTTCTGTTACTATTTGCTGGACACTGCGATAAATAGAAGAAGCATCTCCTACACGTCATTTCAGTCATCCTTAAAAAAAAAAAAATACAAGAAAGCTCAATACACTGTACTTTGTGTCGTTTAGTCATTTAGTCGTGTCCGACTCTTCGTGACCCCATGGACCAGAGCACGCCAGGCACTCCTGTCTTCAGTTTTCTTGGCAGGGATACTGGAGTGGGATACCGTCAATAGCAAACTCAGGTGACTGAGTGCCTTTCAGTTTGGGGCCACCCTAAAAAAGAGCAGTGGCCTGGCTTCTGCCTATTTGTGGAACCCTCCAAGTACAAAGAAGTCTTCTGCAAGTTTGTAAATAAATATGAAATGATATGGCCTGGCAAAGGATGCTTCCACCAGATGGGGCTTCAATACAGTGGTACTTCAGGTTAAGAACTTAATTCATTCTGGAGGTCTTTTCTTAACCTGAGGTACCACTTTAGCTCATGGGGCCTCCCGCTGCTGGCACCGCGTGATTTCTGTTCTCATCCTGAAGCAAAGTTCTTAACCTAAGGTACTATTTCTGGGTTAGTAGAGTCTGTAACCTGAAGCGTCTGTAACCTGAGGTACCACTGTACTGTAAATGGGTCATGGAGATATTACAAACAAGCCATTGGCAACTGGATTAAATGAGGAGAGGGGTTATGGGCTGGCATATTGATGTCCATGGTTTAAAAATTTGTGTGACCAATTCCAGAGGGGCCATCCTGTTAAACTGCAATAGATTGTAATGGAACTGTTTTGAAGTCACTTCAGCACCAGATTGGTGTGGGGGTGAGGATCGCCTCCCCTCCCCCAACCGCCCAGCTCTGTCCTGTATTTTGCCAGAACAAAGGCGGCAATCCTAGGAGGGATATTAAGTTGAAATAAACAACAATCAAAATGTAGACCCACAAGTAAACTTAAAAAAAAGGCACATAGGCTCTGCTGGTCCCCGATAAGTGAACACCGGGCAGGCAGCGCGCCCTCCCCAGGCAGCTCCGCCACGCGCTGCCAAAGCGAGCAGATCCGCGATAAGGCTGGAGCAAACTCCCTCTGCCCGCTCTTCGCGGGTGCCAAGGGCTGGAACCTCCCCGGGGCTCGGGCAGTGCGGACAGCCGCAGCCGCTGCAGCGCTTTAGCTTCGCGAAGAGGAAGGTGGGCTTTTCTCGCTAGCGCCACCTCCTGGCCAAGTTAAGCGAGCGCGCCCCTTTCCTGCGCACCCTGCGCGCCTCCAAGAAGCGGAGCTATCTCTACTCCCCGCAAGCTATCCTTTCTGCCCCCAACCCCGGCGGTGTGTGTCGATTGGCCAGCTTGGAAGCAACAGGCGGAGAACAAAGGAGAGGGGCGCGTGCACGTGTCGTGCGGAGTCAAATTAGGGGATTCACCCCCCAAAAAAACACCCCACCCTAAACTCATCCCCACCAACCCCCGGCGCCCCGTCCCTAGGTGGCTTGTCTAATTCCACTGCGCCCCCTTCGCCTCGGGGTCCCCCATTTCTCTCCTTTCCTCACGTGCAGGTAATATTGGATTCCCCGCGAGGTGGCGGCGTGCACGTGAGAATGCGCCCATTCCCTCCGCCTCCTTCCCCAGAACGTAAGAGGCTCGCCCAAGCTTGGGAGGGGGTGGGAAGGGTCCCTTCTCCGCAAGAAGAGCCCTCCCCGCTCCTCCTGCTGCGGAAGACGCGCGGGTGGACCTCCCTCCTTTCCCTTCCTGGGAAAAGAAAGAAAGGAGGGAGTCTCTAGCGGGAGACGCTGCGCATCTGTTTGCGGATGGGACAGCTGTCGTGAGCCGAGCCAGCCGAGGCGCGCGTCGCCTTCGTCTCCTCCCCTGCGGCGCGGGGCATGACCCCCTTCCCCAGGCGCGTTTTTTGGAGATGGGGTTCAAGGCTGCCAAATTCATCTGTTACTTCTTGTGGCCGCTTGCTAGCATCCCTCTTGCCCAAGGTAAGGAGATCGCGGTGGGAATGGGATCCTCGGCGTCCGGCGCAAGGCTGTGCATGCTTACTCGCGAGTAAATGAATCCCTCTCGCGTTTGCGTGGCACGCCCGAGGCAGGGCGCATCAAGTGGGGTCCACACTCTTATCCCTCGCGAGTCCTTTGTTTTGTTGTTCTTCGCTCGTGCTTCTGTCTCCCTTGGAGCAGGCCGTGTGGCTCTCAGGAGTTTTGTTCTCTCTTCCGCTCAATTGGGATGCGGAGCGAGAGAGCGAGTTGTGCATCCATGCCTTTGCTTGTAGATCCAAAAACTGGCCGCCGTGCACCGTACTATCTCTCTCGCACCCATCTCTATTAATAACCCCATTTTCGATATTTAGTAAAACAGTTCTTACAAACTCATTTGAAAATGAACGCCCACTTTTCCATCTGCCGTTTTCTTCCATGTCGGGGGGGGGCGGGCGAGCTAGGTTGCCTCCCCTCTATAGGTAGCAGCTGTAAAGACTGCAAACTTTCTCCCAATCCTCAGTATTATTTTTAAACAAAGCTTTTAATGCCACTGTAATGCTTTCCTGTTGTAAATATCTTCCAACTATTGGAGGGGGAGAGTGTCTTTCTGTGTCCTGTCCCGTCTCCCCCAGCCCCTCAGTTTACAGAATCGTAGAAACCCTGCTTAGCTTTGCAAACGTCCTAGCAGTTTTATTACTGCACCACTACAGAAAGTTATTTGCATTCTCCATCTGATGCAATTTGCTCCTGGTTTAAGGTCATTGATGGTGAAGTGTGTTTGAGATTAAGGCTGGGAAAGTGTCAGCTGATAAGATCCAGCTTGTGTAATAACATGTTTCAGTGTGAGCTACCTTGCACAGAAATTTCACACATTGTATTTGTTTTAAGGGCATGATCCGTTCAGAGATAAACTCCAGTTCCATTTCTTTAAGCGGAGCAGTTGTAACTGCACGCTTAATTCTGCCGGTGAAACTTAAAAACTGAACTTTCAGTGCTTCTAGGGATTGCAGTGATATAATAGGACTTCTGAGTAAATAATAATAATAATAATAATAATAATAATAATAATAATAATAATAAATTATTTATATCCCACCCTCCCCAGCCAAAGCCGGGTTCAGGATTGTTCTGCCAGTGTTGAGATGTTGGTATGCCTGTTCATTTTTGCAAAAGATGAGGGGGGGGGAGAGATGGGGTTCTATTGCCTAGTTCTATTAAATGTTTCATATATCAGTTAACTTCGGAATTCACTGTGTTTGTGGTCAGCCTATGTGATCATTGTTCTCCCAAGCAGAAGAATGAGTTCAAATATAACTTTGTCCTTAAATGCATCATATATTTTTCAGAAGAAACTTTGGTTCATGGTCCAGATCTATGTATGATTTTACAATTACATTCTTTAAATATATTGCAGTGTCAGGATCTGGTATAGTATTTTCCACTGTCATATAGCTCATGGGATTGAGTTCCACAAGATTTAATGCCAAATAAGTGTATATAAGGGACGCGGGTGGCGCTGTGGGTTAAACCACAGAGCCTAGGACTTGCCGATCAGAAGGTCGGCGGTTCAAATTCCCGTGATGGGGTGAGCTCCCATTGTTCGGTCCCAGCTCCTGCCAAGCTAGCAGTTCGAAAGCATGTCAAAGTGCAAGTAGATAAATAGGTATCGCTCTGGCGGGAAGGTAAACAGTGTTTCCGTGCGCTGCTCTGGTTCGCCAGAAGCGGCTTAGTCATGCTGGCCACATGACCCAGAAGCTGTACGCTGGCTCCCTCGGCCAATAAAGCCAGATGAGTGCCGCAATCCCAGAGTCGGCCACAATTGGACCTAATGGTCAGGGGTCCCTTTACCTTTACCTTTAAGTGTATATAATGTGACTGTGGCCTTTGAGTGCAGTCTAGTGTATATTTACCCAGATGCAAGCTCCACTGTGTTCAGCGAGCCTTGATCCCAGCAAGTGTGCACAGGATTGCAGATTTTAGTTCCGAGTAAACATGCATAGGTTCTGGCAGCAAAGCCTGATTTTATTTTGTCTTACTTAGGTGATACATTTCACAACACTATTAATGTAATGAGCTTCAATTAACCTTTGCATTTCTTTGCGGTTTAACCAAATTAGTTTTTTCTCAATCAAATCTCATTATTGGACAATTTTAGTGTTTATGTTGTGGGATATTTGGATGTCATCTTGGAGCCAGGAGCTGCTTTTGAACGAGTAGCTATTAATTAACATTTGCTCCTAAATGCGCTTCTTTAGGAGTAAGCTCCCTTGAAGTCCATGGGACTTCTTTCGAAGCAAAAGTTTCAAGGAGAATAATATATCCAAGGGCATTAATATGAAATGAGAATGGATTAGTAGTCACAGATGGGTTCTTTTATACAACTTGAAACTGGCATCACTTGTGTTGGAAATTCTGCGCTGCTGTTTTTCTTTTTTAAAATATACATCAAATTTTATGCTTTTGCTGTTTTCTTATTTGTCACCCTGGCCTTTTGGGGAAGGAAGTTCAGGATAGAAATTTAATGGACAAAAACATTATTGTATCAGTGGCAATTATAATACTATTTAGAAGTTTGTATTGCGTTTTGTTTTCAGCTCTGAGGCTTGTCACAAGTAGTAGCTGCAACAAAATGTTACAGTATGAAGTACTACTTCTCTGGATTCCAACCACTCAAAATCCCATCTCCAGTTTCCCGCCCCTCCCCTCCTGCCCTACTAAGCATGCTCAGACCTCATTACACTGCTGAGGTGTTTTCCTCCCTGCCCCCCTTCCCTAAAGATGCCTTGTGTTTTTGCAAACCTTGGGGTTTCCCAGGCCTGCTGAGGTCTCCCTCCTGTACATAGATTGTACTGTTTTGGCTATATAAGCATCCACACTCAGGGTCTGAGTCTGATTTAGAAGGAAATAGTTTCAAACTTAGAAAAGAGATATAGGTTCTAAAGCTATGCGCATGTTTTCGTCAACTGCTGTGCTGCTAATGAAACATTTGCATGGGTGACATTGTCATTATAAAGTGTGGTCTTAGATCAAAATGAACAGACAACAGCGAAGGTTGCTAGGTTTATCGAGGGTGCAGTGAGATTAAGGGCCACTATCTGAACGATACTCTAGGCCATTTGATTGCCCTTTTTACCCATTGCTGTCTTTTTATTTGTATATATTTCTTGTTTTATGTTGCTATGGCCATTGGCTTATGCGAATAAAGTTTATCTTATCTTATCATCAAAGTGGGGTCTTCAATCTAAAACAGAATGAGGAGCTCTTTATAGAAGCACTTCTGCAATATTATGTTGTAAATCTTACTATTTTAGGTGTCGAATGTAAGCCTGGTTGTCATCCTGTAAATGGATATTGTGAAGTTTCAAGTGAATGCAGGTAAATTAAGATTTTTATGCCCAAGCTAGAGAGCGCTTGTTTCAGTTAATCATGCTTTTGAACTCTATTCTGTTTTCAGCTAACAGGAGCATATTTGTGTGCAAAATGTAATTCAGTAACCAATGCTTTAATTAATAACCGTGCAATCATTTTACCCACACCTGATTTAGATTTATTACGGCCTGTGCAACACTTAAAAAGCAGACCAATGTAAATTATGAGGTACAAAGTTACCCAGCACAATGAAACAACAGTAATTGTTTAATTAGCTAATTTATTATCTTTGCATAACACTTCACACATCCAGAGGCACCTCAAAGTGTTTTGCAATTATGCAATGCAAAATATGAAATGCATTAGGAAAAAAATCATTTAAACAATCCAGATACGAAGCACTAAAAGTGTTTGTCCCCGGAAAAAAAGTTCTCTAAAGCATCACAGGATATCCTGAAGAACTCTGCTGGATCTGCACCCAGTTCTCACAGTGATCAACAGATGCCACAATGGGAAGCCCACAAACAGAAGCCGAGAGCAGCCTAGGATTCGCAGGAACTGTTGTTCGGAGGCATATTGCCTCCATAAAGGATGAACGCCAATAGCCATTGATAGTAACAGTCCTTAAAAAAAACCCTTTCTTTGCAGAGAAAAGAAAAAGCATGTTATTTTAAATTGGGTTTCTATGTGTGATGCTCAGATGCGAGACACAAATGATTTTGAAATCCTATTATCTCCAGGCATATGTGTTTCGAAACTTGTCCCCTCTTGTAACAACAACAACAACAACAACAACAACAACAACAACAACAACAACAACAACAATTTTATTTATACCCTGCCATTCCTGGTTCAGAAAGCTGGGCTCAGGGCGGCTAACAACAAATTTAAAACACTAAAATTCTTTCTTTTTTCTTTTTCCTTTCTCCTCCTGTGATTAAGCTGCATTTTAATATTTTAATGTTTCAATATTTTAATTGTTGTGTTTTAATCTTGTTTTTAAGTTGTATTCATTCAACTTGTTTTTATTATTGCTTGTTAGTTGCCCTGAGCCTGGACTTGGCTGAGGAGGGCGGGGTATAAATAAAAATTATTATTATTATTATTATTATTATTATTAATTGATGCAACAAAAAACAGCATAAAATACAGTATAAAATGTGAATAACAATAAATTCAGAATTCAAAAATCAATTTAGGGGGGAAATCCATCCAATAAACATTAGATGATCACTAGGGCTAGCTGGCTAAATTAGTCCTATTTGGGCCAGCGATGAACCAGGGGAGAATTAGCTGTGGGATCCCAGAGCAGGTAATCTTCATGAAAAGGGGAGGGGGAGGGAGGGAAGGGGAATAAAAGATCAGGATTGAACGCCAGGTGGAATAGGTCTGTCTTACAGGCCCTGTGGAAGTAAGTTAAATCCTGCAGGGCTCTGGTCTCATGGGACAGAGCATTCCACCAGGTGGGAGCCATCACTGAGAAGGCCCTGGCCCTGGTGGAGGATAATCTGACTTCCTTAGGGCCCGGGACCTCTAAACTATGATTATTCATGGACCTTAAGGTCCTCTGCGGGGCATACCAGGAGAGGAGGTCCCGTAAATACATGTAGGTGTGTATGTAGCTGCACTATGTGTATAGGATTCCATTAGAGGAATACGCTATATCTTTATTGTCACTGTCCCATGCAGGACAATGAAATTGAAAAAACTACATAAAACTACATAAAACTGCATAAAACTGCCACAAAACTACATAAAAACTACATAAAACTACTACAAAACTACATAAAACATTCTAAAACCCCTAAAAACTCTAAAACCCCATTTTAAAATACACTATACTATAGAAACCCCTTATGCTGCGTTTAGAACCAGAATAGTCCATGATTGGTCAAATCAAGCCATCTTATTTTTGTAAGCTCATCTGTTACACTTTCCAAACTCTTAACTGTATTTGCAAAGGTGGGCTTATCCCGGCTTGATATCTTAGAATCATAGAATTATAGAGTTAGAAGGGACCACGAGGATCATCAAGTCCAGGCATAGGCAAACTCGGCCCTCCAGATGTTTTGGGACCACAGCTCCCATCATCCCTGACCACTGGTCCTGTTAGCTAGGGATGATGGGAGTTGTAGTCCCAAAACATCTGGAGGGCCGAGTTTGCCTATGCCTGATCAAGTCCAACCCCCTGCAATGCAGGAATATGCAGTTGTCCCATATGAAGATCAGACCTGCAACCTTGGGCATTATCAGCACCATGCTCTATCCGGGCTTGTTTGACTGTCTTTTCTTTAGGTGTCAGCCTGGTTGGCAGGGCCCTCTCTGTGACCAGTGCATCCCTTTCCCTGGCTGCCTGCACGGGACCTGTGCCAAGCCGTGGCAATGCATGTGCGAAGAAGGATGGATCGGCAGCCTCTGTGACACAGGTTTGCAAACCTCTTTTGCTTCCTCTGCCCAAGATCCAGATGGATCAATCCATACGGTTACAGCACCACCTGGTGTTACAGATAGACAGTTACTTTAATAGCATTCTCTCTCTCCCTCCTTTTTGCAATGAAGGCACCTTGGAGTTGCAGCTGTTCAGATGAGCAGATCCTTAGGGTTGCCTTGTGTCCTCTTTGTCCAGGACATGTCCTCTTTTTCAGGGGTAAAATTTGTGCCCGGGTGGATTTTTTCAATTTGCCAAAATGTCTCTGGCCATAATTTCTGGAGGAGCCATAGAAATAACTGGCGGCTGAAGATTTGCTTTCCTATTCTCTTCTCCTCCCCTCAGCAATATATTGCAGCTCCTATATCCTACATATAGCAGGGGTATTTAAAACGAAAGTCGTCATAGCATCCTCTTTTTTTGCTCTTCAGAATATGGCAACCCTCAAAGTTCTACTTAAGGCCAAACTATATGTCAAATGGGAAAACTGGTATATAGTTTTAATCTTAGAAGTACCAATGTCCTCCTGACACTGGGAGGGAACCAAAGCAGGAGATTTGATGTAATGGGAATTGGGGTTGCTTGTGCGTAAACTGCAAACTGCTCCAAGCTAGCTGTGTAGCTAAAACTTTCCCCGGTTGACAGCCCTTGAAACGCGGCTGTCTTAGTCACTGGCAGAATCCGTCAGTGGGCGGGACCTAAATTTCTTCCAACATAAAAGTTGCTTGACACCAAGTCTCCTCCTAGATTCTCTGCGTGAAAGCCTTCTGCGCAGCGTGGGCGTGCCAAGCGGAGGTCCTGTGCTCTCTCCACTGATTTCACTGGAAGAGTCTCTGAGCCTCCCCTCCACCTTGCTCCCGGCTTCCCCTTTCTCCCTGGTGTCCCCTGGATTTCTTTCCCCTGTGGGAACCCTCTCTCTCTCCTTGCTAGTTCCCTCCCCTGCATCGCTGGAGCGACTTTCCTCTCCTCTTCCCTCTGACGGCAGTTCCCTGACATTTGAGGTTATATAAATTTCTCATTGCTTCTCAAAAAGCTGAAAATCCCACAGTGTGTCCATTTCAAAACAGATGCAAACAGATGTAAGTGGTCTCAGTAATGGGGGTTCATCCACACCTGCCCACTGACTTTGCCATGTCTTTCATCATTCACCCGACACATGTGCCTGTGAATAACATAATTAAGTTGGAAATAACATAATTAAGGGGAAGGTTTTCACATGTATCTTGAGTGACCACACCCGCTCTGTTGGATGGCAAGATCCAGAATGAATTGAGATTGAAAATGGCATGTTGAGGATGAGCATAAAGAATTCCAGATTGAGGGGAAATTGCTTGTTTTGTGCTACAAACGGATTTGTGTGCATGCACCCCAAGATCCATATGTTCATAAACATACAGTGCAATTCTGTACCTGTCTGCTTGGGTATAAGTCCCATTGAACTGAGTGGGATTCACTCCCAGGTAAATGGGCATAGGATTGCACTAATCATATAAAAATAACGCTGATTTTTGTATTTTTTATTTTTGTATTATTAATATAGATGTTCATCCCTGCTCTTCAAAACCTTGTACAAATAACTCAACCACTTGTATTGAAACTGGCGATGGAGGATACATTTGTTTGTGTGCTCAAGGATATATCGGGGAAAACTGCCACGTGAAAAAGGGCCCTTGTATAGTGAACGGGTAAATATGGATAAAAACGTGTGAATGTCTTACTGCTGTCTTTTATTAGGCTGACACCTACATGCATTTGTGCACAGGCAATGTCGGATTTACGTATAAGCTAAACAAGCTATAGCTTAGGACCCACGCTCTTGGGCCCCTCCAAAAAAATTTAAAGAAAAAAAAACCCTGGGTGTGCATTTCCAAAATATAAGATAAAAAACAAATAAAATAAAACCTACATACAGCAACAGTGTTTTGTGCTGTGTAGGCTCCTATGATGTAAGTAAAGGGCCCCGCCTGCTAGCCTGCTCCCTAAAATATCACTGCTTTGCTCATCTCTATATACTGTATAGGGTGCCTACATTCTGCATGTGCAAATGGCTTTAGATACCTATCAGGTCCATAAATTACCATTTGTTGTTGACAAAGGACAGCTGGACATATAAAGGGCCCCATTACCTTCAGTAGCTTAGGGCCTCATCAAACCTAAACCCAGCCCTGCATACAGGGGAGGAGTCCCCAACCTTTCAGGGCACACTTGGAAACTGTCATGGGCACCACAAAGTACCCATTTCTCAGAAGAGAAACTGGCAATGCCCAGACCACCACCTTGCAAGCAGGCAAACACACCACAAAACAAGCAGAGCAGACCACAACAACCGTCTCCACCAAAAGAAAAAAGTGTCAAAATGCTCTCAGATAAAGAAGGATTAGGAGTGTGTGTTGTTGCTCACATGCACCCATGTTGAGGAGTCCAAGCATAGGGCATCATGGTGTCAGCCAGGTTTGTTTGTTCACATGCCTCTACCATTCACACATCAAGCAGGTAGCATCTAATTCCTGCAACAAGAGGAGCATGTGAGTGAAGGAGGGCAAAGCTACCTTCCCTCCCCACTTTCCGTGTCTCTTAGCACATGTCTCCCCAACTCAGCTCGTTCCTGGCTTTGGATATATAATAATAATGATTTCTTATACCCTGCCCATCTGACTGGGTTGCCCCTGCCACTCTGGGTGGCTTCCAACAAAAATACAGGAAACAACAACATCAAACATTAAAAGCTTCCCTTTACAGGGTTGCATTCAGATGCCTTCTAAAAGTCAAGTAGTTGTTTATTTCCTTGACATCTGATGGGATGGTGTTCCACAGGGCGGGTGCCACTACCAAGAAGGCCCTCTGCCTGGTTTCCTGTAATTTCACTCCTTGCAATCAGGGAACCTCCAGAAGGCCCTCAGAGCTGGACCTCAGTGTCCAGGCTGAACGATGGGGGTGGAGACGCTCCTCCAGGTAACAGGTATACATATGGGGGTGGAGCTATTTCATTCTACAGGAGGGGAAATACCATTTCTGTTTTTTTCATGGACTTCCCCTTCTGCCTTTGTTGTTTTGAACTCCAGTTCTCCCTGCCAGAATGGAGGGACCTGCGTGGACAACAACGGATTTGCTCCTCATGCCTCCTGCCTGTGCCTTCCTGGCTTCACTGGAATCTTTTGCGAAATAGATACGGACGACTGCGAGTCGAACCCCTGTGAAAACGGAGGGACGTGCACCGATATTGGGAGGGGCTTCCGCTGCATCTGCCCCTCTGGTTACGGAGGTGTGTTGTGTAGCAGTCCCATCACAATCTGCACAAGCGGCCCGTGCAAAAATGGTGGGACGTGTCGCCAACGCCCTGGCGGGAGCTTTGAATGCATTTGCAAACCACCCTTTGCCGGGGTCACCTGTGCTTCTTCCAGCAGAAACACAAGCGTCGGTGCAGAGGCTAAACACAGGCCGAATCACCACCCGCACCCGAAAGCTCACCACAAACCTGTTCATCCCGAAGAGCCAGACGTCTTGACCATAAAAGAGACGATCGAAAACAGGCAGCAGCTTCTCAGTAGGAGTCAGGTGATCTGCTTCCTGGCCCTCGGCCTGCTGACGTGTCTCGTTGTGCTGGGTACAACCGGGATTATCTTCTTTTCCAGATTTGAAATGTGGCTAGCAAATGCCAGGTACAGTCACCTGGTACGCAAGGAGAGGGATTGCTTCCTGAAGGCCAACGAAGGCGAGAACCTTTCGGTGAATATCATCTTCCCAGAGAAGATCAAACTGACTAATGAATAAGGACAAAAGATACTGTCGTCTGGGCTGTGCCCAAAGCCTTATATTTCGCAACATGTGCTCTTGACGTTTCAAGTGGTTGGCTTTACTTTTTCTTTCCTTTTTTCCTGGCTTTGGGACCAGTTGACAGACAAGAAATTGACTGTGTTTTTCTCACCTAAAGAAATTTCCCATTCCCATTGTAGTATGATTTCCCACCTACATACGCACTCAGAATCATATGTGGTGAACCCATGAATCTTTATTTCCTTTAAAAATAAACAAAAGGCAGGTGGTACTTTGTGGAAAATAAGAGAACTGATGTTATTGTACTGTGTATAGCATGTCTAGCCATCGTGCTACTTCTGAGTCATTTTCCAGTGCTTATTTTCTAATAAAGGATATTTAAGGGCTATATTGATTTATCTGTTTTCAAGGGTCTTTGCTGTGCTTCATTGACACTGATGCAGGCTTTTAACTTTGATCTGGTTCAGGCTGGTGCTCTCTTTCAGGAGCAGAGAATTTCAGATGCTGGGGCCTAACAAGACCCCCAGGCCTCTCTTACGTGGCCTTTGGGGCTCTTCCAGGCCATATCTCAGGGACCCTGAGGGTCATCTAGTCCAACCCCCTGCAATGCAGGAATATTCAGCAGTCCCTTACGGGAATCGAACCTGCAACTTTGGCATTAACAGCACCACACTCTAACCAACAGAGCTTGGAATTGTAGTCCCAACAACAACTGGAAGGTGCCACGGCTACGCCTAGTCCAGGCCCATGAAAGAGAAATACCACTTTGAGTTTGGCACGAAGGCACGCAAAAACCCACCTGCCATTTTAAAGTTGTTTTATTTGGAAGAATGTTTCAGCAGGAAGGAAGGGGAAAGGTCCACAAAAGAACATCGCGCTTCGTGTCTATCCTGTTGCAGTCACTTACTTAACAGGTTTCTTCATGCATAATGTAGCAGCACTGATGGTCTGACAGATGTCAGGGAACAAGGGCTGTTGGTTGGCGGCCATCCATCTTTTAAGGGCTCTTGACACACACGTGGGCTTTGACTGACAGGTAGCTCTTACACAGCCACATCAGTCCAGGAAGGGAGCGTAACACATTTTTGAAGTGAGGAGATGGGCCGTTGCAGTTAGCTACTCCTGCGGAAGATCTCCCCCTGCTTCCCAAATAGGTGGAGCTCCTTAATCTGTTTGTGTATTGAAAGGGGGACATGACCTCCCTGCCTGGGCAAGATGAAGGACCAAAACAGACAGGTTGCCACAAGGTGGGACTGCGTTACAAGTTTGTTGCTTTGTCATTTGGAGAAAAGGTGAATGAGAGGAGGGCAGATTAAAGGTATAGGTAAAGGTACCCATGACCATGAGGTCCAGTCGCGGACGACTCTGGGGTTGTGGCGCTTATCTCGCTCTTATAGGCCAAGGGAGCCGGCTACGTCCGGGTCATGTGGCCAGCATGAACAAGCCACTTCTGGCGAACCAGAGCAGCACACGGAAATGCCGTTTACCTTCCCACCGGAGTGGTACCTATTTATCTACCTGCACTTGACATGCTTTCGAACTGCTAGGTGGGCAGGAGCTGGGACTGAGCAACGGGAGCTCACTCCATCGCGGGGATTTGAACCGCCGACCTTCTGATTGGCAAGCCCTAGGCTCTGTGGTTTAGACCACAGCATCACCCGTGTCCCTGAGGGCAGATTAGATGTGTATAAAATCATTCATGGTGCAGAGACTGCCGGTCATGGGGGACTTGGCAGGAAATTAAAATGTTAACATGCCAGCCCTAGGAAACCTGGAAGGCAAAGCTGGCGAGAAGACCTGGGGAAGACTGGCTTCAACCAGGTGTGCTGACAATCCATTCAAGCTGACTGCACTCTGAAGCAGCAGCACAGTTTGACATCAGACGTCTCACCTGCCCTCTTCATGTTTTGGCACTACCTGAAGTTACGGTAAGTGGGCAGTGCCTGTGCATGACCTTGCTATGAAACTAATCAATAGCTGTATTTGGGGCCCGGGAGCAATTTGCCCACAGACCAATTGGGCTGGGCAGGTGGTTGTCCTGATCCACCAGCCCAAAGGTTGGCTCATGGGAGTGGTTTGGTGCAGGTATACCAAAGAAGGAAGTTAAAAATACCAGAGTAATCAGTCCTAGTGTTTTACTATAAGAAAGCGTAAGCTTACAGTAAACGAGCCTGCTGGGCCTTGCTGCCATTGCAGGCACAGGACGAACACAGCAACAATAAGAGGTCACCATGGCTTGTCCGCCGCCAAGCAAATGTTGATATAGCCATCATGCACAAAGCAGAAGATGTCAGTTTGCCCAGAACCTCACCTGGCCAGTGAGGTCATAGGTGGCAGCCATCCAAAGCCTAAAGCCCAGCATCCCAAGTTCCACAGATAAGTGCAGCATCAAAGCAATCCAATTAGCACATATCAAAGCAAGGAAACATATATGTGTTCATCCTTGCAACAACGGCCAATAATTTGGGGCGTTATCTTGACTACAAAGATGGTGCTTGCAGGCCTTCCAGAACATTTCACTTGGGTTCAACAAAAGGGCATTTTACCTACCTCATAGCAGCTGTCACACCTTGCTGGAGGAAAAAGGCTCTGGTTTGGATTCTTAGTCTAAACTAGGGTGGTGGGAGCAAGTCCTACCCTCCCTTTCAGGATTAAGTATTGTGGTACCCCTGGAAAGGGGTCCAGGGGAAGGCTTCTCTCTGAATACCCAGATAGGGGCTAACAGGTCACAGAACTCCCCAAATGGAGGGATCGCTCCATTTGATGTGCATCTGAGATTGACCTTGATGTAGTACTCAGCCAGCAAACAGGCTGGTTGATTCAGGATGCATACCCAGTGCCTATGCCAAAACCTACTTACATCTGTAATCAATAAAGTTGTGGCCACTTTGATACCAAGATGTTGTCATGTCATTTTTCTGCTTCCTGAGCCCCGAGCCCTCATCAGAAAATCTGGAGACAGAACAGTTCAAAAAGTGATTTTAGAGGCAGAGAAAATTTCTCTTAGGTACCATGTATCTCTGGATTTAACCTTCCCCCTCCCCCCCAAAAAGTGTGGGACAGCAGATGTATCTGATGAAGGATGTCTGGACAAGTGGGAGCTAATAGTCACACAAGGGGTAGACATTTGATCAAAGTATGGACAAACCCCTAGATACATTCATGAAGGATACAGCTATTAACACCTTCTAGCTATAATGTCTCTGAATGCCAGTTGCTGAGAATTACACATGGGGAAAGTGGTGTTTCACTGAAGTCCTGTGTCTAGACTCCTGGGAGAACAAGATGCTGGACAAGATGGGCTGTTGAAGAAGAAGAAGAAGAAGAAGAAGAAGAAGAAGAAGAAGAAGAGGAGGAGGAGGAGGAGGAGTTTGGATTTGATATCCCACTTTATCACTACCCTAAGAAGTCTCCAAGCGGCTAACATTCTCTTTTCCCTTCCTCCCCCACAACAAATACTCTGTGAGGTGAGTGAGGCTGAGAGACTTCAGAGAAGTGTGACTAGCCCAAGGTCACCCAGCAGCCGCATGTGGAGGAGCGGGGAAGCGAACCCAGTTCACCAGATTACAAGACTACCACTCTTAACCACTACACCACACTGGCTCTCAACACATTGGCCTGATCTAGCATGCTTTTCTTATGCTTTCACATGCTTAAAGGGCTTTTTGTGCATTTAGTAGTTGTAATACATGCAAAAACCCTGTGAAATGTCAGAATTATGATTCCCCCATATTGCAGATGGGGTGGTGGGGAGAGAGAAGACTGAAGCTGAGAGGCAGTGACTCGTCTAAGAGTACCTAGTGAGTTTTATAGCTGAAGTGAGATGATTGAACTGGGGATCGTCATGACTCATAGCCTACTCCCTTGGCTGCACCAGCCTTCAACCTTCAGGAAATGAGACAACAGTTGTTGTGCACATGGACAGTACCTTCATAAGCATCTGTTAAAATGCTGTGATCACCAATAGTCAGCATGGATTTCTGAAAAATAAGTCATGTCAGACTAACCTGATCTCGTTTTTTGACAGAATTACAAGCCTGGTAGATGAAGGGAATGCAGTGGATGTAGCCTACCTTGATTTCAGTAAGGCATTTGACAAGGTGCCCCATGATATTCTTGTAAAGAAGCTGGTAAAATGCGGTCTTGACTATGCTACCACTCAGTGGATTAGTAACTGGCTGACTGACCGAACCCAAAGGGTGCTCATCAATGGTTCCTCTTCATCCTGGAGAAGAGTGACTAGTGGGGTGCCACAGGGTTCTGTCTTGGGCCCGGTCTTATTCAACATCTTTATCAACGACTTGGATGATGGACTCAAGGGCATCCTGATCAAATTTGCAGATGACACCAAACTGGGAGGGGTGGCTAACACCCCAGAGGACAGGATCACACTTCAAAACGACCTTGACAGATTAGAAAACTGGGCCAAAACAAACAAGATGAATTTTAACAGGGAGAAATGTAAAGTATTGCACTTGGGCAAAAAAAATGAGAGGTACAAATACAAGATGGGTGACACCTGGCTTGAGAGCAGTACATGTGAAAAGGATCTAGGAGTCTTGACGCGGCAGCTAAAAAAGCCAATGCAATTCTGGGCTGCATCAATAGGAGTATAGCATCTAGATCAAGGGAAGTAATAGTGCCACTGTATTCTGCTCTGGTCAGACCACACCTGGAGTACTGTGTCCAGTTCTGGGCACCACAATTCAAGAAGGACACTGGCAAACTGGAACGTGTCCAGAGGAGGGCAACCAAAATGGTCAAAGGCCTGGAAACGATGCCTTATGAGGAATGGCTAAGGGAGCTGGGCATGTTTAGCCTGGAGAAGAGGAGGTTAAGGGGTGATATGATAGCCATGTTCAAATATATAAAAGGATGTCACATAGAGGAGGGAGAAAGGTTGTTTTCTGCTGCTCCAGAGAAGCGGACACGGAGCAATGGATCCAAACTACAAGAAAGAAGATTCCACCTAAACATTAGGAAGAACTTCCTGACAGTAAGAGCTGTTCGACAGTGGAATTTGCTGCCAAGGAGTGTGGTGGAGTCTCCTACTTTGGAGGTCTTTAAGCAGAGGCTTGACAACCATATGTCAGGAGTGCTCTGATGGTGTTTCCTGCTTGGCAGGGGGTTGGACTCGATGGCCCTTGTGGTCTCTTCCAACTCTATGATTCTATGATTCTATGATTCTATGATTCTTCTTCCATGAAAATGTCTAATCTGTGCATCACGCAGGATGCAACACAGGCACTCAACAAGCCGGTGTGCTCAAGAGCCTATTTCGGCTGATTCTTCTGGAAACAAACTGATTCTTCTGGAAACAATTCTTCTAGAATATCACAGGAATCAGGTTTCTGTTCATACAGGCCACTGCTGTGTTGAGTGCCTGTGTTGTATTTGGGGTAGGACAACACAGGTGGTGCTGTGGTCTAAACCACTGGGCCTCTTGGGCTTGCTGATCAGAAGGTCAGCGGTTTGAATCCACACGATGGAGTGAGCTCCTGTTGCTCTGTTCCAGCTCCTGCGAACTTAGCAGTTTGAAAGCACGGCAGTGCAAGTAGATGAGTAGGTACCGGTGCGATGGGAAGGTAAATTGTGTTTCTGCACGCTCTGGCATGCATCACAGTGTTCTGTTGCACCAGAAGTGGTTTAGTCTGCTGACCACATGACCCAGGAAGCTGTCTGTGGACAAACGCCGGCTCCCTTGGCCTGAAGCGAGATGAGCGCTGCACCCCATAGTTGCCTTTCACTGGACTTAACTGTCCAGGGGTCCTTTACCTTTTGCCTACACCAGTGTGCTGTAGTGGTTAAGAGCGGTAGTCTCGTAATCTGGGGAACTGGGTTCGCATCCCCGCTCCTCCACATGCAGCTGCTGGGTGCCCTGGGCCAGTCACACTTCTTTGATATCTCTCAGCCCCACTCACCTCACAGAATGTTTGTTGTGGGGGAGGAAGGGAAAGGAGAATGTTAGCCGCTTTGAGACTCCTGAAGGGGAGTGAAAGGCGGGATATCAAATCCAAACTCTTCTCTTCTTCTTCTTCTTCTTCTTCTACCTTGACCTTATATTGGAGCATTGGCCTGTTAAGACATAAGAGGAACGTAAGAAGAGCCTGCTGGCTTGGGCCAATGACCTATCTCATCCAGAATCCTGTTCTCACAGTGGCCACATAGAATAAGGTTACCAGATTTTTTTCAGCCAGTGTGGTGTAGTGGTTAAGAGTGGTAGACTCCTAATCTGGTGAACCGTGTTCGCGTCTCCGCTCCTCCACATGCAGCTGCTGGGTGACCTTGGGCTAGTCAGACTTCTCTGAAGTCTCTCAGCCTCACTCACCTCATAGAGTGTTTGTTGTGGGGGAGGAAGGGAAAGGAGAATGTTAGCCGCTTTGAGACTCCTCCGGGTAGTGATAAAGCGGGATATCAAATCCAAACTCTTCTTCTTCCAGTGGCGTAGCGTGGGGGGTGCCAGGGGTGCCGGCCGCACCGGGCGCAACATCTGGGGGGGCGCGCTCGCTGCCTCCGGAGTCGCCGAAGAGCCTCCGGCGCAGGCTGTAGCAGAGCCCCATGTCTCGTGGAACTGGCGAGCTGTGCGCGCGCCCGGGCTGAAGGCGTCCGGCAGGCAGCGGCTCTCAGCCCCGCGTGTCAGGGCCGCGGAGGACGCGCCAGGCAGCCCCTCCTCACAGCTCCGCCTCCGCTGCAGCTGCAGGGCCATGTTGCATTTTCCTCGCCTCTCTGCCCCCCTCCTCCTCCGGGCAAGCGGCGTGGTTTGGGCGGCAGCGCCAGCGGCAACTCACCTCAGATCGGCAGGTTAGGGGTTAGGGGGGGCGCAAATTACTTGCCTTGCCCCGGGTTAGGGGGCGCAAATTACTTGCCTTGCCCCGGGTGCTGACAACTCACGCTACGCCGCTGTCGTCGTCTTCTTCTTCTTCTTCTTCTTCTTCTTCTTCTTCTTCTTCTTCTTCTTCTTCTTCTTCTTCTATGAATGTGGGGATACTTTTCAGCTTTCTACTAAACAGATGGATTTTGTCAGGGGACTGATTTGTAAATCCGGAGACTGTCCCCGGGAAACAGGGATACCTTAACCTAGAAACCTGTGGGAAATCGCCAAGCAGGATCTGAATGCAAGAGGAGCTCTCCTGAGGTGTCTGGCAACTGGTATTAAGGCAGAGTATAGCCTTCACAGCTAGCAACAGAGCCATGAACAGCTGAACTCCAAGGACCAGAAAAGATCCAGTTCGCTGCTTAGTGAGATTTGAATATGGAGTGCCAAGTTTGATGGAAAGATTGCACAGCAGGGTTGGCCAACATGGTGAACCTCCAGGTTCCAATCTTTTGCTACTATTGCCCCACTATCAGGAGGACACCACATGGGCAAACCCTGTTCTTTTACGCCTCATGCCGTTCCAGTTGCCTGAGTGCGAGAGAAGGGCTGCGGTCTCAGATCTGGCCTCTGTTGCTGCATCCTCTGCTGGCCCAGCAAGCCTTCCATCCATGCATTATGAGGGAAAGCCTGAGGAGGGGAGTTGTTAGGAGACCCCTATTCCCCTCAGAGAACTACAGTTCCCAGACTTCTCTGGGGGTTTTGATGGTTAAACCACTCTGTGAATTGTAGTTCTGTGAGGGGATCAAGGGTTTCCTAACATCTCTCAGCATCCTCATCAAACTGCAGCCCCCAAGATTCTATGGGGGAAGCCATGACTGCCTAAAGTGATCTGAAGCAGCTTTCAAGGTATAGTGCAGATGGGGCCCTGCGATGCGATGGTAGAGATGACTTGCCCAGCAAGTTCTTCCAGGTGCTACGAATGGGATGAATCATGGGGAAATTTAACAGGTGCTTTCAGTTAAGAGTGGAACAAGCAGTTAAGTTGTCAGTCCATCCTGCAACAAGCACACCTATTACATTAGAAATGCCATTCCGTTCCTGACGCTTCAGCTTTGTGTTCACTTCTGTGAAAAGAAGTCCATTGGTTAACATTCAACCTTTAGAGAATTGCCTTTTCATGCAAACTCTTAACCACTAACGCCCACTGGATGGCAGCATTTGAACATGTAATTTATGAGTAGCCTCTCAAAGCATCTCGCAGCTAAAACCAACTCCATCATTTCTGCCATATTAATAAAGAAACATAGAGTCTTTCCATATTTTGATAAGTTTAGTATAGTTTAGTTGTTTAGTTTTTGAAGTGGAGATATGGCATTTTCAACACTACAAATACTAAATTATATTGCATTTCCCCTCAGGACTCAAAATGGCAGTATTTTGTTCCTGAGAAAATTGATTCTTCCCTTTGATAATATCAGTTCTCAAAGTGAAAATGCTTATATGGAATTTGATTCTGCTTATTTGCTGGAGTCTATGCAAAAAAAAAAGAGTTCTTTGTTCAGTCACAGTGGCAGAACACTTGCTTTGCATGCAGAAGGTCCCAGGGTTTTTTTGGGGGGGGGGCCTAGATGTCAATGGACTTGCTTCACTTACTTCAAACTGAGGTAAGTCAGTCTGCAATGATGGTGGCTTTCAGGTAGGGGTCTCTTCAAGTCCTAATGGGAAACTCTGGAGATGGAAGCTGGAACCTTCTGCATGCCAAACAGATGTTCTGCCTATTTTTAAAAAAGAGAAGCTTTGGGATGGGGACAGACCTGAAAAAGTAGCAAACCCCAGCAAAACTACCTTGCATCCCCAGCAAAGTCTCGCTTTCATCATTTGAATCCATTGTTTCGGGTCCTACCCTCCAGAGCAGCAAAAAACAAGCTTGCTCCATCTTCCATGTGACAGCCCTTAAGATATTTGAAGATGGCTATTATATTAGCTCTCAGTCTTCTGTGCTCCTTGAAGACAGTGCAAAGCCAGACATTTGCAAGGGGTATAGCCTTGGGAGAAAGCTAAGAGGATTGTTCTGTCTCAGCAACCATTTTGTCTTGCCGGACAAAATGACGCCCCCTTCCTATCCCTGCCTGCTGTCCCAGGGATTCTCCCAAATTCCTCCAAGCCGATTTTTGAGGAGTGGTCAAAGAGAAGGGGAGAAAATCCTGTTGCACAAGCGGAAATCCTTGCACACAGCTTCCACTGACAGGACATATAAGTCGAACCCCTTTGTTAATTTAATTTGAATAAAAGTTTCTGGCTGCTTCAGCTCTTGGTCAAATAAATACCGTATTTTTCACTCTATAGGACGCACCGGACCATAGGACACGCCTTGTTTTAGATGGGGAGAACAAGGGGGGGAAATTCTCCCCCTCTCTGCTCAGCGCCCCTTCAGCGAAGCGGCAGGAGAAACGGGGTCCCTTCCATTTCTCCTGCTTGGCTGAAGGGGCGCTGCGCAGCTCTCCCTCTCGGCTGAAGCCAGGAGAGTCTTGCTCTCCTGGCTTCAGCGAAAGGAACCTGAAGCCTGCAGAGCACAGTGGGAACTCGCGCTGCGCTCCACAGGCTTCAGGCGGCTATCCCTAAAGCCTGGAGAGCGAGAGGGGTCAGTGCGCACCGACCCCTCTCGCTCTCCTGGCTTCAGCGAGAGCAACGCGAAGCCACCGGAGTGCGGAGGCAGCGCTCCCTCTGCGCTTTGGAGGCTTCACGTTGCTATTGCTGAAGCCAAGGAGCCTGCATTCGCTCCATAGGATGCACACACATTTCCCCTTAATTTTTGGAGGGGGGAAAATGCGTCCTATAGAGCGAAAAATACGTTACATGATTGAGATGGGGCTGTTCATGCAAACCTGCCTCGTGCATTTGACTTTTCCAGGCTCCAGAAGTGCAAGGCCAGCACCCCCTTTGCACCCTCATTTCCCCTGCTGAGTTGGGAGCTTGGGAGTATTGCAGCCACCATAGCAACAACCTATCTCAGCAGCAAGATTTCCAAACAAAACTCATCTGAACTTTCTCCTGTTTCATTTAGCATAAAATTGCATTGGAATTGGCTGCCCTCCAGCAGAGTGAGTTCTCTCATTTTCTAATGAAACAAAACAGTGCCTTGGCACTCTCTCTCTCTCTCTCTCTCTCTCTCTCTCTCTGGATAAGCCATCCTTCCTATTGTGGATGAAGTTAAGTGTGTTCAACAGGAAAGGCACTGCAATAAAAATGATGTATGTTCACGATGACTTGAATATTGCAGAGCAAGAACCTTTTAAAAAGTCTGTATGTTATTTTTGTTTTTAAAACCATGGTAACCTGCTTTCCCTGCAGAACCTCTGTTAGAAAGAAGTAAGGCCCACGAGCTAACAGATCCACACTGGTTTTACTCATGGCTTTAAAAACAGCCTGGGCTATAGATGTTTTTGGTTGACCTCTGCACACTCTTGCTAGTCCAGTACATGTAGTAGACTCTGGGGTTGAGTTCATTTCGATGCTAAGTAACTGTATTACTGTATTGCTTGGGTGCACACAGTATCTTTGTAAAGGAGGAGGACTAGGGTGGGGCAAACAGGAATCAACTGATCGTGTCCCTGGGCCCCTCCTCCAGTGACTGCCTTGGCTACCCAACAGATCCAGTGGCTATGAGCCCTCAATGTTCTGGCGGCGCTGTGGTCTAAACCACTGAGCCTCCTGGGCTTGCCAATCAGAAGGTGGCGGTTCAAATCTCTGCAACAGGGTGAACTCCTGTTGCTCTGTCCCAGCTCTTGCCAACCTAGCAGTTCAAAAGCACGCCAGTGCAAGTAGACAAATAGGTACCGCTGCAGTAGGAAGGTAAACGGTGTTTCCATGCACTCTGGTTTCCATCATGGTGTTCTGTTGCTCCAGAAGCGGTTTAGTCATGCTGGCTACATGACCCGGAAAGCTCTCTGTGGACAAATGCCAGCTCCCTTGGCCTGAAAGCAAGATGAGCGCCACAATCCCATAGTCACTTTTAACTGGACTTAACCGTCCAGGGTCCTTTACCTTTTTACTGCTCTGGGGCAACCAACATGATCAAGGGGGGGAATGACTCCCCAGTGTGGAAAGGTTGCAGCATTTGGTACTCCTTAGTAGAAAAGGAGAGTAAAAGGTAACACGGAAACAGTGACCGTAGAGAAAATGACATGGGAAAAGTTTATAAAGTTGGAGAAAGTGGGTGAAGGAAATTTTTGACCTTTTATCATAGCACTAGAACATGGACAGAAACCGCATTCTTGACAATTGCTTGCCTGTATTAGTCTTATCTGCCCAATTTGCCAGAGCCTGTCTTCACATGCAGGGGAATTCCCTAACTTGCTGAGGTTTTGAGAACCATCAGCTCCTCTCACCTGGTTTCACTGGCCAGTCAAAGCTGTTTCCTGGGTGTGGCCACTGTTGCATGCTGACAGCTTCTGGTAACTACAACTGAGAGCTGAGTGCAGGGTGGGAACCAAAGGTGGAAAAACTGCCCCAGAAGGAGGACAATGTGTTCTCCATCAGAGGTACTACCCCTCCTCTTGCACCCTAATCACTTAAAGCCTAATTAGCCATCCACAAATGGAAAGGCTCCCTCAATTTGAAGAAGTTGGGATCCAGGGGAGGAGACTCCTCCCACTTGAGGGCAAGGGTAGGGTGGCTTTTGTTGTTGTTTGGTCAATCTTCCCTTCCCTGGGCAACCTTTTGTGTCAATTCTCTGGCTGCTCTGCTGAAGCTTCTAGACCAGCTGTTGAAGGGACAAAGAGGGTAAAGGTGAATTTACCCCCCCCCCTTCTGTCATTGAGACCATTGCTACACCTACAAGTTTCCCACCAGTGGACCTTAGTCTGGATGCACTGAATATGGTGACCTTCTGGAATGCGTAGCTGAAATTTCCTGGCCATTCTGGTCTTTGCTGAAGGGGAGATTCCAAAAGGTGGTATTGTCAGGCAGCAGAGGAACCAACCCCCATGGCAGGTTGCCATGAATGGACAAGACAAGGAAAAGTCTTACCGTCTGCTGTTTATTCAATATTCACAGAGAGTAAATGCAGCCTCTTGGAATAATGGCATTGCCCTGAGTGAGTCTCCACCCTCTCTGTCTCTCCCACTTCCTCATGCATCATCGCTACGAGTGTTGAAAAGTGCTCTCTGCCTTTGAGCTCTTTGCTCTCCTACTTTCAATGCTCGCTGGGTTCTGGGTGGTGGTGGTGGTGGTCTGGAATGCTTTCTAAAGACACTAAGTTCATCAGCTATCACTCCCCTGGTGCTTCTTCTTCCTCCTCCTCTCCCATTATTTCCCAGCTTTCCCCTTCATCTGCCTCTGAGCTGTGATCTCCCTCAAACCCCTGTTGTAATTCTGAACTGTCTTCTTCTTCTCTGGAAGGGTCAGGCTGGGGAGGCGGTCTCCACCATTTCTCCTCTGCCCAGTCCCTGACAGGTATTAGAAGAGATTCCTGGTTAACTCCATGACTTTGGCTTATCACTGGGATCTGTCTTGTTCCCTTCTGCTGTTCAAGATCTTTATGGCACTGCTGAGTTGGCACGAGAACGTAAGAACTTGCAAAGAGCCTTTCTGGATCCAACCAAAGGCCTATCTTGTCCAACATCCTGTCCTCACAGAGGCCAACTAGATGCCTATTGGCAGCCTATGAGCAGAACCTGAGTGCAACAATGCTCTCCCCACATGTGATACGTCCTCTGGGAATGAATGCTTCTCTCCTCAGCTAATCTCAAGAAGTGCTGAAATGGTTGTTCGGTTTTGAAGAAATGTTTCTCAGCTTTCCCCAGCTTCATGCAGATAGATAGGATGTTGTGTCGTGAACCTCGAGGAGAAGATGATGTCCTGAGATCTATGAAATGTTAGCTGCGTGCTGAGCAGCCATCCTTTCAATGCCGCAGAGGAGCACATAGAATCATAAGAATTGTAGAGTTAGAAGGGACCCCAAGGGTCATCTTGTTCAACCTCTGCAATGCAGGAATCTCAACTAGATCATACATATAGAATCTGTCTTGTAAGATCCTAAGCCAGGCATAGGCAAACTCGGCCCTCCAGATGTTTTGGGACTACAACTCCCATCATCCCTAGCTAACATGCCCAGTGGTCAGGGATGATGGGAATTGTAGTTTCAAAAACATATGGAGGGCCGAGTTTGCCTATGCCTGTCCTAAGCTATGGGGATAGGTGGATCCCAGCTGCTTAAGGGTTATTTAACTCAAGGTGAACTTGATCAATATCCAGTCTTTTATTGTCATGGCAAAGCAGATAATTCCTGCAGAGGAAAGCTGTAAAAATCAATTCCAGTTCTCCAGGATGCCTCTTTTTAAAAGAACCAGCCACATACATTCTGCCATTCCAGAGTCAAAATCTATGTCTAGAATGCCCACAAATAATATCCAATTCTCCCTCTTCCTTCAACCCAGGTACCAAGACTGTACTTTCCTACAGATCACAAATCTTCTGCCATAAATTTTAAAGGCCAACAAATGTGTTTGAGGATTTTTAAGCTCTTCATGCCATCTGGCATCTTTCAGCTTTCACTGTTCCCTCCCCCCCCCCTCCAAACTAATGGAAAACATCAAGCTTGGACCTTCTTGTATCTTTTTTGCTACACAACACAGAAAGGGGGGGGGGAGCTTCTCATGCCCAGAGTTTCTTCTTGGGG